>NC_064628.1:218037616-218643770 GCF_023864275.1 Schistocerca cancellata | reverse complement strand
TGTGGTGTATCGAGAGGTTGTAACAATGGAAAATTGTACTGAAATGCAGGAGGATCTGCAGCGAATTGACGTATGGTGCAGGGAATGGCAATTGAATCTCAATGTAGACAAGTGTAATGTGCTGCGAATACACAGAAAGATAGATCCTTTATCATTTAGCTACAAAATAGCAGGTCAGCAAATGGAAGCAGTTAATACCATAAATTATCTGGGAGTACGCATTAGGAGTGATTTAAAATGGAATGATCATATAATGTTGATCGTCGGTAAAGCAGATGCCAGAATGAGATTTATTGGAATAATCCTAAGGAAATGCAGTCCGAAAACAAAGGAAGTAGGTTACAGTACAGTTGTTCTCCCATTGCGTGAATACTGTCACCTGTGTGGGATCTGTACCATATAGGGTTGATAGAAGAGATAGAGAAGATCCAACGGGAGCAGCGCGCTTCGTTACAGGATCATTTAGTAACCGCGAAAGCGATACGGAGATGATAGATAGACTCCAGTGGAAGACTCTGCAAGAGAGACGCTCAGTAGCTCGGTACGGGCTTTTGTTGAAGTTTCGAGGACATATCTTCACCGAGGAGTCAAGCAGTATATTGCTCCCTCCTACGTATATCTCGTGAAGAGACCGTGAGAATAAAATCAGAGTTTAGAGCCCACACAGAGGCATACCGACAATTTTCCTTTACACAAACCATACGAGACTGGAATAGAAGGGAGAACCGATAGAGGTACTCAAGGTACCCTCCGCCACACACCGTCAGGTGGCTTGCGGAGTATGGATGTAGATGTAGAATAAAATGCAATTTTAAAAACAAGAGAAAAGACAACAGCGATGTGGAACTCCAGTTCCCCGCTGTTTAGGTAAAGGAATCCATCTCCCCTCATGATAATTCAAGCATCGGGAAAAGTATGTATACTAAATAAGTCATAAACAGAACGCTTCCCGTATGTGACGCAGCTAGCGACTACTGGCAATTACTCAATAAACATTGTTTACGAGGGCGATCATAAGCAAGTTGTGAAATCCAAAGCTAGGCGCAAGGTCATCAATAACACTCATTAAATTTATAAACGACCGAATACGTTATTAAACACATATATCAAGATGAAGGCATTAAATAAACAACAGGAAAACACATCAGAGGAACATTCCTCGTGGGAGATTAAACTTCACCAAGACCAGGCGACAGGTTACAGTAGCATTAGAGACAATTTGGCTCTAGAAAAGTTCAGCCGGCAACTGTTGGCTGCTGGTAATCACTCAATTTTCCTCACAGGAAAGTAGTTAAGTCAAAAAACCATGGGGAAAAGGCCGTCAGTCACTCTCTTTCTCCGAATAGGTCTCCGAAGGCCCAGTGGTTCCAACCGATCGCTGTGTCATCCTTAACCGTTAGATGCATTGGATGTGGATATGGTCAGCACACTGCTCTCACGGGAATTGTCCGTTTTCTTGACTGGAGCCGCTAGTTCTCAATCAAGCAGCTTCTCAGTTTATTAACAAGGGCTGGGTGCACCCCACCTGCCAACAGCGCTCGACAGAGGTGGACGGTCACCCACGCAAGTGATAGCCAAGCCCGACGGTGCCACACTTGAGTTATCTGAAGGGAATTGGTGTTACCACTGCGGCAAGGCCGTTGGTCGAAGACCGTCAATAACACTTATTAAATTTATAAATGGTTCAAATGGCTCTGAGCACTATGGGACTTAACTTCTAAGGTCATCAGTCCCCTATAACTTAGAACTACTTAAACCTAACTAACCTAAGCACATCACGCACCTCCATGCCCGAGGCAGGATTCGAACCTGGGACCATAGCGGTCGCTCGGTTCCATACTGTAGCGGCTAGAACCGTTCGGCCACTCCGGCCGGCAAATTTACAAATCACGAGATATATTAACAAATATATATTTCAAGTCGGAGACATTAAATAAACAACAAATATATCAGAAGTACTTTCCTCTTTGGGAACTTAGTCAAAACGAGACAACACGTTGCAGCTGCAATAGCGAGAGTTTGGCGCCAGAAAATTTCACTTCCCAAACACAATAAGCTAGCTAGCACACACTAGCAAACACACAGCAGGTGGATTGCACGATGTGTGAATGGCATTAGGAAAGATACCTCAGCACAGCAAAAGTCCACTGAAGCATTCCAAAGCTTTCTCACACGCTGACTTTGATGGATACTTGTAAGGAGACTGCTTCCGACCCCAGACCCCTGTTACGCTGGTGCAGCAGAAACTTTACCACCAAGATTTCAGGCAGTGCGTGGACAGCAAACAGCAGTCAACTGCTCTAGTCTCTGGCTCCCACCTACATAGGGAGAAATGATCATCACGATGAAATAAAAGAAATCAGGGCTCGCACAGAAAAATTTAAGTGCTCGTTTTTCCCGCGTGACGTTAGAGAGTGGAACAGTAGAGAGACAGCTTGAAGGTGGTTCATTGAACCCTCTGCCAAGCACTTTATTCTGAATAACAGAGTAATCACATAGATGTAGATGTACATGTACACTCAAACAAGTGATTAAAATTTCAGAAAAAACTTATTATTTGTTCAAGAGAAAGAGCTTCACAAATTGAGCAAGTTAATGAAGCGATGGTCCTCCTCCGGCTCTTATGCATGCAGTTATTTGGGTTGGCATTGATTGACAGAGTTGTTAATTGCCCTTCTGAGAGGTATCATGTCAAATTCTGTCCAAATGATGCTTTATTCGTCAAAATCCGGAGCTGGTTGGAGGGGCCTGCCCATATAGCTACTAAATTCTCAATTGTAGAGAAATCCGGTGGCCAAGGTAGAGTTTGGCAACCATGAACACAAGTATTAGATAGTCTCATCTTGTACAGCATTATCTTGCTGAAATATACCAGGATGGCTTGCCGTGAAAGGGAACAAAAAGGGGCGTAGACTGTCGTCGACGTACCACTGTGCCTAAGGGTGCCTCGGATGACAACCAAAGAAATGGCATCCCAGACCACCACTCCTGGTTGTTGGACAATATGGTCGGTGAAAGTCAGGTTGGTATCCCGCTGCCCTCTGTGGCGTCTCCAGAGACGTCTTCGGCCTGGAATCTCATTGACTGAAGTATAATTGTCTTAATTGATGAGCCTAGCTTCAAAATGAGTCCCGATGGCCAGCAAAGAAGTTTCTATAGATGCCCCAGAAATCGGTGGGATACGGCTGAACGACCAGGAGTAATGGTGTGAGGTTCCATTTCATTTCATAGCAGGACCCCCTGGTTGTCGTCTGCAGGACCCTTACAGCAAAGTGGTTAGTTGATGAAATTTTACATCCCGTTTTGTTGCCCTTCAGAGTAACCCATCCCGGGCTGTAACGCGCCAATTGGTCAGATCTCTGCACGATATCTCTCAGAAGGACTTCCAGCAACTTTGTCAATCAATGCCAAACCAAATAGCTGCTTGCGTAAGAGCCAGGGGTGGACTAACTCATTATTGCCTTAATAAATTTGTGAAGCTCTTTCTCTTGAATAAATCATCAATCTCTTCTGACCTTGTGTTCATTTGTTTGTACCTCAACATAACAGCTACCAGTATCCGTCACATTCGGATAACTCCTTCTTAGTGCATCGCTTTTTCCTTTCGTCTTAGAGTGTAATTCTGCCACGTACACAGCAGAGGAGAACTCTTAGAAATTAGGCCATTGCTGTCGGTTTTTTGAAATTTTGCAGACTGTCGTTCTTATGTGTTAGTAAATTTTAAGCAGTGATGAATACTGAAGATTAGATGGATAGAGAAGAGGAGTTCGTGGCACAACTTGACAAGAAGAAGGGACCGGTTGGTAGGACATGTTCTGAGGCATCAATGGATCACAAATTTAGCATTGGAGGGCAGCGTGGAGGGTAAAAATCATAGAGGGAGACCAAGAGATGAATACACTAAGCAGATTCAGAAGGATGTAGGTTGCAGTAAGTGCTGGGAGATGAAGAAGCTTGCACAGGATAGAGTAGCATGGAAAGCTGCATCAAACCAGTCTCAGGACTGAAGACCACAACAACAACAACAAGAACAACATCGTCTTTTCATGTACAATACAATTTTTTTCAGTTTAGACCTAAATTGTTTGTGAGTTTTAATCCTTTTGAATACGGATCTCGCGAGGAACGTCCTGCGGAGCTTTCTCTTTGTGACGCGTAGCATGTGACAGGCACCAGTAGGTGATACATAGCAGTTCCATGAACTGGCCCCTCACATCGTTTTATTTTCTTCTGTATCAAAGCTATGTTGATTTTATGTTAGGTTTTAGGTGAATAAATTGTCTCAAACATGAGTTTTTATAAATGTTATACATTTCACTTGTTCTTGTCTGGTGTTGGACGTACAGGTTGAAAGAGATTGCGAGGTGCCGGGGTGGAGGAATATTAATCTGGATTCAATTGAATTTGCATGAGACTTTTCACACACTCAACAACTCAACTTCCTCCCCCTCCCTCGTTTCAACTACCACCTTAACTTATGCATAAGGGAGATATGAACGCTAAGAGAATTAAAAGAACGACCCTGTAGATGAGTGGTGCAAAGATTTGCGCACACGCCATAATTTAATAAAGTTACTAATCAGTTTCTGTGCTCAATAGTTATAGAAATAGGGAGGAAATGAAATTTATCATCTGAACACTAACTGATAAACAAATTATCACAAAGATATTTGTTTTATCTAATAAATCTTGCGCTTCTCTGAACAATGCTTTAATAGACCAAGCGCACTAAATAATGTTGTTAAGAGTAAGTAGATGGCAGGTTTTCTTGAAGAGGCTCGCACTCTGAAATACTGGGTATGGTATTCTATTACGAGTAGACCAGTCAACAGAGATTATGTAAAACCACGCCTGTGCAACGGAGTGTTGATCGAAAATGAGAACTCTGTGAAAAATCCACATGGAAAATCGTGGTGCTGTAGCGGCAAAACGAGAGAAAACGTTTCTGAGGGCTTGAGAGAAGAATTTCAGATCCCTATTCCGCAGGTGCTGCAGAAACTTTACCACCAAGATTTCAGGCAGGGTGTAGACAGCAAACAGCAGTCGACTGGTGCAACCGCTGATCTATATACTGCTGGGCTGTTTAATGATCGAAGAATGCAAATAAAATCCAATGAGAAAAATTCCGGAAAGAATCTAAACTTCTGACTGAATCTCCGAGGCAGTTTTACTTCTAAGTCTACTCAGGAGTATCTCCAGGAGAAGACACTATCAATAAACCAATTCTCCTTGCCGGTCCAAAGGAGACTTCCACTCTCATCCAGGGCACACTGATCCCGAAAGCCAGTACTTCGCGACCTCACTAAGTTCGAATGTTTCCAACCGTCGGAGGCCATAGGAAAATGCGCCAATCATCTCTATCCAATGCATTCCGCAAAATTCTTTTACTCATTGAGATCGTTGCCACCAATTTTCAGTAGGGCTATCTGATATCATATCGCATCTTCTTGAGTTGCCCAATCAACTCCCTGCATTTCGTGGGACGTGCAAAAGCAGCCATGAGGACCGCTGCCAAAAACGAACAAAATATCTCCTGGACATCCTAGTCACCGATGTGTCGGGCGCACCGTAGCTTCAGACGTCAGTTTCCGAGAACCACTGAAACAGTACTAACACCTGGCGTCGGCCAAACGAAGTCCAGACGGCAAACAGCAATTAAAAGTTTAACGCTGGCTCCAGAGAGTTGCGCTTGCCACCGCTTCATACCCAGGACAATGGCCAAAGGCCGTAGCAGGTCTGTCACCCTGAGGAGCCACCACACGCTATTGTCCACTCCCCCACATATTCATAAAAAAGCCGGCCTACCCCGACCTCATGTTTTTCTGAACTTTCAGCCGCACCTCATCTACACAAGAAGGACAGACAATGTCACAGCATCAGTTGAAATATCACAAATAAAAATCATAGTCCTCATTACCGGTTTCATTAACAGCAACGACCTTTCTCTGCCTGTCCCCACTGACACACAGTAATAAAATGGTATCAAAATAAAATACAGGATGACTAGGACACTGAACTCTGTCATGAGTCGATAGGTCACATCTGGCTTGCGAGTGGGTCTATCTTTGGCCAGAGGGTGTGCACATATAGTGAATTAAGGGCTCTGGTGAATGAGTGAGGTGGTAGTAGTAAGATGCAAGTAGCTCGGAGTGCCTTCGCCTGGCATGTGGTGTGGGGTCTTGTTGACCATCCTAGGAATCGTGAGTTCGTTGCTGTGCTGGTCCGTCAGGCACACGGGGCGTGTTTCCGCGGAAGTTGGAGGAAAGTGAGTTAAAGGATCAGTTCGGCGTGACACTCGAAGCCGTGAGACGACCGTTGGCAACAAGCGATCTGTTGCGGCCTGAGGGGTGCATTTCCGCAGAACTTAAATTTTTCTGTGCCAGCCCTGATTTATTTTATTTTATCGTGATGATCAATGGGTGCCAACAGAACGTTTTCACAATCGGAGGAGAAAACTGGTGATTGAAATTTAATGAGATTAATGATTGCCACTCCAATTCACGTATCATGTCTGTGACACTATCTCCCCTATTTCGCGCTAATACAAAGCGGGCTGCCCTTATTTGTGCTTTTTCGATGTCATCCATCAGTCTCACCTGATGCGATCCCACACCGCACAGCAATACTCCAGAATAGGGCGGACAAGCTTGGTGTAAGCAGTCTCTTTAGTAGACCTGTTCCACGTTCTAAGTGTTCTGCCAATGGATCGCAGTATTTGGTTTGCTCTACCCACAACATTTCTACGTGATCGTTCCAGTTTACGTTATTTGTAATTGTAATCCCTAAGTATTTGGTTGAATTTACAGCCTTCAAATTTGTGTTACTTATCGAGTAATCGAAATTTAGCTGATTTCTTTTAGTACTCATGTGAATAACTTTACACTTTTCCTTATTCAGGGTCAATTGCTACTTTTCGCACCATACAGATATCTTATCTAAATCATTTTGCAAGTCGTTTTGATCATCTGATGACTTTACAAGACGGTAAATGACAGCATCATCTGCAAAGAATCTAAGATGGCTACTCCGATTGCACATCACGTCTGCCATTCCTGTCTCATTCGGATAATTTCTTCGTGGGGCGATTAATTTTGTGTTAGAGTGTATTTGGTGCTCCATACGTTGGCTACGTTTGTAGCATATGTCATGCAAGGTTATGTGGGGGGACGCCAACGGTCTGCTTGTACTGCCAGCCTAAGCATTGCTTCTCCCCTATAGCGTACGACTGTAGCCACGTGCCCCACCTCAAACTCAGCGTTATTCAGTGACTAGACACAGCCTCCATACTTCCATAGAGAGAATATATTTTTTTAAATGGTGATTATTTTATCTCCATGCACGTCGTCAAGTGTGGGGTGTCTAGGCATCCTTCGTACTCGGTTAACTAGACAATCAAATCAAACAAGTCGTACTAATGAGTTTTATTACAAAATGAAAATTTCAATACTTAACTTTTGAAAACTACATAGACGTGTCACAGTCAGAGGGCGACATACGAAATAAGGAATCTTCTTTAGTACAGACAATTACAGGTCTGTGTTAGATAAAAACTACAAGCGAAGTAAACAGAGTTGATGGTGCTATACAAGTTGTAATCTTGAAGCTACTGTTGAACTGGGGCTTCAACAGTCAGTTGCGGTGCTTATGTCCTCTCCACACAGAGGCCACTGCTGTAGCGTTGTCGTCCTGGAGAGGGGTCGGTCAGCTTGCTATTGGCTGATGTCTTCTCACAACCATCTGTTCTTTATCGTTACCGACTGGCGTGTCGGCGTCTGACTTTACGCCATAACAGTCATAAACCATTTAAAAACCTATTTCCACCTGCCATGCAGCATGCTGGTGAAAGAACTATCAGGTTGTGTTAAGTTTTTTTGGTACTGAAGGCTGGCCCACTTCCATTGTAAGGTGGCAAGAACTATGTCGTTAAAGATGACCAAACTCACGTTGAGCGAACACTAGGGCTGAACAAAAATGACTGACAAGGCACAATGAATCTTGTAGAGGATACAGTGTGTACATATTGGAATAATTAATGTTGGGTGATGGTTTTATAGTAATTCAAGCGACATGAAAACTTTGTGGAAACGCATCAATTTACTGGAGGTTAGTTTATCCCAGGGAACTATTCAGAGCTGACTGCAGCTGGGTGTCAGCATGTGGCTGGGGGAGCGGCGAAGGGATGCAACACTAGGCAGCTTAGGGCAGGTCAAACCCTGAGAAAGCGGTAACGGGGCGCGGCCTCCAGCTGCCTTACAATGAGTGACAGTGAGGTGGGTAGTTGACCCCATACTGGTGTACCGGGAAGCAGACGGAGAACTTGTACGCCTGTTGATAAATGTCCGTCTTCCCGTTTTCAGTGAAACATGCGAGAAAGCCACACAAAGCGGTCAACAGAGGCCGAAATATGCGTGATCGTGACTATAGCAACTACACGCTGAATTCATGGTCTGCAGAGTCTGAAGTAAATCAGGTGAAGAGCAACAGAATGAAATATGCCAGCCTCCGATGGGAATGTAGGACCAAGGAATTTGAAGTACATTCCTGGGAGTCAGAATTTCGGAAAAATTGGTGTTTTAGGCAGATGATAACCTTGATGGGTGGCCTGGGAGGAGCTAAATAGCAGAAGTTGAGAGGAAGGAAATTTTGTGGGAATTTGTTCACTTCCCAGAGCAGGCATTGGTTGGTGCTGGGAAGCGACACATAATTAACGTGACTTGTGCTGCAATTGGCGTAAGTGATTTTGCTGGAGGGGAAACCGAGCAGACTGGCAGAAGTCTCCATAGAGGTGTTCCATTCCCAGCCTGCCTAGAGTGCGGACGTGGCGTTCTTTACTCAGCTTGCCTGAGAGAGAGTGAGGATCTCTGCAGTTTAGAACTTAGCAAACGGAACGATTGAGCTTGGAGATAGAAAGTTTTCGTTCAGCTATGTACTGAGCAAGATAGCTAGGAGTGACCAGATGAACGAGGCTTTGCAGCACCACAAGGCCGGCCGACGTCCGCACAATGACGCCGCCCCGCCATGTTGAATTCGGTGATATTGCGCCCGCTCCGGCTTGAGTTAGGCCACTGATTAATTTGTTGGATCACGATGGCAAAGTTTCCACAAGGGTTTCATCGGCCGTGTATTGTAGAATTCTTCTCGCACTTCGCATTACGCCTGGGTCAGTTGATAGGAATTAATTTTGATTTACCGCGCTTTACTCCACGTAAACACAATTTATTCCCACTACCTGTTAGGAGAGTCATGTAATGTCATGATCGAAGGTCGTGAGTTAAAATAAATTTGTGCTAATCGACTGCATCTGTTTTCAATCAAGTAGTTGACATCCCAAGTCACTTTCTTAATTAATTTTATGTTCAACATTTGCATCTGGTGTGCAATAGCTGAATATAACATCAATGTGCACCTATTTTTAATTAAAAGGGATCAATTCTGAATCAATTAATGACAACACTGCCACTGCAGTTCAATCAGGAGTCACAGGGCCTTATTACTTTCTTTGCATTATCCGATATTGCGGTAGTTTTGCACTCTCTGTTGATCTGTTAGACAATTAGCTGGGGTGAACACACTCCAAAACCAGATAAGTGACGGGTGGGGTGTTACACTATTGTTCAATGGATATGTTAAGAAGGACTGATACGGTCTGTATATGGGAATCACGAGTTGTGACACGGAGAAAATCGCTCGCGAGTTGATGGCGAGTGGAACTGTCTGCGAGCAGCAAGCGACACTTCAGTCTCTGCAGTTGGCGGGACGAGAGGCCTCGAAGTAAGCCGTGCAACAGAAGGGCACCAGGTAGCCTGGAGAGCTACAGCGAGTGCGTAAAACCCGGGAGCTTGGCCTTTACAGAGCGCCCGTGAGGTGGGGTGCTGTCATGGCTCCAAGTAGAGGCCGAAAACTCGTTTCACGACCGAAAAACACTTACAGTGGTGAGCAGAACGTAAGGCAGAAAGTAACTTTCGCATTATATGTCGCTACCAAGTAATATATTAGTAGCTCGTTGAAACTTTGACTCTGCAAAGACAGAATTGCTAGAGAACAGTACGAAGAAAACTGAAATCAGTACTCTGGAAGACGAACAAGAATGGCACTTCCATTCTAAGACAATAATCAAATTGAAGTCACCGTTATTCACGATGGTCCGCCGAGGATTATAAAAGGCGAGACATGGGTGTTAACACTGTGTGTCATCTGCACCGTCGGCGTATGCTATGCAACATCTTCCAGTGCTGCCCGCAAGGTTGATAAAAAATAAAGATACAGATTTTTTATAACGTAAAACATTTCAAATTATAAGCTGAAATGTTAATTATGAGAAGTAAAAATGTAGAATAAACTACAAATCAACATGAGACACTACACACAGTAACTGTCTCTTGTCGTGGAAGTTTCATTATGTTTGATAACAAGTAATAGCAAACTCGGGTTAACTTCGAGGGGTTCAATAAATAATGCAAAATATTTTTTCTTAAAGCGGCTTGGGTTTATTATGGGTTTTAATACACCATGTTACCCACCGCCCCCTCCTCTCCTCTTTCGGCTACAAAAACCTATTTTTCAACATAATCTCCATTCAATGCGACTTCATTACCCCACCTTCCGTGAGTGCCGGTATGCCCGCGTGATGATGATGAGGATGTTTGGTTTGTGGGGCGCTCAACAGCGCAGTTATCAGCGCCCGTACAATTTCCCAACCTTTGCGCAGTCCAATTTCGCCACTTTCCTGGACGATGATGAAATGATGAGGACAACACAAACACCCAGTCATCTCGAGGCAGGTGAAAATCCCTGACCCCGCCGGGAATCGAACCCGGTTGTGCCCGCGTGATGTCAGTCTACTGGTCGACGTCGGAGCCAACGTATTGCTGCATCAATAACTTCGTCATGGTGCACGTATTACTTCCTGCAGAGTGCATCCTTCATTGGGCAAACAGATGGAAGTCTAGAGGTGTGAGGACCGTGCTGTAAGATGGATGAGGAAGAAGAGTCCAATGAAGTTTCGAGAGTTCCTCTGAGGAGGCAAACTTGTGTGAGGCCTTGCGTTGTCATGGAGAACGAGAATTTCGTTTCCATTTTGGTGGCGACGAACACGCTGAAGTCGTTTCTTCAATTTCCTGAGGATACCACAATACGCTTCAGGGTTCATCGTTTGCTCCTTGAGAGGACATCCGACGGAATAATGCCTCCACGAAGCACCGAGGTGTTTGATTGTGATCCGTTAATAACTCCAATGACAGTGACCGCACGATCCAGCATTGCGGGCAAAATCTCTGTGTGCGACCAGCCGGCACGGGGGAGATCGGACGGGTTTGCCCGAACTTATTGCGGTGATGACAGACACCTTGCCCGACAGCTCACCGTGCTTTTGTTCACTACCAGGCCCCCCAGTAGAAATTCTGCAAGCACCTCCAAATACCTGCGATGTTATGGTTGTCCGCTAAAAGAAGCGCAGGCAGCTCTTTGCTTGGAACGCACCGCCGTTATAGAATCCAGTTTAAAGGTTACGTATGGCCCCGCCACCTATCGGAACTTCATGAACTTATAGACGCTGAAGCGGGAAAATTCCACTATGTTCCGCAACAAATTCCGCAATTTTTTCAACTGAAACTGACCGAGAGAAAATATTGCTGCATTGCTTATTGAACGCCACTCGCACATCAGTGATTAAAATGTGAATAACAAGAAAACCAAGGTTCGTAGCTTAAATATAAATGCACCACGCCGCGCGGGATTAGCCGAGCGGTCTAGGGCGCTGCAGTCATGGCCTGTGCGGCTAGTCCCGGCGAAGGTTCGAGTCCTCCCTCGGGCATGGGTGTGTGTGTGTGTGTGTGTGTGTGTGTGTGTGTGTGTGTGTGTGTGTGTGTCCTTAGGATAATTTAGGTTAAGTAGTGTGTAAGCTTAGGGACTGATGACCTTGGCAGTTAAGTCCCATCAGATTAAAAAAGAAAAAAAAATGCACCACACGAAAGCTGGTAAAATTTTAGACTTAATCCATACGTAACATGTGGAGTAGCAATAAATTAATTGGAAATTTGAGAATTTCACGATATAGCCCGTTTGTTTAAGGATGACGACCGAACTGGCTGGAATTGGGAGCAGTTCGTATTGAGAACTGGCTGAGGATGGATTATGGTTCAATGAGTGACGTGTCGATCGCGGCATTAGGTGATTAAAATTCGTGGAGTTCTAACAATTAGTATAAAAATTCTGAAAGCTTAGATAAGTTAGAGTTAGTTTCGTGAACGCTAGCAGCTATACAGTTGGACATATTTCGATAATTAGCCCAATGAACTTTACTGTGCATGTGATGTTTTAGGTAGGTACTTTCGTTCACTCTAACTCTGAGCTGCAACTCATTAGGCTTGCAAATATTACTTTCGCGGACTCACGCTTGGATTTTACGACAAACAGTTTGGTGAACATTGACTTTAGACAGAATCGGGTTTGGACTAGCGAATCTTTCGGCAGTTAGCCTCGAGAACCGTAAATTAGAACAGTAACGTTGTTAGACGGACTTAACCCCATCGTAGTAACTAGTGTTGTCGTTGCGTTATTTAATCGATATTGAACATTTTGAAACGTCCCCTTTGAACAAATTATACATGTGAAACGTCCACTTAGAACAATTATACAAGCCTGTGCTTAACCTGACACACAATATTATTTAGCGCAACGCAATCTGACTTTCAATAACCCCTACAAAACAATGGCCCTGACTAACTTTAACCTATACCTTTTACAAATCACTTACCTCACAAAAATCTTCGCTACTCAAGCTACTGCAAAACAGCGAGCGCCACTACTGCCAGCTAAATAAAAGATTCAAACTACTGAAGGTACTAACTACTGATAGGGATAGTTAGCAAATGAAAGATATTAATAGAGAACAAACAATGTATTTACCTTAATATTCATAATTGACATTCAGTCTTACAGATTATCAAAACTCCGCCATCTCTCTCCACACGTCCACCACTGCTGGCGGCTCACCTCCAACTGCCCAACGCTATCTGCTGTTCACATCCAGCTATAGCAGTTCATGACAACAATGGCAGGCAACAATGCAAACTAGCCACATACTGCACACAGCACAGCCAGTGATTTTCATACAGAGAGCGCTACGTAACGTTGCCAATAAGAAAACATAAACATCAAACTTACATAAAGAAAACATAAACAGCCTACTTACATAGCCCCCATGCTCCCCACAAAAATTTTTACAAATGGTGTTGGGCACTGGCCAATACAGATTTGACAAAAATTTTTCACAATTACAGTAACAAAGATATAAAATGCACACACTTATTTATACAATGTTGGTCAACAGCTAAAATTTTCTCACAGTCCATAAAGACAGTCCAGATTGTTCATCATAATAGTAATTACAGTTTTTGTTTTTCACAAAGTCTCATTAGTAAAAGAAATTGCACATAGAAGTAGTGGATTTCCATGCAGTCTTGAAGAAGTAGTGTTGTCCTTCCAACGGAAAGACAGTGCTGACTCTTGAAATGCTGACAGGTAATGGGCCACAATGGAGCAAACCCACAGCAGAGTCATTTTAAGTTCTGACGAATATTGGTAGGTAGGTCATCACTGAGCAGACCCACTGCAGTCCTGGTAGAGAGTATGGTATTGATGGGCCACCAGAGATGCAGACCCACTGTAGTCCTTGTAGAAAGTGTGGACAGGCCCACTGTAGTCCTGGTAGAGATTGTGGTATTGGTGGGCCACCAGAGATGCAGACCCACTGTAGTCCTTGTAGAAAGTGTGGACAGGCCCACTGTAGTCCTGGTAGAGATTGTGGTATTGGTGAGGCAGCAAAGGTGTAGACCCACTGTAGTCCTTGTAGAGATGGCCAGCAGCCATCTGCTGCGACTGTGCAGGTGCACAATCACCATCGAAGAATCTTGCAGAGAAGATAGCAAGTCCATAAACCATCACTTGTGCACGCACACAGTTTTAGGAATTGTCTTTAGAACCAGCAATGCTGTTATCCAGTCCCTTGCTGAATTATCAACACACGTGCAAACACTATCAGTCCCTACTTCTCACATATTGTCCATATACTATGACCAACAGAAATGTGTGCAGTGAGATGGAACTTACAAGTTACTTAATTTGATGAACTGCTGTCAATTACAATTTTATAACATAAGAATACAATGACAAAGGTACAAAATACATCATTAAAAACATAACAATACAGATAATATTTGTGGTAATAGGGGCTTTACAAAAGAATAGAAATAAACATATACATCAGTGTTACAGGAATGATGACATGAGTACATACATAAAAGATCAGAATAACTTTTGAAACGTCAACTTCACACATGAGCATTAAAACAAAGCAGAATAAATAAAGTCTAAGCATCTTTACAAAGAAAATAACAGAGTATTAGAAAAATTCTACAACATAGCTCTCATCAGCTAAACACATAAAGACAGGAAAAACACAAATACACACGGGTACCCAAACACATAGTGGGATAACACCAAAAGGAAAGGACAACACACAATTACATATTTGGAAAAAGCAGCAAAGAGAAAAGGACAGGGTTTGTTTTACTGCAGTATTTTGCTTGGAGATCTCCCTTCATTCCATAGATCGTTCGTCTTATTTCAACCTTTGCTTCCACCAAAAAAATCCTATCCAAGCATGCTTTCTGTATTTATGTGTTCACATATTTCTTACCTCATTATTTATTTCCAAGATAATCCTACCTATACCTCCTTCCTGTATTCTATTCATATTTCTTTCAAAATAATTATTTCTGATTGTACAATACGCATTGGGGCCCAAATCTTTCTTCGCAATGCATTCTTTACCTATTCTCCATAGTCAGTTTCTTATATAGTCTACCCCCTCTTAAGCTAACTTAAATCTACTGAGCTCAGATATATATACCAAGGGACGAGGCAATGCAGCAAAAAAAATAATTAACACAAACATCAATGACAAAATATAGAAATGGCAAAGCAAGCAGCATAAATTAGCAAAGCAAGTGCACTATTACAACTAATATAAGGCAATGCAGGAAACAAGAAAAACTAGCTTAGAAGAGTAACACAAAGTCAAATTCAGTAACACTATGCCTGACAAACAGCAGCAACTTATACCTAAACATGACATAGCGCAAGCAGAAAAAATATTACAGTAAAAACAACAATGCAGACAAGGGAAATGCATATTCACATCTTAATGTCTATGTAATTAAAGTGGTGCACCATAACAACTGATTGTAAAAAAAATATTACCATGTACCTGAAAAGAAAATTAAGTGTTACTGTTACTAGTTACTTCTTATTGTTCTTTCCTTTCCAAGTGCTCCTTTTTTAAAGAATGTGGATTACAAAATTATCATTTAATAGATCTGTTGACAGAAAGAGTTCACATTAGCAAATGCATCTCATTTTATAAAAGCAATGCTGCAACACAGCTGGAAACCAGACATCAAATGAAATAAGCAACTACGAAAAGCAAAGCATAAAAATATCATTCAATAGTCATGTGGCATTTCGTTTCATAAGTTAATTGCTCTCAACTCTCGTAAAAAGACACTTGTCATAATCAGGTGTGCAGATGTAAAAATATTTCTTGTCATTTTGTTAGGCATTTCAGTAAATATCATAAATTTTTAAGTAACGAGGGTGTCGCATTAGCGATGAAAGGCACATCCTAATGGTTTATTCTCCAGGTGTTTGACACAGCTGTGTGCCCACAACGCATTACAAAAATCATATGTTTTCAAGTAACACGCTAATGGCTTTCTTTTCTACCTGAGCGTCTGAAAAGGCTTGTTCTCCAGGTGTCTGACACACCTGGGTGCCCACGTCACATTATGTGCAGGTGGTCACTTAACTTTCTTACGGAAATATTTACGACAGTAGTTTCCGCTATAGTGACAGTCTCATATAAAAATATTTCACAGGTCAAGAATTTGCGTTACAAATCTGTAGAGACAAAATCCAATTGACATAACAGAGTCCAAAAAATTTTCGTCGGCATTGTAATACATTCACGCATTTACATACATTTCATAACTCTTAAAGTACGATTCTTGGTTTCCAACAACCTTTTTCACAAACCAGAGTCCCTAACCACTACTCATTATTCCTTACCTTATTCGTCGACACTTCTTCAATATTTCATCATAACAGATACATAGCATACTCAAATAACTCATATAGCATCAGCTTATTGATCATAAACATACCGCAACAGCATAATACACATAGTCATCGTAAAAATAACACCATAACACCTCAGTCAAATCTCAAAATCGTCGTAGCTTCCTCCAATAATTTCAAAACCTAACAAAATTCTCTGCTCATGTCAAAAGTGTCATCTGCCTAAAACGTACTTTAAAAATCATGATCTCACACCAAATACATCATTCAAAGCTTTCATAGTATCACAATGGTACCAAAAAAATGTGAACAGTGCACAAAGCACAGACAAAATACAATTTCGTAAGTGTGAAGTTACCCAACGGTGTAATTACGTAAACATGTGCCACTGACGTAGTAAAAAGGTTTGTCTCTCTGTTAAATGATCAGATAGCTGTGTAATTTATGTTTTAGAGAAATATGGTACCGATGTGTAAAGTTGTATAAGCAAATACCATATTAGCTAGGGCTCCTTGTGCTTGCCAAACACATGGTACACAAAGCAGGCGTGTACCCCCCTGAGGTTTGTTGTAATTATACCCTCAGGTGTTACAGATTACAGCAATGGAATGAAATGTATCACGAAAAACTTTCTTTGTAATTCAAAAATCTTTAAAAATAAATGTTTTAAGTACAAAATTAATCACTCAAATACGTGTCCAGTAGCGCTAAATATGCGTCTTGCTGTAAGATAATCTCTGGGAAGTGTCGTAGTTATTGTCCTCCGAAAGCTAAGTTCTGCAGAAGTCAATGTACTTACCTCATGATACACAAAAGTGAAATGCTTTGCGTATAGATAACTTAGTTATTATGCTTATTGTTGCGATGAAGAAATTAGTGTGCTGTAAAGTATTGTTGTGCTACGGAAAAGGCTGTCTCATTGTAGCTATACCACAAAAGTTACTACTAAAACATGGTTTACTTTCCAGAATAATTCAGAAAAACTGTGCAGATAAAAAACAGATACACCACAAAAGCAACATTGTAAATTGTCACTCATTAGTAACGTCGTGATATAATCGTGTAGCTGTCACACAAACCAACCACTGTGTCATCTGGCATTTCACAGAAAGCACCTCAAATCCAGAATCCACTCGTAAGCAAACCAAAATGTTGCATGTTAACAGTTTCTTAAGTCTGACAAATTGTACAAGTAGCGTGAAGTGAAAATTGCAAAGACTAAGTTAAAAAGCAGATTATCTGTCAATAAATGGTTTTACATGAGAAATGTGGTGTAAACCTTTACTCTTCCTAGTACGCAGAGTTTCAACTTGAATGCAAGTATCATGCGGTATTCGTCCGTAAAGAATACGGGAATTTTGCTCAAGGTTAGCGTCAATGTTATTTTTCTCGGAGCCAGCCGGCGCACGCGGCTGCCTGCGGTGCGAGTCATTGTCTGTTTCTTTGTTGGCGCGCGCCGTTATTGGGATTAGGAGGCCGAACTTCCACAAATTCGCCTTGCCCAGAGGGCCCAGCTCTGTTAGAAACCCGCCAGTTCTGATAAAATTCACGTCTGTCGTTTTGTCGGTAGTTTCGATAGTTTCTTTCTTGTCGGTCATGTGGTGGAGAATTTCTGCCTGAGTCGTAACTGCGTGCTGGACCGTTGCGTCTAAAGTTATTCTGTCTCCCTTGATAATAGTTATTTTGGTTCCCATATTGTCTGTTTCTCTGATTGTCTCTGTGATAGTCATTACCACGGAAAGGTGATCTTTCCCTGTAACTATTACTCTGCCAGTGGTTATCATATGGGTGGTGTCTGTTTTGGTCACGATTTACGTTGTAAGAATAGGTTTGTCGTGGCCATTTATTGTTTCTGTCGTCACGGAATTGAGACGGATGTGACCTGTAGTGATTGTTTTCCTGTTTTCGCATCCCGCGACTGTCTGTGTCAATTTCCAGTTCTTGTAACAATCCCTGAAAAGCTTCAATGTCGTCTTTGCAACGTCCTGCCAAAATAATATGTCGTAAATGTTCAGGCAGTTTGATTAAGCAAATGCGGATGAGTTCTGAGGGGCTGTATGGGTTTGATAGGTACTGATTCTTGTGCAACATGTCTTCAAAATATTTGACAAGACTGGAAAATTCAGATTGTTCAAAGTGTTTCATCATCATGATGCTATGTTTTACGCGATCTTGTGTAGCTTGTGACCAATATGCTGAGAGGAACGCATGGTAAAATTCTCCTTCACTGTGACAATCGTGAATGACCGATCGCATTCTTACAGCTGGTTCATTTTCTAAGTAGCCACACATAAATTCTAATCTGTGTTCTAATGACCAGTTGGGAGGAAAACAATGAGAGAATTGATGGAGCCACGCTTGTGGATGAATGTCGTTGGCAGAATTCTTGAATGTTTTGAATTTACGTGTAGTAATGAACGGCTTATAGTCAAAATCATCATGTCGGCGAGTCACATATCGGTCATTGTTACGTCGTTTCGGCGGTTCCATCTCAAAATTCGGTGTACCTTGCCAATTTCTTTCATAATTACCGAAATGCCCTGTGTTATTATTTTGTGGCTTTTCCGTATTTCTAAGTTCCTCTTCCCGTGTTGGAGCGCGAGTGTCCTCTGAAATGTGTAATTCTTGTATCACCTGTGTCAACTGATCTTGTACTTCCCGGATTTCTCTTTTGTACTGTGTATTGATTTGATTTTGATTTTGTCTGAATTTTCTAATTTGTTCATACTCTTCTGTGTCAGTGAAGGCTACGGGTCTTGTGTCATTCAGATCATCATCTACCTTTGTAGATAAGTTAGTGACCTGATCCGAAAGTTCGGCTACTTTCTCCGATAGTGAACACATTTCCTCAGTGTGTTTTTCTGAACCAAGTTTCAGAGTGTCCATTTGTGTTGAAATCGAATCTACTGTGTTCTTTAAGTTTTCCTGAGTTTTTGCCAGTTGCGTAACCGAATCGGTAGATGCAACTGAGTCAATTTTAGCCCACAAGGTCTCATGATTTTCATGAACAATGGTTTGCAGCTCTTTTATGGCTGCTTCGTGATTCTGTAATACATTCTCATGACGCGAAAAAATAGGTTGGAAATGCTCACAAATTTGTGTTTTTACGTCATTACAGACTTTCTGACATTTCGATTCTATTTTATGTAACTCAGTAGTTAAATCTTCACGTGTTTGTTCAAGCATATGTTCCACTGAGTCTAACTTTTGAAGCTTTTGTTCCATTGTGTCTAACTTTAGAAGATTTTGTTCCATTGTGTCTAACTTTTGAAGATTTTGTCCCATCTGTCTCTGATTTTGTTCCATTTGTTGCATTAATTGCAATAATAATGTATTAGTGTCTGGAATCTGTTTCTCTATGCTTTTTGGCAGTGCGTTTTCACCGGCAGCATTCACATTTTGACAAGCAGAAAATGTGTCTTGACTCATTTGAGAAAACGGTGAGGACGCAAAACCTGAATCTACAGTATTTGCAAAATTGTGTCCTGTCATTTCGGATTCCTGAGGCGAGCTGTTGCCGACCGATCGATCGATAATGCTTCCCTGTTCACTACCTGTTTCACTGCCTACGCCATTGTCTGACGCCCGCTCCATTTCCCTATGCACAGTTACCAAATTACTACTTTGAATATTAGTTAACTCATTACATGGTGGGGCCAACACACTGCTTTCGTCTTCACTGTCATTTCTCAGTTTACTTTGGAGTCGAGTGTTACGTTTTTCACACGCCATTATTTTCACAATATTTCACACGATAACACAGAAAAGCACAATTTGAATAGCAAAAATAAGAGAACACATTAACATAGCACTGAAAATAATATCTAGTTAATTGCAGCTGCGAAATACTTGGTGCAAATCTACATGCATGCCACAACTGTTTTACTGTGCAACAATGAAAGTCTGCAACTACCCAGGAGATTCTCTCTACAATTACGCACTAGCAATAAACAAAAGCTACATTAAATACACAAACTACAAGAAAAAATCAGAAGATTCCAGTGAGGTATCCTAGGCTAAGGGTCGACATATGAAACGTCCCCTTTGAACAATTTTACATGTGAAACGTCCACTTAGAACAATTATACAAGCCTGTGCTTAACCTGACACACAATATTATTTAGCGCAACGCAATCTGACTTTCAATAACCCCTACAAAACAATGGCCCTGACTAACTTTAACCTATACCTTTTACAAATCACTTACCTCACAAAAATCTTCGCTACTCAAGCTACTGCAAAACAGCGAGCGCCACTACTGCCAGCTAAATAAAAGATTCAAACTACTGAAGGTACTAACTACTGATAGGGATAGTTAGCAAATGAAAGATATTAATAGAGAACAAACAATGTATTTACCTTAATATTCATAATTGACATTCAGTCTTACAGATTATCAAAACTCCGCCATCTCTCTCCACACGTCCACCACTGCTGGCGGCTCACCTCCAACTGCCCAACGCTATCTGCTGTTCACATCCAGCTATAGCAGTTCATGACAACAATGGCAGGCAACAATGCAAACTAGCCACATACTGCACACAGCACAGCCAGTGATTTTCATACAGAGAGCGCTACGTAACGTTGCCAATAAGAAAACATAAACATCAAACTTACATAAAGAAAACATAAACAGCCTACTTACAATTTTTATTTCTAAACGTTAACCATCTGATGTTTAAAGCATTTTTATTTATACCACTGCAATTAGTAATTCTTAGGAAGTTAACATTAATATTTACTAGGTAAAGCGACAGGTATGTGGCCGTCCCCGAAATACGAAACTATTTCAACAAACATTGAATAGGTCACGCACTTAACTCTTTGACTTGACAAAAAGCTAAAAGTTTTAAAGGGAGGCAAGTGCGTCCAATTTTACTGGTAGGAGGTATGTGCTAGTAATTCTTTCTTGAATATTTTTAATATCCCTCAAGTTGCAACTAAACGATAGTAATTAGTATTTACTACTGAATTCCTAAACTTCGTTGAGTTCTTCTCAAGATATGCTTTTGTTGTTATACCCTTCCTTGGATGCTAAGACCGTAACTGTGAAGTGTGGCAGAGACAGACTTCAGTTCAAAAGACACAGTTCACAAAAGCCGCTCGCCTCTGGTCACAGCAAGTCGTCGGTAGGTTTCCCAGTGAGTGGATTCCGTCCATGAGCAGTGAATTACAAAACTAATTCCCAGCTGAAAAGTGGGTGAGACTTTTAAAGTCACGCAAACGCGGTATATTATTATATCACTTATACGTCTGTATTCCCGTACATTAGCAAACTCTCTTCATATTTACATAGTTGCATCACCACACATTCTCTGCAATATATTTTGTGTGTTCTAGGCTTTTTCCGCACATACTATTTTTCACTTCTACTTCTCCATCAAAAAAAATGGTTCAAATGGCTCTGAGCACTATGGGACTCAACATCTTAGGTCATAAGTCCCCTAGTACTTAGAACTACTTAAACCGAACTAACCTAAGGACATCACAAACACCCATGCCCGAGGCAGGATTCGAACCTGCGACCGTAGCAGTCCCGCGGTTCCGGACTGCAGCGCCAGAACCGCTAGACCACCGCGGCCGGCACTTCTCCATCTTCCAGCGCCAAGTTGAGTACACCTAAATCCAGAAGCAGGTGCGCCTCTAACTTGTCTGTTCTTCAAGTATGATCTTCCGTAGATTCCCTACATTAAGAATTTGAAATAACCCAAGCTCAGTTGAACAGTACAGGAGCTTGTTAACGGCCACACCCATTAGTGAAACTAAGTCTGTACACCATAGGTGCCTCTCAGCTTCACTACCAAAGGTTACTGTATGGTGTATTTGATTATTTATAAATGTATTCGAATTATGTTGCCGAGATATTCACTGTGACACATACTGTAGCACTTCCGGTATCAGAGTTCAAAGGCTAAATCGTTTATGAGAAGCTATTAAATGTTCCTTTATGTGGCGAAATAAATAACGTGTCCATCACGTTCACCATCCTTCTGGACAAAATCAAAATGGCAAGGACACAATGATGTGTCGATAGAGCATTAAGAAATGAGAGAGCACACAGCACCAGCTAACAGAAATTATTCTGAACTTTTAATATAATCAAATTGTACGGAGATGTTACACCACGTTTTCTAACAAGTTCAAGTGACAAAGTTGTCAATCATTTTATCGGCTCTTTAATCTTCATAAAAGCTATCGACGTAATGTTTCTGTAGCTTAATCTCCAGTAACTTTATCCATCACTAAAAGAGCTATCTTCTAGTGGTGGTCAATTTTACTTATCTCACACCTAATCTTCACTCTGTAACTGACTGTGAGGCTTAGGGTACATTTTAGTACCTGGTTATTGAGGCTTCTGAGGCAACATGCGTTATTACCAGATTTACCCCCATCCCCTATGACGTTATGCATTGATCCCTAATTTCCAGAAGAAGATGGCGGAAATTAGTCACTTGTCTTGATGGGATACTCAAAATACTTCAAATTTCCAAATTACAGAAATAGCTCTTCCTCGCGGGAGAAAATTAAAATACTTCACATTTATAGGTGGTGGAAAGGAGCCATTTGTAATTGGAGCACTTTCAAAATACTTAAAATTTCACTATGACAGCAATGAGCCACTTGTTCTATTAAGAAAAACGATGGACAGGCCCTCGCAAAATACGTCCTGCTAATTCCTTGTAAATGAGTCCTATCCGAAATTTCAAAATAGAAAGCAGCCATTTGTCCTGCAATATCTCTTACCTCCGCACCTCATTTTTTGCAGCTTTGGACATGCTGCATATGGCAAACTGCCTTTGATAGGCAGTTGCACAGCGCCTGTAGAAGAAGAAGAAGGCATATGCAGTCGCTGCAGCAAGGGATTTTGTCTGATCTTGATGGTTTCATATAATGAATTCAGCGCGTTTGTGTCGGGGACACCTCGATGCAATTGTGTGTGAAAAATAGTAGCAACTGTGAAATTAGTTCTGTATTTCACAAACAGAGTATTGAGTGGCAAAACAGCTGATACGCAGCATTACAAAATTTTAAAGTGCTTTTAACCTGTACACACAAAATGTGAAACGTATATGCACGATCTGTCCAAAAATTTTCGAAGACAGATTTTATTCTTAGCGTATTTGGGACGTCAGCATTGTAGCTATAATGGCAGCTTGAACGAATAACTGAAAACAACAGCTATTCTTTCGATCAGTCAGTTGCAAGTAGACAGTGTTAAGTATTGGGCGGGCCGCCGTAGTGTGACAAAGTCGTGTCCCAAAAAAACGGCACTGGAATAACGTCTCTAAATCAATAAATCAAGTGTTCAAGACTTTCGCCAGAATTTTCTGAAAAAGAGAAAACCGAAAAGAATGTGCAAATTTTGTGCCACACACCTTGACTCCCGCACAAAAACAACAATATGTGTACGCCTACCGTCACTTGATTGAAATGGAAGACGCGGACCATTCTTTTCTTAAGCAAATCATCACTGTAACGAGACTTGGTGCCATTAATACGAACCTGCCACAAAACAGTAAAGGGGAGAAATTCACACGACGGGTCAACATTTTGACGACCCAACCGACATCCAAGCCGCTGTGACGCGCGACCTGAACAACATCCAAAAGAAGGACTTCCGGTGGTTTCACGTGGTTGTACGTGCGTTCTGTGTGCTGCACCCGAGTGGAGCGACGCCATGTAAATATTTCAATGACTTCATTATATGTGCACTAAGCTAAAACGCTGCTATATTCAAATAATTTTTGTATTTTATGTTTTATAAGCTTCTTTCGGTTCCATGATCATTATCATGCTATCATTGTTAATGCTTCGTATAGTAGGTGTAGCGCAGATGAGACTGTAGATAGGTAATGTCCCAAGAATGGAAATTATTTCTGATCAATGTTCGTTAAGATCTATTTAATATTTTTCGTCAATTTGACAGCTTCAATTGACAGCTTAGTCACAGCTGTGCAGAGAGTTATGATATATTACTTCATTCATTTTGGTTGGATAACACAGCAGCATTTTTCGTAATTTACACTATATGAAATACTGTAACCAGCCACAAATTTCCTTGAAACGATTTTTTCACACCATTACTAGCTACAGGTCTGAGCCCATTGTCAGATGGTAACGTTTACTTCTAGCAAGTTTTACATTTGTCTCTTCCTGCAAAGCCCTCTTCTACATATCAAAGAACAGAGGTTTTTTTTTCTCTTACAATCTATTTCTTTTACAATCTATACTGATTAATTACCTGAACTAAAAAGAAGATGGTGGACACATTTGTTTCTGCCACGTTGTTTTTAGTTCAGGTAAAAGACTGTAATAAAAAATGAGACTTCTGTCCTATAATATGTAAAGAAGCACTTTTCAAGGAAAGACACAAATGTAACACTCGCACGAAGTAAACTCTAGAATCGGACGATAGACTCAGGCCCGTAACTAGTAATGGTATAATAAAACCATGTCAACAAAACTTTGCTCATTACGTAGAAACAAGTTCAGGAGAATCGTGCACTGTCAACAGAATATTTAGCCGTCATCTTTGTTAAAGAGTTACGTGTTGTTGGAGAGAAACCTTTTCTGAAGTAGATTTACGGTGGATGAAATGGAATAATGGCAATAAACTTTTCTTCTGAAAGCAATTTTCTGTGTTTTTCAGCAAAGTTTTTCGTTTCATCCTCCTGAATCCAAAATCATCCAAGTAAGAATGTAAGAGTGGTAATATCAGCCTCATTTCTAATTACACATCATTTTACTCTCAACGCACGTAATAAGATATAAATGCATCTGACTGTTTTTACTGATAATATTAGTAATTGTTATGAATGTTAGTTACGTTCCAAATGAGAACAACATCAGAGTATGCCATGACAGAAGGCATCTGTAGGGATATCTGCAATGGTGCAGATATCTGGGTGTCACTCACGATACCATTTGTCTGTGGAAGAAAGGCTTTCCCCGACGTAAACGGCTTTTCCGCCTCGCTGCCGTCACGCAGGCTTCTCGAAAATGGGTTACTGAAGAAGGCGTGACAGGATTTGGGAAGCACTTTGCGCTCCTATCTGGCAAGAATAAAATGGAAGATAGGTTATCACAGACAAAAAAAGGTTTGTGTTTGTCATAAAAGAATGAGCGTTTCATCAAGATTTATCATGCGTACAACTGCAATTATCCATGAACCCGAGAAAATATAGTCATTTCCTGACGATCAAATACCATTTAGGAGGAAATGCTTCGTCGATGTAATCGAGAGCACTGCTGTATCAGAGTTATGAACATAGATACTTAGTTATTTTCGCTGCAATTTACAACAAGTTATATTTTTTAATTAAAACATTTTTTCTGTCATGAAGCTGATTTATTTTAACCAAGTGTGTACAATTTAATGTAAAACAAATTTCTATCAATTTTTGCAGGGAAATAGAAACGTCCAAAGTTTTAGGGTGTGATGTATCACGCTGTACTAGCCGGCTGTATTCTGATGGACTTTCTGCAAGCGGAAAATTCATTTAAGTGAGATATTCAAAGGAATGCCCATTTCCTGAAGTCAAAACAGAGTGAACCTTCTAAATAACCCGCAGGCGAAATGTAAAGTTGCTATTCTCACTGAACAAGAAGCTTGCTCTGTTGAATGTCCGGTTAGACAGTACAATATATACTTATACGACCGCACGTACGGCAGCTCGGAATGCACAAACAAGAATGAGGGAAAGTGCTACTGGTATATTATGAACATTGCTCCAAGCTCAATGCGGTTTATTGAGGAGTAAATCTAGAAGTAACGTAACAAAGTTCATTATATAAGACGTTAAAGTCCAAAAACGCTGTGGCTCTACCTTTAAATCCCATGCACGGCATCATAACAATAACAGACGCCACTTGAGAGATGACAGCTGGAAAATCTCAATGAAAAATAGAGTAAGAGTGTAATCCTCCCACTTAGTTTGCCTTAATGCCCTTAACTGGGTGCGTCTTCTAGGTCGAAACTGTATAAGTTCCGAAATTTTTAACCGAAACGATGTGGGGAAAGGTACAACTAATAACTAGAAACGTAATTTATTATACACTACAGGAAAAGGTAATAAAAGGAAATGCAAAAGTGATTCAGTTAAGATTGATTATCTGCAGTATCGCTGATTATCATTCGTGTTTTTGTGGAATAAAAGAATACAATCGCCAACCACAAAACAGTCAATATGCATTCGAAATAATTTTAAGGAGTACTCGTGTGTGATAGTAAAATATTTTTGTGACCATCTCCTTATGTGTTTGACGCTGAGTAGGAACACCCACATTTGATTGTCACCCAACATATCGTTTGTTAATTTACCTTTAATGTAGCTCGGTAGGGGTTTATTGTATTATCTTACTTGTGTGGATGTTCTGCAAAGCAGTATCTCCATAGAACTGTGTGTAGCCCTAGAAAGACTTCAAATTTTCTCCTTTTACCCGAGGAATATTTCATCATCGACTGTCTTGAAATTGTTTCAGTGGGTGTAATGATCACCATTACTTCCGAACTTGGAGTAGATACAATATAAATTAAGTACAAAAACCGCTTTAAACGCCCGACAAGAAGTAAGTGACATTTAATTTTAGAGTTTCCTTTGTTCGTTGCTGTTTACATTCTTGGGAGGGTGTCCACTCCTTGACAGTCGAAACATCGAAAAGCGGCGACATTAAAACATGAAAATTAAAGAGACCTTTGGAGAAAAGAGAGCCACTTGTATGAATATCAAGACCTCAGATGGAAACCCAGTTCTAAGCAAAGAAGGGAAAGCAGAAAGGTGGAAGGAGTATACAGAGGGTCTATACAAGGGCGATGTACTTGAGGACAATATTATGGAAATGGAAGAGGATGTAGATGAAGATGAAATGGGAGATACGATAGTGCGTGAAGAGTTTGACAGAGCAATGAAAGACCTGAGTCGAAACAAGCCCCGGGAGTAGACAACATTCCATTGGAACTACTGACGGCCTTGGGAGAGCCAGTCCTGACAAAACTCTACCATCTGGTGAGCAAGACGTATGAGACAGGCGAAATACCCTCAGACGTCAAGAAGAATATAATAATTCCAATCCCAAAGAAAGCAGGTGTTGACAGATGTGAAAATTACCGAACTATGAGTTTAATAAGCCCCAGCTGCAAAATATTAACGCGAATTCTTTACAGACGAATGGAGAAACTGGTAGAAGCCAACCTCGGCGAATATCAGTTTGGATTCCGCAGAAATGTTGGAACACGTGAGGCAATACTGACCCTACAACTTATCTTAGAAAATGGATTAAGGAACGGCAAACCTACATTTCTAGCATTTGTAGACTTAGAGAAAGATTTTGACAATATTGACTGGAATACTCTTTCAGATTATGAAGGTGGCAGGGTTAAAATACAGGGAGCGAAAGGCTATTTACAATTTGTACAGAAGGCAGATGGCAGTTATAAGAGTCAACGGGCATGAAAGGGAAGCAGCGGTTGGGATGGGAGTGAGACAGGGTTGTAGCCTGTCCCCGATGTTATTCAATCTGTATATTGAGCAAGTAGTAAAGGAAACAAAAGAAAAATTCGGAGTAGGTGTTAAAGTCCATGGAGAAGAAATAGAAACGTTGAGGTTCGCCGATGACATTGTAATTCTGTCAGAGACAGCAAAGGACTTGGAAGAGCAGTTGAATGGAATGGACAGTGTCTTGAAAGGAGGATATAAGATGAACATCAGCAAAAGCAAAACGAGGATAATGGAATGTAGTCGAATTAAGTCGGGTGATGCTGAGGGAATTAGATTAGGAAACTAGACACTTAAAGTAGTAAAGGAGTTTTGCTATTTGGGGAGCAAAATAACTGATGATGGTCGCAGTAGAGAGGATATAAAATGTAGACTGGCAATGGCAAGGAAAGCGTTTCTGAAGAAGAGAAATTTGTTAACATCGAGTATAGATTTAAGCGTCAGGAAGTCATTTCTGAAAGTATTTGTATGGAGTGTAGCCATGTATGGAAGTGAAAGATGGACAATAAATAGTTTGGACAAGAAGAGAATAGTAGCTTTCGAAATGCGCTGCTACAGAAGAATGCTGAAGATTAGATGGGTAGATCACATAACTAATGAGGAGGTATTGAATAGAATTGGAGAGAAGAGGAGTTTGTGGCACAACTAGAAGAAGGGATCGATTGGTAGGACATTTTCTGAGGCATCAAGGGATTACAAATTTAGCATTGGAGGGCAGCATGGAGGGTAAAAATCGTAGAGGGAGACCTAGAGATGAATACACCAAACAGATTCAGAAGAATGTAGGTTGTAGTAAGTACTGGGAGATGAAGAAGCTTGCACAAGATAGAGTAACATGGAGAGCTGCATCAAACCAGTCTCAGGACTGAAGACAACAACGACAACAATAACAACATTTTTGAAACCGCATTGTGTGGCATCCTGACAGTGAGCTGAGTCATGTGTAACGGAGGTTGTGTTGAAGATAATGGAGGTTGCAAACTCTCCATGCGAAATAGGTAAGATGCCACTTCATTATTCTCTGAGCTCCAGGTCAGTGCAACAGAGTTGTATGGTGTGAAGTTTAGCTATTTATTTTAATTACTTTTAACACTAAAATACGTAAGTACCAATTTATGTTTAAGATGTAAAGATAAATTTCACTTGCGGTATACAGAATGAAGTACTTTACATGTAAACATTTAATTTATATTTAGGGTAATCTATCAAGCCTCTTTCGTACGAGAAAGAAACTAATAGAGCTTCAAGGTCCGAAGCTAAACCCCTACTGCCCTCAGCAGATGTCAGTCGTGGGAAGAAATCCTTGTGGGATGCGTCAAACGTCTACCACATACCTTACAGAACTCCGAAGCGAAGAATGGAAAACAAAAATTTAATCAGTGGTAAGGATATTATCATAAAATCAACAATGATGCCAACTTCGTCGATACTATAGATGGTGCAGTTTTATAACAACAAAATACTACTCGTAATTCATTCTGAAAACTTCTTCAGGAAACCTTGGTGATGAAAATGGAAGCAAGTTTGTGGACGACGGTAATATTCTGGATATCCATCAACGCCAAAATCAATTCGGTAGTTAGCGTAATCAATTGGGTAGAAAAACGGAATACGTAACCGATTCAGTAAAGAAAGTGTCTATGACTGGTTGAATCTTTTATTGCAAAGGCATCCCACCGACGTGGTAATGAATTCCCAGGGTTTTAATGTGTCGAGAGAAGGTATAGAACTATTTTCTCCATCTTCTTATACTCCTGCCAGGAGAATAAGTTGTTTCAGCAGAGTGGGAAAATTTATAACATGGATGAGTGTGGACTTCAACTGAACAATGAACCTGAGAAAGTTCTAGCAGTGAAAGGTTCCAAAGACGTCCATCACTCAGTAAACGAAAATGCGAAACCATGTCCCTAATTGCTTTCTGCAATGCCGAACGGTAATTCCTTTCTTCCTTACTGCATATTTAAAGCGAAAAGAAATAAACCTGAATTTAATCATGGTATGCCTCCAGATTCCCACGTCGAAATGAGTGATGGATCTGCATAAGTGAATAAGGGTAACTTTGTGAGCTGACTGAACCATCATTACATTCCTAAGAAGGAAGGAAAAGCATTACCAATTCTGTATGGGCACAGGTCAAGTTGTTCTGTTGTCAACCTTCACGGTTTTGTAGCTGAAAATCAGGTTTTCCTGTCCCTGTCTAGCCCCTAGATACGGGCTTCTTCAGGCACTTACAACGTTTTGGCAACAGGCTGTCAATAGTTCAGTTCACAGCCGTCCAGGCCGCAAAGCTACTCATCTGCAGTTTGGGCAATTATTGTTCAGTTCTGCATGGTTTGATGCTGCAACTGCAGGTAGTGTCATTTCTGGATTTTAGACTTGTGGGATTTATCCATGACCATCCGATGGCTCAGATCACGCATTTGCAATATCTAACAGAGAAACTGGCGATACAGTTGACACACAATGGAAAATAGCAACAAATGTTACACTAACATGCAGTGTGGAGCAATCTAAAAAGCCTGCTATACTACCCACAAGCCGTGTTTCAAGGCCTACACCTCCACCATCACGACTCTCGCCCAAAGCAGCGGTAAGAATATGTAATGCAGGACCATCCAGAAGTGCTACAGGACCATCTAGAAATTGTGGAGAACAATCTAATAATTCCTCTTTTGATGACGTAAGTCCTGTTCTTAAGGCTCCAGCATCTAGATCAACAAAGAAGGAAACCCAAATTTCAGGTGCTCTAACGAACAGTCCAAGAGAAGGCATATGAGACACAAAGCGAAAAACAACGGATCAAACACTGTATTTTGCGAAGGAAAGAGCGGATAGCACCAAGCAATTCATGTTCAAGCAATGAGGAATCTTTACATCTGAGTAACACAGGAAGAATGACAGCGATGACGGTATTTCTCTTGCCTGTAACGGTCCTTTTATGACCAAAAGGGACCTATTTGTGATTAGGTTCACTGAATCCGGTGTAAGAAGTAGTTGCATGAGGACTGGAAATGGCAGTACCATTGTAATATTTGTAAAACACGAATCAGATAACACTGAAGAGCAAATTAAAGTCTAAATCTAGTAATAACCAATTGCTGACTGACACATTATTCTTTTTTGTATTTACTCTGTGTTCTACTTCACGTTTCTATGCAAGTTTCACGAGTAGCTACTTGATATCAGAAATGAGCTCCGTAAACTCGCCTTAAACTCGCCGGCGGGTCGTATTGTAACACATCGATTAGGAGTAGGTTTATTTTAAGCATCTGTGTATCTACAATTTATAAAGTGACATTCTGTGTTGTTTGAACTCCTTGAAAATTAGGGTTTTGTAATGTATACACGAATAAAGCAAAAGAATATGTTGAAATTTTAAATTGTTGTAATATGAAATTTTTTATGAGAGAAGTATGTTTATTAAAAGCTGGTTCATGCTTAGGGCACTTGTATTTGTAACATTTAAACGCTGTAGGAAAGTCCATCCGCAACGAAAGTGGAATGGCGCGATGTAAAAGGTGGGTTTGGCGGTCGAACTGAGCGGCTCTTTTGTGTGAACAGCACGTAGTGTGTAGCTATCCATAGCATGACGCACATCGATGGTGCTCAATTGCAAGCTGTATTACAAGGGATTTGCCTCTGGCTGTTATTTGGTGCTCACTGAATAATGGAATGGCTCTAATATGTTGAATATTCGACGCCAAGAAGAGATTTTATAGAGCATTCGCACATCAAGACCGGTGAGTAGTTAGCCCCCATTTCGCTTGCCTCTAATCTTCGCCACTGCTTCACAGACTTCATACATTCAGTTACGTAATGTATATTGGCATTGACCAGTTAATTAATGAGTTGTTTCAGTAATAACGACATGAAACGTCAATTCGTGTTCGAAACCATAACTTCAATCCTGATCACGAACCTACTCTGGATCCTCACCTAAGAGCTACAAAAACCAAGTATCCCGATTTAAATGAACAATTCTGGCATTCATGTGCTTAAAAGTGATTTTCTGTCTAAAGTAAAAGGAATAGCAAAACTTAGAGTAAAATTTGGATCCTTTGTTTATCGAATATTCAAAGTGAAATTTTTAAGGTAAGAAGATTAAGTACAAAACTTTAATGATCCATCAATAGGAAAGTGAAAACCTTATTTGGATAGGCTTTTGCTAAACTATCGTTAGTTGATTATAAAATATAGTTTTGTAGGATTACAGTTCAAGATTGTGTAACTATTATTGCCAATAGTACCTGCTTCACAAGAGGTTAAAGTACAAGTACATATAAATCTTTAATGAAGTGATTTGCGGTAGTACTATTAGAAGTGAAGTTTGTGGTGTCGCCACTATCAGTGATTGCAGACCGAGCGCCGCCACATGGCAGGTCTAGTCTAGAGAGACTCTTTAGCACTCGCAGCCAGTTGTACAATCGACTTTGCTAGCGATGGTTCACAGTCTACATACGCTCTCATTTCCAGAGACGACAGTTTAGCATAGCCTTCAGCTACGTCATTTGCTACGACCTAGCAAGGCGCCATATTCAGTTACTATAATTACTATTTTCAAGAATGTATTGTGAACAGATAATATTGTAAATCATGTACCGTCAAAAGCGGCGTTCATCATTAATGGATTAAAGTTAAGTATCAAACTAATTACGTCCGCTTTCTGAATTATCATTGCTTGTCATGTTCCAGACCTCACGTCAGAAGAGTTCTTCCCTCGTCACGCCAGCCTGCGTGAGCTAAAACGCGTGCATTTCGGCCTCCACTCGTAACACGGTGTTGGCTCTTCTGCTAATACAAAAAAGTTATTTTTCAAAGGTGGTGTAGTTTGATACCCATCATGAATTTGCTTTTGAAGTTAATTAAGCCCAGTGTTGCATTTTATTACCTTGCGAAGTAATTTAAGTGAATGATTATTTTTAAAGATAGTTTTTACTTTTGCTATAAGGAAAGAACCTTGGCTAGTGAAACTACACCAGTTTATGGATCCCCATCATATTGTCCACCTATTAAAAAAATGAACTATTACTGTTACTAAGGGAAACTGCTATATGCAAAGGAGCTTAAACATTGTGTTTAAGATATTTTTCATCTTCATTTCTGTTGTGCATGTCAGTCAAGATAGAAGCCCTTCATGTCGCAAATTAGTTGTACACTTCATGCAGAGATATTTCAGTATTTTGATTTACTAATGCTATTGATTGTGGCCGTCATTAGTATGAGCTCGGTGTAATTTTTCTCCCCTAGTTTACTGGTTTGTGTGTTGTTGATAACTGCTGCTACACACAGTGCAGAGTGCACTGGGTCAGTTTGTATCCTGTTTGCTATTCAAAGGGAAATCTCACCAAAAGTAACATCAATAACCAATATCCAATTTTCTCATTTATATACACTCCTGGAAATTGAAATAAGAACACCGTGAATTCATTGTCCCAGGAAGGGGAAACTTTATTTACACATTCCTGGGGTCAGATACATCACATAATCACACTGACAGAACCACAGGCACATAGACACAGGCAACAGAGCATGCACAATGTCGGCACTAGTACAGTGTATATCCACCTTTCGCAGCAATGCAGGCTGCTATTCTCCCATGGAGACGATCGTAGAGATGCTGGATGTAGTCCTGTGGAACGGCTTGCCATGCCATTTCCACCTGGCGCCTCAGTTGGACCAGCGTTTGTGCTGGACGTGCAGACCGCGAGAGACGACGCTTCATCCAGTCCCAAACATGCTCAATGGGGGACAGATCCGGAGATCTTGCTGGCCAGGGTAGTTGACTTACACCTTCTATAGCACGTTGGGTGGCACGGGATACACGCGGACGTGCATTGTCCTGTTGGAACAGCAAGTTCCCTTGCCGGTCTAGGAATGGTAGAACGATGGGTTCGATGACGGTTTGGATGTACCGTGCACTATTCAGTGTCCCCTCGACGATCACCAGTGGTGTACGGCCAGTGTAGGAGATCGCTCCCCACACCATGATGCCGGGTGTTGGCCCTGTGTGCCTCGGTCGTATGCAGTCCTGATTGTGGCACTCACCTGCACGGCGCCAAACACGCATACGACCATCATTGGCACCAAGGCAGAAGCGACTCTCATCGCTGAAGACGACACGTCTCCATTCGCCCCTCCATTCACGCCTGTCGCGACACCACTGGAGGCGGGCTGCACGATGTTGGGGCGTGAGCGGAAGACGGCCTAACGGTGTGCGGGACCGTAGCCCAGCTTCATGGAGACGGTTGCGAATGGTCCTCGCCGATACCCCAGGAGCAACAGTGTCCCTAATTTTCTGGGAAGTGGCGGTGCGGTCCCCTACGGCACTGCGTAGGATCCTACGGTCTTGGCGTGCATCCGTGCGTCGCTGCGGTCCGGTCCCAGGTCGACGGGCACGTGCACCTTCCGCCGACCACTGGCGACAACATCGATGTACTGTGGAGACCTCACGCCCCACGTGTTGAGCAATTCGGCGGTACGTCCACCCGGCCTCCCGCATGCCCACTATACCCCCTCGCTCAAAGTCCGTCAACTGCACATACGGTTCACGTCCACGCTGTCGCGGCATGCTACCAGTGTTAAAGACTGCGATGGAGCTCCGTATGCCACGGCAAACTGGCTGACACTGACGGCGGCGGTGCACAAATGCTGCGCAGCTAGCGCCATTCGACGGCCAACACCGCGGTTCCTGGTGTGTCCGCTGTGCCGTGCGTGTGATCATTGCTTGTACAGCCCTCTCGCAGTGTCCGGAGCAAGTATGGTGGGTCTGACACACCGGTGTCAATGTGTTCTTTTTTCCATTTCCAGGAGTGTACTTCCAAATTAATATGCCTAATTAGGCCGGCGACCAGTTCTTTCATTCACTTATAATTTTACCACTTCTCTTAAGTCCTAAGTTAACGCCCTTTTGGTTTTGCTATCAACTCCACAAAATTCGAAATTATAGTCCTATAACCTTTTCCATTACAAACACGCACAGTCGAACTTTGATATCCTCTCAAAGGGTAACATTAGCGCGTTACACGGCACATCAGTGTTATACGTAGCTTTTCCCGTGACAGAACCAAATTGTCAGTTATTAGGAAACCGCACGACCGCTACGGTCGCAGGTTCGAGTCCTGCCTCGGGCATGGATGTGTGTGATGTCCTTAGGTTAGTTAGGTTTAAGTAGTTCTAAGTTCTAGGGGACTTATGACCACAGCAGTTGAGTCCCATAGTGCTCAGAGCCATTTGAACCATTTGAAGGCTAATCTCAGGAAGTAACGAGACATTGATACTATTTATACCAATAGACAAGCGGATCTGTCTCTCTCTCTCTCTCTCCTCTCTCTCTCTCTCTCTCTCTCTTTCTCTCTCTCTCTCTCTCTCTCTCCCTTCCCACTTCCCCTCCCGAGTTTGGGGGTAAGAAGAGGCCCGAGGTATTACTGCCTGTCGTTAGAGGCGACCAACTCACACGTTTCGGCCTTTGAGTGATGGTCTCCTGTAGGGTCTGACCTCCATTTTTCAAAATTTTCCCGAAGAGCGAACGAGCCTTACATGGTGCATAGTGTCCATCATGTTCGTAGACCTCTCGCATCCTTCGTCGACGTGGATCTGCACTTCCGCTCATTCTTCAGCTGTTGGACAAGCTGGGTGCGTTTTTCTCCATCCTCTGCACAGTATCTCATTCTGTGCTGTCGACGATAATGGACTTCTTAGCTCGTTTGCGCCTGATATCCAGCACGGTAGCCAGTCCGTTGTGGCGGGGCTGCCATGTACCCTGTTGGTTGTAGCCCCCTGACCACACAGGCATCGCTCTGCTGATGCCTTCGCCCTTCAACTCCCCATGTATGCTAAGGAGTAGATGACCATCATCTTGGGGCATCGGAACTCCCGGCAATGGCCATCCTGCCAGGTGGCCTTTGCTGCGGCTGCGTGGCGCCCGTGGTGGCATCAAGGCAGATAACACGCCATGAAGGGTAGTACATCATTTCTTGCTGGTGGTCAAACACCACCAGTCTCTAAGGGATCAAGGTCTAAGTTCAGCGCTAAGAAATATGACCCCAAATCGTCACCCCCCCCCCCCCTCCTGGCCACACCAAGGGAGGATCGCCAGGCTAAAGATGGCAGCGAAGCTTATTCACTCCGATACCTCATATGTACGAGAGTTTATGGGGAATCTTTCTTGTGGAACCTCAGTTTTTTGTGGAGCATTTAGAGGGCAAGTTTGGGGAGGTGGAGGACTTTTCCAAAACGCGGTCAGGCTTGGTCTTGATCAAAACAGCATTATCTGCCCATTCACGGACACTACTCGCCTTTGACAAGCTGGGGGTTGTTTCTGTTTCCATCACGCTCCGTAAGAGCTTAAATATGGTCGAGGGTATTATATTTCACAGGGACCTTCTTTTGCAGCCTGACGATGTGCTGCGCTCCAGTTTAGAGTGTCGAGGTGTCCATTTCGCCCGGCGCGTCCACCCGTTGATTTTAGCCAATTGATTTTTGCCAATACCGTGCGCGGGACATCGATCACGTGTGTGGACGCCGGAGCGTCCTGCGGTGCAGAATACAGTTGCTTCTCTCTCTTCTCGTCTTTTTGGAAGGCAGAGCCTCTGGCTCTGCTTTTCACGACCAGTCACCAACGTAAGTCAACATGAACCGCTTCACCTTCCGTTGCCCATTCCATTTAATTGTTCGACCTCCTAGACTGGCCTAAACCTGCTAACTTCCGTCCCTAGGCGCGCCTTTTGTACTCCCTATATCGAAATACATCCTCTTTATTGTACTTAATTCCCTGTTTTGTCATTTAAAGGCAGCCCTGATCGCTCGACCTCCTGCACACTGCGCGACGAGGCAGTCCTTCCCTGCCTTTTTATACATTAACATTGTTGTCAGAAGTTTCTCTCCCCATGCCCAAACCACATACTCTTTTACAATTGGTGTCAGGAGTGGGATGTAATAATTGTATCCCCCCTTCCCGCATCGACCTCTTTTACAGGTGCTTTAAGTGCATGAAGTTTTGCCATGTCTTCCTGCTGTACTTCCAACGTCACCTGTCGCGGTTGTGGACGTCCTTACATCCCGGTACTCCCTGAGCCCCACCTCCCATATGTGTCAACTGCGAAGAGCATCATTCACCTTGCTTGCCAGACTGTAGGATTCTCCAGAAAGAAAGAAAAATAATGGAATACAAGACCCTGGGCCGACTGACGTACACTGAGGCTAAGAGAAAATATGACAACCGCTACGACAGTTGTGGAACCTGGTAGTCAAGGGAAGGCAGGATTCGGTTACATTTGTGGACGGGGCCGCAATGAGTTACTATTTGTTGCCTTTTACAGTTACACACAATTTATTTTAAATCAGTAATTCCAGACTCAACAATAAATAAAAGGTACCACACGTTGTTAACGAAGGAATAAAAAAGTATAAATAATAGTGTTTTCAGTTAGTTAGAATTTAGCAAATCACCATTAAATACAGATACAACAGACAATGTTTTAAAAAGCAAGTCACTGTGATCTGGGCAGAAGGCCTTACACGCCAGGAATGACAATAAATTAAGAATTGGTTAAAACTCGCTGCAACTTACAAATTGCAGGCATTGAAATATTAAAAGCTAGTCGCCACAAACTCAGCAGATGGCATCAGATGCCAGGAATGGCAGTAAATAAGGTTTTAAGGGTTACTGCTAAAATTCAAATACCAAATTAGAATTTTAAAGCAAATGACCACAATCACAGCTGAAAGTCTTACACGCCAGGAAAGGCAATAATATAAAAAAAATTTAAACCTGCTGTAAAACAGCAAATACAATAGGAAAAGTTAATTAAAAACACAAGCAGCTGATCCAGACGGTGCTCCAGGAATCGACCTCTGAGAAGGTCCGGCGACAACCACTTTCGCGAGCGATGAGATAGGCAGCCAAGAGTTGCATTCACTTCACTAGATGGTAACCCAGACTAGTGGCACTCTAACGAATGACTGACGATAATCTTGCTGAAGCTACCTGACCCCCGATAAACCAAATGCAACGATGAAACAATACGCCAAAGCCGGAAACGGCGGTCTGCACTACGTCCAGAATACTGTGTTTAGAGCGCCTGGAACGAGAAAGAAACCATTACTGCCAGAGTACAAGAATCACCAACCGGCCTACAATCAAGAAAGCTGTCAAAACTACACGCCTTACTCGACAGCAGCGGCAAGGCGAGGAAATGTACACTGCCGTTACATACACTAACCCCCGGGGCAGGTAACTGGGGCGTTAGCGGCCACCAGGCAAGATAAATTACCGCTGGTTGATCTTAACAAATTGTAACCAGTTGAACGCAGTAAATAGTAATAAGAAGTCGAGGAAAGCTAATCAGATACGCCTTCCCCAAGCACTCCACTCGCTGTTCTTCGCTTGGTGACACTACGAGCAGCAACACGAACCCAAGTCACTGGAGAATTGCGAGATATCACAATGGTGGAGGTTTGTCTACTTGGATTGAAATGCACGTATCTTAAAGCTTGCTGGATCCGGTTTACGACGAAGTCGTGCACCCTCGTGACCGCAGCCCTTCCATCCAGCAGTCCATGCATGCCGCCAGCAGTCCCGGCGTGTTCTCTCACTGTGTGGATCAGGCTCCTCCTCAGTCCCCAACCGAGCTCCTCACTCACACGACCTGGCAAAACAACGACGTCGCCCCAAAGAAAGGGCAACAATTACTACATATCGATAACCGCCACTGCTGCCACTACCGGACAGGCAACGCTTGCGAAACCGAGTGGCGCCAGTCAACACGAGAGAAAGACAAACAACCGCAACCATGCCAACTAAACGATACCGTCTGGCCTCCAACAGAGGGCGGAAACATACATACAGCACCAACGCGAGCTGCAGCACGGCTCAAATAGTTCTAATGTCTTCCGTTCCGCCGCATATTGTTGGCTCTCAGAGCCATCAGATTCCATATGCCCCCTTGATGGTGGGGAGCACTTCCCTCCCTGTTGCTCCTGCACAACCTACATCAGGAGCAACATCCCCCTTCCCCAACCATCTTCTCACCCAGTGAAGTCTTCTTCGGCTCCTCTGGCCAGGAAGGGATCCCTTGGGTCACTCCCTTCCCAGGTTCCTACCAGTGGCATCGCTGACACCTGCCAGTGGCTCAAGCAACCACAGGTAGCTGGTCATAGGGCTTCACAGTCCTCCTCAGTCCCTGAGACTGAATCAGTGAAGCCCTCCCAGCTGGACAAACCTAGAGCAGTGAGAGAAACCTAAAAAAAAGAACCCCCAAGAGCCAAGGCGCTGTGGTGGCACCCACACCACCACTCTGTGTCTGAGGATGAGGTGGAAATTCTGGCGTCCGCTGAGGATCTAGATCTCGTTGGGCCCTCAGACACAGTGGATGGCGGTAGGGGTCCCTGAGGTGTAGACTACCTCATTGTTTCATGCCTTCCCAGTCTGACGATCACGTAATCATCCATTGGAACTGCGGCGTTTTTTTTTCACCATGTGGCTGAGCTATGTCAACTGTTAAGCTTTACACCTACTTTCTGCATTGCCCTCCAGGAATCCTGGTTCCTGGAAATACGGACCCCTGCCCTCCAATTCTATAAGGGAGATTACAGGAACCGTAGCGACTATAATAGTGTGTCAAAATGGCTCTGAGCACTATGGGACTTAACATCTGTGGTCACCAGCCCCCTAGAACTTAGAACTACTTAAACCTAACTAACCTAAGGACATCACACACATCCATGCCCGAGGCAGGATTCGAACCTGCGACTGTAGCAGTCGCGCGGTTCTGGACTGAGCGCCTAGAACCGCTAGACCACCGCGGCCGGCAATAGTGTGTCAGGTGGAGTTAGCGTCTATGTACTGAACTCAGTATGTAGTGAACTTGTTCCCCTTTAAACTCCTCTTGAAGCTGTGGCTGTCAGGATAAGTACGATGTGGGAAATAACTGTCTGCAGTGGATATCTTCCTCCAGTTGGTGCAGTAACCCTGAACTTATTGGCTGCACTGATTGATCAACTCCCTGAACCCTTCCTACTTTTGGGAGATTTTAACGCTCATAACCCCTTCTGGAGTGGCGTCGTGCTTACTGGCCAAGGTAGGGAGGTCGAAAATTTACTGTCACAATGCGACCTCTGCCTCTTAAATACAGGTGCCCCCACACATTTGAGAGTGGCACATGCACATATTCGGCCATTGTACTCTCGCTTTGCAGTCCTGGCAGTCTCACATCTATCCACTGCTGAGCACATGACGACCTGTGTGGTAGTGACCATTTCCCATCTTCCTGTCACTACCCCGGCGTCATGCCCACAGACACCTACCCAGATAGGCTTTAAACATGGCAGACTGGGAAGCCTTCATCTTTGTCGTCACCGCTGAATCTCCCCCACATTGTGCCATCGATGTTGTCGTTGGGTAGGTCACTACAACGATCGTTTATGCGGCTGAAACCGCGATCCCTCGTTCTGTAAGGTGCTCTGGCGAAAGACAGTCCGTTGGTGGTCGTAGGAAGTCGCTGAGGCAATTAAAGAGCGTCGGCGAGCTTTACAGTGACATAAGTGGCACCCTTCTCCAGAGCACCAATAGCCTCTAAGCGGCTCCGTGCCCGCGTTCGCCAGCTTACAAAAAGCCGAAAACAGGAGTGTTGGGAGAGGTACGTGTCGACCATTGGGTGCCATACGTCACCTTCCCAAGTCCGTACGAAGATCAGACGTGTCTTTGGGTACCAGACCGCAACAGATGTCCCTGGAGTTAACATCAATGGCGTGTTATCTACCGAGATAAACGCGGTTGCCGAACACTTTGCGCCGGCCGGAGTGGCCGAGCGGTTAAAGGCGCTACAGTCTGGAACCGCACGACCGCTACGGCCGCAGGTTCGAATCCTGCCTCGGGCATGGATGTGTGTGATGTCCTTAGGTTAGTTAGGTTTAAGTAGTTCTAAGTTCTAGGGGACTTATGACCACAGCAGTTGAGTCCCATAGTGCTCAGAGCCATTTTTGAACACTTTGCTGAGCACTGTGCTCGAGCCTCAGCATCAGAGAACTATCCCCAGCCTTTCGCACTCTCAATCAGCGGATGACAAGCAAAGTTCTCTCATTCTCTACAAGCCACAGTGAACTCTATACCACTCCATTTACAGAGTGGGGCCTCCTCAGCGCCCTTGCACATTGCCCTGACACAGCTCATGAGCCAGATTAGATCCACAGTAAGATGATTAAACATTGTAAGTAGGCTGTTTATGTTTTCTTTATGTAAATAGGCTGTTTATGTTTTCTTATTGGCAACGTTACGTAGCGCTCAATATGAAAATCACTGGCTGTGCTGTGTGCAGTCTGTGGCTAGTTTGCATTGTTGTCTGCCATTGTAGTGTTGGGCAGCGGCAGCTGGATGTGAACAGCGCGTAGCGTTGCGCAGTTGGAGGTGAGCCGCCAGCAGTGGTGGATGTGGGGAGAGAGATGGCGAAGTTTTGTAACTTGTCATGAACTGCTATATATATTATGACTGTTAAGGTAAATACATTGTTTGTTCTCTATTAATATCTTTCATATGCTAACTATCCCTATCAGTAGTTAGTGCCTTCTGTAGTTTGAATCTTTTATTTAGCTGGCAGTAGTGGCGTTCGCTGTATTGCAGTAGCTTGAGTAACGAAGATTTTTGTGAGGTAAGTGATTTGTGAAACGTATAGGTTAATGTTAGTAAGGGCCATTCTTTTGTAGAGATTTTTGAAAGTCAGATTGCGTTGCGCTAAAAATATTGTGTGTCAGTTTAAGCACAGTCTTGTATAATTGTTCAAAGGGGACGTTTCATATGTCGACCCTTAGCCGAGGATACCTCACTGGAATCTTCAGATTTTTTCTTGTAGTTTGTGTATTTAGTGTAGCTTTTGTTTATTGCTAGCGTGTAATTATAGAGAGAATTTCCTTGGTAGCTGTGGTTTTTCATTGTTGCACAGTAAAACAGTTGTGGCATGCATGTAGATTTGCACCAAGTATTTCGCAGCTGCAATTAACTAGATATTATTTTCAGTGCTATGTTAACGTGTTCTCTTATTTTTGCTCTTCAAATTGTGTTTTTCTGTGTTATCGTGTGAAATATTGTCACAATAATGGCGTGTGAAAAACGTAACACTAGGCTCCAAAGTAAACTGAGAAATAATAGTGACTGGTGATTGTGCACCCGCACAGTCACAACAGATGGCTGCTGGCCATCTCTACCAGGACTACAGTGGGTCTGCTCTGTGATTACCTACCTACCAATATTCATCAACTTCGAATGACTCTGCTGTGGATTTGCTCTGTTGTGGCCCATTACCTGTCAGCATGTCAAGAGTCAGCACTGTCTTTCCGTTGGAAGGACAACCCTACTTCTTCAAGACTGCATGGAAATCCACTACTTCTGTGTGCAATTTCTTTTACTAATGAGACTTTGTGAAAAACAAAAACTGTAATTACTATTATGATGAATGATCAGGACTATCTTTATGGACTGTGAGAAAATTTTAGCTTTTGACCAACATTGTATTAATAAGTGTGTGCATTTGATATCTTTCTTACTGTAATTATGAAAAAAATTTTTCAAATCTGTATTGGCCACTGCCCAAAAAAATTTGTAAAATTTTTTGCGGGGAGCGTGGGGGCTATGTAAGTAGGCTGTTTATGTTTTCTTTATGTAAGTAGGCTGTTTATGTTTTCTTATTGGCAACGTTACGTAGCGCTCTATATGAAAATCACTGGCTGTGCTGTGTGCAGTCTGTGGCTAGTTTGCATTGTTGTCTGCCATTGTAGTGTTGGGCAGCGGCAGCTGGATGTGAACAGCGCGTAGCGTTGCGCAGTTGGAGGTGAGCCGCCAGCAGTGGTGGATGTGGGGAGAGAGATGGCGGAGTTTTGTAATTTGTCATGAACTGCTATATATATTATGACTGTTAAGGTAAATACATTGTTTGTTCTCTATTAATATCTTTAATTTGCTAACTATCCCTATCAGTAGTTAGTGCCTTCCGTAGTTTGAATCTTTTATTTAGCTGGCAGTAGTGGCGTTCGCTGTATTGCAGTAGCTTGAGTAACGAAGATTTTTGTGAGGTAAGTGATTTGTGAAACGTATAGGTTAATGGTAGTAAGGGCCATTCTTTTGTAGAGATTTTTGAAAGTCAGATTGCGTTGCGCTAAAAATATTGTGTGTCAGTTTAAGCACAGTCTTGTATAATTGTTCAAAGGGGACGTTTCATTACATCTCTCGTCTAACTACAAGCGACATCTCCTCGTCATCTTCAACCGGATCTGGTGAGATGGCGTCTTTTCTTTGCAATAGAGAGAGAGAGCCCCATAATCCTGATGCTCACACCCAGTCAAAAGCCACTTGATGTGGATAGCTACCAGCCCATCAGCATCACCAACTTTCTTTGTAAGCTGCTGGAACATATGGTGTGTCAGCAGTTGGGTTGGGTCCTAACGCCAACCTCTGGTTGCCGTCTTCTTTGACTTACATAAAGCTTACGACACGACCTGGCGACATTGCCACATTGCCTTGCCACATTGTATGAGTGGGTTCTCTGGGGCCAGGTCCCGATTTTTATCCAAAACTTCCTGTCGCTCCATACTTTCTATGCCCATGTTGGTGCCTCCCATAGTTCCTCCCGTATTCAGGGGAATGACGTTCTGCAGGGCTCCGTATTGAGTGTCGCTCTATTTTTAGTGGCTATTACGGTCTAGCAGCAGCTGTAGGACTGTCGGTCTCACCTTCTCTGTATGCAGATGACTTCTGCATGTCGTACTGCTCCTCCAGTACTGGTGTTGCTGAGCGGCGCCTACACAGAGCCATTCACAAGGCGGAGTCATGGGCTCTAGCCACAAGTTCCAATTTTCAGACGTGATGTCATGTGTCGGCGTCGCACACTTCATCCAGAACCAGAACTTTACCTTAATGACAATCCACTTACTGTGGTGCAGACATATCGATTTTTAGGACTGGTTTTCGACGGCCAATTGACTTCGCTACCTTCGTCAGCGGAGGTGCTGGCAGCACCTCAATGCACTCCACTGCCTGAGCAACACCAACTCGGGTGCAGATCGCTTTATGCTGCTGCAGCTCTACAAAGCCCTTGTTCAATCCCGCCTTGACTATGGGAGTCTGGTTTACGGTTCGGCGGCGCCCTCAGCGTCGCGTTTACTCGACCCATTGCTCCACTGTGGCGTTCTCCTAACGATGGGAGCTTTTAGAACGAGTCCAGTGACCACTGTCCTGGTGTAGGCCAGAGTCCCTCCATTGAAGGTTAGGCGTGCACAACTACCCGCCAGCTACGTTGCACACATTCGTAGTTCTCCTGCGCATCCGGATTACCGTCTCCTTTTCCCAACCACGGCTGTTCACCTCCCGTATCGGCGGCCCAGGTCAGGGCTTACGTTTGCAGTTCACTTCCGGTCCGTTCTGTCTGACCTGGAATCCTTCCCGTTAACACCTCTCCTCGAGGTCCATTCACGTACACCTCCATGGTGTACTCCTAGGCCGCAGATTCTTCTGGACCTTTCACATGGCCCTAAGGACTCCGCTAAACCTCCAGCTCTCCGCTATCACTTCCTCTCGATTCTCGACATGTACTGGGGCCATGAAGTGGTTTACACAAACGGCTCGATAGCTGATGGTAACGTAGGCTTTGCGTATGTTCATGGAGGACACATAGAACAGTACTACTTGCCAGATGGCTGCAGTGTTTTCACTGCAGAGATGGCGGCCATATCTTGTGCTCTTGAGCACGTACGCTCATGCCCTGGCAAGTCATTTCTCCTGTGTACTGACTGCTTGAGTAGCCTAAGAGCTATCGACGAATGCTGCCCTCTCCACCCTCTGATAGCGTCCATTCAGGAGTCCATCTATGCCCTGGAACAGTCCCGTCGTTCCGTGGTGTTTGTGTGGACCCCAGGACACGTCAGAATCCCAGGCAACGAACTTGCCGACAGGCTGGCCAAACAGGCTACGTGGAAACCACTTCTGGAGATGGGGATCTCCGAAGCTGACCTGCCTTCTTTCTTACGCTGCAGGGTTTTTCGGCTTTGGGAGACGGAATGGCATAATAGTGTGCTCAACAAACTGCGTGTTATTAGGAGACTACGAATGTGTGGAAGTCTTCCATGTGGTCCTCTCGCAGGGAATCAGTTATCCTATGCCGGCTCTGCATTCGCCATACGTGGCTAACGCATGGTTACCTCCTCCGTCATGAGGACCCATCTTGGAGTCACTGTATATCACAAATGACGGTCGTCCAACTCTTGCTGGACTGCCACTTTTAGCCGCTCTGCGATGGACTTCTAACTTTCCCAGCACCCTACCTTCAGTGTTGGGTGACAGTGCCTCAACAGCAGCTTTAGTTACAAGTTTTATTCGTGAGGGGGCGTTTTATCATTTGATCTAAATTTTAGCGCATGTCATTAATCCCTCTGTGTCCTCCACCATAGTGCTTTTAGGGTGGAGGTTTAATGTGTTGCAGAGCGGCTGGCTTCTCCGTTTTATTCTCATAGTCAGACAACAGTGGTAATCTGCTCTCTTGTTTTGATTTCTTCTACATGTTTCTTGCGCCTCTCTGTGGTTTCCTTGTTCGATTTTGACCATTTTAATGTTTTTTTTTTATTTTCTACATCTACATCTACATCCATACTCCGCAGACCACCTGACGGTGTGTGGCGGAGGGTACCTTGAGTACCTCTATCGGTTCTCCCTTCTATTCCAGTCTCGTATTGTTCGTGGAAAGAAGGATTGTCGGTATGCCTCTGTGTGGGCTCTAATCTCTCTGATTTTATCCTCATGGTCTCTTCGCGAGATATACGTAGGAGGGAGCAATATACAGCTTGACTCCACGGTGAAGGTATGTTCTCGAAATTTCAACAAGACCCCGTACCGAGCTACTGAGCGTCTCTCCTGCAGAGTCTTCCAATGGAGTTTATCTATCATCTCCGTAACGCTTTCGCGATTACTAAATGATCCTGTAACGAAGCGCGCTGCTCTCCGTTGGATCTTCTCTATCCCTTCTATCAACCCTATCTGGTACGGATCCCACACTGCTGAGCAGTATTCAAGCAGTGGGCGAACAAGCGTACTGTATCCTACTTCCTTTGTTTTCGGATTGCATTTCCTTAGGATTCTTCCAATGAGTCTCAGTCTGGCATCTGCTTTACTGACAATCAACTTTATATCATCATTTCATTTTAAATCACTCATAATGCCTACTCCCAGATAATTTATGGAATTAACTGCTTCCAGTTGCTGACCTGCTATTTTGTAGCTAAATGATAAGGGATCTTTCTTTCTATGTATTCGCAGCATATTACACTTGTCTACATAGAGATTCAATTGCCATTCTCTGCACCATGCGTCAATTCGCTGCAGATCCTCCTGCATTTCAGTACAATTTTCCATTTTTACAACCTCTCGATGTACCACAGCATCATCCGCAAAAAGCCTCAGTGAACTTCCGATGTCATCCACAAGGTCATTTATGTATATTGTGAATAGCAACGGTCCTACGAGACTCCCCTGCGGCACACCTGAAATCACTCTTACTTCGGAAGACTTCTTTCGATTGAGAATGACATGCTGCGTTCTGTCATCTAGGAACTCTTCAATCCAATCACACAATCGGTCTGATAGTCCATACGCTCTTACTTTGTTCATTAAACGACTGTTGCCCTTCTGTCATTCTTGTGGTTTTCTCCTTTCTTCCAGCTGTGTTTTGTATGTCTCGATTATTTTACTCCCACCCTTGTGGAATTATTTTAATCGGAACGAGGGACCGATGACCTAGCAGTTTGGTCCGTCCCTTCCCCAGTCTTTTAAACCAACCAACCAATTTCTCTCTCTCTCTCTCTCTCTCTCTCTCTCTCTCTCTCAGTGTGTGTGTGTGTGTGTGTGTGTGTGTGAGAGAGAGAGAGAGAGAGAGTGTGTGCGCCCCTGTGCCTGAATAGGGGTTGGCAGCCTTCAGACATGCATATTCAAAGTCTACCAAACCACCAAAGATTTGATTGCAGCTGTGTAAACCACTGTCATTGGAGATGGGCAACACGCTATTGCGAGATTTAGGTTTTCCGTAATTTCCCTAAATCACTACAGCAAATGCCAGGATGTTTCCTGAGATTTCCTTCAGCATTCTACAAACAAGAGCTTCTGCTCCAACGACTTCGATGTCGGGGAGACGTTAAACGATAATCTTTATCTCTTCTTCAAAGGCTGTCACTCGACTTCTCCAAAGGCTTTCAGTACTACGTTAAAGACTGTACCTTAGGCTGCCACTCAGATCATGATTTATATGACAGCAAGTCTCTGACAGTGTGGGTACACCTTCTGTATAAATTTACGAGGCTGTTTTCGCATTTCGCAAAATAACGCCGCTAAGAACATATATATATATATATATATATATATATATATATATATATATATATATACTACCTGACAAAAAAAGGTGAAGTAGCCAGAGAACGTGTCCGGATGTCAATGTATCTTGGCAATACACACAAAATCAGCGGTTGTATAATTGATAAGTGTGCAAATTCTCTGTGACACATAGTACTGTCACCAGAGAGCATTCTGTAGTTCGTGTTTTACGTTATTACCCAAACTGGTAGCTTATGTAAGGTGCATTTTCTTTTTAAAGCATCAATCTACTGACCGGTTTGATGCGGCCCGCCACGAATTCCTTTCCTGTGGCAACCTCTTCATCTCAGTGTAGCATTTGCAAACTACGTCCTCAATTATCTGCCGGGTGTATTCCGATCTCTGCCGTCCTCTACAGGGTTTACCCTTTACAGCTCTCTCTACTACCATGGAACATCTTAACAGATGTCCTACCATCCTGTCCCTTTGTTTGTCAGTGTTTTTAAAATAATTCTTTTCTTTCCGGTTCTCCGGAGAACCTCATCATCCCTTAGCTTGACAACCCACCTAATTTTCAGCATTCTTCTGTAGCAATACGCTTCAAATCCTTCGATTTTCTTATTTTCCAGATTTCCCACAGTCCATGTTCCGCTACCGTATAGTGCTGTGCCTAAACGTACATTCTCAGAAATTTCTTTCTCAGATTAAGAGCTGTGCTTGATACTAGTAGATTTCTCTTGCCCAGAAACAAGCTTTTGCAGGGTGATACACTGGTTTTTGTCCTCCTTGCTCAGTACGTTGCATGTTACTTTGCTGTCTACGTTGCAGATTTCTTATCCTTTATTTACTTCGTTATCCCCGATTCCGATAAGTTTCTCGCCCTTCTCATTTCTGCTACTTCTCATTACTTTGCCAACGGCCTTGCCGCAGTGGTAACACCTGTTCCCCGTCAGATCACAGATGTTAAGCATCCTGTCTGCCGAGCGCTGTTGGCAAGCGGGGTGCACTCAGGCCTTGCGAGGCAAACTGAGGAGCTACTTGATTGAGAAGTAGCGTCTCCGGTCTCGTAAACTGATATACTGCCGGGAGAGCGGTGTGCTGGTCACATGCCCCTCCATACCCGCATACAAAGACGCCTATGGGCTGGGGATGACACGGCGGCCAGTCGGTACCGTTGGGCACTCATGGCCTGTTAAGACGGAGTTTGGTTTAAAGTCTCATTACTTTCGTCTTTCTTCGATTTACTCTTAGTCCATATTCTGTACTCATTAGACTGTTAATTCCATTCAGCAGATCATGTAATTCTTCTTCACTTTCACTCACGATAACAGTGTCATCAGCTAATCTTATGACTGATATCCTTTCACTTGAATTTTAATTCCACTCACGAAGCTTTCTTTTATTTCGATCATTGCTTCTTCTTGATTCCAATATCGACGGCAACGTCTGAAATGGCTGTCTGGTGCCTTTGAGTTTCCTAAAGACAAACTGGTACTCATCTGACAGATCCTCAATTTTCTTTTCCATTCTTCTGTATATTATTCTTTTCAGCAACTTGGATGCATGAAGTGTTGAGCCGCATGTGCGATAATTTTCGCACCTGCCAGGTGTTGCATTCTTCGGAAATGTATGGAACATGTTTTTCCGAAAGTCATATTGTACATCGGCAGACCCGTACATTCTACACATCCATGTGAATAGTCGTTTTGTTGCCACTTCCCCCAATGTATTTAGAATTTCTGATCGAATGTAGTCTACCACTTCTGCCTTATTTGACCTTAAGTCGTCCAAAGCTCTTTTCAATTCTGATTCTAATACTGGATCCCCTGCCTGTCCTATATCGACTCCTGTTTCTTCTTCTATCACGTCAGAGAAGTCTTCCCCTCGTAGAGACCTTCAATATACTCTTTACATCAATCCACAATCTCCTTTGCATTTAACAGTCAGATTCCCACTGCACTCTTAATGTTACCATCCTTGCTTTTAATTTCACCGGAAGTTGTTTTGACTTTTCTGTATGCGGAGTCAGTCCTTCCATCCATCATTTCTTTTTCCATTTCTTCACACTTTTCATGCAGCCATTGCGGATTAGCTTCCCTGCAATTTCTACCTGTTTCATCTCTAACCGGCTTTTATTTCTGTATTCCTGAGTTCCCCTGACCATTTCTGTACTTGTATCTTTCATCGCTCAACTGAAGTTTTCTCGCATATTAGTAGCTTTGTTATGACGATTGACAGTGAATAAGCTAGTAATTTCACGAGATGTCTGTGTAAATGGTGGTGTAGAGACGTATGTGTAAACAGTGTATGTAGTGCCGGTATATAGGTACATAATGAATGTGTTTCTATTATTCTGCTGCATGCCGAATCTGTAAGCATGCACTATATTTTCTAATTATATTTAAAAAATACCTCAATTCATTACCTTCGTGCAGAAGTAATTTCTAGGGGTTCCTCTGGCTCACCTAATACTGGTTATGAGATTTTTCCACCGAAGCAACACATATCAACCGTTTCTCCTTTTCATTTTAATGCGTTATTATGCCTATATTTTTGATCCATCCCCCTGTGATGACTAATTTAAGATTAACGTAGTTCGCAGATCATAATCAAATGCAGCCTCACCAAAAGCCTCACAAGCTCCACACGTGAAGGTACGACTCTCCTTTTGCTCTACAGCTTTGAAATGACGCCGTCATTGACTCTTCAAGCGTCTTGGAGTCCGTAAAAGACGTGTGACGCTCAGGGTATAAAGTGCGACGGGCGTGTAACTGTTCTGATGCCTTAGTATCTCTTAAGGCCGCCTGGCGTTCTGCACCCAGGTTCCGGCCGACATCAGGCTGCCCTGCGGTTTGTTGAATTCGATTAATTTTCGCAACTTGAGCTCTCTTGAAACTAGGTTTCAACATGATTCTCTGGATTACTGTCTGGTTTTATTATTGCAATCTCCATCAAAACTCTTCGGCTACGCCAGATGGTGTAGAATCTCAAAATAAAAGCTCACAATAATATTGGATTTGCACTGTCACGGAAACATCTATAGACACAGAGAGTCGCAGACCATCGCGCCAGCGTCGTGTGCATGCCACTCACTTATGCTATATTTAAAAATGTTAATAACACTCAAATAATACAACGTTCTGAAGTAGTCTATGGTCATCCTCAGGGTTAAAGCTATCTCCATACTAAATAACATCGGAATCGGATCAGCGGTAGAGTCGTGAAAACGTTACAATGTGGGTTACTTTCGAATTTATAATATTAGTATGGATTGGCATAGATTAAACACGTTTAGGATTGTATAATCATCGTTTAGCTGTTACCCATGGCTGCGCTCGCGTATCACTAAAATGGAATGAATGTGTCTATGGCTTTATTTGGTCGGGAGACCTCGGTTGGAATGTTCACGAGCATTGTGCAAGTTTTTATTTGACGCCACTTCAATTACTTCCACGTCGACGATGAAAAAATGATGATATGGACAACACAAACATCCAGACGCGATTAGTAACAAAAACAAAAAACAAAAAGCGGAAAAGACGGGAGCTGAACCCATGAATCCACGTTTATGAAACAGCAATGCTAACCGCATTCCACGAACAGTTCATGCAAAAGAAGTTATAGGAGATGCTTGATGCTGAAAGGCTTAATTTTGGCCGGTTTGTGAGTGATATTAGCGTGGAAGTATGGATTAAACACGTAGAGGATTGTATAAAAATTGTATTCATTAAGTTAAATCGTATTATGTTGAACTTATCAAACAATAAAAGCATTTTCACAAATATGATGAAGTTCAAAAGACAAAGACCAAATAGATTTTCAGAGCTTGATTATTGTCCCATATTTCTCAGTATTCAAGCTATCTCCATATCAAATTATATCAAAATCGATTCAGCGGTTTAGTCGTGAAAACGTAACAGACAGTGGTACTTTCGCATTTATGATACTACTATGGATTTTTGTCAGTTGCAGTTTAAGCGAAAAATTGTGTCCTAAGCTATGATAAGCTGAGTAGTCGTTAATAGGCGAAGAGGTAATCTTAGGCCTGTGCGAAACCTGCCGTTCCCTGAAAAGCAACAGGCAGCGACGTCAAACCTACTCTCTGTAGTTAACTGTTACTGAGCCGTTAAACAATCGTCAAACTCGTGTCTGGCGGTGAGTTCGATGAGATGTACAGTATAATGTAGTGCGTGCGTAAACAAACTGCAGACAAAAAAAAGTTCAAATGTCTGTGAAATCTTATGGAACTTAACTGCTAAGGTCATCAGTCCCTAAGCTTACACACTACTTAACCTAAATTATCCTAAGGACGAACACACACCCCCACGCTCGAGGGCGGACTCGAACCTCCGCCGGGACCAGCCGCACAGTCCATGACTGCAGCACCTAAGACCGCTCAAATAATCCCGCGCGGCCAAACTGCAGACAATAACCTACACTCCAAATTTTCTGCTGAGCATTTCTTCCACGTCCGGAAATCGAACCAGCTACCTGCGTGGCGAGCACCTTTGCGTTCGTGACGTCAGCCACGGAGTGCATTTGGTCGAGTAGTAATCATCTACAAGCACAGAGGGATAAATTACACTGCCTATAAATGCCAAGTAGTCGTCTCATTTTATCGTAACTCTTAGGAATGGCGTAAATGTTCAAAGACACTGCTGCATTCTTATTAATTTTCACAAGATACTGTGGCCACATTTTCTATTTCTCATGATTAAAAAAATTTCACATTTAGTGTCAGCGCCCATAGTAACATATGAGACCCGTTCCTTTACAAGAGAATATTAATCAGTCACTAAGTTACTCTCTCTTAAGGTAAGATGTAATTAACTTCCACGCGCAATAAACATAAAATATGCAACATATTAAGAAAACGATTTTGATGTAACGTGTATCATTCAGATTGCACTTAAATACGTGACATAGGCGTCTGACGCAACTACATTTGACAATGTAACACGACGGATATCACCTTTTACGTCGTGAGTAGAGGAGAATGTTGTACTTGAACAGTAGTATGTACCTTGGAACACATGATATTTTTGGTTGGTACTTCAGTCTAGGGAATTATTTTAGAATCACGTGAAGGATTACGCCCTAGATACAGCCAAAATCAGTTTCTGTCTTTATCTACAGTTTTCGTTGTTGTGGGATATAAGGTTGTGTTCTGTGCAGCATTTGTAAATATTACTCTTTCTAGATATTTAAGTGTTGTATACACTGACGAAATAAAAATCGCAGCACCAAGGAGTTGTGTATCTACATCTGAAAGATAACGTCTACATCTACATCTACATTTATACTCCGCAAGCCACCCAACGGTGTGTGGCGGAGGGCACTTTACGTGCCACTGTCATTACCTCCCTTTCCTGTTCCAGTCGCGTATGGTTCGCGGGAAGAACGACTGTCTGAAAGCCTCCGTGCGCGCTCTAATCTCTCTAATTTTACATTCGTGATCTCCTCGGGAGGTATAAGTAGGGGGAAGCAATATATTCGATACCTCATCCAGAAACGCACCCTCTCGAAACCTGGCGAGCAAGCTACACCGCGATGCATGGCGCCTCTCTTGCAGAGTCTGCCACTTGAGTTTGTTCAACATCTCCGTAACGCTATCACGGTTACCAAATAACCATGTGACGAAACGCGCCGCTCTTCTTTGGATCTTCTCTATCTCCTCCGTCAACCCGATCTGGTACGGATCCCACACTGATGAGCAATACTCAAGTATAGGTCGAACGAGTGTTTTGTAAGCCACCTACTTTGATGATGGACTACATTTTCTGAGGACTCTCCCAATGAATGTCAACCTGGTACCCGCCTTACCAACAATTAATTTTATATGATCATTCCACTACAAATCGTTCCGCACACATACTCCCAGATATTTTACAGAAGTAACTGCTACCAGTTTTTGTTCCGCTATCATATAATCATACAATACAGGATCCTTCTTTCTATGTATTCGCAATACATTACATTTGTCTATGTTAAGGGTCAGTTGCCACTCCCTGCGCCAAGTGCCTATCCGCTGCAGATCTTCCTGCATTTCACTACAATTTTCTAATGCTGCAACTTCTCTGTATACTACAGCATCATCCGCGAAAAGCCGCATGTAACTTTCGACACTATCTACTAGGTCATTTATATATATTGTGAAAAGCGATGGTCCCATAACACTCCCCTGTGGCACGCCAGAGGTTACTTTAACGTCTGTAGATGTCTCTCCATTGATAACAACATTCTGTGTTCTGTTTGCTAAAAACTCTTCAATCCAGCCATACAGCTGGTCTGATATTCCGTAGGCTCTTACTTTGTTTATCAGGCGACAGTGCGGAACTGTATCGAACGCCTTCCGGAAGTCAAGAAAAATAGCATCTACCTGGGTGCCTGTATCTAATATTTTCTGTGTCTCATGAATAAATAAAGCTAGTTGGGTCTCACACGATCGCTGTTTCCGGAATCCATGTTTATTCCTACATAGTAGATTCTGGGTTTCCAAAAACGACATGATACTCGAGCAAAAAAACCTGTTCTAAAATTCTACAACAGATCGACGTCAGAGATATAGGTCTATAGTTTTGCGCATCTGCTCGACGACCCTTCTTGAAGACTGGGACTACCTGTGCTCTTTTCCAATCATTTGGAACCTTCCATTCCTCTAGAGACTTGCGGTACACGGCTGTTAGAAGGGGGGGCAAGTTCTTTCGCGTACTCTGTGTAGAATCGAACTGGTATCCCGTCAGGTCCGGTGGACTTTCCTCTGTTGAGTGATTCCAGTTGCTTTTCTATTCCTTGGACACTTATTTCGATGTCAGCCATTTTTTCGTTTGTGCGAGGATTTAGAGAAGGAACTGCAGTGTGGTCTTCCTCTGTTTAGTATTTCAGCTTTACGCGTGTCATCCTCTGTTTCAATGCCTTCATCATCCCGGAGTGTCTGGATATGCTGTTTCGACCCCCTTACTGATTTAACGTAAGACCAGAACTTCCTAGGATTTTCTGTCAAGTCGGTACATAGAATTTTACTTTCGAATTCACTGAACGCTTCACGCATAGCCCTCCTTACGCTAACTTTGACATCGTTTAGCTTCTGTTTGTCTGAGAGGTTTTGGCTGCGTTTAAACTTGGAGTGAAGCTCTCTTTGCTTTCGCAGTAGTTTCCTAACTTTGTTGTTGTACCACGGTGGGTTTTTCCCGTCCCTCACAGTTTTACTCGGCACGTACCTGTCTAAAACGCATTTTACGATTGCCTTGAACTTTTTCCGTAAACACTCAACATTGTCAGTGTCGGAACAGAAATTTTCGTTTTGATCTGTTAGATAGTCTGAAATCTGCCTTCTATTACTCTTGCTAAACAGATAAACCTTCCTCCCTTTTTTTATATTCCTATTAACTTCCATATTCAGGGATGCTGCAACGGCCCTATGAACACTGATTCCCTGTTCTGCACATACAGAGTCGAAAAGTTCGGGTCTGTTTGTTATCAGTAGGTCCAAGATGTTATCTCCACGAGTCGGTTCTCTGTTTAATTGCTCGAGGTAATTTTCGGATAGTGCACTCAGTATAATGTCACTCGATGCTCTGTCCCTACCACCCGTCTTAAACATCTGAGTGTCCCAGTCTATATCTGGTGTAGTCAGATTCCACGCCAGTCGCGTAAGAGTGGCGCTAGTAGCGCAACTATGAGGATGCAAATCAGGTTTGCCTTAAATACACTCTGTTACGGTCGTGAGCGTTAGTTACGTTGTAGGTTCAGATTGGTGAATTGATATTAGTCAAGAATGCGTTTAAGGGGACAAAGACGCCATTATCAACACATAACTGAGTTTGAACGAGGTCGTGTAATAGAGCTACGAGAAGCTCTATGTTTCGTCCGTAATATTGTGGAAAGACTTGGCAGGAATGTACCCACTGTAAATGGTTGCTGGCAGCGGTGGTCACGAGAGTGTACGGCCGCGTGACACTTATGAGAGGGAAGACCATCGTGTTCGGCGAATGGCTCTGTAGCATCTTACTGCATCCGCACCAGCAATCTGAGCAGCAGTTGGCCCAACAGTGACAACAATGAACCGTTACGAATCGGTTTCCCCAAAGACAGCTCCGACCCAGACTCCCTGTAATGTGCATTCCACTGACCCCAACCCATCGCCATTTGCGACTTCAGCGTCGTCAGTCAAGAGCTCATTGGAGGGCAGGGTGGAGGTTTGTTGTATTTTCAAGTGAAATCTGATTCTGCCTCTGTGGCAGTGATGGCGGTGTGTTGGTTAGGAGAAGGCGAGATGAGGGCCTGGAAACACGCTGTCCACGTGCTAGAAACACTGGACCTTGTAACGGAACATAGTAAAGGCTTTAATTTACCGAAGTATGCGATACCCTCCAAATTCAACCAGTTTAACGAGTATTTATGATTATAGAAAAGTTATTGTGTATGTTAACAATGATTGCATAACATGTCTGCATAAACAGTCAACCCATTAAATTATACTGAGTAACTGACCCACACAAAAGTTTATATCACTTGATCACTGATACAGCAAATGTCATCATGTAAAAACACTAAGTTCATCTTAAATAATTAATATGAAGTACGAAAAATAGTGGCCAACTTTAGATCTCCTTAAATAAAAATCACCCAGTGAAACCTATTTGTTCACTAGGAGCGTTTTCACTCAGTATTCACGTAAGCAATCCTATTTTAGACGAAAACCAATGTAATTCTTAATAATTCATGTTATTTACTTATTTATGCAAATTAGAGAAGTCAATTGACAAACTTCTAAAAAACGGCCTTTCTGTAACAAAGAAGTCAACAAATCTGTCTGCCATTTTAACAACATGTTAAATTATGTTACTCGATGCAAATTAATAACTTTTCTGCACAAATTATAACAGATGTACATGTGACTTGTAAACTATATCTCTTTTTAGTAGTTGTTTGACAGTGTTATAAATACAAGCAGCAAGAAGGGTCGACAGGCAGTCGGAATGTCACTTTGGTAAAGTGTGTTTGTGTGTTATTGTTTGAGGTGGACAAACAATGCAGAGAACATGTAAAGGAAGTACTACTTTGTGTTGTATCATGATCTTTGGTGGACTGTGGAATTAAGATGGCCACCAGAGTAATAAATAATTGATGTTTACATATTTGTTGGTTTCGCTCGTTCTTTATCATCAAAAGCACATAAAAAACACGGGACCTCATGTTTTTAACCCTAGACAACCAGATTTAGAGCCAGCATCAGCATCGAGACACAGCAGCGATCCAGCAAGTGGCAGCAATTACTACAACACAATGCATTTTAATGGCGCCAACCTAACATCAAGTGCTAACAAGCTCCGTAAATGGGAGTGAAATAGTGCGATTATAGCAATTAGCAATATCTACGACTAGGCGACCATTACAACCTATACTTGGAATTATGGTCTGTGGTGCGATTTCGTATGACAGAGGGAGCACTCTCGTGGCTACCCACGCACCATGATTGCAAAACTGTACGTCAGTCTGGCGATTCGAACCTGATTTGCTGGCATTCATGAACTGCATTCCAGGGGACTTTTTCCAACAGGATAACGCACTACCGCTGTTGTAACCAAGCATTGTGTGTAGAGTGTCGACATATTGCCGTGGTCATCTCGATCACCACATACGGGACTTCATAGGATGACAGCTCCAGTGTTATCCACAACCAGCGTTAACCGTTCCTGCACTGAGCGACCAAGTGCAAACACGCATGGAACTCCATCCCGAAAACTGCCATGTGGCACCTGTACGACACAATTCATGCACGTTTGCATGCTTGCATTCAACATTCTGGCAGTTACACCAGTTATTAATGTATCAGCATTTCACTGCTGGAGTGGCTTATCTCGTACTTACATTAACTTGTGATCTTGCAATTTTAATCACTTACTTATTTTACCTAGACAAATATATTACCGAAATTTCTTTACTATACCTTTTTCGCGATTGTTTCCGTGAGTGCATTTCAAAATGCTTTTCTTTTTTTATAAAATTTTTTCCTAATTTTATTTCACTTACTGATTATTCATATGTAGTACAGTAATGATGTAATACATATACTCGACTAAAACATTTCTGATCTAAATAGAATTTTGGTTCGTAGTTATAAGATTAAGTGGTACATTGGAGCAATTTTTCACATTTGGGAAAATCTTTCTTATCGAGAGTAATATTTGCAATTTCACGAAAAAACTGCAGCAAAAATTAAGTGGATGCTATCATTTCAAAAAGGAGTAAGAAAGTATATTAAACTTACAGTAGAAGGCTGGCTATAGGCAACAACAGGAAAAGTGTAGCAAAGTTCAACTCTCTCACTAGCCAGTTTCATGTGCGTGCAGTATGTAATCCGACATTAGCTACCACCAGGAGACGGTAGACTTAAGTAACATAGTAGTGTCGAAAACGGACGCGCAAACAAGACTTGAAATTATATCTACAGAAAAGTCAGCCGAAGAGGAAGTAACAGAAAAAAAGTTTGTAGTCACAAAACATTTTAGGTGCTCACAAGCAAAGGGATACAAGTGACATTTTCCAGGACAATGAAATGAATGTATCTAGAGCATCGTAAGGCATCTAATATTCACTGTAATCGACATAATCGTCGCGAGAAATTCAGTAACTGTCTACATAATGAAGATAATTCTCATTTATTCTTCCGTCTCAATTGCAGATTTTCTTGTTTTGAGACGGAACAATAAATGAGAATTGTATTAAACATCTAAAATTTCTGTTATAAGTGGATACAAGTGAAATCTTACTCTGTGCTGCTCCCTGGTGATCGAAAAGAAAGTAGTTACAAGATGACACGCAACACTTATGTTCATGTCGAATTGTACTGGTTTTTCATGTTGTATATTATCTAAATAACCTTTTATAACACACGAGAAGAGAGAAGAGATCTAAGTGGTGCGAAATATTTTCTACAATAGGATAATTCATTACATCATATTCTATCTTTCTTTCATTATAGTAAGCCACAAAAGGCACGGTATTCATGCATAAATGCAGAAATGTTTTTGTTATAACTCTAAATAACAATTTTATGATAACTGAATTGATTAGAAACAATAATAAAGCGTTACAGAGACAATGTAAATCACATTCTTCTTAATTCACGATATTCTGGAAGCAAAGGTATACCAGTGCGTACAAAAGTTTATGAATATAAAATTGCTCATTTTAATTAATCTGTTATGCCAACAAGCAAACAGAAAAGTCACAAAGCTTCCTTTATATATAATATACAGGAAAAAAATGAAATTCCATTTTGCAGTCTCAAGACAATTCGGAAATCTTGTGAATTGTAACTTCAATTTTCTCAAAAATGTTTACTTATGCCCCTTTGCTTCTAACCCCCTCATCAGGAATACGATAGTGTCCAAAAGATATAATATGAAATGTGATGAAATCAAAAATTTAAGTTTGAAAACCGGAAAAAATTCTTAGTGGAAGAGAGGAACTGCACTGTATCGTGCCAAAGCACATCAGAGTTACATATCTTTAACATAATGCAGCGCTTCAGAAACCGTGAATTGTTCAGACAGTAAGAAATTCAGCCTTCAGTTGCAAGGTAAAATTTTACCTTGCAACTGAAGGCTGAATTTCTTATTGTCTGCACATCAGAGTTGATTAGAATCAGATCGAATGACCTCTCTGACCGTGAACGTGCTTGATTACATCATCCACGGGAAATTCATACTCAACATCAGTGCGATGAAAACGTTTTTTATCACCACTGTAATTCCAAACATTTGGTTCAGTTACCTCACCTCTAAACCACTCAGATTAACAGAATTCCACCACCTAAGATGTAAATAGCTGAAAACCCATCTAATTACGATCTCTCCCCTCCCGTATAATGGCTGCACAGAACTGTTTTCAAAATTACAATGTGCCACGAGGATCACCCTGTAAAGTAAATCGGAGTTCGTCTGCGAAGAGCACACATCGCTTTAATGATTTTCGTTACATCCTCAACATACAGCTACGAGCCAAAACATCATTTCCACCTGCTTAACAGCATCTTGGTTCACCTTTATAATGCATTGCAGCAGTTATTCTGCGTGGCATCAAGTTGTCGGTAGATTTCCGCAGGTGTGTGGCACCAAATATCTAAGCACAGGTCACGCAATTCCCTTTTATTACGGACAGGTGATTCTTGGAACGGAGTTTGCACCCGGTATCGTCCTAGGTCCAGCGGTCCCAGATCACATGAATTTGGTGTCCAAGACATCACTGTGAGCTAAGGGGAGGTTTACTACGTTTGGTTCAAAAAATCGACTTTTTTAAATTGCATTTTCTGATCCATAAAAGTGTTCATCATCCATCCCTGAAACGGTTTGTCCGAATACGGAACGGAAATGTTTGTTATTCGCGGTTGAACGAAAAAATGCACCTTCCTCAAATCGGCCTTTTCACGCACCAATTTTTTTTCGGAAAATTCGTCTTTGTAACCGCGAAAAATTATTCTATGTGCTTGCCCAAGGATCAAGTGATCAAGGAGCTTATGACGTACAAAGGCTATGGTCTAAATAACTTAAGCTTATATACTTCGCTAACGTCAACTCAGTTTTGATTTCAGACTAGCCGGCTGAGCTGTGACATACCGCGGGTTGAGGTCTACATCGAAATTTTGTTTCGTTCCGACGGCACTTCCGCCTTTGCTCTTCGACATTTACGGTCGAAAAAATTCCAGTTTGTAGACGAAATATCAATGAACATTTTGACCAAATTTGACATTGATATCTGTAACACATGCCGAGAAAAAAATTCTCAAAGAACCTGCTTTTTTCGGGGCAGAGGTAGTCAATCTCCCCTTAACTATAATGCTTTTGAAACCACTGTATCACTATTCTGATCTTGTAACACACAAAGTTATAATGGTGGAACATGCATTCCAGGTGAGGGAAGACGACGGACTACATGTGTTCACGTAGCCCACAGTTGTCATTGTCTCTTCGGTTGCTACTGCAGATCCCATGGAAGTCCAAAGAATGTGACTGAAGATCAGGACACGCGGAAACCCATGTTCATCAATGTGTGCTGAATAGTGTGCTCCTAAATGCCTGTTCCAGCATCAGTTTTGTCCCTAACAGGGTTAAGAAGTTACATAATATCAGTAAGCGGTTCGAAATCGTCTATTCAGTCACTCAGTGACCTTACTTGCACAGAAACTGAAGATAACGGCGAGAAGACCTAAATACTGAATGCGGTCTTCCGAAAGGTTCCTCCTTTTAACTAACGTGCAAACGTCTAAATGTCAGATGTCGAGATAACCAGTCGCGGAATAGAAACGCAACTACATTCACTTAGTAGTGGAAAGGCATCAGGACCGAATGAGATACCTGTAAGATTCTACAAAGATTATGCGAAAGAACTTGCTCACATTCGACAACAAGTAGGCTATGGTAGTCCTCCGGAGTAACAAAGGATATCTAGCGAATGGAAAAAAACGCAGGTCGTTCCCGTTTTCAAGGAGGGCCGTAGGACAGGTGCACATAATTCTCGGCCTATATCGTTGACGTTAATCTGTTCTAAAATTACGGAACAAGCTTTATGCTCAAGAATTATGATGTTTTTGGAAAAAGAAAATCTTCACTACGAGAGTCAACATGTATTCCTCAAACATAGATCTTGCGAAAGTCCTCTCGCTCTATGGTTAAAGTCTACTGGGTTGTTAGACCGCGTCGTATTTCCTTCTAAAATAATCGACGTTTCGACGCCTCTGCTCTCAGGATGTTTCGGTGTCCACTATTTACATAACTCTGTCAGAGATTAGTGTGGCGTTCTCTTATAAAGGAGAGTTAGGTGTTTGTGATGGAGAAGAGGGAGCATCGGTTAAAATCCTGGTGGCTATCAATGGTGGTCCATTGTCATAGGCCAATATTTCCACTCTGATGCAGAAGAAGGGGCGTTATTTGCTAAACTCTTATGGATACTATTGGTGGCTCATCGTCATTGGATGGGAAGGCATTGTTCCACACTTACGCTGGAGAAGGGTAACCACTAGCAGTAGGAGGAATTTCAGCCAATAACTCTTCTCCGGCGTAAGTGCGGAATAGTGCCTTTCTATCCAATGACGATGGGCCACCAACAGTATCCAAAAGAGTTTAGCCAATAACGCACCTTCTTCTGCATCAGCGTGGAATATGACGATGACCCACCAACGGTAACCGATACTCCCAATTCTCCAGCACAATCGCAGTAGAACTCCCTGTATAAGAATAGGCGACACTGGTCTCTGACAGTGTTCTAGCAGTAGTGGACACCGAAACATCCTGAAGAAGATCCCAGCAGGGGGGGGGGGGGTCGAAACAATGATTATTTTAGAAGGGAATATGACGCAGCCTAACAACCTGGAAGATTTTAACTTTAGTGGCAACGGCCACGAAATCCTGCAGACTTACATAAAACGCTTGTATGGGCAGAAGACTGGAGAACCTTCGCAGAAGAGGTACATTACTAAGCGATCTGGCCTTTCTCTCCCGCTGTCGTGATAATAATTTTATTCCCAAATTCGCCAGAATTAGCCTCCACGTGCAGACAGTGAAAACCAGGACGATGTACCAAAGGGCGTGAAAGAATCCAACATATACGCAGAGACTTGAATTATGTTAGCTCCATTTTAACTGGTCTGCATTTTTCACTCGCGGAAACTCTCTCATCCCAGAACTGGGATAAAGTGGAAAGAACAACGTTTGATCATTCAACAAGGTTTTCGGATTTCAGTGCTATGAAACAAAAAGAGAACTTCGAGAAGCTAGCGGTTAGAGTGCACAAGGAAGACGCCACTCTGGATCCGAAACGAGTAGTGGTGAACCTCTCGTCCTTAGTACTCGATGCAGCAGCTGTTGCAGTTACGGGAAAAGGTCTGAATTTCGCAACTACACTGAAGAGAATACCTATCGAAGAAATCGTAAGTGCCGTCGAAGCAGCCTTGTTCGTCTTCCGTAGGTGCAGACCAAAGAAATAAGACAAGATGTGTCGAGAGGTCTCCGAAATAGAAACCTCTCAAAAGAAACATATCGACGCAAGGAAGGAAATCACTTGATGAACTCACGAGCAACGAAAGCATCGTAATGAAATCGGATAAGGGGAATGCTACCGTTGTTTTGTACGCTGTGGATTATCACACGAAGAGAGAACAACTACTAGCTGATCCTGTGTATCGCAAGTTAAAAAGCAATCCGACGAACAGAGTCGTTCTGAAACTGAAAAACCTGATATCAGACTCCAGATTGTACAGCTCTGTTGCAAAGAATCTAACACCTCGAATACCTGTCTCACCCAGAATGTACGGACTACCGAAATTACATAAAGAATCGATTCCTTTGAGGCCTATGGTCAGTGGGATTAACTCGCCAATTTATTTTTTAGCACATCATTTAGACATCTAGTTGGTAAAACAAATACTTTTGTCAAAGATTCTAAACATTTTTTAGAAATTATACGCTCAGTGAAGATATCTGCAGGTGACATTCTTGTTAGTTTCATGTGATATCGTTATTTACTAACGTCGCAGTATCAGATACAATGGAGATCATAAGAGAGAAAGTTGCTCCAGATATTTGTGACTTAATTGAATTATGCCTTCGTTCGAGCTATTTTAAAAACAATGGAGAACTTTACGAACAGGTGGACGGCCTGCTATGTGCTAACCCATGTCGCCAGTTGCAGCTGACATTTTTATGGAACATTTTGAGCAACAGGCGTTAAGTAGTGCTCTTTTGAAGCCTTTTGTTGGCTCCGCTATGTGGACGATACATTTGTTATATGGCCTCACAGCGAAGAACTACTTCATGCGTTCCACAATTTCTTAAATGGAATTCACCCCAAAATCAAATTTACCTTGGAGGTTGAGAGTAAGGTCGGTCTCCCGTTCCTAAATGTGAGCGTCTACAGAAGATCTGATACCACCCTAGGTCACAGAGTGTATAGAAAGCCGACCAACACAAAATACGTATTTAGATGCCACTTCATACCAGCACCCAACACATAAGCAAGCAGTGCTCAACACTCTGCCGTCACGTGCCTTCCGTATCAGCGATGACGACAACTTGGAATCGGAGTTCGGTTTTTTAAGAGGACAACGAAGGCAAATGGCTGTGGCAGATGTTCAATCGACAGGGATTTTAGGTGGAATATTAATCATGCTAAGAAGAACGACGAGGAACCGTCTTCTCACTCCGTTAGGTTAACGTCCGTTTTTCTAAAGAGAAATAGTATCCAGACGTCTTTCTTTAGTCAAAATAAAATAAGAGATTTTTCCGACGAAAAACGGATGCACCTGATTGCTTCCACAATGGAGGCGTCTATCAAGTGACGTGTGGCAGCGGCGAAGTGTATATAGCCGAAACGGGAACAACTGATAAAGAACGCATTAAGACACAATAACGGCACACGCTGCTAAAACAAAGTTTAAAATCGGCAGTAGCGAGACATCATGAGAACTGTAGCTCTGACATCGATTTTAATAACGTACGTATGCTGGCTTAAGTAAACCAATATTTGTAGAAGAAATGTCCGAGAAGCGGTTGAAATTTCCAAGAATGCATGTAATTTCAATAGAGAGGACGGATATAGGCTTCCAGCATCGTGGCTCCCCGCCATCAAGGAAGTAAATGTGCAGCCGTGGTGTGTGAGCAATACCATGGGTAAACATTCTCCCTCTCTTTCTCTGTGCGTTTCGCATCTAGCCAATGATGATGGCCAACCAATAGCAGTAGGAGGAATTTCAAGAAATAACCCTTTTTTCAGAGTAAGTGTGGAATAATGCCTCTCTATGCTATGAGGATGGGCCACGAATAGTATCCATAAGAGTTTAGCTAATACCTCCCCTTCTTCTGCATAAGCGCGGAAATATTAGCCTACGACAATGGGCGACCAATGGTATCCACAAGAATTTTAACCGATATTCCCACTTCTCCAGTACAAACGCGGGAAAATTCCCCTTTATAAAAGACCGAGACACTGGTCTCTTACAGTGTGCTAGCAATAATGGACACCGAAACATTCTGAAGATGATACCAGCGGAGGATCTAAACGTCGATTATTTTAGAAGGAAATATGAAGCGGCCTAACAACCCAGAAGATTTTAACTTTAGTGGCAATGGCCACGAAAGCCTGCAGACTTACATCAGCTGGCTCTGTTCCTCCGTAAGACCCATAGCGCTGTAGACAACGGCGTTCATATTGACGACATGCTCCTTGACTTGAGGAGGCCATTTGACATCGTCCCGCACTGCCGTCTATTGGACCAGAATTGCGACTGGATTTAAGAATTTCTTGCAAATACAACTCAACAAGTCGATCTTAACGGGGCAAAATTTGCAGATGTGAAAGTAATTTTCGGAGTACCCTAAGGAAGTATGACATGTCTGTTAGTGTTTAACATGTGATTTAATAGAAAGCGGTGGTAACTCTTTAAGACTCTTCGCAGATGAAGTGGTTGTCTATATGAAAGTAGCAACGCCAGAGGACAGAATTACCTACAGATAACTGATGAATGTTGCAGGCTCTGGCAGTTGACCCTGAACGCTAGTAAATGTACCATATTGCGCGTCCGTAGGAAAAGAAATCCTCTACTGTACAACTAAATTATTGATTACAAATTGCTGGAAACAGTATCTACCCTAAAATACCAAGGAGTAACTATCCAGAGCGATCTTAACTAAGGTGACTACATATAACTATTAGGAGTAGCAGACGCCAGACAGTCGTAGGAATACTCTTAAGGAAATGTAATTCAACGCGAAGGAAGTGGCATACAAGGAGCTTGTTCGACCGGTTCTGGAGTATTTTTCGTCAGTCTAAGACCCTCACCACGTAGGACTCAATAGAAGATATAGAGGAGCTTTTTGTCAAGGGATCGTTTTGTCGCCGGGCGGAGTCGCCTGGCGGTTCTAGGCGCTACAGCCTGGAACCGAGCGACCGCTACGGTCGCAAGTTCGAATCCTACCTCGGGCATGGATGTGTGTGATTCCTTAGGTTAGTTAGCTTTAAGTAGTTCTAAGTTTTAGGCGACTGATGACCTCAGATGTTAAGTCGCATAGTGCTCAGACCCATTTGAACCATTTGATCGTTTTGTCACAGCGAGAGCGTTACAGAAACGCACTACGATTTCCGGTCTCAGATACAGTAGAGGCGTTGTGCATAAAGTAGAAGTTTACTATTGAAATTTCGAGAGATTACTTTCCGGGAAGAGTCTGAAAATATATCACTTCCACCCAAATGATCAGATAGAGAAAATTCGATAAATTAGAGCTAATACAGAGGCTTCCCGACAATCATTTTACTCTTGCACCATTCGCGAGAGGAACAGGGAAGCGGGATCAGTTAGTGGCACCAGAAGAACCCCATCCCCCGCCCCCCCCCCCCACTGCCCCCACCCCTCCCCCGCCGCACACAGTCAGGGGTTGCGTAGTACTGCTGTGGATGTAGATGAAGCGTCATCACTTAACATTTCCGGGCTGAGATGCCGTGGTCCATACATAAGACCCTCCCCTGACGTTTCGCCTTCCACTGCGGAAGGCATCCTCCGAGGACAATCGGCGAACTGCAACGAGAGCACTAGTAAGCAGTCGAAGGCGAAACGTCAGGGGAGAGTCTTATGTATGGACCACTGCATCCCAGCCCGGAAATGTCAAGTGATGACAACACCTGCCGTGAAAGCCTTCATTCTGTAGATGAAGCATGTTGTTGTTGACACACTTGTACCAGAGCCAGCACTGTACTCTGTCACCAGATCTGCTACGGATCGCAGCCTATCCTAGTTTTGAAGCTGGAATGCCTCCGACCTCCCCTTTCTGTAATAGGCGTGGATGTGCAACACCCGTCACCCACTCGTGGTTTCACAATCCTTAAACCACTTTCTGCCGACGCCGACGACAGCAGCACGCTGTCGACCAGCTTCGCCATTTCCGAGGTGGTCGTCTCCGGGTCCTGGATTGTAGCAATCTGCCTTTGTCAAAGTCGCTGGGGCTTATTCCATAATTTACTAAACATCACTTGGTGCGAGAGACCTTCAGACCAGCCGGGCGAGTCGTCCCCTGGCGCAGAGCGCTCGCCGCCGAGGCTGGCGGGTCTGGAACAACAGTGGGCCACTCACCAGAGCAAGCTTTGCTGCCAGGCCAGCCGCGGCTGCGGCGCGCCGTGCATTGCAAATCCGCGCTGGCATTTCCCTCACAAAGTGGCGCGCCGCTCCGTGCCGAGCCCAGGGGTCGCGCAGAGGTGGACGTTGACGGATGGCGCCCGGCTGCAGGACCTTGCGCTCCGACGTCTCGCCGCTCATCCAAACAACCACTTCTTCCCTCACCTCAACCGCCACTGGCCAGGGAGACATTGGAGAACTGACATTACTCCACGTTCGTGGTTCACTATGTCTGTCTTCCAGTACATAGAAAATGTTTCAGAAGTAATGGTAAGCATTTTAACAGTCTTTCGTGGCGGCATGTTTGAAGAAAATCTCCGTTTTCAAACAGCGTCAATTCGAATAAAATTCTCGCGGTCAGGACTAAAACCACTGACTGCCAGGGCTGGCACGGTTTTCCGCTTATGTAGTCACGACTGTGGCCTCTGGCACCAATCAGAGAGGCGTAACCGACACGTGCGCGTAAGCTGATTGGGCAGATCATAGGAGCTCCGGCCCGCCGCGAGACCGAGTGATGTCAGGTGGCGTGAGGAGTCGGCGCCACCTTTGACTGTCGCTCCCGCACCGCTACAAGCATCAAGCAATCTAATTAATTAAGCGGAATGCAGGACGCCGGCTTGGTCACTCACTGTACAGGAAACTGACGCACACTGACAGATAATTGAACGTCGGTAGACTTCACCACCTTGTACACAAGAAAGCGGTCCTGAACTGATTAACACACAGATCGAAAGCTACCTCTGAGGACGATCACCTGTAGTCTGAATTGCCGCACTTGAGACACGTGTTCGGAGAGAATGGTTATAGCAAGAGAGACACTGGAAGCTCTTTCGAGTGCTACCGGAGGAGGATGCTTCGTGTATCGGCAGAAGAGGCCAAGACGGCTGCTTTGCTACTACACTGTGGGGCAACGAGAAGCAAGTTACGACGTGAAACTTCCTGGCAGATTAAAACTGTGTGCCCGACCGAGACACGAACTCGGGATCTTTGCCTTTCGCAGGCAAGTGCTCTACCAACTGAGCTACCCAGCTTTACTTCTGCCAGTACCTCGTCTCCTACCTTCCAAACTTTACAGAAGCACTCCTGTGAACCTTGCAGAACCAGCACTCCTGAAAGAAAGGATACTGCGGAGACATGGCTCAGCCACAGCTTGGGGGATGTTTCCAGAACGAGATTTTCACTCTGCAGCGGAGTGTGCGCTGCAGAGTGAAGTTTGGAAGGTAGGACACGAGATACTGCCAGAAGCAAAGCTGTGAGGACCGGGCCTAGTCGTGCTTCGGTAGCTCAGATGGTAGAGCACTTGCCCGCGAAAGGCAAAGATCCCGAGTTCGAGTCTCGGTCGGGCACACAGTTTTAATCTGCCAGGAAGTCTCGTATCAGCGCACACTCCGCTGCAGAGTGAAAATCTCATTCTCAAGTTACGACGTGTTCTGCAGAAATGTGGATTGAGCACAGCGTTCGAGCCCTCCCAAAGAAACAAAATATGCTACGCCCTATTAAAGGCGACATAGCTATTCATGTGCCCTGCGTGTACAGGTGAGACAATTTGCATAGTTGAAGAGCGTTGTATCGAGCACAAGCGACACATTAAAGAAAGGGAGCTTGACAGTTCAGCCATAGCCGAGCATTGCCTGTAGCGCCTAGAACCGCACGTTCACTCCGGCCGGCCAGACACAAAATGAAATTTGAAAACACGAGAGTCTTGCCTCGTGCGCCAACCAACTGGGATTCCGTTATTAGAGAGGCGGCGGAGATTAGAATGAAGTCATTTAGTAGGGCGTGGAGGGTGGGCTTTGGATGTCGAAAGGAAGCAATGGGGAATGTTTGACGCTTGTAACGGGGTCGGAGCGGTAGTTTCAAACGTGGCGCTGGCCCCTCCCACCACCTGACCTAACTCGGTCCCGTGGCGGGCAGCCGCTGGTGCGAGCTGCCCAAACAGCTTCCGCGCACGCGTCGTTCGGCCCTTTCTGATTGGTGCCAGAGGCCGCAATCGGGACTATATAATCAGAAAACCGTTCCAGCCCCGGCACAAGTCAAGCAGGCTGGAGCCCTGACAGTTTTTACTTGCCAGTACGTGCTTGTCGCTCGTTACCGTCACGAATTGTTTAGTAGTAGTAGTAGTAGTAGTAGTAGTAGTAGTGTCTGAGTCAACGTTGATTTGTCGTTCGCCTTCTAAGGCACTTCTGTTTTTTCGTACGTTGTACCGGGCATTTATAGGCGACCGGCGTTAATGTATTTTATCTACCAGGGCTCTGACTACGTCAGTCGGGACGAGGCACGGCAAGAATAGGACCAAGCACAGGCATCCGCAGCTAGGCGACTCTTTCGCCGCTCCTTCCGCAGCAATGTGACACCGGCCGCTCGACGGCTGTTCCGGCAAGCTGCCGGAGGCGCCGGTATTGACACCACCCAACAGCCTAAGGACCGAGAGCATCGTGCCTCCCGTCACAAGTCACCGATAACCACTGAGAGAGATACTGATTCACGTGAACCCTGTCCACACCATCGCGTTAGGGGCCGATTATCCTCTTCGTCATCCGACGACATCCATGGTCACTTGGTGACAGACCTATCACCTGTTCATGGTCTAGCCATGTCGGTTCTCAGCATTGATACAACCGACCGCCACGTGGACGCCCCGTAGGGTGCACAAACTCGTCGACCCAACAGGCCTTCAGGGAACTCCGACGCTGCGGGTACCCTCCACCCACCCCCCACCCACCCACCGCTCGTAGGCGAAGATTTTAACGGTCTTCGACTCGCACCCATTTCAGCGGATTCAGATGCCTCCACACTTGGAGAGCAAACGTTAAAGCCTGCGAAGATCCCAGCGAGGATCCCCCCCACTCTACGTCCCTGCGACACTCACCCCGCACTCAGCTCGCCCACGACGGGTCCTCACCCCACCCCCCATACCTCGCTCACGAACGGGACCTCACCCCACCCCCTATAGTTTCCTCACAACGGAAGACCGGAAACAGTACCTGCATTTGCGACTGTCTTCATAACGTTTTTGTTATCAGTATGATTTTTATATTCTTCATTTCTTTAGGTCTAATGAGTCAAGCTACATTTTATAAACAGAGACTAGAAACAAGATAGTGAAGCTAATGCAAATAGTGCAAGCTGTTTGCTGGATAAAGCTTACATTTATCTCTCTACTGACATAACACACTATTTTTACCGTGCTGTTTTGGTTTGTGTTTGTTCTGTGTCTTATAATCTGGAAAGACTTTTTTGGACGAATAAAAGAAATAAACTCTGTTGCCATCTGCGGCATCGTAAGCTTTTATTACCGACATACGTAACATTTCCAACGACATTATTTGCGAAGTGTAGTTTTCCCGAAAGATCACGTCACATTAAGCAATTAATTTGATGATAATTGGCTCACATTATACTTAACAGACAGCACGTTTGTACTTCGCTTTCATTTATTATTTTAAATCATTCGTGATTTTTTGTTCCGCTTGTTGTAAATACCATTAGGTACCGGAAATCCATTTTAAGTTATAGACACTTCTACTTCATCAATAACATACAGTTATAATGGTAGTCGTGTCTGTAAACTTTTACATTAATACCTGAAACTTAAAGTCTTTGCATTATACGTTGGAAATTGTTCATTTTCTAGTTCTCGTTCTAGGAGTAACATATCTGCGACGATGTGTATCATTTTGCTCCGGTTGGGCGGAGCATCTTGCTGACCAGGGGTGGAGCTTAAGTGGGGTGGGCGGGGACTATGTGTCGGGATCTTCGCAGGTTTTAAGCTCATGTCACTTGGAGCAGCCGCGCCTGTTGTTGCCATGTACCAGGACATGGGTCTCCCTCCCGAAAGCAGAAGATTCCTCCTATGGTGGTTTATAATCCCACAAATTACGTTAAACTGAACACTGAACTGCAACGCGTTATTGCAGGCCAACTGCGACAGTTTACCAGAAAGGCCATGTCAGATACCTGTTTCACACAAAGGATGATTATTTCCAAGTTCTCAACTTTGTGAAGTCAAGGGCTATGGACTACTACACTCACCAGGCTTCTGGCGACAGGAATAAAAGTCTTCATCAAAGACCTTCGCTGTGAAGTTACAGAAACAGACACCAGGGACGAATTACTCCATCTCAATTTCCTTGACCCTTTGGTCCACGAATACAGCAAGAGGGACCCAGAGACGCGGAAGAAAATCCCTATGCCCACCTATGTTGCCTGCCTTATTAGGGGAGAAGACGTCGAACGCATTTACCAAATCAGATATCTCCTGCGCACCAAGTTGAGTATTGAATCACGTGAAGGCAGTAACGGCCCCTCCAGCTGCCGTAGGTGTCAACGTTTGCGACACACCAGCAATTACTGCCAGTTGCCTTTTTGGTGTGTCAAGTGTGCCGGCTCGCACGCGTCAGAGGATTGCAAACTCCTGGTCTCAGGAAAACCCTCATATGCCCGCTGTTTGGCCATCACTCACGATCCCCACTCGGAAACTTTATCCAACGACGCTACGGAGCGTCGACGTAACAGGCCCGGCCCCCTGCCGTTAGGCCACCCCTCCGCCAGCAAACCTGACTTTGTACACTGACGGACAAATGGGCGGAACCCCTTCAACGTTGTTTGCTGTTCAGGGACTGTGACTGACTGCCACAATCGGCGATGGAGAAGATGCTGCTAGCTGCTACGTAGGCAGACCTTGTCTCCTATGAACGCGATGCCCTGTAGCCTCAGTGGATGATGGGATGCCGGTTTCGGACACAGGTATCCATCCACAATTTCTTTTTCTCCTGTATACTGAAAAACAATGGAGATTTTAGAGGTTTCCAGGAGAAAAATAGACTGCGGATGGACACCTGTGCCCGAAAGCACCATCCAGTGTTCAGCAAATAATTCGTTTAAGTGCCTTGCAACAATGGCGCAATAAACTGATAATTCGATAATATTCACACATGTCAGACTTTGCTTTCTTTGGGACTGTAATTATTGCATTATTCTAGAAGTCTGATGGTATTCCCGTGTCTGATACGTCTTGCACTCTGGGTGGAATAGTTATGTCATGCAGGCTCTTAGTTGGGGTAAAAATTGCATCAATTTACACTGAAAAATAGTGACGAATATTACACGCCACCGGCCAGCCTGGGTGGCCGAGTGGTTCTAGGCGCTACAGTCTGGAGCCACGGGACCGCTTCGGTCGCAGCTTCGTATCCTGCCTCGGGCACGGATGTGTGTGATGTCCTTAGGTTACTTAGGTTTAAGTAGTTCTAAGTTCTAGGGGACTGATGATCTTAGAAGTTAAGTCCCATAATGCTCAGAGCCATTTGAACCATTACACGCCACCAACTGCATTCCATGGCATCATCAGTGCCCAAAATGACACAAGCAGTAAGGCATGGAACAAAGTAAACAATTTTGACAACAGATGGGTGTAGTGAAAGTATGTCTATGAGAACAGGCAAATTTTTTCATGACAGAACTTATCAAATAAAGCATATTTATTATTTTACTTGCATATGAAGGGTGTTACAAAACGATACCGACAAATTTCGATGTGTTGTAGAACGTCTCGTAAGGAACAACTTGAGAACAGGAACTCCTGTCCGCCATCCCTCCACAGCAAACTTAATATGCTGACGGATCGTGGGCGGAACGTCTCGCAATGTTTGTTATTCAGTGGTTGTGACTGATGCCACGACTGGCGATGAAGAAGATGGAGCTAGCTGCTGCGTAGACAGGGCTTGTCTCCTATGAATGTGATGCTCTGTTGCCTCGGTGAATGGCACTTTCTGGCACAAGGGTCCATCCGCAGTCTGTTTTTCTCCTGGAGCCTTCTAAAATCGCCATTGTATATAGGAGAAAAAGAAACTCGTGTACGAAACCGTCACCCAATGAAGCAACAGAGCATCTCGTTCGTAGGAGACAAGGTCTGTCTGAGCAGCATCTAGCAACATCTTCTCCATCGCCTGGCAGTCAGTCGCAGTCACTTAACAACAAACAACATTGCAAGACGTTCCGCCTATTGCCCGTCAACTTACAAGTCAGGTTTTCTGTCGAAAGGACGGCCTTGCGGGAGGCACTCGGACCTATAACATCGACGCTCCGTAGCGTCGTTGGATAAAGTTTCTGGGTCGCTATCCTCAATTTCTTCCTCACGATACCCTCTGCAACCACTCAAAGTTTGTCAGTATCATTTTATAAATCCTTGTATATTAACACTTTGTTATTAAGAAGCGATAAATTGTAGTCTTGAATGCTGCAGTCATGCTTCTGTCACATTTCTTCTATTTACGACCGATATAACAGGGCCGTCTTATAAAGAAGCGACATTCAGATGAAGAATCTGAATGAGATACCGTCTGCGCAATCCTTCCTTAAATGCAGAATGTACCGCAGAAGGTATCGACACTATCTATCTTGAACGGTTGCGCTAAAATGCTAATCATTTGCGTAGTAGAATTCATGCCAGTTTGAGTTTAGTTGCTTGCCGTCTTCATGGTGTATCTGCACCAAAAGGTCGGTTTCTTCACGCCACTAAGTGGCACGAAAATGCCCTTCGCCCAATCTGGTGGATATTACATCGACTGTTGCGCTATGACACAATATTCCAGTTATTTTTTCTTCAGAATTCTACATTTGTTATTATTCCGGAAATCGATGATCATTTCTATGACATATTTCCCTCCCTTCAGCTTTGGGTGGTACATAAATCCATACAGTGAGCGCCTTAGTCATATGCTGGAGTGGAGCGACGCTAAGGTGAGGCGAAAATGATAAGCTGCTTAAGAGCACAGCCGGTAACAAACGAAAGTGAATTATTACTCCACGTGTAGTGTTCGTCCGACTGACAGGAACTGGCAATTTTCGTTTTAAAAACACGGCTGAGAACGCGCTGGTGACAGTCCACTTGTTTTATAGTAACGTTAACTTGATGCACAGAAAACTAATGTTACCTAACCCCAATTCTTTAGACCACGTTGCCTCTGTTCAAGTGTCACCGTAATGGATGACAGGTGTGTTACGCCTCACATTGTTTAATGCAGAGCGAGGGGTAATTGATGGAACACATCAAACAAGCCAATCATATTAAAGAAGGAGAAAGCCTAACAAGTCTTAAAACAGAACTGGGTGCTTGGAGCTCAATGTAATGTAAAGAACGGCCAGTCATTGCGTCTTGCCAGAAAGTTTGGCAGCTCACCTAAAGCTTCGTGGACCAAAGGAAGACGTTTTTGGGGACGAATCAACTGATAAAGGTTTTAGTCGTGAGCTTTGTAAGCTGTCTAATTTCAGCCAGGGCGCGAGTTGACAAATTAAACTGAAGCGCGAAAAAAAAATAAAAAACTACTATAGGTATGCGAATTTAAATACAGAGATAAGTAAACAGGCACAATACGGCGCTGCGGTCTGCTACGGATATATAACACAACAACTGCCTGACACATTTGTTAGATCGGTCACTGATGCTACAACGGCAGGTTATCTAGATTTAAGTTAGTGTGAATGTGCTGTTTAGTCGGCGCACGAGCGATAGGATACAGCATTTCCGAGGTAACTATGAAGTGGGGATTTTCCCTAAGACCATTTCACGAGTGTACCATGAATCAGGAATTCGGTAAAACATTAAATTTCCGACATCGCTGTGGCCTGAAAAAGATCCTGTAAGAACGGGACCAACGACTACTGAAGAGAATCGTTTAACGTGACAGAAGTGCAACCCTTCTGCAAATTGCTGCTGCTTTGCATGCTGGTCGTCAGCAAGTGTTAGCGTGCGAACCATTCAGCGGAACATAATCGATATGGGCTTTCGGAGCCGAAGGCCCTCACGTGTACCCATGATGACTGCACCACACAAAGCTTTACACCTCGTCAGGGGCTGTCAACACCGACATTAGACTGTTGATGACTGGAAGCATGTCGCCTGGTCGGACGAGTCTCGTTTCAAATTGTATCGAGTGGATGGACGTGTGCGGGTGTGGAGACAACCTCATGAAACCATGGACCCTGCTTGTCAGGGTGTAACCTCCCCCTCACTTATCGACCTTAATGACAGTGAAAAATTAAACCGCGTGTACCTAATGGAAATTTGGGAAAAGCAATCGTCACCGAAGTTAATCTGTCGGTAAAGAAGGAGGAAAGGGTTACATCTAAATGAAAGGAAAAGTGCTAATGAAACTGGTGGAAATTAATTTTGAAAAGGGGTAAAGTTAATAAAGAAAGTAAATGTGCAGCCGTTACGTTAACAATTAACTAGCGGTAATTAGGTATTTGAGATTTGGGGGAAATTACGGTCGCCAGTCCTAAGGACAATAACTATAGTAACTGAAAAAGAAAGGTTATTACACATATAATTAGCACTAGAAGCGTGGCAACTGAAGGTTGACACGTGTAGTGTGAAAACTGAAAGTTTGTCAGGAGTAATAAATTTCGCTAAACCCAGACTTAATTTAGCAAAAGAATTAATAAAACCAGAAAATCGAAAGTTAATTTAGTGACTGAAGTTAATAGTGAGCTTTCTTTCTGAAGCACATCGAAATTCAGTAAAATACGGTTAGTCTTGGACTACCTCAACAATCATTTCAAAAGCTACTTGAATCTACGCAATTTAAAACTAAGGGATTTAACTTTGAACTTGAATTAAATGATTCTGAACAATTAACTATAGTAAAATTTAGTACGTACCAAGCTGAGCTGCAGTCACAGGTATGCTAAAATACGGTAACAAAACTCGCACTCTTAATTCGTGCTTGTGTAATCTAAATATTGTAGGCAGCTATGAAAACTTTAACTGAACTTTGAAATTAAAGCAGTGAAATGCTATATTATTATTTCAATGCTGGCGTTTGAATTTCAACGACACTCGGGTTCATTCCGGAAAAGGAAGGGACCCTGCTTCGTAATGCAATTGGGACAATGAGCAACAAATGTTCATGCTAAGTTGCTGTAATTATAGTTACGAAAATGGTACAATTTGAAAAGCTGAGGTCTGCCATACAGTTCTAAATCTTTACGTGCTCCCAGTCTTCCTTGTTGGTTGATTGAAGGTTTGAAGCCGTCGATCGAGGAGGTGGCGACAGTCACTCATTGTCGGCCGTCGCTGTTGCAGAAGCTGGATGTTGGCGCGCCTTCCTCTCGACACGGTCACCAGGCGAAACGGGCTCTTGACGTGCGCCAGCTAATGCTTCCCGTCCGCGACACCGTGTCAGAAACTATCATCGCAATTACATGCTGCCAAACCCCGAAAGCGCGGCAACTCGCGGGAGCGTCACACAACACACCTGCTCCACTCGCTACTCCAGCCAGACTCTCCCTCGCTCCGCGCTCCACGCGGCAGAGTTAACGCTACCAAAGATCCTACACACTTTGATTCTTCACACGACCTATCGATGTAATCGTTCGATAGCAGTTTTCCCTAGGCAAGACCCAGCGCAAAAATACAAATAATATTTACGAAACAAACCAATTATACATAGACATAAATGCATAAATATATATATATACAAATAGTAAAACAATTACAATATACGAAGACACAGAAATGTTATATATTCAGGTAACAAAAATAAGGAAAACAAATTTATAGTACAATAGACGGAAATAGGAGGATATGCATTTCCGGCGTTACAAGGGGACTTTTCGAACTGGTGGAGGCACTGTAATGGTGTGCGGGGTGTGCAGTTGGAGTGATATGGGACACCTGGTACGTCTGGGCACAACTGTGACAAGTGACATGTACGTAAGCATCCTGTCTGACCTCGTCCATCCATTCATGGCCAATGTGCATTCAGACGGACTTCGGCAGTTCCAGCAGGACACTGCGACTCCCCGAAGTCCAGAATTGCAACAGAGTGGCTCCAGTAACACTCTTCTGAGTTTAAACACTTCCGCTGGCCACCAAACTCCCCAGACATGAACATTATAGAGCATATCTGGGATGCCTTACAAAGTGCTGTTCAGAAGAGATCTCACCCCCTCGTACTCTTACGGATTTATGGACAGCTCTACAGGATTCTGGTGTCAGTTCCCTCCAGCTCTACTTCGGACATTAGTCGAGTCCATAGCGCGTCGTGTTGTGGCACTTCTGCGTGCTCACGGGGGCTCTACACGACACTAGGCAGGTGTACCAGTTTCTTTGACACTTCAGTATAATTCAGAAGGAGATGCATTAAGCAACAAATCAGTTTCAGATTCTAAATTCCAAAAGATTCTGTAAGACTGTATTCTCACCTTATTTCATTTATCGAATGTCTTCTTAGAATCCCGAGGACCGAAATGAAATTTCAGAGATTCAAAGTTTGCTGTCTTTGTGCGAAAGTTTTGTTCACAACGTGCACATGAAAGTTTCAACTTGCGCTCACATCAGGAAACTAAATTTTTTAAAAAAATCTGCTTTTTGTTGAAAATCAAAAATCTTCGCCATAACGTAATGGAGAGAGCGTTACTGTTAGATGAAAATATTACGATATGTTATTTTGGGTTGATATTGCATGATCCACATTGGTCTCCTGGAAAATGAGACAGCAGAAAACTTAGCTCGTTTGAGGGAGACTTTAATTTTGGAGATGGAGAGTGAACCATTAGGCCATACTCCTTACACGTCACCAATGGATGACTTGATGAATCTGTAAGAACACTTTTGTGTCCACTCTGTAGTCTACTATCCTCATCTCTAAACTGATCGTTGCAGACATCACTATGACGCCTATGATGAAAATCAAAGCAACCCTCAGAAGGCAGTCACCGAAAAATAAAGATCTCTTGTGAATGTTTCTTTAAACAGGTCCTCCTTTGAGTAAGGAATCCGTATAAGTGAAGGAAGTCACAGAGGGCAGTTGAGGAGAAATTACTGTGCAGTCACGATGCACCTTCTTGGAATATTAATTCTGCAGTGGAGTAGCTTTCAGTCCAATGTTGTTTCATTGCAATGGCATGTACACTAACAATACGTCATAAACCAAATGTAGATCCAACTACGAGGGATGTAAATTGTAAATATTAGTGCGTCGTGGTGGGCACAGCACCGTTTAATCCAATGCGAATTTCTCGGTGGTACTACAGAGAGAGGTCACTCGGCGATATAGAGCGCTAATGTCATCGCCTTGGTCACGGTGAAATGTACGCACCGCCCATGGACCATCTTCCGCGGGACTTCGACCTAACGGCAACCAGTAAGTCTGCGTGTCACAGTGGCTGTCATTGCACTGTTCATAGCGTTCATTGTTTTAATGTTCTGTTCGCAGAACATTGTTCATGTCTGCTTTTTCGCATGTAGGATCTGTAATTTAGCTGTTGCCCTAGACGACTTTGAGCATAAACTTATTTTGATGTCATGAAACGCCATTAATTAGAGTTGCTAGATAGCAAGGCAAGTAATGATATTTTGTGTCATATTTTAAACGTCACGAAATTAATTTCTCACTTTCAAAAAATTAAAAATATTATTGTATTCTATTTGTCTCCCATAAGTCCAACCCCTCGTCCAAGTCGTGGGAGATGGGCAACGGCACAAAGTAGGGGACTGCCTATAGGGGCGATGTACAGCGGGGACTTCGTGTGCCCCAGGACCGCTACGGTAGCTGAGAAGGCTCTATGGGAACCCTGAAACGTGACGGCTAACGGGGCTCTGGTGAAGCTGCGATAGGCCTAGCAAGCCAGTAGTGGATAAATCAACTGCTTTTAAAAAGGGAACATGCCTCGGATCACGGAACGGATTTAAAGGAAACCGACCAAGCAATGGAAAAGGATTACGAGATGGTTTACGACTGGGCACCTTAAACGTAAGGACTCTAACTGGGAAGTTAGAAGAAATTGTAGAAATGATGGAAAGGAGGAAATTGGACATCTTGGGACTTGCTGAGACTAGGTGGAGAGGAGTTGGTGAAAAACCACTAAGTAAAGGATGTAAACTGTACTGGATAGGGAATGAGAGGGGAAGAAATGGAGTGGCAATAGTGGTCAGAGAGGGTCTGCAGGAGGAGGTGGAAGGTATCAATGATCGAATGATAAAAGCCAGAGTACGAGTGAAAGGAAAAAGCATTGAAATCATCCAAGCATATGCCCCACAGGTGGGGTGTACAAAAAAGGAGAAGGAGGAATTTGAAGATGACATGCAAAAGCAGCTAAATGGAGGTAATCAGATTATAATAGGGGACCTCAATGCACATGTTGGCACAGACAGGAAAGGATTCGAGGAGATAATGGGACCAGAGGGCTGGGGGAACCGAAATAGAGAAGGAAAATTGTTGCTGGAATTCTGCAAGAGGAATGGGCTGACGATCGCAAATTCCTGGTACAAGAAGAGAAGTAGTCACAAAATAACTTGGTACAGTGGGGACTGGTCCCAAACTTCAGTAGTAGACTATGTACTAGTGGATAGGCAGATGATGAGCAGCCTCACAGATGTTAAGGTCGTTCCATCTGAGGCCTTAGACAGTGACCATCGGCTGTTGGTAGCCACCCTGAGAGAGAAAAAAGATAGGAGGGCAACAGATATACAGGAGAAAAGGTTGAAGAGATGGATGCTGAAAGAGGATGAACGGAGGACCCAGTACCAGACACTGATCAGGAAGAAGCTGCCAAAGGAAGATCAGAGAACAGTGGAAGAAGAATGGGGAGATTTTAAGAGGGCCCTAGTTGAGGCAGCTGAGATTGTGTGCGGAAGAACTAGCACAAAGAGGAGAAGTAAGGAAACCCCATGGTGGAACAACATATGTACAGAGGCAGTACTTCGAAAGAACAAAGCCTTCAGAGAATGGTTCCAGACCCGAACAGAGGAAGCTAGGGTAAAATATAAGGAAAGCAAGAAAGCGGCACAGACCATAGTAAGGGCGGAGAAGAAGAAGTGGATGGAAAAATGGACAAGAATGTTAGAAGAGGACAGTGAAGGGAACAAAAAAGTACTTTACACCATGGTAAGAAATAAGAGGAAGGACAGAAGCGAGTGCCTGAGGATCATGGATAATAATGGAAGAGTTGTGGAGGAAATGCATGAGCTCAAAAAGATTTGGAAGGAGTACTTTGAAGATTTGTTGAATGCCGCCAAGCGGGTAACTAACAGCTATGGAGAGCCTAAGGCAGCAGACGATGATAATAGTGGGGAAATTGATGATCTAACTTGGAATGAAGTGGAAGAAGCCATAAAGAGGATGAAAGGGGGCAAGGCACCAGGTTGGGACGAAGTAACAGTGGATATGATACGAGCAGCAGGAGAAGTAGGAACCCAGTGGCTATACAGAGTGCTGAGGGTGGTGTGGAAGGAGAACAGAATTCCTGAGGATTGGAAGACAGGAATTATAGTCCCGATCTTCAAGAAAGGGGATAAAAGGAGATGTGAGAACTACAGAGGAATCACCCTGCTATGCCACTGTGGAAAAATCTATGAAAAGATCCTGGAGAAGAGAATAAGAAGCAGTATTGAAAGTAGACTGCAAGAGGAGCAGTATGGTTTCAGACCGGGAAGATCAACAACGGACCTCATATTTGCGGTAAGGCAACTGCAGGAAAGGCACTATGAGTACGGGAAGGACTTAATCATGGCCTTTTTGGATATTGAGAAGGCGTATGACAGTATCTGTAGGGACAAGCTCTGGGATGTGCTGAACGCAAAAGGGATAGATGAAGAGATAACACGAAAAGTCAGAAAAATGTATGAGGGAAGTAAGAATTGTGTGAAAGTGGGGAGGGAATGTACTGCATGGTTCAAGCTGGAAAATGGGCTGCGACAGGGAAGTGCACTTTCGCCTTTATTGTTTATTATTGTTATGGATGAAATCCTACAGCAAGTGTCAGATGCAATTGGAGATCATAAAATGAAAGCAGTGCTTTTTGCCGATGACCTGATGTTATGGGGAAATTGCGAGAAGGAGGTGCAAGAGCAGTTAGATGCATGGGAGGCAACGGCAGCACAATATGGAATGCATTTCTCTGCAAAGAAAAGTGAAATAATTGTCACAATAAGGAAGACGAATAGGCCAAATGTGGATATAACTTGTGGAGGGGAAAAACTACAAGTGGTAGAGAACTTCAAGTACCTGGGAAGCGTGATTGAAAGTAAGGGGGGAAACGCAATGGAAATAAATGAAAGGTGCAGAAAAGCAGGGCAGTTCTACAAATGCACTAGGGGGCTTATTTGGAGCAAGGAGGTGCCACAGAAATCCAAGGGAATTATATACCGAACCTACTTTGTCCCCATATTGGCATACGGAAGTATGGGGTAATGCACAAAAGCGACAAAAGTAGAATACAGTCTAGCGAAATGAAGTTCCAGAGGAGCAGGTTGGGTGTAACAAGACGAGACAGATTGCGAAATGTGTATGTGAGGGAAAGACTAAAGGAGGAACCAGTACAGGACAGGATAGAAAAATCAAGACTGCAGTGGTATGGACACATGAAGAGAATGGATGAGGGAAGAATTCCTAAGAGGATGTTTGATCTGCAACTGGAGGGGAAGAGGCCCAGAGGAAGACCAAGAGATAGATGGGTGAAGGGAGTGAAGGAATGTGTGACGAGAAGAGGAGAGAACTGGACGAAGGTGGAAGAGGGGGAATGGTGGAAAGACAGAACACGATGGAGAGGCTTGTGTTCCCGACAGACCCAGCCAGTGGCTGGAAACTGTCCAAGATGATGATGATGATTGTATTCTATTTGTGAAACTGTCTGTGCTGAGTAGCGTCTATTAACTTTTTTTCTAAATGATTACAAATTTTTCGGACAGAAGTGACGCATCAGCTGATCTTAATAGCCAGAATTAGTGAAGCACTACCCTGTTATGGACTAAATTTATGTATGCAGAACCAATACAAAATTTACAACATTATGAATGGCAATGAAGCTGCTACTACAGGGTTAGCCAGTGAAACAGGAAGATTTAAATAAGTAACTAATTCTTTAAGAAAATTAATTTTTTTAATTTAATGGTTATAAAGATAAAGTACAAAGGTAGCCATTTACTGTACAATAAGTGAAAAAATTATTTTTTGAATATAACATCTGCCAAATGTCCTCCATTGGAATCTATGCACTTCTGCAGCCGGGCGTGGAAGTTTCCCATGATATTTTGCAGCCTATTGACTGGTATTCCTTCAATTTCGTCCCGAATTCGTTGTTTTAGGGCTGGGATAGTTCTGGGTGGATCGTTATGAAAAACTCTTGCTTTTAAGTAACCCCATAGAAAAAAGTCCCAGGTTGTCAAATCTGGAGAGCGAGTGGGCCAATGGATATCACCGTTTCGGGGAATGACGCCGCCTGGAAACAAAGCATTCACAGCATTCATGGCAACTCTTGCAGTGTGGCTTGTTGCCCCATCTTGTTGGAACATTGTGTGTTCATTCACTGGAAAACGGACGAGTTCTGGCGTAAGAAAGTTCTGGATCATTGCAACGTAACGCACAGAGTTAACAGTCACAGAACTTCCATTGGTATCCTCGAAGAGAAATGGTCCTATGATTATTCTTGCCGACATCGCGCACCAAACCGTCACTTTTTAAGCATGAAGAGGCGTTTCATGAAGTGCGCCAGGGTTTTCCTCCGACCAGCATATGAAGTTTTGTTTATTAACAAAACCAGAGAGGTGGAAATGCTCCTCATCACTCATCCACAAGTGGTTTACTTGGTCATCGTTTTCTTCAAGTCTTCTGGCCATTTCCTCACAAAATTGTAATCGTTTCTGATAGTCACTTGGTTTGAGAGATTGCACAATCTGTATTTTGTATGGGTGAAAATGTAAATCTTGACGAAGAATCCTTCTCACCGAAGTGTTACTTATTCCAAGATGTAGAGCATGTTGTTTGGTAGATCGACGTGGACTTCTGAACATTGCCTGTGGAACAGCAGCGATGTTTTGAGGGGTTCGAACGGTTCTTGCACTCCCACCTCGTTTTTTTTTTTACGTTCATCCAGTTTGTTCAAGGTTGTTTATCCACGAACGAATTGCGTTATCCGAGGGAACAGGCCTGTTGCGCGGTATGTTGAAATGGCGTCGAAAAGCACGTCGCGTTTTCACCAAACTCTCACCATTAGTATAATACGCTTTAACCGTGTAGCCGCGATGTTCACCCATCCAACGATCCATCGGAACTAAACGGCGGGACATGCAGGTAGAACAGAGCCGGCCACCATTACTCCCACCACTCACATTCCCGCTGTCAAGGCCATCTCCAATCTGCCCGTTTCACTGGCTAACCCTGTATTTGGATGTATCTCAGAGCTGTCAGTCTTCTGTTATGGTCCAGCCATTAAGTGTGGTTTAATCATTGTAGGATCGATACAATTCTTTTCTTTTTCAGAGTGTAGGCACAGCTTATAACAACTGTATTGCCCCTTGTCATCCTTTTGAGAAACTCTGGTAAGAATTCCACCCGCCGTTGGGCTCCAAATATAATAATAATAATAAATAATAATAATATATAATTAATAAGTTAGTTATTTTTTGGAATTTGTAGTCAATAATTGATTAGTCAGAAGGAAAGCCAATAAATGAAAAGTAAAATGAATTTAAATATCTCATTCGCATACACAAATCACTTTCTTAATCTTTTTTTACCTTTTTTGATGTTTGAAGTAAAGATCAGTAGACTCTTAATGTGCTGGAAAAACGTTTAGTTTGCGATCTTAAAATCTCAGGGGAATGGAAAATTGTCTTCTCACCTTGCGAGAAAATTCAGGTCAGTTCTAAATTAATTTCGTGGGTATCGCGATGACAACGTAAGAAAAAATGTAGTAAAGCAAAATCTGTAACCTTTTATAAATTGGGGATTGATAACCGTTACTGTGAAATGAAAGCGGAAATGCAAAATTAAGCATTTATTATTTCACAAAGTAAGTTTTTTATACAGATATCTGACATCTCGAACACTAATCTCACAGTTTTGAACAAAATAAAGAATTTTGCCGTATTTAGGCGAAACACGTAGAAATTACAGTAATCTAAGCTCTATTCTGGAGCGAAAGAAAAATTTTCATTGTAAAGTCATTTCGGTAATCGCAGTTGCCGATAATAATGACACAACTAAACAAATTCCTAACAGAAATACGATTTCAGTTCATTTGAAACAAAATGTAAGACTATTGGAGTCTGATAGTGTAAGATGCTGTCGGAAAGGCGCGCGACTAAAGAGAGAGAAAGAAAAGTCGAGCGCACATTCTTATAAAGGACAAAATACAGATGATAATGCTACGCCGTTCTCATTATCCTGGGCGTACATATTCGCTGACTTGCAGCGCACTTAATTGGCACAAAGATTAAATTATTTCTTTAACTTTTGATATTTCAATAGGAAAGGAAAATAGTACATTATTACGTCGCGGGCAGGACACAATATTACAAGTACTTAGATTGCACTTAGCAACTGCTTGGTTTAGCGCTGTATTTTCTTTATAGACATAGTATTCGCCGTTAACTGTAGAAATGTTTTATTTCGCAATTGCAATTTCGGCCTTTGGGCCATTTTCTAGTGATATTGCGAAGTATTTTGCTTCAAGACACGCCAGACCTTAAAATTCCCTCAATATTATACCTGTCATCGTAAATTCTCTCAATATTATACCTGTCATAGTCATGTTGCATCATGTACAAATGTCGAAGGATTTTGAAGTCTGGCGCGTGCTGAGGCAAAATATTTTGCCGTACCACTTACAAATGGCCCAAAGGTCGAAATGTCAGTTCTGAAATTAATTTCTACAGTTAGTGGTGACTATGACGGTCTTTAAAAAATTGAACACGATTGTGAACACTGACCATGAGAAGTTACTAAGTTGTCGATTTAGATTACAGATGTATAGGGACCGTGGATGAAGGGTGAAGTGAGAATTGGCCGGAGTTGCTATGTTGATCATTGCCGACTGCATCAGAGTGCTTCCCTTGGCGAAAGTTGCGCCACCGATGGAGCCTATGGCGTCGCCTGGATCCCTCATGTCGCAATGCCTTTCGATATTTTCTACATGGCCGGTTCACATTTACTCAAGTGTGAATGACGAACAGGGGTGTGGTCACGGATCTCTAGGGGATAGGCGACACTGAGTACTAATGAACAGTCACTGGAAGTAAATACATCCATTAAATATCTGGGAGTGCTAGTCTGGAGCGATTTAAAATGTAAAGCCCACGTAAAGCTAACTGTGGCAAAAATAGATAACAAACGAATTCATTTGAACAATCCTCAGTACATGTACTATGTCCACGAAAAAGGTAGCTTTCAAAATCCTAGCACCACCGTTACTTTTGTAGTGATCTGTGCATTGCGGTGGGACTTTACTGTATAGGGTAGATGGAGTACACAGAGAACAACCAAAGAAAAGCAGCACGTGTAGTCACGGTTTCGTTTAGTGCCATGGAGATTCTCTTTCAGCTGCAGTGGCAGACTGTAGGAGAGATGTGATATGCATCGCGGAATGGTTTACTATTAAAATTCCGAGCGGCTAAGTTCCCAGAAGAGTCAACAACGTATACACAGGAGAACCGAAACATCAAGACCATTGCCAACCACGAGAATGACTGCCGCCTCGTAACGTTGCAGGTGCTCGTATATGACGCGGAAGGGAAGTATTTAAGCAGAGCGCAGACAAATGAGAAATCATCGTAGCAAGTACAGGGTGTCCCACCAATTCTACCACATCATATATTTTCGAAACTAAACAAATGTGAGATATGCAAATGGCTAGGGACGCACCTATGTCAGTGGCTCACACAATGGGTAGGAATGTACTCTCCAAAAATTTAAACAAACATTTCTTTCAAAATAGGGTTACTTTTTTAAATGGAACATGTACGTTTTCTTTTCTACAGATATGAAAACTAGGGTACACTGAGTGACAGTAGACTTGTTCTCACTGTTCTAAACCTCATAGCTTTTGTGATAGGTATATTTTAAAGTATAGCAACGGTGCCACAGTTTCTGCCATAGTGCGCAGAGCAAATGGTTGCCTAAAGTGGACAGGACAGTGAAAGCAGCCCACATTACCGCATTACAGCAATACGGCAGAATCTGTGGTACCGTTTCCGTCATTTACTCCAGTAGGCATAATGTTTAGAGTAGTGAAACCAAGTCTACCATCACTAATAGTACCTCCAGTTTTCATTTTGGTAGAAAAAACGAGCATTTGCCATTTAAGAAACGTAATTTTGTGTTGAAAGTGTCGTTTGGTTATTTGCTGGGATTGTGCATTCCTGCCAATTGTATGAGCTCCTGACATAGGTGCATCCCTGCCAGCTGCATATTTCGCTTTTCTTTTTTTTCATTTCGGAAATACATGAGGTGGCAAAATTAGCTGGGATACTCTTTATACGGGACGCAAATGAGACAAACCACTGGCGTAAGCGACTTTGACAAATGCCGGATTGTTATGCCTGGCACCTGGGAACGAGCATGGCAGAAACAGCAAAACCTCGTCGGATATTCGCGTACTACTGTCGAGATCATCTGTTGAAAGTGGTTGAAACCACGAGTGGATGACAGGGTCCTGGGCGTCTATGCTTCACAGACATACAATGTGTAGTAGAACAGGCGACGATCTCTGGCAGGTACAGCGGCAGAGTACAATACTGGTGCAGGACAACTGCTTTGAAACACTCCGTTGACCGTACATTATTGAACTTAGCGCTTCGCGTCAAACTATGTCAGCGCGTTCGCACTTTGATCAAGCGTCATTAATTAAAATTGCAGTGGGAATGGGATCATCATGGTTGGGCGATGGATAAACGGAAACGTCACTCGGCCAGGTGAATCACATTTCTTGTCACATCAAGTCGATGGTCGTGTCGTGATACGACTTCCTGCAGGAAACAGCTGCTCGAAACCTGCACCCCGACACGGGCGCAGGTCGGCGGTGTCAGCATTCATATTCCTGCAGGGACACTCACCCGGGCTTCCATGGGACCTGCCACAATAATAGAAGCCAGTATGACAGCTGTGAAGTACATAGTGAGTCACTGACTAGGATAGTAGCTGAAAAGTTTGTGGGACAAAAGTTGCATGGAACAACGGGGACTATAACATGAAGTTGGTATTTTGTTGCTAGGAGGGGTCGCTTCAGAGATTTGAAGGTCAACTTTGATTTTTTTAAATGGGATGTGTGAAGGCATTGCTAATTACGCCTATAAAATTTTTTTCGTGATTTTCTTTAGATTTCTATTCTTTTTCTTTTGTTCATATGGGCGTTTCTAATTGTGATTATGTAACATTCTACTGTGGTTTTTAAATGTAAAGATGTAATTGTGATTATTTCGTTTGCCAATGGATAAATATGTTTCTTGCTTTGTACCTGTGGTAAAGATTCTAAAGTTCTCTTTTGGAATATTATTAATTGTGAAAAATGCAGTCAATAACATTTATAAAGGTTCATCTAATTTACGATAACGATATAACATCTATAGGCAGGGGACAGTGATAGTGATATCGAGAGTTGAAAGGTTGTTGCGTAGTAGAGGGGATGGTGGATGGCGTGTCTGTGAAGCGTGCGCGGAAAAAATAGTACTGTGTTCCATGAAAAGCATACGTAATTGTATGGACAGTGATACCGAACTATCAGATTGTTAATTCTCTTTACCACTGCGGTATGTAATGCCATCGTCAGCGAACTTTAAGAGCAAATAAATCGGACTGTGAAAGTGCCGCTAACATTACTTTGTTGTGGCCGACACGAACTGTGCCTTTATTCGAATGAACTTTGCTAGTATTGGTTTTGGGTGGTGGAACTGTTGTATATCACATTCTATCAAGTCATGAGAGTGAAGACTAATTAACTGTGCAATATAAATGGCTTTCAGTGACGTTGTCGAAGTCTGAAATGCGAGAACAGAGTGGACATTGTTTATGGTGTGCTTCACATACATGAACAATTCTATGAACTGTGTATTTGTGGCTAAGACTATATGAATGTGACGAACCTTGTAATTATGGACGATAGCGTCACGGACAGTGCATAAAGTGTAAAAACGAGCGATGTCTACGTCAAGTACTTTGAAAGAGAGGACATGTCAACAACGTTCGTATACTGGCGTCTTGTGGTTTGTTAATCACCACGGGGTTAATGATACAGCTGTGCTGGAACTTTATTTGCGTTTCGCCGGAGAAGATTAACCAGCGGAACTGTCTGTATCCTGCTCTCATCATCGTAACCCGCCGACATCGTGCTGCCTAACGCAACGCTTCGTATGCAACAAAAAGTTAAGGGACTTCGCTGAACGCTATCCCCTGACCTAAAAACTTTCTTTCTCTATTAAAAGTATAAGAATTACGGACTCTGTTTAATTAAATTCTTTGTTTAGTTTGTTTGCTTTCTGCTAACGAAAATAAAATTACAATCAGTGAATTAAAAGTTGCCTAGTAGTCATTGTTGAAACACCAGTAAATATAAACTTCTTCCTCTCATTAGGACTAATTCTCCTTGCATGTCAAAATTATTGTAGTTATTTTATGTAGTTTAATGTATTGTTATGAGACAAGATATATGACAGTAACTAATAAGAGTATTTTGTCGCGAAATATGGCTTCGCGCGAAAATTACGGCGACTGCCATAATTGCTTGCGTTCTGACCAATAATGTAAAAGCTGCTATTCCCGTATTGGTGCTTTTCCTGACGTGAGCGGGAATTATAAATGTCAGCTGTCAAATCACGTAGTGACTCTTTACCCAGTAATAAAAGTTTTTTTGATATTGTATTGCTACGAGTCGTAGTATTAAGATACACTGGTTATACTCAAAAGTGGGAAGATGTATGGTGAAACCCCCCAGTGTTCATGCGATTGTTAACAGTATTGTGTGTGATTCACGAAATTTTGTCACTTTTTCCAATTCCTTTGAAGTTTCAGAGAATATATGCACAATTTTGTCGGTTTAGGTTAATTTCAGAGCAGTTTCTCGTGAATATTAGAGTTTTCAGTTCATAAACAAAGTGGGATCGTGACCAATTGAGAAGCATAACAAAGAGTGTGGTTTTCCAACTAGAAATTTGGATGACTTCGCAGTTCAGATTTTGATAATTATTTTTCCTGTGGGTTGAGGTCATCACAGATGCTATAGTTTGGTACTTATTTTCTGATAACGGCTATTCGTGACGAATCCAATGATGTGTAACAGTAAGGTCTTTGAAGGTCAACTAAGGTCAAAACGGTGGCATGAATGTCTATTTACAGAAGGTGTTCGAAGTGATAAACATTCGTACCAATGCAGTGCTGCAGTCTTCTTATCATGGATTGAGTGGTATTCCTTATCACATCGGCGCTTATCGAAGCACATGCTCTGACAATTCTCTCTCGCATATCCTTAGGTGCAGTTGGAATGTCTTTATAAACAATGTCTTTTACGAATCCCCACAAAAAAAAATCCAGCAGCGTCAAGTCTGGCGAACGACGCGGCCACGACACATCTCCTCCGCGTCCAATCCAACGATGTGGGAATTGTCTCTGCGACTCATTTCTAGCCATCAGCGAAAAACGTTCCGGACACCCATCGTGTTGATACCACATTCTGTTCCCTTCTTCCAATAACAGACCTAATGTTTCTTGCAGGAATGTGATGTACTTCCTATCAGTAAGAATTCCTTCGAGGAAATAGGGACCTATAATTCTGCCCTCCAGAATCCCACATCATACATTCACCGACCACGGTTTTTGGTATGCAGCTTGCCGCAGTCAGCATAGGTCTTCAGTTGCCCAGTGTTGCTTGTAATGCAAATTAACATTTCCGTGGTTCGTGAATGTAGCCTCGTCAGTGAATAAAATCAAATTAATAAATGTGTCATCCCTCTGAATCTGAAGTCGAGGCCATCGGCAGAATTCAATGCGGCGCATACAATCCTTACCAGTTAATTCTTGGTGGAGACTGATAGGGTAAGGATGATATTTACGGCGATGCAGGACACGAGTAGCACTACTCTGTCTCATGCCAGATTCCCTTGTGATTCGACGTTAACTAACATTAGGATCTTTAACCACAGTGGCAAGAGTACTAATTTCCGTTTCCTCGTTAGTAACTTTCCTCTGCGGGACTTGTCTCCGATGCGATAAAGATCTAGTTGGTCTTAATTTATCATACACATATTTAAATGTACGACGTGTAGGGTTAGTGCGTTGAGGATATCTTTCAGCGTATAGGTCATTAGCTCTCACTGAATTTCGTTGGCATTCTCCGTAAATGAGAAGCATATCGACTAGTCCTTCGAAGGAATACATCATTCATATTCACTTGATTCGTCGATACTAGTCTCACCGCTCCTATTAGTGTTGTAGCGCAAAACCGTTGAATGGTGTTTACATGTCAATGGCACGTTAGATGGATACGCCGTATTCGGCGAATATTTGCTATTTGGACGATATACGAGAGAGAATTGTCAGAGCATGTGCTTCGAAAACTGCCGAATTAGTAATACCACTCAACCCATGATAAGAAGATTGCAGCACTGCTTTGGTACCAATGGTCATCACTTCGAACACCTTCTGTAAATGGACATTAATGCCTCCTTTTTGACCTTCGTTGACCTTACTGTTACACGTCATTGGATTCGTCTCGATAGCCGCTCTCAGAAAATAAATAGCAAACCCTAGCATCCCATTTTAAAAAAAAATCAAAGTTGACCTTCATATCTCTGACGTGAACCCATCTAGCAACAAAAAACCAACGTCATATTATAGCCCCCGTTGGTCCATGCAACATTTGTCCCACAGACTTCTCAGCTACTAGCGTACCTTCGCAGTTATTACATCTACATCTACATCTAGGTCCATACTCCGCAAGCCACCTGACGGTGTGTGGCGGAGGGTACCTTCAGTACCTCTATCGGTTCTCCCTTCTATTCCAGTCTCGTATTGTTCGTGGAAAGAAGGATTGTCGGTATGCCTCTGTGTGGGCTCTAATCTCTCTGATTTTATCCTCATGGTCTCTTCGCGAGATATATGTAGGAGGGACTCTTCGGTGAAGGTATGTTCTCGAAACTTCAATAAAAGCCCGTACCGAGCTACTGAGCGTCTCTCCTGCAGAGTCTTCCACTGGAGTTTATCTATCATCTCCGTAACGCTTTCGCGATTACTAAATGATCCTGTAACTAAGCGCGCTGCTCTCCGTTGGATCTTCTCTATCTCTTCTATCAACCCTATCTGGTACGGATCCCACACTGCTGAGCAGTATTCAAGCAGTGGGCGAACAAGCGTACTGTAACCTACTTCCTTTGTTTTCGGATTGCATTTCCTTAGGATTCTTCCAATGAATCTCAGTCTGGCATCTGCTTTACCGACGATCAAGATTATATGATCATTCCATTTTAAATCACTCCTAATGCGTACTCCCAGATAGTTTATGGTATTAACTGCTTCCAGTTGCTGACCTGCTATTTTGTAGCTAAATGATAAAGGATCTATCTTTCTGTATATTCGCAGCACATTACACTTGTCTACATTGAGATTCAATTGCCATTCCCTGCACCATGCGTCAATTCGCTGCAGATCCTCCTGCATTTCAATACAATTTTCCATTGTTACAACCTCTCGGTACACCACAGCATCATCTGCAAAAAGCCTCAGTGAACTTCCGATGTCATCCACCAGGTCATTTATGTATATTGTGAATAGCAACGGTCCTATGACACTCCCCTGCGGCACACCTGAAATCACTCTTACTTCGGAAGACTTCTCTCCACTGAGAATGACATGCTGCGTTCTGTTATCTAGGAACTCCTCAATCCAATCACACAATTGGTCTGATAGTCCATATGCTCTTACTTTGTTCATTAAACGACTGTGGGGAACTGTATCGAACGCCTTGCGGAAGTCAAGAAACACGGCATCTACCTTTGAACCCGTGTCTATGGCCCTCTGAGTCTCGTGGTGGCAATAGTTAGTGACTCACCCTCTATATGGTGAACTACGCGGTGTGCTACGTGAACACCTTATTTCAGACCAGCTCCATGCTTGGTGTCCTTTCTGACGTCGCTAGCATCTTCAGCAGAATAACTTTCCATGTCATATGGCCAGATTTGTGCCACAATGGTTCGAGTATCGTGATAATAAACTTTCGCTGATGTCTTGGCCACGAAAATTTTCCAAATGTGATCGGGATGGACTATATCTTGGACACTACATAGCACCCGCCAGAGATTTACTGGGATTTTTGATGTGTGTGTAGACATATATCACATACCTCTGGGAATGTGCCAAGAACTTGTCGAATCCATGCCACGCGGAAGAGCTGCTGCACTACGTCATAATATTTTGGCTCATCGGTGAACCTCGAGGAAAGACCAAAAGGCTAAAATTAGTGATTCGACCTCACAGCGTCTCTTGCCGTCATCCTTCCCAAGCACCAATCGCGACTGGAACAGGAAAGCGCAGAATCTGAAAACGGCTAGTGAAAGTACTCCTCACTGCAAATCGCAAAGTAGTTTCGGTATATACAGAGTGTCTGCATACGCTGTCAGTCTAGTACTAGACAACATAAATATAGTGACTGTTGAAGAAAGTCATGTGACTAAGTAGGAGCTAAGGACAATTTCTATATTTTATTTATGAATTACTGAGAGTCAGTGGCGCGAACCGCCTACATGCTCTTCATTATCTTCTGGTGTAAAAGACCGCCGTGCCTCAAGCTTGCTTTATTAAACGAACCGACCGGTAGGAAGTCGGTCAGTGCACCGACATAGCAGCAGTGAGGTGATTGGCCGATTGCCTCGGTGGTCGCTTCCGTCTCGGGCCGAGCACTTCGCACGTGTTCGTCCTTTGGAAGACATCGAAAGGGCCGCTCGGCGCGTCGGACGCGTAATCGAGTTGTCGTTCCGGATGCGTCGGCCAACGCGACGCCTGGGGAAATCAGCGGCCGCCGACGCCGGCGTCGTCCGCCGTAATTACTGCAACGTCGTCGTCGAACGTCCACTCCCACCGCCGCGAAGGGGCAGTCGATTCCACTCCTCTGGAGGGAGGAGAACGAATTTCTGTTCAAAAATAAATTTACCGAGTGAAATGGCACGGTAGTTAAGGCAGAACACACGCAGGACCTATTTCCTTCCCTGTCCTCATTGTAGCCTGAGCTTGTGATCCATTTCTAGTAGCCTTGTCTTTTCGTTCCTCTCGCTCGTTTGCCTTCTTCATTTCGCTCGTGAGTGTAGATTCTGAGGGCAGGGCGGGAATGCTCGTGGCATTAAAATTTATATACTGTAATTACTTTTTGGATAGTATATGACAGCAGATAATCGATTACTTAAATAGTTGTAGGCGACTGACTGTGACACATATGAAGAATATTATAAACGCTGTTTAGTAAGCAGCATTATACCTTATATCACGGGCGTAATTTTTCTCGCTACAGCTCTGATGGGCCTTTCAGTGACAACCACCTCTGATGTCTTCCTACGTTGTTGGTGTCATTCATGTAGTTCCTCAGCATCACGAGGCTAAATGGGCCCCGCCCCAGTCTTTCCACAAATGGGAACTTTCTGACAGTACTGAGAATCCAACACCGGTCGAATGTCTGCTCACCAGCTGAGGGATAATCATCACTTGCATATCTTCTTCAAATAATGCAGACTTTCATGGCCGGTATTTGCAATATTGTTCATGTTTGATTTGTGGACATAATTTTCTACCGAACGTTTTGTCTTCCATTGCTGGAGACTTCATCAAATGTGAATAACAAAGATTATTTAATTTTTGTCTTAAAAACTTCCTTAGTTTTCTGAACAAGAAAAAGTTTACTTCGAGGAAATTATACGGCAAAAAGCCCTAAAATTAGAGGAAATCAAAAGTGTTTGCACACAAGACGACGCCCCCATGTCATGCAGATAGCTCTGTTAAAAATAGTATTTTTTTCTCACTTGTTTGTTTTATTATTTTTTAGTCTCCAATGACTTAGTGACAAGATTATTAGGTTTAAATGGTTCAAATGGCTCTGAGCACTATGGGACATAACATCTGTCGTCATCAGTCCAAGATGATTAGAAAAGTAATCACATAGTAGTACACAAATTGCAAATTAGAGTATTAACAACTGTATATGGAAAGGGATATCAGAAGCTATTCTAGTAGGACTAAATACTTTGAAAATAGGTGTGCTGGATTCTCTGCTATGTTTCAGTGATGCAGCAGCGTCAATGTTTAAAGTTATGGAATTGATGAGCTAAGATTTTGAAAAGAGTTTCTACGTCTTTTCTTGAGGCTGTGTTTCGCTATCACTGACAAAATATACAAAGAACTGTAGTTGCCGTTGACTTCAGGAGACTCTTCGAAGCAGAGGAGAACAGTGCTGGAAGCCACCAAAGAAGCTAGAATAAGAAGAAGAAATCTGAAAAAGAAAAGGGAGCGAGAACAACATGACAAAAAGATGAATATGGACATGGAATGCATTGATGTTGTGCAGGGTTGGTAGAAAAACAAGTTTAAACTTTAATTTTTTGGATGATCACGTTTTTGTTGTTCTGGTACACATGGGATGAAAACTATTAAAGATAAAAGGCCGAAATTTTGTATATTGTCCTAAAACATACTTAACCAAAATGTAGATTATTTTATGACTTTAATTTGAGAACTATAGGCCTTTTTAAAGAAAAACTATGGGTTATTTACTGAAATTTTTGATAATCAGTGTTAAATTCTTTTAACCACGATTTATGACAGCAATATATTTTTAAAAGTGGACTTTAAACATAACCGTGTAAAGAATTTCCAGAAAAATCAAACTTTTACTTTGTTTCTATTTTTATGTATGTGTTCCTATGCTGTACATAAATAATTAACACGCTTTATTTCACTTGAAGCACAAAATGCAATTCAGAAAACACTGGAGACCAAAGTCTATGGTTCATACATCAAATTGTTTCCAAACGATCTGTTAGAATATGGTAATCATTACATGGGCACACAACTCCTATTCTTTGAGCTGCACTATTTAGAAAACTCTAATTTTTTTCGATGATGATGAGATGATGATGAGATTAGTGTTTAACGTCCCGTCGACAACGAGGTCATTAGAGACGGAGCGCAAGCTCGGGTGAGGGAAGGATGGGGAAGGAAATCGGCCGTGCCCTTTCAAAGGAACCATCCCGGCATTTGCCTGAAGCGATTTAGGGAAATCACGGAAAACCTAAATCAGGATGGCCGGAGACGGGATTGAACCGTCGTCCTCCCGAATGCGAGTCCAGTGTGCTAACCACTACGCCACCTCGCTCGGTAATTTTTTTCGAGATTTCCCCTTGTGTTCACTAACGAGTCCCTTTAGCATCTCAGTAAGCTGTTACAAACCCAAACAAGCTCAGGAAGCCGACATAGCGTTCAGTTCGTTGCGCTTGTTGGAGTTTTTGTAACAGTCTTATCACTTGTTGAAGCTTCCGATGAAGTCTGCAGCAGTGGACGACGAAACGTTAGGCAGAGGATTATGCCCTGGCCCAGGTCCTTACTCCCGTAACTCAAGTGTCAGCAATTCTACTTGTTCAAATACTTCCCTCTGAATTCAAGTTTTTAATTTTAGTTCCTTATGAACGCCCAGTTTCTAGGGTCTGACCTCAGATTTCACAAAGAGAAAAGACATTTTCTGTCATATTGATTACTTCACATCCTAATGTCTACCATTGCTTGCGTTACAGTAAAATATATATATATATTCAAAAGAGATTTCAAATATTTTCTTGAGGCTGTCTTCCAATATCACTCACTTCTCCACGTTTATAAACTTGGTATGGCGTTTGTTTTCAGTACAACACTACTCTTCTTTCGACCTGTAACCTGAAATTCGGGCCAGTGGGACAACAGCGAGGCAGAGGGGCTGCGCTATTTTCGCCCCCCATTTGCCGTAATTACGCAAGCTCATCAAGCCTGATATGAAGTCATTTCACCAACAGCGGGTCCGAGGTATTCGGGGCCCTGTGATATACACCACAGCATGTGACACAACAAGCCTTGTGAATAGCAGCGACCGTTTCTGACGGAGTGTGAGTTACTATTTCACACCAGTTTAGTAATTCATAGCTGCACTTCAGATACACTCAAGCTCTCGATAACAAAGACGAAGTTAAGCACTTTGGTGGGTACCTTTTCACTTATACACGGATTTCCCTCCTGGCCCTGGACGTAGCAGAGCGATCACGATGTTGGTCAAAGCAACTAGTGACGTCACAAGTTTTCTATGTGTGTGGGTGGGTGGAGGGCGTGGGGGGGGGGAGTGGGGGGCGTTTTCCCAGTGAGCCCAGATCACCAGTAGGCAATTCAGTGGTGTAAGAGACACACACCTCGATCTCAGTAGTCAGTCACCTCCTGACGAAGAAGAAGGTTAATATCTTTGAAATTTCGAGTTTTAACTCAGAATGGTGTGGCTGGAGAACCAAGAAAATGTTTTACAATCTAATCTAATATCAAGCAAATTTAGTAAATGAAAATTAGTATGACAAACTTGAGATTAGTTGCAGTCTCACGCAGTATTAGTAATAACAAAGATGCAAACTTTCATTTAAAACTAAAATCATCAACATCTAAAGGCTGTTCCTTGTATTCCTCATATTAATGTAGCCTCTCCTCTCTCTTTGATAAACTTTATTTCTCGTCAGTTTGCACATATTATTAATATGACTATTTTCTTTCTTGCTTCAACCTTCCTTTACTCTCCCTAAGATTTTATTTCACATACATTTATTAAAAATCTTTGTTCGTATAAGTAAATGCCTCAGTATTTTGCGTTTTTCTTTCATAAATATTTTATGTAACGCTTCTTCAGTTATTGCTTGCTTTCCAACTAGCTTTCGATTTTCGTTCTGGGCAGTTGATTCATTGGCGTTCTGCAGGTACAAATTTCTATTGATTCCGTATGCAGTCTATCAAGTGTTCAGCTTTTGATGTCACAGGAAAGTACATCCCAGATAAATGCCTCCACAAATTACTTTTTGCTTTTTTTACTAAACAATTTGTTCACTACAGGTCTCACTTCTTTAAATTCTTGATTTGCTGCTGCATTTGTTTTTCCGATTTTGAGGCAAAACTAGAAACAGAAGGTGTAAGTAGGCTGTTTAGGTTTTCTTATTGGTAACGCCACGTAGCGCTCTATATGAAAATCACTGACTGTGCTGTGTGAAGGCTGTGGTTGGTATGCATTGTTGGAGTATATGCCATTGTAGTGTTGGGCAGTTGGCTGTTAACAGCGCGTAGCGTTGCGCAGTTGGGAAGTGAGCCGCCAGCAGTGGTGGATGTGGGGAGAGAAATGGCGGAGTTTTGAGAGCGGATGATCTGGACGTGTGTCCATCAGAGACAGTAAATTTGTAAGACTGGATGTCATGAACTGCCATACATATATTATGACTTTTGAACACTATTAAGGTAAATACATTGTTTTTTCTCTATCAAAATCTTTCATTTGCTAAGTATGCCTATCAGTAGTTAGTGCCTTCAGTAGTTAGAATCTTTTATTTAGCTGGCAGTAGTGGCACTCGTTGTATTGCAGTAGTTCGAGTAACGAAGATTTTCGTGAGGTAAGTGATTCATGAAAGGTATAGATTATTGTTAGTCAGGGCCATTCTTTTGTAGGGATTTTTGAAAGTCAGATTGCGTTGCGCTAAAAATATTGTGTGTCAGTTCAGTGTTGATCAGAATAGGTAAAGAGCGAAATGTCTGAGTAAGTTCAGTTCCGCTCAGCTGTTTGAAAAGCAAATAACGTAAGAGGCTTTCCAGCACAGTAATTCACTAAATTTTTCTAAGGGGACGTTCCAAAGGGAAAACCTAGTAAAAAAAGGTTATTTTACAGCATCTAAGTTTCTCACAAAGTTGCCTGAGTTCTGGCTGTAGAAACTCGAAGCACCATGCTAGCTGAAAACCTAGAAAAAAGTTCTTAATGATCAGGGAGTGTTACATAGACATTACACTAAACCTAATTTCAGCACAAAAACTTAATTCTATTGTGGCCGTATTGCTGTATTACAGATCCGCTTACAGCTGTGCCGTCCCTGCAATTGTACCTTCCCCAACACGCTGAGGAAGACAAGACAAGCAACAATTTATGCATCTGAGGAACATCTGATGAAACTGTAGTCTCCTGCAAGAGAAATAACATTGTGAGTTTATCGAAACTGTTTCTTGCGTAAAGTCATCAGCGTACGTCTTTATGACTTTTCGTTGCGTTCAGGGCATCGTCAAGACTTAACTGCCGATGAGGCTGAACAGAACGGGACTAACGACTAAGTGCCTGTACTCATTCGGCACGCTTGTTAATAATCGCAGCTCTGCGGCCTAAAATCGCCCGCTGTGCTTCTCCTCCAGTACGGTAAACAACGACGACATAGGGCTCGACAGCGGCATGTTGGGAGTGAGTGTGCATCCATGTGAACGGACGTGTGTGTACTGCAAGAGCCACTTATCTAGCTTGAAGGGAGAAACCACATGACGCTATGGTTGGCCCGCTAGATGGCGCCGCCCTTGGTCAAACGGATATCGACAGCGCTTTTTTAAATAGGAACCCAGATTTTTTTATTACATATTCGTCTAGTACGTAAAGAAATATGAATGTTTTAGTTGGACCACTTTCTTCGCTTTGTGACAGATGGCGCTGTAATAGTTCACAAACATATGGCTCACAATTTTAAACGAACAGTTGGTAACAGGTAGGTTTTTTAAATTAAAATACAGAACGTAGGTACGTTTCAACATTTTATTTAGGTTGTTCAACGTGATACATGTACCTATGTGAACTTATCATTTCTGAGAACGCATGTTGTTACAGCATGATTACCTGTAAATACCACATTAATGCAATAAATGCTCAAAATGATGTCCGTCAATCTCAATGCATTTGGCAACACCTGTAACGACATTCCTCTCAAAAGCGAGTAGTTCGCCTTCCGTAATGTTCGCACACGAATTGACAATCCGCTGACGCATGTTGTCAGGCATTGTCGGTGGATCACCATAGCAAATATTCTTCAACTTTTCCCACAGAAAGAAATCCGAGGACGTCAGATCCGGTGAACGTGCGGGCCATGGTATGGTGCTTCCACGAACAATCCACCTGTCATGAAATATGCTATTCAGTACTGCTTCAACCGCAGGCGAGCTATGTGCCGGACATCCATCATGTTGGAAGTACATCGCCATTCTGTCATGTAGTGAAACATCTTGTAGTATCATCGGTAGAACATTACGTAGGAAATTAGCATACATTGCACCATTTAGACTGCCATAGATAAAATGGGGGCCAATTATCCTTCCTCCCATAATGCCGCACCATGCATTAACGCGCCTAGGTCGCTATATTCCACTTGTCGCAGCCATCGTGGATTTTCCGTTGCCCAGTGGTGCATATTATGCCGGTTTACGTTAGCGCTGTTGGTGAATGACGCTTCGTCGCTAAATAGAACGCGTGCAAAAAATCTGTCATCGTCCCGTAATTTCTCTTGTGCCCATTGACAGACGTTCAGAGTCGTTGCCATGCAATTCCTGGTGCATAGAAATATGGTTCGGGTGCAATGAATGTTGATGCAGCATTCTCTACATCGACGTTTTTGAGATTCCCGATTCTGGCGCAATTTGTCTGCTACTGACGTGCGGCTTAGCCGCGACAGCAGCTAAAACACCTACTTGGGCATCATCATTTGTTGCAGGTCGTGGTTGACGTTTCACATGTTGCTGAACACTTCCTGCTTCCTTAAATAACGGAACTATCCGGGGAACGGTCCGGACACTTGGATGATGTCGTCCGAGCAGCATACATAGCACACACCCGTTGGGTATTTTGATCACAATAGCCATACATCAACACGATATCGACCTTTTCCACAAATGGTAAATGGTCCATTTTAACACGGGTAATGTATCACGAAGTAAATACCGTCAGCACTGGCGGAACTTTCCGTGATACCACATACTTATACGTTTGTGACTATTACAGCGCCATCTATCACAAAGCAAAAAAATTGGCCCAACTAAAACCTTCATATTTCTTTACGTACTACACGAATATGTAAAAAAAAATGGGGGTTTCTATTTAAGAAAAACACAGTTGATATCCGTTTTACCTATGGCAGCGCCAATATTGCCACTGAACTCTACCGAGTGTGCCCTCTCGATATGCAAACAGTCCTACTACGTTTCAGGTGTAAGATAATGAGACATGTGCAAGGAAACGGAGCGGATGGGTGACAGTGACGCTGACGCTGACTAATGAACCTTGACTTTAGGTCCTGTATCACAGTAATTGTGACTGTAGAGTCGGGGACTTTTATTTACTGAAATGAAACTGTGATTCGTTAAAATCATGGATTATTGACAAATTCTGTCTCTCAGACAACACAGGACATGAAGATGTAGATCTAACTACACTACTGGCCATTAAAATTGCTACACCACGAAGATGACGTGCTACAGACGCGAAATTTAACCTACAGGAAGAAGATGCTGTGATATGCAAATGATTAGCTTTTCAGAGCATTCACACAAGGTTAGCGCCGGTGGCGACTCCTACAACGTGCTGACATCAGGAAAGTTCCCAACCGATTTCTCATACACCAACAGCAGTTGACCGGCGTTGCCTGGTGAAACGTTGTTGTGATGCCTCGTGTAAGGAGGAGAAAAGCGTACCATCACGTTTCCGACTTTGATAAAGGTCGGATTGCAGCCCATCGCGATTGCGGTTTATCGTATCGCGACATTGCTGCTCGCGTTGGTCGAGATCCAATGACTGTTAGCAGAATATGGAACCGGTGGGTTCAGGAGGGTAATACGGAATGCCGTGCTGGATACCAACGGCCTCGTATCACTAGCAGTGATGACAGGCATCTTATGGCTGAAACGGATCGTGTAGCCACGTCTCGATCCCTGAATCAACAGATGGGAACGTTTGCAAGACAACAACCATCTGCACGAACAGTTCGATGACGCTTGCAGCAGCATGGTCTATCAGCTCGGAGACCATGGCTGCGGTTACCCTTGACGCTGCATCACAGACAGGAGCGCCTGCGATGGTGTACTCAACGACGAACATGGGTGCACGAATGGCAAAATGTCATTTTTTCGGATGAATCGAGGTTCTGTTTAGAGCATCATGATGGTCGCATCCGTGTTTGGCGACACCGCGGTGAACGCACATTGGAAGCGTGTATTCGTCATCGCCATTGGTTACACGTCTCGGTCACCTCTTGTTCGCATTGATGGCACGTTGAACAGTGGACGTTACATTTAAGATGTGTTACGACCCGTGGCTCTACCCTTTATTCGATCCCTGCGAAACCCTACATTTCAGCAGGATAATGCACGATCGCATGTTGCAGGTCCTGTACGGGCCTTTTTGGATACAGAAAATGTTCGACTGCTGCCCTGGCCAGCACATTCTCCAGATCTCTCCCCAATTGAAAACGTCTGGTCAATGGTGGCCGAGCAACTGGCTCGTCACTATATGCCAGTCACTACTCTTGATGAACTGTGGTATCGTGTTGACTCTGCATGGGCAGCTGTACCTGCACACGGCATACAAGTTCTGTTTGACTCAAAGCCTAGGCGTATCAAGGCCGTTATTACGGCCAGAGATGGTTGTCCTGGGTACTTATTTCTCAGGATCTATGCCCCCAAACTGCGTGAATATGTAATCACATGTCAGTTCTAGTATAATATATTTGTCCAATGAATACCCGTTTATCATATGCATTTCTTCTTGGTGTAGCAATTTTAATGACCAGTAGTGTATCTCGCAGACTGGATATGAGTGCAGGACAGAATGAGAATCCGTCAATTAGTTACTTTTACAATATTGGGTCGGAAAGGATAGCCCATGGACGGACGAAAGATCAGTCTGGTAGTTGAACGGACAATGTACCTAACTGAACTGAAAACCCAGGGTCTCATTGGTCGTAAAGATTGCATCGATTACGATAAGTGAGGCATGTATACCAAATAGCATAGCTATGTCTAGGTTATCAACTTATAACGGGTGATCGATCGAAGTCCCTAGTGATAGACGCATAAGAACTCTCCTGTTCCCAAGAAAGTGCTGCTAACTCACCTCATTGCTGCATGATCGAGCTGGGCGCCGAGCTTGTTCTCCAGCGTGTGTTAGGTTGCACAGGGTAATCGCGCATCTCTCAAGTGCCGAATACCATATACGAATCAATTTCGAGGCACGAGCGCTGAATGTCAACAGAATCCAAATCTGTAATAGGAATGGCAGAAGCCGAATGAATTCCAAATTCCAAATGACGCAAAAATTTGCTCTCCGCCGCAGATGCGCTCGAGATGCCACCAGAATTACGCGTAAGGCAATATAAAGGATTGCATCAACCAAGACCAATGAGAGAGGAGGTCTCCAACAACGCTCTCCCACTATGCAAAGTTTTAATATTCCTCTAGCCAATGGTGGAGACGACTGCTTTGGAAAATTGCGTTGTCACGAATAGCAGAACTCTGAGTCTAAAATTTATGAATGCCACTCAGTCAGGATGAGGCATGTGTTTTTGAGCCAGGACTCTACTTGTATGTTTGCTAACTATCGGCCTCAGCAAGGTGGCGGCAGACTATTAAGTTTTCCCTTATCAGCAGTGTTATGCATTTCCCACCGCATGAACAGATCTTGTCATGCTGGACAGCCCAGAGGAATTGGCTGTTCACAGCCCGAAGTCAGGTCATTCCCCACCAACATTGCGTATCATAGTTTTCATGATAAATGCCACAGCCGAGTGGACATTCTATAGTCTGTAACGCCACCTATTCACAGCCCAACTGTTCGGCTGATCCCCTGGGTGGCATCTTTCACCAAGTCGAACCAGAAGAGAAAAGGATGGAGTGTAGTGTGGCAGGCAGAGGTAGGGCTACCAAGTGGTGGTGTGCTGGTGGAGCAAATGTACCCTGACCACGGATCTGTCTGCTATAAAATCGTCCACAGAAAGGCGGATCTGTCTAGGTAGACCTGCTCGTCCTGGAAAGGTTGATGGCCTGTGAATGGGCCACTTTAAAAGGGCAATGCCAGCTTGGCGCTCTCCGCTTAACGAAATATTAATCCTCTGAAATGGCACTTACAGACTGCCCACTTGTCCTAATGGGACGAAAAGGTAGCCTGTCTATACCATAGAATGGCCCAAGCACCAACCAGTTTTGAAGCCCAGTCTTAACCTCCAATTCGGCTGATTCCAGCGGAGGTTCGAGTCCTCCCTCGGGCATGGGTGTGTGTGTTTGTCCTTAGGCTAATTTAGGTTAAGTAGTGTGTAAGCTTAGGGACTGATGACCTTACCAGTTAAGTCCCATACGATTTCACACACATTTGAACATTTTTGAACCTCCCATTCGACGTCCTAACGGAACCGCCTTAATCACAGCTCGCTCACTACGAATTGCAAGTATTTTCGGAGTCACTATGGAGAGAAGCATTACAGTAAAAAAAGGGATAGTGACCTCTACAATCAGTATGCCTTCTCCGTACGATATCAATGGAAATACTGTCGACTACAGTGTTCCTAAAGCACAGTCTCTCGGAAGCCCTTCACCAAAGAAGACGAAGTAAACACTCCACAATTCTCATCAAGAACAGCTCCTGACTTGGAAGTAGATGCGCTTTGAGTAGTGAAGCAACTTAATCACTTAATAAAAGCAAGTCTTTCGGTCCAGACTGGATACCAATTAGGGTTTTTTCAAAATATGCTGATTCAATACCTCCATACTTAATCATATAGCCGGCTGCGGTGGCCGAGCGGTTCTAGGCTCTTCAGTCCGGAACCGCGCGACTGCTACGGTCGCAGGTTCGAATCCTGCCTCGGTCATGGATGTGTGTGATGTCCTTAGGTTAGTTAGGTTTAAGTAGTTCTAAGTTCTATGGGACTGATGACCTCAGATGTTAAGTCCTATAGTGCTCAGAGCCACTTGAACCATTTTTTTTAAATCATATACAACCACTCGTTCGACGAAAGATCCATACACAATGACTGGAAAGCTGCACAGGCCACACCAATATTCAAGGAAGGTAACAGAGGTAATCCAGTAATTACAGGTCCATGTCATGAACGTTTATATACAGCAGGATTCTGGAACATATATCGTGTTCGATCGTTATGCATTACTTCAAGGAGAACGATCTATTGACTCAGTCATCACGGATTTAGAAAACATCTACCTTGTGAAACACAACTATCTCTTCTCACACGAAGTGTTGAATGCTATCGACAAGGGATTTCAAATTAATTCCGTGTATCTATATTTCCAGAACGATTTTGACAGAGTATGTCACAAGCGCCTTGTAATTAAATATCATGCTTATGGAATATTATCTGAGTTATACGACAGGATTGAAGATTTCCTGTCAGAGACATCACAGTTCGTCACTGATGGAAAGCCATCGAGTAACACAGAAGTGGTTTCTCTCGTTCCCCGAGGTAGTCTTATAGGCCCTGTAATCTTACACTCCCACACATCAATGTTAAAATTCTCTGTCTCAGCACAAGTTTTGCAAGATTCGGGAAGCGTAAGATATAAAAAAGAAAACCTTTTTACTTATCTGCATTATCTCGTTGTTGCTGGCTCCAGTTATTGCGTCTAGGGGTACATTCTTGAGGCTGAAATTTTGGTTTAACGGTGTGGGTTCCTGATGACTAAATAACTGATTAACATTTGCCTGTATATTTCTTGAATTTTATTCTTTGTCACATTATTAAGTATCACAACGTCTTTACAATTTCCACATAATACTCCAATTTACATTGTTAGTGGAAACCATATAAATACGTCTGTCTCCATCAGAGGCATGCCTATTACTGCTCACATCCTATGGTACTCACAATATCCAAAGAGTTAACAAAGCAAAAGAGTTCACAAAGTTTCTTGATAAAAGAACAATCATCACCAACATATAACATTATTTTGTTAATGAATCCAGAAATAAATTTAATAATTAATGTTACATTGTATAATTAATGATATGAGTTTTAAGTATGCCAGATATTTGATAATTTCAAATATTTCTACAAGAAGAATAATTTTAGCTGTATCGATTATAACAACTTCATTACTTTTTATACATTTTTGCGTGAAAAATAATACATTGTACACAAAATCACATGAAATTCTTTTAGTTAAACAACTGAAATAGTGTTCACCTATACAAGAATCGATAGAATAAATGGTATCGGTTATTTTTATGAAAAAGATAATGTTAGAGGAGGGCGTCCCAATACAGATCTCTTCTGTTCCTTATCGATATAAACTATTAGGGAGATTATCTGAGCATCCGCCTTAGGTTGTTTGCAGATGATGCTATCCTTTATCGTGTAGTAAAGTCATCAGAAGATCAAAACAAATTGCAAAACGATTTAGAAAAGATATCTGTGTGGTGCCAAAATTGCCAGTTGATCCTAAATAATGAAAAGTGTAAAGTCATTCACATGATTGCTAAAACAAATCCGTTAAACTTCGGTTACACGAAAAATCAATCAAATCTAAAGGCCATAAATTCAACTAAATACTTAGGAATCGCAATTACAAACAATTTAAATTGAAAAGAAAACGTAGAAGTGCTGCGGGGAAGGCGACCAAAGACAGCGTTTTATTGGCAGAACACTTATAAGATGCCTCAGGTCTACTAAACAGACTGCAGATTGCCCACGCTACGCTTGTTCGTCCTCGTTTGGGGTACTGCAGAGCGGTTTGGTATCCTTAGCATATAAGATTAACGGAGAACATCGAGAAAGTTCAAAGAAGGAGAGCACGTTTCGTATCATAGGGGAGAGAGTGTCATGGACATGATACAGGATTTGAGGTGGACATGATTAAAACAATTGTGTTACTCGTTGCGACGGGATCTTCTCGTGAAATTTCTATCATCAACTTTCTCCTCTAAATGCAAAAATATTTCGTTAACGTCGACGTACATAGGAAGAAAATATCATCATAAAAAATAAGTGGAAAGATATAGGTGTTCGCCCGCATCTCGTGGTCGTGCGGTAGCGTTCTCGCTTCCCACGCCCGGGTTCCCGGGTTCGATTCCTGGCGGGGTCAGGGATTTTCTCTGCCTCGTGATGGCTGGGTGTTGTGTGATGTCCTTAGGTTAGTTAGGTTTAAGTAGTTCTAAGTTCTAGGGGACTGATGACCATAGATGTTAAGTCCCATAGTGCTCAGAGCCATTTGAGCCATTTTATAGGTCCTCGTTTTTTCCACGAGCTGTTCGCGAGTGGAATAACAGAAAATTATTGTGAAGGTGGTTCGATGAAACTTCTGCCAGGCACTTAAGTGTGATTTGTAGAGTAGCCATTCCTGCTCCTTACACGAATCGAGTCCCACATTATGCCTGCATTGCTCTATAAACAACAGAAAATGTATAACATCACAGTTCATTCAAGCGCTGGCCGACCTCTTCCTGCTTACCCCGACGTACAATTTTTGTCCAATGGTTTGGAATGGCCGCTACAGTTTGTATCTCTTCACGGGTGTTGCTTCATTCGTCAGTCGCAAGAGCTATGTCTGGAGTGAGGTCAGCCCTACGCCACCGACGTAGGTGGCCACCAACAACGATTCTTTGTCAGCGTATAGGCAAACATCGCCCGTTTCACTGCTGCTTGCGGTAAAGACATGGACCTTAAACAAGAACACGAAGAAGCTGGAGGCCTTTCAATTGTGATTTTTATAGGCAGGTCCTGAGGAAGCCTTGACCCACCATGGTAGCCGAGAGCGCTAACGCGCTGCTTCCTGGACTGGGGTAGGAGCGCCGGCCCCGGATCGAATCCGCCTGGCGGATTACCGACGAGGGCCGGTGTGCCAGCTGCCTGGATGTGGTTTTTAGTCGGTTTTCCACATCCCGCTAGGTGAATACCGTGCTGGTCCTCACGTTCCGCCTCAGTTACACGCGTCGCAGACATTTGAAACACGTTCGCACTATTTCACGATTTACACTAGATGCAGACAGCTGGGGTACACTGATTCCATCCCTGGGAGTACGGGGTGGCGGCAGGAAGGGCATCCGGCCACCCCTAAAAACTAACCTTGCCAAATCCGTTCTAACCACGCCGACCCTGCGATCGCTGCGGGACTATGGCGTAAGCGAAAGTCCTGAGGAAACCTTGACCCAGAGAGTGACAAACGTACAAGTTTTGAGAAGAATGGACACAACATCTAATTCAGTCAAGATGGTGAAATATCGAAAGTTGGAATAGCTAGGACATATCATATGTAGTGCAAATAGATATGATTTGCTAGAAAAAATTCTCCAAGGGAAAATCAACAATAAAAGAGGTACTGCAAGAAAACGAATATCTTGGTTTGACAACCTTAGATGCTGGTTCACTATGTTTTCAACAGAACTATTTCGTGTTGCTTCTAATAAGAGAAGAATAGCGATCATGATCGCCAACATCCGAACTGAATAGGCACCGAAAGAAGATGATGATTATGTTACCTCGTGTTCCTGAGAGATGGACTGCCACATTTCTTGGACACTGTACCGCTTGTTGTCCATTGGAGGATGTGGTTTCAGCACGACAGTGCACCGGCCCACTTCGATGTTAATGTCCACGAGTACTTGAACAACAGGCAGCCTCATTGATTGATTGGAAGTGCAGGACCTGTCCAATGGCCAACGCGATCGCCGAAGCTCCTATTTCTGTGCCTTGCCCTCTGTGGATATGATAAGGCCAACCGTAGTGGCCGAGCGGGTCTAGGCGCTTCAGTCTGGAACCGCGCGACCGCTACGGTCGCAGCTTCAAATCCTGCCTCGGGCATGGATGTGTGTGATGTCCTTAGGTTAGTTAGGTTTAAGTAGTTCTAAGTTCTAGGGGACTGATGACCTCAGAAGTCCCATAGTGCTCAGAGGCATTTGAACAATTCGATATGCCAAGACGTTGGTGTATGGAACCCCAGTAGCAACGGATAAAGCCTTACTTGCTAGAGTCCAAATTACCTGTCTCCTGGTACAACAGACACCAGGGATTGTTGAGAGTACGGCAGAACTTTATGCGCCGTTGCCGTGCATCACTGAGTCTCGTGGTCGTTACTTTGAACAATTAGTACGTGCTACATTGTGGTTACGTGGTGTACGCTATGTATGTTAGTAAACAATAAATATGCATTTACGACCACTCTTTCCCTGTATAAATATAATCAGTTGTAAACCCCCTTTCACCTGTTTCAGTTTGATTCTAGAGGTTTGACACACCCTGTACCTTACCAAATCACCTATGCAGATGCCTCTAAAGTTTTTCAATTGCTGTTACTATCAGATGTCTATAACATTGCGTCTCGACGGCGTACAGTCAGGTACCTGTACTGTATCCGAATATTATTCAAGGAAAATAATCGGGAAAATAAAAATAGATTATTAGGAAGAAAGCGAAAACAACTCGTTTTTGCGACCGTAAGCCTTGCCGGCACGAATGGCTTAAGGGCGAAGTATTGTCGCACTGGTAATAATGGGTGGGGGTTATTAAAAGACGCGTGAATAGCGAACAGAGTCGTTCACCTTTCAAGCTGCTGCCATTGAAATGCGTCGAATAGGTGGCGCATCGAATGGCGGCGACGGCGCGGCGAGGGGCGGGTGGTGGGCGGGCCCCCGCCTGGCCTGCGCGTGGGGCTGGCCTTTGTGGGCTGGCCTTTGACCCGATTCCCGCGCAGATGGGCCGTCAGCGGCGCCTGGTACCGACGCCCGGCGAGACGTCGCCGCTGCCGACGCCGACGGCGACGCTCCGCCATTGTCCCAAGCGCCGGACTGTGCTCCTTTGTTTGGCCCGCGGCGCAGGTTGTTTACCTCGCCGCTCGACAAGTAATTGATACTGCGACGTCGGCCGGCCTTCGCAGCCGTCTTCCTTTAATTAGGGAACGGAATCGGGTGGAAATGGGCGCGGTATCTTCTCGGGGGGCGGAGCGCTTGCGTAACACACGGGGTAGGTTAAACTGAATCTTTTGGCCAATTTCATTTATTACGTCTGCCCTTTGGCACTGAGACAGTGGAGTGAACACGGTCAGAGATGGAAAGAGCGAAGAGAGTGACAGAGGAAGACATAACAATGAAAAGAGATAGGTGTAGAGAGGATATACCGTGTGAGAGCGTATAGCTCCTAATCAAATACGAGTATACAAAACTTGTCTCTGTGCACGTGTGACTGCGTGACACTGAATAACCTTATATGATATTACTGCCGTTTAAGTGGAACCAGAGATAAAGACGAGAGACGAGTGGGATTCAGGGAGGGAGGGAGGGACAGAGAGAGAGAGAGAGAGAGAGAGAGAGAGAGAGAGAGAGAGAGAGAGAGGAAATAAGTTGAGAATATAGGAGCTGGCAACACTGTCACATCGTGCAGCGCATCAAATGTACAGAGTAGCGTTTATCACGCTGCATTGTTTCAACAGCCGTAGTAGGTCACTGAGTGGACTGCTACGACATCAAACCAACATCTACCCTTCGCTTTAGGTTCTCTTTTTTCAGTTCTTTAGACGTCAGTTCCATGGTTCTCGTCATTTATAAGCAGCATATCGTATTATAATATGACACTAGTCTGTCACTTGACAATGGAATCCACTAAACTGCATGCATGTGGGTAATAACCGCCCGGTGCGCAACCAACTGGTCCTGTCAAGGTTCAAACGGCTCTGAGCACTACGGGACTTAACATCTGAGGCCATCAGCCCCCTAGAACTTAGAACTACTTAAACCTAACTAACCTAAGGACATCACACACATCCATGCCCGAGGCAGGATTCGAACCTGCGACCGTAGCGGTCGCGCGGGTCCAGACTGAAGCGTCTAGAACCACTCGGTCACACCGGCCGGCTCGTCCTGTCAAGTTTATGTAGGGTGGGTGGCTTCCTGACGACGTACACAAATGATGAATATGTCGACAGGTTTTTGGTGCTGGGCGCTAACGATAACCAAGCTGCTGCTGCTGCTGCTGCTGCTCGTGCGTATGCTGCACAGTTCCCTAAATGGTGCCAACCCGATGTGGATGTTTTCCGTCGCCTGGAGCAACACTTTCTGGAAACGGGTAATTTTTTTCAACAAGTAATGGACGAAGGTCATCCAAAGACTAGACCTACTTCACGAACAAACGACGCGATTCTTGAAACATTTCTGCAGTCACCTCGGCGAAGCACCCGTGATTTTGCATGGCAGTTCCAAACATCTCAAAGAGTGGTTCTTGAAGTTTTGCACGATTATATGTTAACACCACCGGCTACAAGACAGTAATCGACGGATACAGTTTTGTGAATGGCGTTCGCACCAAGAGCATGATAATGGTTCAAATGACTCTGAGTACTATGGGACTTAACATCTGAGATCGTCAGTCCCCTAGAACTTAGAACTAATTAAACCTAGCTAACCTAAGGACATCACACACATCCATGCCCGAGGAAGGATTCGAACCTGCGACCGTAACTGTTGCGCGGTTCCAGACTGAAGCTCCTAGAACCGCTCGGGCACGACGGCCGGCACATGATAGTGACTATTTTACGAATAGCGTACTATGGACTGACGGATCTAGCTTCGCTCGTGAACGTATCTTCAACCTCTACAACAGCCATTAATGTTCGGAACACAATCCATATGTCACCCGTGAACGTGGCTTTCAGACACACCTTGGCATAAACCTATAGTGTGTAATCACGGGAGGAGTTTTTTGGGCCCTTACCTATTGCTTTTCTAATTAAATGCGTCCCTGTATGATACGTTCCTTTGCAAAACTCTGGCTGACGCATCAGAAAACGTTCCACTTGGTGTTTCGGCGACAGCTATGGTTTCAGCGTGATGGTTTACCGCCGCTCTTTGGAATGAGCGTGCGTAACTATTTAAATTCAGAGTGTCCAGGAAAATGGATTGGTCGTGGAGGTACAATGTTCTGGTCTCCACGTTCCTCGGACCTCCATCCACTAGATTTTTGTGGTAACTCTTAATAGTACGTGTGCATTCCACTTCGGCAATGGTGGACGTAGGTGTGTTGTGTAGGGCGCAGCAAAGTATAATCCAGCGCAAAAGATTTGCAGTTGAAAGGTGGTCGCTTTGAACATCTTCTTTAAAGTGAATGTTGCTTGTACGTGTACATACAGTCTCTGTGAAGATAAGCCTGGACGTCAAACGTACAGAATAAAACCATGGTGTGTACCATAATGTGCAATCTAGTGTAGCCCACCCATTGTGTTTCTGTACCTCAGTGGATACAGACAATGATACTTTATCCGCTGCCATTTTCTGTTGGGTTTATTTGTGCCATGGACGAAATAAAGTAGTCGTTTATGTTTGTAAGAAGTTCATGTTATGCCTTAATGTTCAAATAAAACTACCAGTAACAGAAATAAATACACAAGATACCGTTTTGTGGAGGTGTGATTTGGATGCAATTTGATGATTTAACTGGAAGAAAAATCTTCGTCACTAACGCGACCCGATCATCGAGGAGTGTGCATATCCCTTCCCCACGGCATTGCCTCATCGCACTGAGCTAATGCGTTCATCACGCTGCACGCAATAACAATGTTGCCAGAGCCACTGTTTTCAAATCGCATTACTGTTCAGTCTATTAGTGGGACTGTGTTTTGCTGCATACACTTTTGTCTTGAACTGGGAACCCAATACAAGACAAAAGTATATATATATATATATATATATAATGGTGTAAATGATGTTGGCAGATTTTTTTACATGTGTTACTGGGCACAGTCAAATGTGACAAAGCAAATCAAGGATACACAGTATGAAGCAAAACCTCAGTTCAGCACATCCACTGTTACTGCTCCAAAAAATACACAATGCTAACGTCTTGATCAAAGCGATACAACTACTATGCCGATCATCAACAGCGTAACACTTCATGCTTTCCCGGCGATCTGTTGACATCTTTGATATTCGGGAATCCAGCTGGATGTTCGCGTCGTTCTCGCACGATATTTCAACAGCGTGCCTCGCTGTCTTCTTCAGTTGCTACCTGAGACTGGTCCTTGGGTCAAAAAAAGAAAGAAGGATGGGGCCCCTCCACGCCCACACCAACGTGGTAACCAAACCAAAAGTTCTACTGTCACCTCCGTAAACATGTTAGTTTTGAATCAGGCGTCACAGGATGCAGGCTGTGATGTTATCCATGCGTCTGGGTAAGATTAGTCATTAACATGGTCCATCAGGAGATAGAAGTGGTCAAAAACGATCGAAGGGTAGCGGTTGTAAGGGCAGAGGAAAAAAAGTGCCAAGGCCAGCGCCAAGGGAAAAAAACCTCTGCGACAGTAGGACGGGTAGTAAGGGCAGTAGCGGCTTGCTAGCTGCGACAGAGCATGCAAGGTGAGGGAAGGTTAGCGTGAGGTATCGTACATCGTTACCTATGTGCTGTGTGGTCGTTAGCTGGGTCAGTCCGGGTGCTGCGGCTGGGCTCGCTTGTAGTCTCCTGGGCCAGCCGCAGTGGCTTCCTCTGGTGTTCTTTACACCTGATGTTCACAGTTCTGGTGGTCTGGCCAATGTATGACATCCCACACTGGCATGGTATGTTGTAAATACCTGGCTTGCGTAGCCCCAGGTCGTCCTTTACATTCCCCAGCATAGCCACAATTTTGGTGGGTGGGCAAAATATGCTCTTGATGTCATATTTCTGGAGAATCCTGCTGATCTTGGCAGAGATAGGTCCGGCATATGGCAGGTATGCCATCTTCTTTGCCTCTTCTGGTTCTTCTTCTTGATCCTTTGGCCGGTTAGCAGGTTGAAGTGCCTTCTGGATATCTCTAGAGGAGTACCCATTCCTGCTGAACAGTGATTGTAAGTGTTCTATTTCTGTGGCCAGACTATCAGGATCTGACAGAGTTTGTGCTCTGTGGACAAGTGTTTTGAGCACTCCATTCTTGGAGTGCTCATACATTGGCCAGACCACCAGAACTGTGAACATCAGGTGTAAAGAACACCAGAGACATACCAGACTCACGCAGGCAACTAAATCAGCCATAGCAGAGCATTGTCTGGAACTTGGTCATTCAATGGATTACAATGACACCAAGGTTGTGACACAGACCTCAAGATTTTGGGACAGTGTCATTAAATAAGCCATTGAGATTAAGGTCACAGACAATCTAATTAACCGTGACTCGGGATACCAAATCAGCACTGCCTGGAATCCAGCGCTTGAGCTTGTGAAAACTCAACGCAAGACACTCCGGGATTCTACAAGAAATAGAAGTGGAGACCGAGAGAACAGCTGTGAGACAAGGTGTCTGACATTGGAGACCAGATCTGACACACCCCAGATCATGAACTCGACTTCAGAAGACGGCCAAGCCGGGCGCGGACGGCGGAGGGAACACCAGCGACCAGAGAGGGACAATGTAGCCGCGCCTTGCGGGCGCGGACCTCAGACGGAACACACGACGCGGCGCGGACCGATTAGGGAGCGCCCAGCACGAAACAGAAGTGGAAATCATAGTAACAGTCAGGAGATAGAGTACCCAACATCTCAGACCGGGTCTGACACACCTCAGATGATAACCACCTCCGTTGAGGACGGCCAGAACGGGCGCCGACGGCAGTCGGAACATCTGCGACTGGAGGGGTCCGTTGAAGCCGAGTCTGGCGGGCGCGGACCACAGATGGAACACTCGACCCGGCGCGGACCGATTAGGGAACGCCCAGCTTCTCCCAGGCATAAATACTGGACTCGATCGACCCAAGGACCTTCCCTCCCTCCCTTCCCTTCCCTTCCCTTCTATTTCCTTTCCCGCCTTCCTCCTCCCCTCTTCCCCCAGGCTTCCCCTCCCCCTTACTCCCTCCCCCTCTCTCCTCTGCCCATGGCATCTCTTCTCTCCCCTCTCCCGTTCCTCTCCTCCTCCTCCACTCTTGGCAGGTCCCCAGACTCGTCCACGCTCAGTGGACTTTCGTGCGCCGGAGATCATCGCCATCTGTGTGTCGTGTGTGTGCCTCGTCTTGTGTTTAGTGTTCTTTCGCCGTCACGCCTCCACTGTTCACGTGTGCCGTCGCAGTCCTCCGTGTTATGTGCGCCGTGTCAACAAGTGTTACTGTTTGTTTCGCGTCCAGCGTGAACGGCTTCATATTTATTGTTTTTTTGTATCCACATTTTTTGCCCGCCATTTTTATTGTATTGTCTGTGTCCGGTATATGTCATATTATTGTACCACTTAAGGCTGAAGAGCAGCGTAGTATGCTGCTGACAGCCCGCCTGTATGAGGTGATTAAAATTATAATAAAGGAAAAAAAAAAAAGACCCAAGGACCAGTCTCAGGTAGCACCTGAAGAAGACAGCGAGGCACGCTGTTGAAATATCGTGCGAGAACGACGCGAACATCCGGCTGGATTCCCGAATATCCAAGATGTCAACAGCATAACACATTACCATCTGTCGTTAATTTGAAAGTACGGGAGAGCGGGTTGCCACAGAATCGGACACTCCATTCAACAAATTCGCGAAAGCGCTGACGGATGACATGTTTTGCTTCCTGTGATGTTATGTTAACATATCAAATACCTTATTGCAGACTTACACGAACTGGTTAAAATCAGATGTTGCAGTCTCAACAAGATATTTCGTTTAGTACTTTAATTATAACATATCCACTGAAATAGGCCAATGATGAAAGCTAAGAAGTATTAAACTGTGCATTTGGGGGGAAAAAAATACAAAATTCTTTATGAGCACACTTAGTTTAAATTTTTTAGTTTAGAATTTTTTAGTTCAGAATTTATTGGTTTATAATTATTATTAAAAAGGGATTTGTTTAAAAAAATCGAGGCTTTTAGGATGGAAAGCATATCGTCTCCTGTTTGAAATCGAACTTCTGTTAATGGATTTAAGGGAACGTTTGTGCGGGTTTCTTGCGAAAGGCTCGCACTTCTTTCACGTTTGCGACACGCTGGAATATGCGGAGCATCCTTTTCAATGTGTCACGTAAATAAAGCCGCTTCTGGAATTTTATAGAGACGATAATTTGGAAATATGTTGAGAATGCTACCTCTTTCAGAATCTCTATCTCGGAACCAAATATATAATCTGCCTCTAAAATGATGATTGCAGCACGTGTTTTCGCACTTCATTAGCTGCGACGTCCGGTATACATGTATGGCTGCAGTACTGAACTGCAGTGCGCTACCTTTTTGGTGTCCCTGTAGACCGCCCGCTGCTTGTTCGGCCGGGTCTCCTCACAAATGTCGCTCCTCACAACTTTTGCTCCTCACAAGTGTCCCAACCCCATTTTACACTGCCCACCAAACTAAAACTCAAAGAAACTAGTTTTTAAATGGTGACACCAGAGAGGGATTGTTTAATTTAGGACAGACAGTATGGAATTACACACTTAGAACAAGTGATCTGGCTGCTACAAAATAGTCCTACAGGCCCTTACAAGACTTGGCAATTCTGACGTTGCCGTTGATAATGGAAGGAAGGCTAAAGAAAAATCAAGAAACTATCATAGGATTTATCGAAATGGAAAAAGCGTTCGATAATGTAAAATGGTATAAAATGTTCGAAATTCTGAGAAAAATCGGAGTAAGCTACATGGAGAGACAGGTAATACACAATATGTAGAAGAGGCAAGAGGGAATAATAAAAGCGGACGACCAAGAACGAAGTGCTCGGATTGGAAAGGTTGTAAGATAGGGATGTAGTCTTGCGCCCCTACTGTTCAATCTGTACATCGACGAAGCAATGATGGGAATGAAAGAATGGCTTGGGGGTGGAATTAAAATTCAAGGTGAAAGGATATCAATGATACGATTCGCTGATGACATTGCTATCCTGATTGAAAGTGAAGAAGAATTACATGATATTCTCAATGGAATGAACAGTCTAATGACTACAGAATATGTACTAAGAGTAAATCGAAGAAGAAAGTAATGAGAAGTAGCAGAAATGTGAACAGTGAGAAACTGAACATCATGATTGAAGGTAACGAAGTAAATGAATTTAAGAAATTGTACTACCTAGGCAGCGAAGTATCCAATGACGAACTGAACAAGCAGGGCATCAAAAGCAGACTAGCACTGGCAAAATGGGCATTCGAGTCCATGAAAAGTGTACTAGTATCAAACATAGGCCTTAATTTGAGGTACAAATTTGTGATAATGTACGTTTGGAGCACAGCTTTGCAAGGTAGTGAAATAAAGAGTGTGGGAAAACCGGAACAGAAGAGAATCGAAGCATTTGAGATGTGGTGCTACAGGCGAATGTTGAAAATTAGGTGGACTGATAAGGCAAGGAATGAGGAGGTTCTGCGCAGAATCGGAGAGGAAAGGAACATGTGGAAAACACTAATAAGGAAAGGGACAGGATGATAGGACGTCTGTTAAGACATGAGGGAATGACTTCCATCGTACTAGAGGGAGCTGTAGAGGGCGGAAACTGTAGAGGGAGAAAGAGACTGGAATGCACCCAGCAAATAATTGAGGACGTAGATTGAAGTGCTTCTCTGATATGATGAGATTAGCACAGGAGGGGAATTTGTGGTGGGCGGCATCAAACCAGTCAGAAGACTGATGACTCAAAAAACCAAAAGAAAGAAACGGAGATGCGTTCCAAGCAGAGAGCTGTCATTGAGCTTCCTTTTGCGGAAACTCAGAGCATCGCAGGTATTCATAGCGCTTGCAAAATTTCTACGGAGACCTGACAGTGAACAAAAGCACGATGAGTCGTCGTCCGAGGCATCTGTCATCATCGCAACAAGGCCGCGCAAGGCTGAGCTATTTTCCGCGTCCCGACCGGTCACACACAGCTGTGACTCCTGCAACATCGGAACTTGTTGACACTCTCACTCGAGGCGATCGACAGATCTCAATCAAACACGTCGCTGCACAACTGGACGTCTCTGTTAGTAGTGCTGCACCAGTTGGGGTCCTCAAAGGTGTGTGCCCTCTTAATTCCTCGTCACCTAACAGGTGACCATAAAGAGCAATGAGGAACCATCTGTGCGCAATTAATTGCTCGTTACCAGGCTGATCGTATTAAGTGTTCAAGTGTAGAATATTGCCACAGGTGATGAAATGTGGATTTGTCACTTCGAACGGAACAAAACGGCATTCCATGGAGTGGCGCCACACCACGTCTCCTCCTAAGAAAAAGTTCAGAGCTACAACCTCAACTGGCAAAGTCACGGCGACGGTCTTTCGGAATTCTGAAGGGGTTATTCTGTTTCTTGCCCCCCCCCTCGCCCTCCCAGCTCCCCCGCCCCCCCCCCCCCTCGAAGATGTTGCGACGATCAACCACGAAGTGTATTGCGCTACCCTGAGGAAATTGAAGAAACGACTTCAAAGTGTTCGTTGCCACAAAAATGCAAATGTAGTCCTCCTCCTACATGACAACGCAAGACCTCACAAGTCTGCGCACCAAAGAGGAGCTCGCAAAACTTTATTGGATCGTCTTTCCTCATTCACCCTGTAATGGTTCTTTATTTACGTGACCATTACGGCACTCCCACCCCAGTTCTCGATACCAGCGAAAACGTACTACTTTTCTGCGAAGTAACAGACATATTTTTGTGACAATATTCACATTTGGTTTTATTAATGTATAGGTACTCCGATGTATCGATATATTACAGTGATATGGTTCTTGTGTGTATTCATTTCTGTGAGACTGTCATACTCTTTGACTTCCTTGTAACCGTTTTGGCGCGAATGCGCACAGAGCAGTCTTTGTTTCACTTTGCAGAAGTTAAGTTGATATTTCCCTTTGTAAAAGAAAGTCTTGTGTTTGGTTAAAGTGGAAATTAAATATATGAAGATTGATACAAAACTGTTTCTTGATGATGTGACAGTTAAGAAGAAGTATATGTAAATTTACAAGAAGTTTAATAAAAATGCGGATCGTGAACACCAAGTCAAAAATTATTTCTACCATACCATTGTTCTGATCTGGGATCGTTTGATCATTAAGAATTTCCTGAAAAACGCATTTGTTAGGTCTTCAAATATTGCTAAAATACAGATCTGGATCTTCTAGCAGTCAAAGTGGAATCACCCTAGAATCAACAAGATGAGCCATAACAACTTCGACGAAATCTACGTGGGAATACATTCAAGATAAGCGCCAGAATTAATGACTTTCTTACAGTGACTTCATTTTTCCATTCTGACGATATCATCCACAGTCAATAACTTTGTTGTTGCCCGATAAAGCGAACATATGCTGCGTGAGCAAAATTATTAATCTGATTTCTAACCTACTTTGGAAGTGCTGGTATTGTTAGAACCCTACAACCCGGTTTTCGCATCTTCCGCTTTCCATCTCTCTGACCCGATGACTAATGAACTCCACGGGAAGCAGTACGTGGATAATGAGGAACTTTTTGACACAGCAAGATGTTGGCTGCGATGTAATGTTGTACCATGCAGGCATACACGCCCTCGCAGTAAGGTGGAGTAAGACCATCCCACTGAACGGAGGTTGTGCTGAAAAACTGGGTTTCGTAGCGAAAGGTATGGGGACATAGGTCGTGTACTGGAATCCTATATAACGCCAATAAGCATTCACAAAAAAAAAGTTTCATTACTTACTGAAGGCTCCTCGTATATGAAACAGGGGACATACCCTCAGACTACAAGACGAATGCACAATTCCAGTTCCAAAGATGTAATGCTAACAGATGTGAATACTATCAGACCATCGGATAAATAAGTTCCGGTTTCAAAATATTGACACGGATTATTTTCAGAAGGACGAAAAAAGGGGAATTCGGGGAAAATCAGTTCAGGTTCCAGAGAAATGTAGGAACGCACGGGACAATATTGAGGTTAAAGAAAGGTAAACTTACGTCAATAGCATTTGTGAGTTTAGAGAAAGCTTTTGACAGTGTCGACTGAATTACATTCTTCGAAATGTTGAATGTAGCGGGGATAAAATACAAGGAGAGAAAGGTTATTTACAATTTGTGCAGAGACCTAATTGAATATATAATAGCCGAAGGATATGAAAGGAAAGGAATGCTAGTGAGGAGCGTGAGACAGGATTGTAGCGTACCCCAGAGTCATTCAGTCTGAGCATTGAGCAGGCAGTAAAGGACACTAAGGAGAATTTTGGAAAAAGAATTAACTGTCAGGGAGAAGAAATTAAAACTTTGCTGTATGCCGATGACAATGTAATTCTGTCTGAAATGGCGAAGGTCTTGCAAGAGCAGTTGAACGAAATTTTTAGTGTCTTCAGAAGAGGTTAACGGATAGATATCGCGAAAAGTAAAACGAAGGTAATGTAATGTACTCGAATTAAATCAGGGAATGCCGAGGAATTTGAATACAAAATTAGTATATGAGTTTGCTACCTGCCCAGCAAAATATCTGATGATTACCGAAGGATATAAATTGGAGATTAGCACGAAAAGCGTTTCTGAAGAAGAGAAATTTATTAACATCTAACAGAAATTTAAATATTTGAAAATCTTTATGATTATATTTGCCTGGAACGTAGCTTTCTACAGAATTGAAACATGGACAATGAGCAGTTCAGAGAAGAACTGAAACATTCGAAATATGGTGCTACAGAATAACGTTACAGATCAGATGGGTGAATAGAGTTACTAATTAGGAGCTACTAAAACGAACCAGGTGAAAAATAAATTTGTAGCACAAATTGACGAAAAGTAGGGACCGGTTGACAGGAAACATCCCGAGGCATCAGGGAGTAGTTTACATCTACATCTACGTGATTACTCTGCTACTCACAATAAAGGGCATGGCACAGGGTTCAATGAACCACCTTCAAGCTGTCTCTCTACCGTTCCACTCTCGAACGGCACCGGAAGAAACGAGCACTTAAATTTTTCTGTGCGAGCCCTGATTTCTCTTATTTTATCGTGATGATCATTTCTCCCTATGTAGGTGGGTGCCAACAGAATGTTTTCACAATCGGAGGAGAAAACTGGTGATTGAAATTTCATGAGAAGATCTCGTCGCAACGAAAAACGCCTTTGTTTTAATAATTGCCACTCTAATTCACGTATCATGTCTGTCACAGTATCTCCCCTATTTCGCGATAATACAAAACGAGCTGCACTTCTTTGTACTTTTTCGATGTCATCCGTCAGTCCCACCTGATGCGGATCCCACACCGCACAGCAATACTCCAGAATAGGGTGGTCAAGCGTAGTGTAAGCAGTCTCTTTGGTAGACCTGTCGCACCTTCTAAGTGTTCTGCCAGTGAATCGCACTCCTTGGTTTGCTCTACTCACAATATTACCTATGTGATCGTTCCAGTTTAGGTTATTTGTAATTGGAATCCCTAAGTATTTAGTTGAATTTACAGCCCTCAGATTTGTGTGACTTATCGCGTAATCGAAATTTAGCTGATTTCTTTTAGTACTCATGTGAATAACTTCACACTTTTCTTTATTGAGGGTCAATTGCCGTCAATTTCCACTTTTCGCACCATACAGATATCTTATCTAAATCATTTTGCATGTCGTGTTGATCATCTGATGGCTTTACAAGACTGTAAATGACAGCATCATCTGCAAACAATCTAAGACGGCTACTCAGATTGTCTCCTATGTCGTTAATATAGATCAGGAACAATAGAGGGCCTATAACACTTCGTTTAGGAACGCCGGATATTACTTCTGTTTTACTCGATGACTTTCCGTCTATTACTACGAACTGTGACCTTTCTGACAGGAAATCAGGAATCTTTTCACTTATTGGTTTGTTTCCTTTTTATAGCTTTTTGCATTCCTTATTTTGTATCAAACACAATGCAGGAACAGTACATGTGGACAATCTGAGAACACTGGTGAGTTAGGTAATGGAGGGAAGTACAGGGGTCAAGATGGTGGAGAGAGACCAAGGGATGAATACAGTACGCGGGATCAAATGGATGTAGGTAACAATAGTTATTTGGCGATGAAGAGCTTCGCACATGGCAAGCTAGTGTGGGAAGCTGCTTATGACGAGTCTTCAAAATTAATGCTACAGGAGCAACAACAACAACAACAACAACTGCATTCTATTATAATTACCTTAGTCTTGAAAGGACTAAATTCCATGGGAACAGTAGCAGTGTTTTAATGCTACACTTTGCTACTTTACCATCACTCTAAAAGCTGTCGTTTTTGATAAATTCATCACCTAATACATGGGCCACTGGGGAATGAGGCGTTCACAGAAGGGCTATTTGTCTGCAATCTGCAATGTTTCAAGATTTCAGTGATATGCTTCCAGTCACATCATTTGCACTGTTCCATGATTCCGGATATTATTTCACCAATGATTATAGATAGAGGGCCCACATGTGTTAAAGTAGATGAGACATTTCAGTGGAGAGGCAAAATCAAAAAAATAAACCAAATATCCGATATGCCCTTGCCTTTCACCTCGTCAATCGTTTGGGTTCTGTTGTAAGAAATCCCTATGATGAGAATTACTAGTCACTTCTAGTGTTTCATTCTTCCACCTGTGAAAATTTATGTCGTCATTATAGATCCTCAGATTCGTAATGTCACGTACCTGTTACCCCTCTCTCCTTCCAAACGTATCTTTTGATGATTTTCACTCTTCCGAAATTTTGCATAAAAGACAAACTACTTCCCGTCGCAGGCTGCAGTTCTGGTATCTACAACACTTCAACGTGGTAATTTCGTTATTTTCTGACTCTTTGCACTGTTTTAGTACTTCTGCACTTTTGCTTAGCATCTCGTGGTCTTGTGGTTAACATTTCTGACTCTCTATCACGGTTCCCCAGTTTCGGTTTCCAAGGGGTCGGGGTTTTCTTCCGCTCTGGACTGTGAATGCACTTGTCCTCATCATCATTTCATCATCATCGACGCACAAGTCACCGAAGTGACGTCAAATAAGAAAAAGGTTTGTCCCAGGCGGCCGTATTCAGCAGAAAGGCATTTCCTATAAAATATGCTATATGCACATTTTATACATTTCATTCACTTTCTATATGACAGGTCTGTAATATATTTTTAGTTAATTTCTTGCGCGAAATACGAGATTTCATTTATTTAGCGTAATAACAACCCTTACACCGCCTCCTGTACAATTTTTAGCAAAACACGTTAATAATTTAGTGAGGCAGACAGAGTGTATTTTTCCTGCGAGCGGCGAGAGACTGACTACATGTTTCCCTAAAACTACGTTAAAATTATCATTCTTAAATTGTCACGTCAGTTCATTATTCAGCAACTACAAACATTGAAATATGAGTACGATACAAACAAGACAAAGAGTCTGACTGTGTAGTAGCTAAGTAAATTTGAATATTGAACCAATTCCTTTCAACAGAGGCCTATACGGAAGCATTCAGACATAAAGTGTATGCGAAGTGAAAGACGGATAGAGAGAGAGAGAGAGAGAGAAAAGGATAGGTCAAAATAGCATGATAGAGAAATCACTTGCTTTTTAACCAATATTAGGGTCAGTAAAGCACCGTGAACCAACAGCTCTTAGTTTACAAGCCGCAAGAGACACTGAAGCACTACAGCCCTGTGCTTCACATACTTTTGAGCTGCTTTATTTCTCGAGTTTGTTTCCTATAAATATGTCGGGGTTATGAATTTTGTCACTAATTCGTGTTTATGAAAATGTAATGGGTGATGACAGGATAAGTAAGACCTATATGACAAATCACTGCAGTGAACACTCTGACCATGTCAGAGAAGTTTTTATTATATAAAGCACGGAGAATATCTTTCCTGTAACGATAGCATCAACGGCGCGAGTGCGTGCAGTCGTAGAGATGAAGGCAGAGAAGTAGTTGAGAGGCATCTGTGATTCGGAGCGGAGGTATATGTTTCCACTAACAGCGGAATCTTATGTACACGTGTCGCAATAAAACCTTACACACGCCGTAGAGTACAGTTACGTCATATACGACGCCAAAATGATATTAGCACAGGGTATAAATAAACTGTGGGCTATATATAACACTGCAGCGGCTATTGATAAAAATGAAAAACAAGGGGAATACATGTAACATTTTTATCTCTTCCAAACAATGGAGTGCTTCATGGCTTGTATGTTGCAAATAGTTAGGGAAACCAATACACAAAGAAAGATTGTAAATCTGTTTTACCAAACTATGATGCAACAATCTTCATCTATCGGCTGCTCGTGTTTTTGGCCGAGTGAAAATTGTTTAGTGATCACAAATGTATTCCTTCTTGAGGCTAAAGTCTCAATATTTACAAGTGTATGGGTTTGATGGTTACTATAGGCCTTTTTGACATTTTGCCTTGTGCTCCACCTAGGAATATATTCTTCTTACGAGAAGGACTGATGTTCTGTGAACGTGACATAAATTTCGGAATGATGTGAAACTAAATTCGCTCTGTAAACTTACCGTGCTCAGAAAGCACCAGGTAAGAAAATTAAAGCGAATTCACTACTTCTCGATTTCCCGCGATTTTCAATGCGCTTTTCCAATCGTTCGCACTCGCATAGATTTACTTTAATTACGACATTGCACTGTAAAGATAAGAAGTACCTATCGTAGGAAGATGCGCTGTGTGCTACTCCCGATTACTCTGGCTAGATGCTTCGCATGGGTTGGTTATCCGGCAGTTCGTTACAAAAAATGTATAGCAGGAGCGTACAAATAGCCGTTGCGGCCCCGACTTAAGTGTAAAGAGGCAGTCAAATGAAAACGGGAAATGGAAAATAACTAAGCAAACTGTTTATTATTTCAAGGGCAATCGTCATAACTGTTAATATATTTATCCTACTATAACACAAGATGGGTAGTGCATACCGAACCGTAATTGTATCCAGGCGTGCGCCGCTTCGTCCGAAACAAATCGTCGGCCACGAATGTCTCCCTTATGAACTCAAAAACTACAGAAATCGCATGGGGAGAGATACAAATTGCACAACACCCTAGACGCCGACTTATGCAAGAAAGTAAAATAAAAAATATACACTTTTTAAAAATGGTCAGTTTTATATGTAATACTTTAATAAAAAGACATAAAATCTTAACAATTTATTTCCAGTTTTTCATTATATGAAACAGTTAATCCTCAGTACTTCATTGCACGAAATAAATACTATACGCTACCCACGGTACATAGTAAGTAAATGAAGAACCAAACTCTTTATTATGATAAAGTTTTAAGCAGCCGGTTTATATGTTTGTTATGTTGGCAGCGCTATGGACTGTACTTAATATCGCTGACAGTGCTCTACGCCCTCGGTAAGAGACTCTGTGGTTGGACGGACTAGCAGTTAGCAGTTAGCGAGCAGACGGCTTGGGCATGTGTCCGTGAAGACTCAGTGTTGATAGCACATGCATTGTAAAATTATGATGGATGTAGTTAGTAATGTTTGGGTAGAGGAACTGTTGGCGACTATATAAATTTTGGAACTGGATGTCCCATGAATAAGGTAAAATCTGCTAAATACATTGTTTGCTGATCAACAAAATCTTTCTTTTGCCGCCAGATGCCTCCTAGTAATTAGAGCGTATAGTAGTGGGAATCTTTTTATTTAGCTGGCTGTAGTTGCTGTTTGCTGTAATTGGTGTAGTTCGTTTTATGAAAATTTTCTGTGAGGTAAGTGACTTATGAATATTGTAGGTTATTTTTAGGATTGCTTCTAATTCAGGGCCATTCTTCTGAGTTAATTATTTCAAGTCATGTGTCATTTAGAGCAGTCAGATTGCGTAGAGCTTGTATATTGTGGGTAATAAGTGAATAAGTAAAATTTGTGTTGTCTTTGTCAGGGAAAATTCCGTAGGTCAGAGCGGAAACGATAAAAATAAGTTAGGAGACCGTAGGTTCAATTGCATTCAGCAGTTTAAGTAAACACAAAGAAGTTTACCTATTTAGTTATTTCAGTAAACACACAAACAAAGAAGTTTGAAACTGCATTTAGCTAATTTGAAACCTCCTTACATCCAGATTAAAAGTATTACAAATACGTTCATTATAACACACAATAATCTCGTATAAACTGAAATAGTGTCAACACAGTACTATAAGATAAAACAGGAACGTTAAGATAATTTCAAAGACATTCTTAAATAACATTCATGTAAAAATGGAAGCTGCTAATGGAATGTACAGGGGTTGCACAGAAATGTGAAAACACTCTGAGAAATGAATGCTCGAAAATAAATGTAGGTGCTAACCAGACCTGCAGCTTGCGCTGTTGTATTCGACCACAAATGGCACATGTGCCGTGTCCTCAATACGTTGCATGCATCCGTCGTGTCCAGAACAGTCTTCTGTGCAGCTGTGAGTGCATTACGTCGGAGCTTAATGAATTCTGACGCAGGAAAAATTTTGGTGCTCGTATGGTGGGTGTTTCCGTAACCAAGGTAACCAAAGTGTTTGGTGTTTCAAGAGGCGCCGGATCGAAGATTTATACCGCATACAAGGGAAGCAAAAACATCATCCACTAACCCACGACACGGACGACAGTGTGTGCTGAGCGGTCGTGACGGACGGTCATTGAAGAGGAAAGTGACGAGAAACACGAGGACACCAACTGCGAAAATTACTGCAGAACTGAATGTCGCACTCGCGAGCCCAGTAAGGGAATTACAGAGCGAGCTAGAAGTATTCCAAAGCCACTCGTGAATAACGCAAATGTCGAAATCCGGAAAACGTGTTCCGAAGCCATGAAACATTGACTGCAGAGCAATGGAAGACAGTTATATGGTCGGATGTGTCTTACTGCACACTGTTTCCAAGTTTTGGCCGAGTTTACGTCCCAAGAATAAAGCTTGGAGGGGTTCAGTGATGATTTGGGAAGTAACATCGTGCTATTCCGTTGGTCCAAGGTCGCATTACTGCCAAGGTTAATGTAATCATCTTGGCTCATCAGGTCCATCCCATGGTACAATGTCTGTTGCACAATGGTGATTCTGTGTTCCAAAACGACAGTGACCCTGTTGACACACCTCGCATAGTCCAGGCTGACCATGCCAGCACGAGGATGAACTGACGCACGCCCCTGGCCAGTACAGTCACCTGATCTCAGTTTATAGAGCCCCTGGTCTACTTTGGAGGGAACGGTTTGTTATCGCTATCCACCCCCATGATCGTTATCCGAAATTACTGCTCTACAGGAAGCACGGTATAAGATTCCCTTGAAAGCCATACAAGACCTGTATTTATCCATTCTGAAACGACTGGGAACTGTTTTGAATGGCAGCTATTTTCCTACGTCGTATTAGGCTTGTATGTGCTTAGTGACCTGAATTCATGTTTTACTTGAATATGTTTTCGCCCGTTCTTGTATGTGCAGACTGGTGCTCTCTTTTTCCTTTTTTTTTTTTTTTTTTTTTTTTTTTAGAAAAATCAGTATTTCGTGCTCTTATATTTTCTACTGCTCGACAACGAACAAGTAACTGACAAGTTGAAACTTCCTGGCAGATTAAAACACAAGTTCTTTGATTGTCGAGGCGGACGCTCTGATGTATCTATGCTCACACTCACTGTGTTGTTTGGCGTCGGTTTCATCCCACGACCGCTGAACGTTCATAATTTTTTAATTACTTTCTACGACTTGATGATGGAGCTTTAAGTTACCGAAACCGCTCATCCAATAAAAAGCATAAATTATAAATTAAGAGCAATTTTATTCCATTAACAAAGTGTCGCTTCGAGTTCTGACAGTTCATGTTTCTCAAATTTGCTTTTACATTCGCTCGCCAGCCAGCATCCCTGTGGCCATACACACCGTTCTTCTCCTATTGACATTATACTAAAATTAGACAATCGTTCATGACTCGATGTATAACGTATACACGACGTCGTTCTCAAAAATAATGTCTCAATTTTTTTTGAGTGAAAACTCTTGAAATTTTTTTTAAATAAAATAAACATTGTTAACATTCTAACCTTTTATTCATCATGTTTACATATTTGTAGCTCTGTGCTGCTAGAGGACTGCGATTTGTAGCGTTTATCACGGCGGTATGTAACGTAACCATGCTGGTGCGTGAGAAACAAAGTGCTGTAGTCGAGTTTTGAATTCGAAGAGTTCCTTTACTTATATGTAGTCTGTAGAAAGCTCGGTCTGTTTATAATAGTTATGTTGATCTCACGTAACCATCATGTCCACTGGTTGACTTCAGTAGCAGGTTTACCTGATGAAGGCATACGTCGAAGTCGGTCATTTTGCATCAATAAAGTCGTTTTATATCCTGTTAATGACTTATTACCTTTCGACTTACTCAGCTTCGACCCACTTCCGTGACTGAAACTTGGTCTGTTTAGGAACTCATTCTGAAGTTGTGTTTGCTTCGCTTCACTCCAGAATTTGTGGCAGGAAACAATTCTCAGACACTTCGTAGATGATGAACGAACCACTCATTAAATTTGTCCATGAATGTTCATTGGCCTAAAGATGTCTTTAATTAATTTAATTTTTGCCTCTTGCGGCATACCTCTCACAAAACTATCTTTTCACGCAGCAAGAAAATCAACTGGATGGAATATTGCGGCATTTGCGAAACTATTTGTTGTTCCTGAATGAGCCCGAGGAATACCTATCATAGTAGTAGCTTGATTTACTCCTAAAGAGTTTAATTCTGCCCTCATGTATTTAAACTGCTGTTCATGCTGCACAGATTCTTTAATTAAGAAAGATTCAAAATGTTCTCCGTTCTTAAGCACCTCTATCTCACACACTACCACGCTCCAAAACAAAATGTTAGCAGACCTATTTGTCACTTCCTCAAATACATTTTCCCTCAGCACACAGTTCTTTACCTCGCCGTCCCGTTCGTCGTGTATCTTTTCCAGCTTGTCCCCGTAATCTTCCTCTACCGTGTCTACTTCGGTGTTAAACGTACCAGCTTCCTCAGAAATTTTGTCTACACCTGCCCTTATAGCTTCTAGTTTTGACTCAGTCATCCCTTCTGTATATGATTTAATTTCGTTCACCTCATCTTTTACTGTTTCCGCTGCACTTGTCTCTACTGAACATATCTCTGTTTTTATTGAACCTATTTCTGTGCCCAATACCCCTACTTTGGAGTTTAGATTTGTGAATTTCCCTTAATCACGCCATTGAACCACTGACAATTACCTATTTTCTCTGATTTCACACTATCTGCGCCACTAATATCGTCCTTGTCCGCATCACTAAGGTCAGGTTTTCGACTAAATGGCTCGCTGACGTTATCTGAAACACACGTGCTGAGTGATTGCTTAATCGGTGGAAACTACGTTACTGACGGCGAAGCTGCAGCTTCACACATTTTAACACTATCGTCGCCAAGCGGTAATGTGGTAAGGTCTTATGGGACTAAACTGCTGAGGTCATCGGTCCCTAAGCTTACGCACTACTTAATCTAACTTAAACTAACTTACACTAAGGACAACACATACACCCACGCCCGGGGGAGCCGCTCGAACCGCGCAAGGCACCCAAGACCACGCGGCAACCCCGTGCGACTCGTCGCAAGTAGTTAACTTTTCAGTCATGCTGGCTGCTTCTGCTGTATCGCTGCTGCCGAAAGTGTAGATGCTGCTGATGAATTCGAAGTCACCGCCAGTGGTCCGATCTGCCGTTGTCGCTGCTGCTGGTCGCGCACCGTCGAAGCCTCCGCTGCCGCTGGACGCTGCAGACCCGAACTCAGCACGCCCTATGCCTAGCCTTCATCTTCAGTCCTGAAGTTTCGCGACGAACTTCCCTACACCTAGCTTTTGCTACAATTTATCATTCACGCAATGGTTGCAAAATTTTATGCTCAGAGCCCCCACGCAAACTGCCTGTCATGCAATACATTTGGGACCTGGATCACAGAATACTGTTACGTCTTAGAATTACACTTCTAATTCTAAAAGCATTAGATTTAAATGCCGGACGAGCCCCAAACTGCAACATTGCCTAATAGTTACTGTTGAGTGTGGTTGCTCTTCCAAATAGCAGTCCATATGACCAAACCAGTTGCGCCTCTGCCTGCAGTTGCTCGTACTAGGTACTTGGCTATGCATGGTTTCGTTTAAAAAGAAAAGCTCGACTAGTCATAGGGTCGAGCCCTGCACGTGTACTTTCATCCCTCGCAGCTAATTCGCTGCAAATAATAACCTGTAGCTGTGACCCTGCCGTCAAATAGTCCTATGCATTGGCTAAAATTGAGAGTTAATAAAATACACAGAAATATTCAGGGTGTTACAAAAAGGTACGGCCAAACTTTCACGAAACATTCCTCACACACAAAGAAAGAAAATATGTTATGTGGACAAGTGTCCGGAAACGCTTACTTTCAATGTTAGAGCCCATTTTATTACTTCTCTTCAAATCGCATTAATCATGGAATGGAAACACACAGCAACAGAACGTAGCAGCGTGACTTCAAACACTTTGTTACAGGAAATGTTCAAAATGTCCTCCGTTAGCGAGGATACATGCATCCACCCTCCGTCGCATGGAATCCCTGATGCGCTGATGCAGCCCTGGAGAATGGCGTATTGTATCACAGCCGTCCACAATACGAGCACGAAGAGTCTCTACATTTGGTACCGGGGTTGCGTAGACAAGAGCTTTCAAATGCCACCATAAATGAAAAGTCAAGAGGGTTGCGGTCAGGAGAGCGTGGAGGCCATGGAATTGGTCCGCCTCTACCAATCCATCGGTCACCCAATCTGTTGCTGAGAAGCGTACGAACACTTCGACTGTAATATGCAGGAGCTCCATCGTGCATGAACCGCATGTTTTGTCGTACTTGTAAAGGCACATGTTCTAGCAGCACAGGTAGAGTATCCCGTATGAAATCATGATAACGTGCTCCATTGAGCGTAGGTGGAAGAACATGGGGCCCAATCAAGACATCACCAACAATGCCTGCCCAAACGTTCACAGAAAATCTGTGTTGATGACGTGATTGCACAATTGCGTGTAGATTCTCGTCAGCCCACACATGTTGATTGTGAAAATTTACGATTTGATCACGTTGGAATGAAGCCTCATCCGTAAAGAGAACATTTGCACTGAAATGAGGATTGACACATTGTTGGATGAACCATTCGCAGAAGTGTACCCGTGGAGGCCAATCAGCTGCTGATAGTGCCTGCACACGCTGTACATGGTACGGAAACAACTGGTTCTCCCGTAGCACTCTCCATACAGTGACGTGGTCAACGTTACCTTGTACAGTAGCAACTTCTCTGAAACTGTCATTAGGGTTATCGTCAACTACACGAAGAATTGCCTCGACCATTGCAGGTGTCCTCGTCGTTCTAGGTCTTCCCCAGTCGCGAGGCATAGGCTGGAATGTTCCGTGATCCGTAAGACGCCGATCAATTGCTTCGAACGTCTTCCTGTCGGGACACCTTCGTTCTGGAAATCTGTCTCGTTACAAACGTACCGCACCACGGCTATTGCCCCGTGCTAATCCATACATCAAATGGGCATCTGCCAACTCCGCATTTGTAAACATTGGACTGACTGCAAAACCACGTTCGTGATGAACACTAACCTGTTGATGCTACGTACTGATGTGCTTGATGCTAGTACTGTAGAGCAATGAGTCGCATGTCAACACAAGCACCGAAGTCAACATTACCTTTCTTCAGTTAGGCCAACTGGCGGTGAATCGAGGAAGTACAGTACATACTGACGAAACTAAAATGAGCTCTAACATCAAAATTAAGCGTTTCCGGACACATGTCCACATAACATCTTTTCTTTATTTGTGTGTGATGAATGTTTCCTGAAACTTTGGCCGTACCTTTTTGCAACACCCTGCAAATAAGATAAATAAATCATTTAATAACCCTTGAGAGATGGCACGCCACTCTCTAACAGCACTGTCAGTCAGATTAATATTCATAATTTAGCTCATGATCTCAGAGTTCCCTAGTACTGCATTTGGTATGTGTGGTTTATGACTTTTTACATGGGAAAATTGAAGGAAGAATGTTCATATAACTAACTGGGACCATAGTGGAGGCGATGGAGAACAGGGGGAAAGATGGACTGCGGTCCACAAATGCTGCATCCAGTGACCTGACTGTGCGAGTTTTTCTGGGGAGCTGAGTCTGCGAACTGTAGCTTAGGGTCGGAGCAGGAGGTGCCGGTTCGCAAACCGTTTTGCTGCGGCCAGGAGACAACCCGTGGTTGGAAGAAGCCATTTAAGAAAGGCTGCTGCAATCTAAGCTTTTGTGCAAACGGTCTGGCGTTCATAAAATTCCAAGCATTCCCATGTAAGAGCTGGGATGATATGGACTGAGTGGCTGGTGTACATGTTTAGTGGAAGCAAGGCTGTAACTTCCCTGACTCCAGGAAGTCGGCAGATTCTTCTAGCGAGCGGCAAAAGTATAAAAGCATATATTTCAAGGGCACGACTGACTGGGAAACTTAACAGCCTTCTTTCAGAAATTGGAAATGTTCGGTTTGGAAAGATTAGATGTCTCCATAAATGTGGGACTGTGGTCCCATGTAGATCGACGTTTTTATCGAAACATGTCCATGCTTACGGTGAGAACGACGCCTCTCTAGTCTAAAATCTTCTATTTTCAGGCAAGAGTCGCTGATTGGCTCCCCTCAGGATATGCAAAGCAGAGCCTTGCTGCCTCAGCGAGGGAACCCCAGTGCTATGTCTGGACTGGCTACCAGGCAACAGGACAGTCAAGAGGGGAGATTCAATGAGTAGAAGACAGTTCGATTGGTTTGTACAACGTGGAGGCGTTTTTTTTCTAATTCGGCTCCTATACTGAGACTTGGTGGAAAATGATTATGATTCTTTGTCGTCTTCGTCTTCTGGTCCTCCCCTCACGGAGAACTTCAGATCTTATCCTGGTGGGTGAGACCTGTGGTCTGTAACTTGGGGTGGACTAAGAGCCAGTGTCAGTTTCCAGCTGTACCGACAGTGGAACTGCATATCATCTCGGACATATCGTGTGTCACAAGGGTGAACTTATTCGTCCTGAGTCGGCCGTCTGATGTTTGACAATTCCACCACACATTGTCGCGCCTGTGAGTCAAATTGGTTTGGCCACACCAGTGAATGGGTGCACCTCACACTGAAATCTGCTGGGAATTCAGGACTCTGATAGGGAAGTTTCCCACTTTCTGATAATCAGAATCCCAGACAGTGTAGTTTGCACATTTTCGTGGAGACGTCAGAACATAACAGCTGCCGCAGCGCACCACTCCTCATGCACTCCCGTTTTCTGCAGCCGGAATCAACGTGAAAGGGTAAAATACTGATGCACTGGCGAAGGTTGTTACATGAGATTCACAGTTCCCTGTTCTCAGGTGAACCACACTTTGTTGTATAGTTCGTCGTAGCTGATTCCATTTCAATACTGTTGGGCCCCAGAGTGGATTCATGTAAACAAAATCAGATTGCGTTGTAAAAGGGATTAATTTATGGGAGAATTTGCGTTGTTTCCACCCCAATGAATGCTTTGCCAATGAAGCACCATTCATTTTCTGACTTGTGCGGTTTTTTTTTCTTTGTAAGATTTATCAGATCGTTGTAGCAATAAAAGGATGAATAAAAGCATTTCATTATCTTTGTAAACTTAAATACGCCACTGTTCTCATTCATACTCCCTCAACTACTCACCGTTTTCATTTTTTTGTGGTAATACATGGGTATACCAGCAATTCAAGGTTAAATCTTATTAAACTGGTTAATTTGATTATTAATTTGAGTTCTGAAAGTGACCGCAGACGCCGGCCGTTGTGGCCGAGGGGTTCTAGGCGCTTCAGTGTGATGTCCTTAGGTTAGTTGGGTTTAAGTAGTTCTGAGTCTAGGGAACTGATGACCTCAGATGTTAAGTCCCACAGTGCTCAGAGCCATTTGATTTGACCGCAGACATAGGCAACAAAAGTGCCAAGAGCAAAGTCACTAATTTCATAAATAAAAAAATAAGGATATAGGTCACAATTTGAAGGTTATTGAAAAGATAATACTTTCTTTATGTAAAGACAATACCATTTAGCATCACTCGGAGAGATATTTATGATAAAAGCAGGTGATGGCTTGCAACAAAGATTCTAGTCCAACGTCTGTAATTGATGTAGATGACAGAGAATTATATTGAATAATGTGTATTCAAGAAAGGACGTCCCAAATAAACGGGAAGTGGTCCTACAGACAGGAAATACTCTTATCACATGCAATAAAGTTACGTTTAGAGCTTTGCAAGAATGATACCAAATTCCCCAAGCTGAACAATCATCAAACATACCGACAATATACAAATTATTCACCTGCACAAAATAGTTCAGAGCTCAACATCATGATTCACAAATTAACATGCGCGATTCAAAGAATAGTAACTCACACTCCGTCTACACACAGTTCCGTTTTAAAGGCGAGAAATGTTACAGTCCTTGCTTGGAGCCATTAGACCTACCGAAGTACACAGTACCCTTAAAAACTAAAGTATGGTAGCGGCCCTTCACCGCCCAGAACCAAACACTCACACGACCGAATCACGAATATTGTCTTTGGCAGGTCTGCCTTCATCCAACACTCGACACCAAGTGTCCAGAGTCTCTCCCTTGAGCTCTTCGCTCGAAAAGTCCCAGTCTCGACTCCCGCAGTCTTTCGCCATTGTCCAACTCTCATTGGCTGAGAGTTCTCAGGTTCTACATACATGATTATACTCATCTTGACCACTTCCTGGACTTAACTAATATATAGGGTGTCCCAAAAAGGATGACCCGAATTTAACTTGTAATAATACTGAGAGAAATGTTACTAGGTAACTGAAACAGCACTAGATGTAATCAGCATGGTCTAGAGTTTCAGAAAAAAATCCGCTAGATGTTGCTACGAGCGCTGACCTGGAGCGTGCAGCCAGTCTCGTGCAATATGGTGTCCGCGCAACAGAAGACATATTGTGTTACTGAATTTAGTCGTACTCAATCAGTGATCGCAGTTCAGCGGCCGTTTCATATTCGATTTCGTGCTAAACCACCACCACCAAAGAACATTCGACGGTGGTATAACCAGTATGAAGAAACAGGGTGCCTCTGTAAAGGCAAAAGTCCTGGACGGTCACGCGTTCCTGAACAAACAGTGGAACAAATCCGACGAGCATTTGAGTGGAGCCCCCGCAAGTCGTGCTAGCCGAGGACTTGCGTTACCGCGCATGACAGTGTGACGTGTGTTATGGCGTCGTTTAGCCCTCACACCATACCGATTACAACTGGTACAAGCTCTTCGAGATACTGACAAAGTGAAGCGAGTGGACTTTAGCAGTGCTATTCTAGAGGACATGGAAGATGACACTTTTATGTCACGGTTGATATTCAGCGATGAGGCAACTATCCATATTAGCAGTAAGGTTCACCGTCTTAATGCGCGTATATAGGGGCTCAGGAAACCGCATGAAACAATTTAACACGAACATGAGTCACCAAAAGTGACTTTTTGGCGCTGTTTCGCAAAGCAAGGTTTATGGACCCTACTTATTTGAGGAAGGAAGCGTAACAGGAAAATCATATCTTGCAATGCTATGGAATTGGTAATTCCCACTTGACTCTGACAATTTCATCTATCAGTAAGATGGAGCACCACCGCACAGGCACAACAACGTGCGCAGTTTCTTCAATGTCATCTTGCCTCAACGTTGGATAGGGCGTACAGGACCGCGAGACCAGGCTTTACACTCTTGGCCTCCTAGGTCCCCTGACTTAACACCATGTGATTTCTTCCTGTGAGGATATGTTAAACAATGTGTTTACGTTCCTCACTTACCCCGTAGCATTGATGAACTGAACTGTATCTTCCGTGACACAAGACACCTTACACTCAGTTTGGGATGAATTCGCTGTCGGCTAGATGTCATCCATGCATCCAATGGAGGACATATTGAACATTTATGATGGATTTTTATAAACTTCTGCCATTTCAGAGTAATTTAATATGCAATTTGTTGGTGTTAAGTTCTTCTTCCTAATAAATAATTCTATTTAAAATCGGGTCATTATTTTTGGGACACCCTGTATTACAACAATATTTAAATAATATAATTTAATGAACATTCGGGTACATTCAGATAATTTACAACAAATTTATTTCATAAATGACATATAAGTACTGACAGTCTTTCACGACCATTCTATACTTATACTATGTATCATACGTTTTTAGTCATAATTCTGTGACCATGTTGTAGACCATTCTTTGATTTAAATTCTGAGGAAGACACTCCTAGCAGTGTTGAAACCCGGTTAATTCATTAATAAATAGCGACCGAGGGCTGTTTTCTTTCAATTGTAATTATTCACGGTCTCTGAACATGCAGCCATGTACAAAATTTTGGTTCATAGATAAATAAGCCAGTATTCTTGCGCAAGTGTGTTCACGACAAATGACAACAGAATGTCATTAAGTATTATTTATGCCTTTTTCACAGTTTTTTGTAGCACTTGCAATCAACATGTAAGTAAAGCTACTGGCAAAAAAGTAAAGTATTCATTAAATAAAACACAAGCATGACAAAATGAGGTAGTCATGCTGCATTTGTTTGCTGCGTAAATGTGGAGAATACGATGATCTGACAAACATTTTCGTAACGAAAAATATGTAAAATATGTCGTAAATCAACAAATAAAATAGATAGAGTTATGTGGCCCTCAAGGATGGTAGCTATACTTCAATGCTATCATATGAGATAACGTTTGTTGAAATCACAAGCAGTGATTCAAGTTTGTCGTTCAGAGGAACATTGTGAAAATGATTATTGGCTGTGAGATATTAACTTCTGCAGTTTTAAAGTTATTAAGATATTATGGAAGCGCCTCATTTTTCTGAGGTCACAGATGTTTTCAGATTTTCATTAATATTTGATGTGGACTATTGTCGAAGTTCAGACAGCTGTAACTCGGCCATCCTTAAGACCGTCTGACACTCCGCCGTCTCCTGGAGCGTATTCTGCACAAAGGTAATGCGAACATCATCCGTCCAAATTCCCAGCTCTGGGATTTACTTATTTCTGGTGACGTGCTAATTGTAACTGCACTTGAACTTGGCGGAAACCGTCAACTAGTCAGGCCTACAGCGGCGCATCCTGTGGCCCCGGCCCGCTAGCTTTCAGCTGTAAAAACAAATTCATGTCTCCTCAATACCAGATCTAGATGGACGAATAGCTCGCCCACATAATAGTAACGTTACATGTTGTATCAAAAGACCTTCATTCTCGGTCGATTGGTGATTGTCCCGATGATTTTCATAATCATTCCATTATACAGCTGCAACTACGAATACACTTCATGTATTTCGTAACGGTTATAGTCGCCGAAGTACTTCTTCTTTTTGGTAGCACCTGGCAGAGATCGAAAGGCGTCTCATTGAGTGTCTCCATTTGACTGGCAGTTCGAATCGTGAAGTTACTAGATTTGTGGCGTTTCGTATGTGAAATTGGTCCAACGTTCGACTGCACGGGAATATGAGGCTGGCAGATTCGTCTTCAAGGATCTCACCACCACAAGGTGGGATCGTCGTAAACACCTTGACATCTGCGCCTGCAATCTGAGAAAAGGTAATGAACTCCCCACAACATTCTCTATCATCCCACACCACTCGACGAAGACTGGCAGCAGCCAGACTACGAAATTAACAGTTCATGGCTTGGCTGTCATTAACACCACAACCTACACGGCTGCGTTCGAGTGATGTGTCTGGTAAGCATGGACTGCTGATGTATGGCATCGCACCGTGAAACTGCTGGACTGCGTTTCTGCAATATCCTGGATATCCATCGTCAGCGAGTATGGCGGCAACTTGGGTAGAGGTCCAAATCTTCCAACGGTTTAGATAGGCACAGCGGTGTTAGTCATGGTGTGTTGATCATCAGGTATAACTTCAGGTCACAATTGGTAGTGATTAAGGGAACTCTGATGAAACAGTGGTACGTCACGAACATACTACGTTCCCATCGTTTAACTCCCGTGAGACAGTATAATAGTGCTGTTTTTCAACAGGATAGTGCTCCCCCACGCATGGCACGTTTCTTATGAACTGCCTGCGTGATGCTGAGGTACTCCTGTAGCCAGCAGGATCCCCATATATGTCCCCGACGGAACATGTGTGGAATTAGCCCAGACGTTAACTCCATCCTACTGCCAGTATCTAGGATATCAGAGACGAGTTGCAACATTTGTGGGAGAACTTACCTTACGAGAGGATGCAACGGCTCTATAAAACTTTTTCCATCCGATCAGTTTACGTAACCAGGCTAGAGGAGGGTAAGAGGGTTGGAACGTCACAGTGCTAAGTGGCGTCACGCTGCCAAGTTCTTTATAAGCTTGACTCCATTTTATAATCTCTGAAACAATATCACATACCCTTTGAACCCATGAAGTTTAATTCCGTTTCTTGCTGCCTTTATAGGTGCTTTGCTCAAGACTCCGTCGAAGTTATCGAACGACTGCGGTCTAAAAGTAAGGGAATTTGTGTTACCGTTAGCGTTAGGTCGCGTGTGAGCCTTTGACCTTTGTCGCAGTTGCGGTGCGCATCAGGCAGCGCGAGACGTGTGTCGGCCAGTGTCCAGCCGGCCGGCTGGCGCACTTTGGCGCTGCCGTCACACCGAGTCCTTCCTTTTTCCTCTCCGCCTTTCTCCTTTCCTGGAAGTCCCGCCGCAGCGACGCTCTCTGATTTAGTGTCGCGCCTCGCGCCCTCGACTCTGGCAAAAAGGAGCGGCGCGCTCTCCGGTCCTGTTCGCAGAGCCGCAAGCCTTTTGAACTCTGAATGGGCCCCGCCGCGACCGTGACCGCGTTAACGCGAGTGCTTCGTCTGCCGCACGCAGGCCGCAGCTTGCTTTGTTTGGGTGGCCGCTGGGCCCGTCTGGTATACATCACGACTGGGTCAACACACCGTAAACGAGAAACCAAAAGACCATCTCGCTATAGTCGTTAGTAACATACTTGGCGGTACGTCAGTCCATTGTTGCACTGTACCATGTTTCTAAGCATATTTTCCAAAAATTGTGCTACCTCTTCAGGATTCACCGCACGGTCGACAGAAAGGCTCTGCTGGCAATGAACAGGCCCTAAAAAAATGGTTCAAATGGCTCTGAGTACTATGGGACTCAACTGCTGAGGTCATTAGTCCCCTAGAACTTAGAACTACTTAAACCTAACTAACCTAAGGACATCACGTACATCCATGCCCGAGGCAGGATTCGAACCTGCGACCGTAGCGGTCTTGCGGTTCCAGACTGCAGCGCCTTTAACCGCACGGCCACTTAGGCCGGCTGAACAGGCTCTAATTTTTCGATTATATGAAATGGAAATAAGCATGAAACTTCCTGGCAGATTAAAACTGTGTGCAGCCCCGAGACTCGAACTCGGGACCTTTGCCTTTCGCGGGCAAGTGTTCTACCAACTGAGCTACCCAAACTTGACTCACGCCCCGTCCTCACAGCTTTACTTCTGCCAGTATCTCGTGTCCTACCTTCCAAACTTTACAGGTACTCTCCTGCGAACCCTGCGGGACTAGCACTCCTCAAAGAAAGGATATTGCGGAGACATGGCTTAGCCACAGCCTATGGAATCTTTCCAGAATGATATTTTCACTCTGCAGCGGAGTGTGCGCTGATATGAAACTTCCTAGCAGATTAAAACTGTGTGCCGCCCCGAGACTCGAACTCGGGACCTTTGCCTTTCGCGGGCAAGTGCTCTACCAACTGAGCTACCCAAACAGGAGAGCTTCTGTAAAGTTTGGAAGGTAGGAGACGAGATACTGGCAGAAGTAAAGCTGTGAGGACGGGGCGTGAGTCGTGTTTGGGTAGCTCAGTTGGTAGAGCACCTGCCCGCGAAAGGCGAAGGTCCCGAGTTCGGGTCTCGGTCCGGCACACAGTTTTACTCTGCCAGGAAGTTTCATATCTGCGCACACTCCGCTGCAGAGTGAAAATCTCATTCTAGAAATAAGCAGTTATGTATGTACCTCTTCAAGGAGTTGAACATTTTAACTGAACCATCACAACACATACATTGCTAACTTACACGCCCTCAATGTGACCATCTGTCCGAAGCCTAAATAATCACCTTCTTGTAGCGCCCAACCCTGTGAGACTTGCAGGAAGAGAGTTAATGAGGGATGTAGAGCCATGCCAGCTACAGTTCCGTGGATAGTTGTGCTACGTTTCTCGGCTGAGGATCCACAGTGCGAACAGCAAGATCGAGGTGTTCCCATAGATTCTCAGTTGGATTTAAATTTGACTTTGCTGCCCAGTGAGTGGTAAACTCATATTGGTGCTCTTCGAACCAAGCACGTACATTGCGAGTTGTGTGACGCATTGCCTCGTCCTACTGATATATGTCATCTTGCCAAGGAAAAACGAACTGCATGTAGGGGTTGATACAGTCCGTGATCATTGCACCTCCTAGAAATAAAATCTCAGACAATAATGATCCCACCTTCGGGCTGGACCCCATTCCTTTCAGACGTTTCACGCTGCACTTGGCAAAGGCATCTGTCCGATGGAGCATAAAACGTGATTCAACTGCAAAGGCCAGCTGTCACCGCTCAGTGGACGTCCAGTTACGGGACTGGATTGCAAATTCCATCCGTCGTCGCCAATTACATGAATCAGGGGCCTACTGCAGTGGTCCCTATTATAATGGTCGCCTAGTCGTAGATAATCGCACTATTTCACTCCCATTTACAGAGCTTGTTAGCACTTGATGTTAGGTTGGCGCCATTAAAATGCAATGTAGTAATCGCTACTGCTTGCTGGATCGCTGCTGTGTCTCGATGCTAATGCTGGCTCTAAATCTGGTTGTCTAGGGGTAAAAACATGAGGTCCCGTGCTTTTGATGCGCTTTTGATGATAAATAATGAGCGAAACCAACAAATATTTAAACTTCAAATATTTATTACTCTGGTGGCCATCTAAATTCCACTGTCCACCAAAGACAATGACACAACACAAAGTAGCACCTCTTTTACATGTTCCTTGCAATGTTCATCCACCTCGAACAATAACACACATACACTTTACCAAGTGACATTCAGACTCCGCTCCCGACCGTTCTTGTTGCTTGTATTTATAACCTTGCCAAAGAACTACTAAAAAGAGATATAGTTTATAAGTCACATGTACATCTGTTATCGTAATTTGTGCAGAAAAGTTATTAATTTATATCGAGTGACGTAATTTAACAGGCTATAAAAATGACAGACAGATTTGTTGGCTTGACAGAATAATTCTTTGTTACAAAAAAGGCCGTTTTTTAGAAGTTTGTCAATTGACTTTTCTAATTTGCATAAATAAGTAAATAACATGAATTATTAAGAATTACATTGGTTTTCGTCTAAAATAGGAGTGTTTACGTGAATACTGAGTGAAAACGGTCCTAGTGAACAAATAGGTTTCACTGGGTGATTTTTATTTAAGGAGATCCAAAATACGTAAGTTGGCCACTATTTTTCGTACTTCATATTAATTATTTAAGATGAACTTAAGTGTTTTTACATGATGACATTTGCTATATCAGTGATCAAGTGATATTAACTTTTGTGTGGGTCAGTTATTCAGTATAATTTAATGGGATGACTGTTTATAGAGACATGTTATGCAATCATTGTTAACATACACAATAACTTTTCTATAATCATAAATACTCGTTAAACTGGTTGAATTTGGAGGGTATCGCATATTTCTGTGAAGTAAAGCCTTTAATAGGTTCCGTTACACTACGTAGCAATGTTAGCAAGGCACTGTTGGTAGTCGCTTGTTTCATCTGGGCGGTCAATTGCTCAATAGCTGCACGTTTCTTCACATGCACACATCTCCGCAGCCGTCGTTCAACCTCTGTCAGCTACTATACGTGGTGCACCACAATTGCCTCAGTGCCAGATTCGGATAGTGCGACTTTGCCATGCATGGTACACGTTGACCATGGCGGCAGGCGAACCGTTTACAAATTTAGCCTTTATGGAAGTGCTTCCACCCTTGATCTGAAGGCCAAGGATCACGCCCTTTTAATCATCAGCTAAATCGCTTCGTTTCCACATTACAACAACGACCACACCGTTTCCCGCGTCCCCCCGGCACGCTATATATACCCTCCAGTATTACTGCTGTCGCTTGCATCTGTGAGTGGTTGTTGCAGGCGGAGTCACATGTATGGGAGCTGACCTTGTATATTTGCATATCAGATTCGTCATAAATAGTTAATCCATCACAATCACAGAAGAATAGTGATGTCCATACCTATGACACTGAAGGACAAAATACACTCCTGGAAATGGAAAAAAGAACACATTGACACCGGTGTGTCAGACCCACCACACTTGCTCCGGACACTGCGAGAGGGCTGTACAAGCAATGATCACACGCACGGCACAGCGGACACACCAGGAACCGCGGTGTTGGCCGTCGAATGGCGCTAGCTGCGCAGCATTTGTGCACCGCCGCCGTCAGTGTCAGCCAGTTTGCCGTGGCATACGGAGCTCCATCGCAGTCTTTAACACTGGTAGCATGCCGCGACAGCGTGGACGTGAACCGTATGTGCAGTTGACGGACTTTGAGCGAGGGCGGCGAGGGCGTATAGTGGGCATGCGGGAGGCCGGGTGGACGTACCGCCGAATTGCTCAACACGTGGGGCGTGAGGTCTCCACAGTACATCGATGTTGTCGCCAGTGGTCAGCGGAAGGTGCACGTGCCCGTCGACCTGGGACCGGACCGCAGCGACGCACGGATGCACGCCAAGACCGTAGGATCCTACGCAGTGCCGTAGGGGACCGCACCGCCACTTCCCAGCAAATTAGGGACACTGTTGCTCCTGGGGTATCGGCGAGGACCATTCGCAACCGTCTCCATGAAGCTGGACTACGGTCCCGCACACCGTTAGGACGTCTTCCGCTCACGCCCCAACATCGTGCAGCCCGCCTCCAGTGGTGTCGCGACTGGCGTGAATGGAGGGACGAATGGAGACGTGTCGTCTTCAGCGATGAGAGTCGCTTCTGCCTTGGTGCCAATGATGGTCGTATGCGTGTTTGGTGCCGTGCAGGTGAGCGCCACAACCAGGACTGCATACGACCGAGGCACACAGGGCCAACACCCGGCATCATGGTGTGGGGAGCGATCTCCTACACTGGCCGTACACCACTGGTGATCGTCGAGGGGACACTGAATAGTGCACGGTACATCCAAACCGTCATCGAACCCATCGTTCTACCATTCCGAGACCGGCAAGGGAACTTGCTGTTCCAACAGGACAATGCACATCCGCATGTATCCCGTGCCACACAACGTGCTCTAGAAGGTGTAAGTCAACTACCCTGGCCAGCAAGATCTCCGGATCTGTCCCCCATTGAGCATGTTTGGGACTGGATGAAGCGTCGTCTCACGCGGTCTGCACGTCCAGCACGAACGCTGGTCCAACTGAGGCGCCAGGTGGAAATGGCATGGCAAGCCGTTCCACAGGACTACATCCAGCATCTCTACGATCGTCTCCATGGGAGAATAGCAGCCTGCATTGCTGCGAAAGGTGGATATACACTGTACTAGTGCCGACATTGTGCATGCTCTGTTGCCTGTGTATATGTGCCTGTGGTTCTGTCAGTGTGATCATGTGATGTATCTGACCCCAGGAATGTGACAATAAAGTTTCCCCTTCCTGGGACAATTAATTCACGGTGTTCTTATTTCAATTTCCAGGAGTATATGAAGGACAAAATACCCTTTATTACCCGTTATTAAACTGACAGTGGCTCAGAGAGGAGTTCAGTATGCAGCAAACAAACAAAACAAAACAAAAAAATCATTTGTCAAACGTCACAAAATGTCTGACAGATGATAAAGCAAGATTTATATCTAAACTAGAATCAGTTCTCCTTATCAGCTCCTTCTATTATACGGATGAATTTGGTAGCTTTTAAAGGGAAACACATTTTTAAGTGTAGCTGCTTGAGTAAGGCTAAGAAATGTGTTCATTAATGTTAACACTAAAAATGTACAGATGTCCTCTAAACTGGCTCGTTCCACGTCATTTCGATAGAAGAATCGCTCAAATGATCTACGAAATATGTAACTAGCTAACTAACTAGCTAAATCGGTGAACACTAAGTTGAAAAGTACTGTCTTCTATATTTTTGGGTGGAAGCTCTTAAGCTTTATAAATAAAACTAACAGTATTGACTTTCTACAGGTATATTCTTGGTGTCTACATGCGAGAGTGTGCTGAATAGTAAGGACTCCGAATTTTTAATGTGAAAACTCTTAAGACTTTTTAAGTTAAACAAACGCTATTAACATTATACAGCTTTATTCTTCATGTCTACATGTTTATTTTTCAAGATAGTCACCCATGCGACGAACACATTTCTCCCAAAGAAACCAGTTTCTTCATACCGTCACTACAGAATGTTTAACATTTTTGATTGAGTTTCAACAACACCTCTGCTTGCAACTCTTCACCACTATCAGAGCGAAGTCCTCGACGGTATTCGTTAAGTTTTGGAAAGGGATGAAGATCAGATGGTGGCAAGTCGAGGCTAGGAAGATGAAACCAACGGCCGGATTATGAAAGACATTGCAGCGCTCATGTGTGGTCTGGCATTGCCACGCTGAGTGATGAGGTGACCCGTGTGTGGACGAACACTTGGAATTCGAAACTCGATTACAGCACTCTGTTTCTCACGCACCGCATAGTTATGTTACACACCGCCACTTCACGCGCTTCAATTCGAAGACCTCTTACGGCAAGAGGTGCAAATATGCAGACGTAAGTAATGAAATTGTGTAATTTTAATAACCTTTGTTTCATTTTAAATATTTTTAGAGTTTTCAAATAAAAGATTTGGAGGCATTACTTTTCAGCACGCCCTCGTATTAGACCATCAATTATCACTGCTGTCCAACGATAAGTAAGCCCTCTGTCTACAAGCTCAACAAAATTTGATCCCTTCCAGTATATTTTTGTATATGTATAGTAGCTGCATTCGTTGCAGGCTTGTAACTCTTCAGTTTATAAGTATCTCTCACTGTTAGATTCTTGGGACTGTCGGTGCGAAAGGACCGTATACTGCATCGTACCTGAGCACAAGGAACTTCTTTACCTGGTGATACCAAAGGCCTCGACAGCACTGGTACAGTTGTAAGACGTACACTGACTGCTTTCAATTTTGGAAAAACATTGTGAGAAGATTTTCAGATCTAGTTCTGCTCAATGATTATGATGTCAGTCTCCACTTGACAACTAGTATAATCGAGCTCCAATCACTAGTATATAATAAGTTCTTTTCGTCACGGTTTACCACCTGTGACAATTTGAAATCCCGCTGAATTTTGTTTCTGTCGTGTATATTATATGATGAAATTTCGTTGATTTCATGTGCATGCTGTGAGAAAATAAGATTTTTTCAGCATTTGTTTACAGATAATCATTACTGTAATGATTTTGTACGAGGTGCATTCAAGTTCTAAGGCCTCCGATTTTTTTTCTAATTAACTACTCACCCGAAATCGATGAAACTGGCGTTACTTCTCGACGTAATCGCCCTGCAGACGTACACATTTTTCACAACGTTGACGCCATGATTCCATGGCAGCGGCGAAACCTTCTTTAGGAGTCTGTTTTGACCACTGGAAAATCGCTGAGGCAATAGCAGCACGGCTGGTGAATGTGCGGCCACGGAGAGTGTCTTTCATTGTTGGAAAAAGCCAAAAGTCACTAGGAGCCAGGTCAGGTGAGTAGGGAGCATGAGGAATCACTTCAAAGTTGTTATCACGAAGAAACTGTTGCGTAACGTTAGCTCGACGTGCGGGTGCGTTGTCTTGGTGAAACAGCACACGCGCAGCCCTTCCCGGACGTTTTTGTTGCAGTGCAGGAAGGAAATTGTTCTTCAAAACATTTTCGTAGGATGCACCTGTTACCGTAGTGCCCTTTGGAACGCAATGGGTAACGATTACGACTCGCTGTCCCAGAACATGGACACCATCATTTTTTCAGCACTGGCGGTTACCCGAAATTTTTTTGGTGGCGGTGAATCTGTGTGCTTCCATTGAGCTGACTGGCGCTTTGTGTCTGGATTGAAAAATGGTATCCACGTCTCATCCATTGTCACAACCGACGAAAAGAAAGTCCCATTCATGCTGTCGTTGCGCGTCAACATTGCTTGGCAACATGCCACACGGGCAGCCATGTGGTCGTCCGTCAGCATTCGTGGCACCCACCTGGATGACACTTTTCGCATTTTCAGGTCGTCATGCAGGATTGTGTGCACAGAACCCACAGAAATGCCAACTCTGGAGGCGATCTGTTCAACAGTCATTCGGTGATCACCCAAAACAATTCTCTTCACTTTACGATCATGTCGTCAGACCGGCTTGTGCGAGCCCGAGGTTGTTCCGGTTTGTTGTCACACGATGTTCTGCCTTCATTAAACTGTCGCACCCACGAACGCACTTTCGACACATCCATAACTCCATCACCACATGTCTCCTTCAACTGTCGATGAATTTCAATTGGTTTCACACCACGCAAATTCAGAAAACGAATGATTGCACGCTGTTCAAGCAAGGAAAACGTCGCCATTTTTATTTAAAACAGTTCTAATTCTCACCGCTGGCGGCAAAATTCCATCTGCCGTACGGTGCTGCTTTCTCTGGGACGTATTGACAATGAACGCGGCCTCGTTTTAAAACAATGCGCATGTTTCTATCTATTTCCAGTCCGGAGAAAAAAAATCGGAGGCCTTAGAACGTGAATGCACCTCGTATCATAATAATAAGTGACTGATTATTTTAAATTAACAAAATACAAATATGTAGAAGGTTATCTAAAAAAAAATTATGAATACAAAATGTAAAGTAACAATTTAAAACATAAAACAAATAGAGGTAAAATAAATAACTAGGCTAGTAATGAATGTTTAGATGTTGTAATTATGTTGGAAATACTCTGATAGCACACCGTGCACAACGTATTTTTCAAAACCAGTATTTCAGAAGTCAGCTATATTACACATGGACGTATGTAGCTTGAAAGTTTATTTAATTTATGTTGTGATAAAAGTTTTCAGTTTTCAAAATTAATAATCGTGGGATATTTTGTAAAATTTCAAATAACTACAAAATTCGATTATACAGTTTTCAACAACGTTAATCACACACCAATTTCCATATGAGCAACGTTTCTTATGTATCATCTTTCCAAAGATATTCCCGCCAAACCTAATACCCCAAATTACTTTTCAGGGTGTGTTTTAGCCTTTAAAAGTGAAACTGGATACAAAAATACGTATTGCATTATTTTGCCCCCTCTATACATCCGCCAAGTTTCTTCAGGATCATTTATTGACACTTGGCAATGTTCCCTTTTGAGTACGTCCTTTAGTGATATTGGTGACGATGATTGCGTGCCAACAAATTGGGGAACTGCATCAGGAAGCTCTGAATATGCTAATGTTTTGGCCTTCGTTCGTAATTTAACAGACTCGGCACATCACGACTTATATGTAGTTTTGTCAAATGGTGTTTGTTAAGACAATTAAAAGATGTACAGTCCTTTTATATTTGTTGATTAATAATTTCACCCATAGTGGTGTAAGAAATGTAGAAAAACGTTTCTTTTACAGTTACATAGGAAAATAGCTGCAAAATACCTGAGAAGTTGCAGCAACCGATCTTTCTGGGCGAGGGGTGATGGGAGGGGGGTGGGGGGCTGGACACTCCCTGGCAGAACTCTATGTAGGCCACATGACAAATACGTTGGTCGTGTATGGGAAATAGCCAACATGTCTCAATATTAAAAAGCAACTATGGATGTCAAGGAAGCTGCACAGCAGACGGAAACGAAGCAAAAGTACTCGTGCCAAACAAAAGCTAAGAAACACAGAACAAGCGGAAAGATTGCTATTCGATGAATTTCCAATGAAATGGACATCAAAATTTAACGGATAAGATGTCAAAAACACTAATTAGGCTTGTCTCTATACAAAATCAGTTCATTGAGCAAAGCCACATGAGATGTGAGACTCGGCTTTACTGGAAGATTCCTAAGGGAAATATAAGTCAGACCGGGAGATGTCGCTTACCAGACACTCCGAAAACTTAATAATTATTTGTCAGTTTGGGTCTGCTGTCAAGTTAGATACCTAGAAGAGATAGATAAGATACAAAGAAGAACTGCACCACGACCACATATTTGTTTAGTCTGCACGATAATGTCATGAAAAGGCTCAACACACTGCAACAGCAGAGTCGATGTAGCATCATGCTCAAAAGTGTCCGAACGACCCAAAGAAAATGTGCACAAGTTTCTGCTTGAAATGACATGTCGTAAACTTTTGTACTGGACGGGGACTCGAGCACAGAACATAATCGATTGTTAGGCAAGCACTATCAAATGTTAGTTATCTAAATTTTCCGCCAGTATCGAGGTGAATGAAACTGAACGAGACAAAATTGTTTTGCCCTACCTCGATATGAACCATGAACCTATCGCTATTCTTTTCTAGTCACGAACAGGCATTAAATATCAGTTTCTTTAACCAAAAGTGAGATGTGCGTATGATTAAGGTTACTATGTTACGAAAAGTTCCGTGTCGATTCCGAGTAGATATTGCATATACCATCGTTGACTACACACTAAGGGATATTAACTATCGAATTATTTTTCACCAGTAGCAATGTGTGGCATTTTGGATCCTGAAATGATGTGCTGAAAAGTCTGTGTCTGACTGGAAGTCGAAATGGGCACGACTCGCTATTGGTGACATCGCATGGAGATCGAATGCGACTCCAGCATCAATAATTTCAATATCTGAAGTTCAAATACAGTCAAATATAGTCTCTGTGACCTTACGTGACGACTGGCTGATTCATAAATTAAAGTTTCTGCTGTAAGGAGGACTACTGGTGACAGAATATCTGCTTTCATCAAATCCCATCTATCATATCACAACCTACACCGACTCTTCTTTGTTCGGTAGCGAAGGGATATTGTGTTTAATGTAGATTCAGAAGCACGGTACTATCCTACGTTGTTGAATTAGCAATACCAGAGGTGAATGGCTTCTGTTTCTACTTGTCAAAAAAGATTTAAAGTGGCATGAATTTGACGTTTTCCGTAGTATAGGGGCGATTTCAACACGGAAATATGGCAGCAATGAATTTGGTCTGAACTCGAATTGTTTAATTCATTTCATCAGTCTCATATAATCTAAAGCAGCTGCCTTATCAATTCTTGACTTCTTAACGACTTTTTCAAGTTATTTCACTGTGATGTCAAGAGTGATGTGCCTAGTCTCATGTTTATTTGTCGTTCTGGTTTTTTTCCGTTTTCGTGAATCCAAAACTCTTTAATTAAACAAGACCTGATAGCATCAGCCAACTTATTCATGTATGCCGGAGCTGTCTTAAACTGTTATTAAACCTTTTCAGTAGCCTGCAAGATCAAATGAAATTACTATCAGCATTGTCCACTGACTCAGATTCGTCAGAAAGAACTGTAGTGTTTAATGTAGCACCTCGACAATTCTCTCATAAATTTTCTAATAGCCTATAGGCATCATTTCTATGAATAAACTAGGAACTAAACTATCAATACTTACGATAACTTCTTCCTGTTTCTTTCATTTTCCTCTGTCTTTGAAACCCTGATCCATTTGACGCTTTATGCTTTTACTGACAAAATATCACTAGCAGTTATACTGTAATCATTACAAGTAGATAGTACTTTTCGTTTTTTTTATTTTTTTATTGCCAGAAGAATGTACTTAGTGAATGTCGGTTTTTTCAGAATGACGTATTCGAGGCTTTACTGTCAACATTATGTACTCCATGTTACACATTCTGATCACAACTACCACTCCTTTAAAGTTACCACAAACTGGAATCAAACTTGCGCAACACTCATTCACTGGTTTCCTTTCCTTCGTTCGAAATTTAAGTTCGAATTTTCGACCAGTGCTCAAGAACTCCTTGCATAGTTTGCTTTTATGATTTGAAATTTTATGTTATTTGGAGTTAATGAAATTTCTTTGTGAGTGTTCCACTATTTCTCAGTGTTTGTTGTCTGTTCATCTATTTACTAAGCGATAAAAGTGGAAAGAATGAAAGCAGTCTTCAGGATAACTGTTTTTTGTGTAGAATATTTCAAAACTGTTATTTGATCACAATACTAACAGTGTCTGATGATGCCCAAAAAATGAATCTCTTCTAGGGAATGTCGCTTCGTCTGCAGCAAGGCTAACACACAAAAGTCAAAAATAGTTACTGACCCGGAGGGCTATCCAAACAATTCCCCTTCTTCCTTATTTATGATGTTGGGGTTGCAGTGGCTACGATTTCATGTAATTTGTAACCACGATTTAGTCCAAAACACAGTTACAGAAATGGGAATAAAACTTATTGATGTATAACTAGGTATTTCACCTCACAATTGTTGCAGCATCTAAATGCCTTCAAAGTGCAAGTTTCTCATAGTACAAGTCCTTATTCTTCCTGAACCTGATGCAATGAAGACTTAACATCATTGTTGAGTACTTCTAACAAGTATGTGACTCCCAGCTTACTTCCTGAAGCGGTCAGAATCATCCTGCTAAATTCACTTGTCATTTCGAGTTAACAATATAAATCAATGATTTCAAGATGTAATACTAGATTATCAAATTTTTTGTTTCTTTCTAGGAAGATTATTTCACTCACAATGTTAATAGAAAGCACAGAAGCTGAAATCGTTACAGGTACAGAAAGCTGGCTAAAGCCTGAAATAAGTTATGCAGAAATTTTTACGAAGTCATAGACGGTGTTCAGGAAGGATAGATTAGACAGAATTGGTGGTGGAGTGCCTGTGTCTGTCAGTAGTGGTTTATCTTGTAGTGAAGTCGAAGTAGATACTCCGTGCGAATTGGTATGGGTGGAGGTTATACTTAACAGCCGAATTAAGTTAATAATTGGCTCCTTCTACCGACCCCCAGACTCCGATGATATAGTTGCTGAACAGTTCAGAGAAAATTTGTCTCGTAACAAATAAATACCCCACTCATACGGTTATAGATGGTGGGGACTTCAACCTTCCCTCGATATGTTGGCAAAAATAATTGTTCAAAACCGGTGGTACGCAGAAAACATCTTCCGAGATTGTCCTAAATGCTTTCTCCGAAAATTATTTCTAGCAGTTAGACCACGAACCCACGCGCGTTGTAAATGGTTGCGAAAACACACTTGACCTCTTAGCCACAAACAATCCAGAGCTAATAAAGAGCATCATGACAGACACAGGGATTAGTGATCACGTGGTCGTTGTAGCTAGGCTCAATACCGTTTCTTCCAAATCCACCAGAAACAAACGCAAAATAATTTTATATAAAAAAGCGGATAAAGTGTCACTAGAAGCCTTCCTAAGAGACAATCTCCATTCCTTCCGATCTGACTATGCAAATGTAGACGAGATGTGGCTCAAATTCAAAGATATAGTAGCAACAGCAATTGAGTGATTCATACCTCATAAATTGGTAAGAGATGGAACTGATCCCCCACGGTACACAAAACAGGTCCGAACGCTGTTGCAGAGGCAACGAAAAAAGCATGCGAAGTTCAGAAGAACGCGAAATCCCGAAGATTGGCTAAATTTACAGAAGCGCGAAATTTGGCACGGACTTCAATGCGAGATGCCTTTAATAGGTTCCACAACGAAACATTGTCTCGAAATTTGGTAGAAAATCCGAAGAAATTCTGGTCGTATGTAAAGTACACAAGCGGCAAGACGCAGTCAATACCTTCGCTGCGCAGTGTCGATGGTGCTGTTACCGACGACTGTGCCGCTAAAGCGGAGTTACTGAACGTAGTTTTCCGAAATATCTTCACCAGGGAAGACGAATGGAATATTCTAGAATTTAAAACACGAACAGCTGCTAGCATGAGTTTCTTACGCTGATACAATAGCTCCCTACTTAGCAAACATATACAACCGCTCGCTCACCGATAGACCTGTACCTACTGATTGGAAAATTGCGCAGGTCGCACCAGTGTTTAAGAAGGGTAGTAGGAGTAATCCATCGAACTACAGACCTATATCATTGACGTCGGTTTGCAGTAGGGTTTTGGAGCATATATTGTATTCAAACATTATGAATCACCTCGAAGGGAACGATCTATTGATAAGTATTCAACCATGGTTTCAGAAAACATCGTTCTTGTGCAACGCAGCTAGCTCTTTATTCGCAGGAAGTAATGACCGCTGTCGACAGGGGATCTCAAGTTGATTCTGTATTTCTAGATTTCCGGAAAGCTTTTGACACCGTTACTCACAAGCAACTTCTAATCAAGCTGTGGGCCTACGGGGTATTGTCTCAGTTGTGCGACTGGATTCGTGATTTCCTCTCAGGAAGGTCGCAGCTCATAGTAATAGACGGCAAATCATCGAGTAAAATTGAAGTGATATCAGGTGTTCCCCAGGGAAGCGTCCTGGGACCTCTGCTGTTCCTGATCTATATAAATGACCTGGGTGACAATCAGAGCAGTTCTCTTAGGTTGTTCACAGATGATGCTGTAATTTACCGTCTAGTAAGGTCATCTGAAGACCAGTATCAGTTGCAAAGGAATTTAGAAAAGATTGCTGTATGGAGTGGCAGGTGGCAGTTGACGCTAAATAACGAAAAGTGTGAGGTGATCTACATGAGTTCCAAAAGAAATCCGTTGGAATTCGATTACTCAATAAATAGTACTGAGAGGTGGCATGAGCCCCTCTCATATTTCTATCTTACGATTTTCCTCTCTAATTGCATGCGGTGAAAAGTTGCTATTCCTTCACACGCGGACTTCCCAAGCAGCGTCTCTCGTGAGGTTTTCCGTGATTTCCCTAAATCGTTTCAGGCAAATGCCGGGATGGTCCCTTTGAAAGGGCATGGCCGATTTCCTTCCCCATCCTTCCCTAACCCGAGCTTGCGCTCCGTCTCTAATGACCTCGTTGTCGACGGGACGTTAAACACCATTAACCATTAACCTAACCTAACCAGACGCCGACATTGTAGAATAGTGGCAGACACGCTCGCAGGGGCCTGAAGTAGTGGCTGGGCTAGAGGTTCCATTACTTCGCAGAAACTTAGCGACAACACTTTCTGGCGGGCTACCAGCGAGGCATGGGAATGACTTGTGTACCCAGGCAGTTGTGGTGGGCAAATTCCTGCGCTTTCTGCAAAATCGTAACTGTGATTGGCTTGCTCAGGGCATAGCTCAGTGACGTAGCAAAATCGCTGCAGAAATTGGCGCCAAGAATCTCCATTGGTGGAATGGTAGTGCTCCGGCAATAGAGTGGAATTTTCCGCCGGTTTTCGAGTTGCTGATTGGAACGGTTAACCACGGCCACTGTCGTGGGGGCGGGAATGTTCTGTGTTCGGTTTGTACGGGTGCTCTTGTGGAGTAGTCGGCTCTCGCCTTTCAGTCGGAGTAGGTTACAACACTTAACTCTCACTGATCTGGACAGCCTGCTTTCTGTTGGCTGTCTAATATACTTTTATTTGATTAGAGCTGTTGAACGAAGTTGCTGAAGTTTCGACTTCAACGTAACTTTCCGAGTACAGTTGGCAATTGAGCGTTCTGCGTACAAGCGGCCTATGTTGTCTGTCTTGGGCAGTTTTGGCTGAAGTTGACTGTATCGGAGTTACTGTGTGACTTCGCTTGTGAAAATCAATCACTGTACCGTCAGTGATTGTGTGGCGAGCCTTCTTCGTCTCCCTCAGAGGCGCATTTGTATTGATAGGAAGTCTTTAGTCTGGAACAACCAGACCAGGACAATTTGTTTCGGGCTATACTCGCGACATTATCATCACCACGATGGGACGTCGAAACAACCAGCCATCACTTCCAGTACGCCAGATCATGTCCTTGCAGCTAAGAAGACAGCTTGGTAATGTATGTCCGCAGCACCGGCAAAGCAGGCATTTTTGCTAGGCGATAATCAGAGCTCAGCAGAGCGCGCCTGTTCGTCTTTTCTAACTTGGTTCTATCTTGGGTGTTCATTGTCTGAGTTCTCACTAATGTAGCAGCAATTAATGTTGGGTTAGCTGTGTGTCTCTCTTGAGATTTGAGTTGCAAGGACTTGGCTCCACATACCACATTGTCATAAGCGTCACGATCTAGTTTAGGGACAACTTCACCTTCACAGCGTTTATTTGAGTATCCAATTTGAGCCAATTTGATGTATTGTAAATGTTTCATGTGTTTTTGTTTATTATTTTGTGTTTAGTCTTAATAAATCATATTGTTATTTTGGACAGAACTCTCATTCTGTTAATCGGTAGAGCAACCCTATCATTTCTCACTACGTTAATGAAACCTTTCTTTATTTAATTTATTTATCAAATTAAATTATTGCAGGTGCCAAACTCTTTTCTACTCGACTTGCAGGGTTGATTACAGTCAGTTCGCGTATCATTTTAATCCATGTGCAACAGCAAAAGTAGGAGTTAGAATAGGGGGGGCTTAGAGCATCATTTACATATGTAGATTCTAGAAGAATTTAGTGTTAAATACACTGCTAGCCCCGCACCTCTCTTAAAATGGCGACCCTTAGCCTCGGATCTTTCCTGTGTATCACTGATAAGCTAACAGTGTTCTTAGTAGGAACATTCATTTTTTTTCTCTACTTTCTTTTAATGATTAGTACCCAAGTTCTTTTTCTTGTAATTCCGAGATTAGTTTTTATTAGCAGCGCATGTTTTCAGTTTTTGGTTTCAGTGTATAAATTTTTTGTTTGTTCATTGTTTTTTGTGTTTCTTTGATGTGGTGTCCATACCACATCACACTTTGTTGGGTTTGTGTGCAATTTCAGTACCACAACGAATCGTGCTTGTAGTTACAGCGTTGGAACGGCGTTGTTGAAATTTTATGTCTATGTGGAAAAATATTGAGAGTAGATGATTTTTATTGTGAATTTTAAATAAATTTGTTTTTTCATGAATGATCACGAGAAGTAAGGCACGACTATTAGCTAGCGAAACTAAAACAAAAGAGACTAGCATAATGGATAAGAGGCAGGTTACTGACGAGGATAGGTTCGGAGATGAGATGGGCACATTTTTAGCAGCACCGGACGACAAGGTCATTGATGAGGAAGGTGATTTGGACGCGATCTTAGAGCAACGTCGCGACCATGATAGTAAGGTAGAGGATGAAACAGAGACAGGCACACAGGTCGAGACGGCAGCAGAAGTTTATAATCAAACGAACGAGTGCAGACAGAGGCCAGCTCGGTCACGTCAGAGCTCTAGCGCCCAGGTGTCCAGAGTCACATCACCCATGTGTGTCGAGGATCAAAATGATGACATTAACCCAATACTAAGCTTCCTACGATCAATTAAAGAAGAAGCTGACGAACAACGTAAGAAGGAGAAGGAAGAAGATGAGAAACAACGTAAGAAGGAGAAGGAAGAAGCTGACGAACAGCGCAAGAAGGACACTCAGGCAATAATTTCGCATATAGAGAAAATTCGTGGGGAATTACTAACAATAAAGAAAGAATGTGTAGAAGCATAACAAATGTAACTGGTAGCACAAAAAGTAGCAGGCCTAGCCAAAACGGCAGCAACAGGGGCAATGAAAATCGCAAAAGTAACTTCTCAACTCGCAGGTCGCTTGCGACACAAGCCCACTCAAAATCCCTACCGTTCTTAAAGACTCAAGGTAATATCGCGGTTACGAACATCACGAAACGAATGAAAGAAGTAGAGAGTCGAATAGCAAAACTAGAGCGAAACGGGTACACGAGCACTGCGCGTTCGGATACCAATGATGGAGTAAACAGAATTGTGTCTCCGAGGAGAAACCCGCCGTGCTCTAGCCCAATGACCGAGTGCGGAACTTACAATGCACACGCAGAAACAGCGAGTAATAGCTCCAATAATTGTAGCCCACTTAGGAGAGTGAATTCTGAGTGCCACTTCCACTGTGATACAGAGGTAGCACATCACAGTTATCAGCAAGATAGAACAGGACACTCAGCAGACGTGCAATGATCGGAAACGAGTGACAACACCAGTGCGAGGATCAGACAGGATTTTGATCACAATCACTTCCTGTCGATGCTAAAATTCCAGAAGTTCAAAGAAAATGGAGGGTCGATGCATCCGAAGAGCTGGGCGATGCAGTTTACAAATTCATTACCGGCATCATGGCCAACCCAGGCAAAATTAGAATTCATGTGTAGACACATCGAAGGCCAAGCCGCGGAAAAGATGCGAGGTGTGGCAGCGACGTGTCGGACTTATCAGGAATTTGTTGGTGCATTCCTGCGGACCTACTGGTCAAAGGAAAAGCAAGACAGGATTAAAGAGGAAATAATATTTTGTCCTGAACTGGAAGTGTCCGGACAAAGGAACGCAACCAAATTTTTTGATGATTTACTCAAGAAGAATAAATTTTTAGATAGTCCGTATAGCAAGGGAGAAATCATCAAATTTTGTTTTTCCAAATTGCCAGTTAGGTACCAACAGACACTTGTCGGGAAGTGTGGATCTGACATAGAAGCATTCAAGAGTCTATTGCGTGAACTCGAAGTTGTCTTTGACAAACAAGACGCAAAGGACAGGAAGAAGGGGCAGAGTAACAGATACCAACGACCAGCAAGGGAGGACGACAACAGATGGCATAATCGCACTGGTCATTTAGGAAACCAGGGTTACGGAAATCAAGATTACGCTAACCAAGGTTTTGGAAACCAGAGACACGGAAACCAGAACGTCAGGGAACAGGGTCATGCTAGACAAGGAAGCGGCGACAGGAGGAATAACGATCGGCAAAGTGACCGTAATTGGAGGGAGCGAAATCAAGGACAACGGGAGAACCAGGAGACTTAAATTAGACCTGCAAATCCTAATGCACGTCAGAGGAGGGGGAGTCTAACAAGGGATTGGCGCTAGTCCATAGGACTCCACCACATCTCTCACACAAAGAAGGTCATGTGATAATAGTAGTTTAAGTAATGTACATAGTAGAATAGGCAAATATATGAACCGTTCTTCGGGGAACAATAATCGTTGCATTAATAGATTGAGATTGTTAAAGTATTAACACGCTGCGTTGGCTTGTAAAAGAATTTACTGCTGCTAGTCTTTTTTTTTTTTTTTGTATATGTTTGCGACTTCCAATGTCGATGGAGTAGGAGGCACTACCATTCCATGAGCAATGTTTTTGTCCTTTCCTGTATAGTGTCCATGTTGAGGGATAATGATGAGTGAGGAGATGTCGCACAAACGGGCGCATACAAGAACGTGCTCCTGGAAGCGTTCTGGGATGTCGTGATACGCTCCATAGCGGCCACAACCAGTTCGTGAGACGTTCATACCAATGCTTGCAAGCACACGTCAGTGCACTGCAAGATTGTGGTATATTGCGTGATTTCGAGGATGAATATGGGCAGTATAGTTTTTATAGAGATGCGCCAGCATTGTTGTCTTGCAAGTCCGGGTGAACCTTTGAGCGTTTGACTCCAATGGTGCCCTAGACGGTAGAAATGCGGGCATAAAGCCTACCATGCCAATGTGCTGGTTGGGGATTTAGTGTGCTGCTCGTGACTGTCACAGATGAATAACCAAGGAACTATACTAGGAGATTCGTGACATGCTGTGTAGCTAGAGTGCGGTGGGCGACTGAATCCTCAACAGGAACCAGTCCTGGCTTGGTCATATTACATTGCCTCTGGAAAGGGGCGCTTTGATAGCGAAAACCGCATCACATAGAAAAATAAGTTGCAACTATAAATTTATTGTCTTGTATAGCCATGTCTAACCCAGTCCCTGGAGTTGCAGTGAGGCGTAGTGAGAACTCGGAGGCCATGTCGTACGGCGCGCAAATCACTGTCGTCAATAGCGGCGAGCAGCGAGACATCTCAGCGTAACAGGAATTATGTAAGAGTGTTGTATAAGGTAAAAAAATAAAAAAAAAGAGAGACAGAGAGAGAGTACCATACACTAGGATAAGTTAAACTTGAGGATTTAACAGTAAATAGATCCTTAATATTGTGGGGTTTTCTACCACAAGTGTTTGGCGCGCGCCTGTTGGGATGCTATTTTTCAGTTTTTCAGGTCACCAAACCACAGACCCGAGAAGGAGGGACGACGGGCGAGCGAAAGTAGAATAATTGCATGTTCTTTATAGCTCAGTAAAACTTCGACCGGCATAATAACATAATTTATTCAAAAGACATAGGATGTAGCTTGTTGGCAAATGGTAGTTAATTCTTGAGCATTTCTATGGTCGATCGATGTAATTAATAGTAGCATTAGTGCGGGCCCGCACATTTTGTTGTTCATCCAATACATAGCATCAGTTGTCACACATCATGTACAGTATGGAGATCGTGCTTTACACAAATATATAGATAAATTATTTCCATGTCTAGATTAGATACACCAAGATTTTCTTATAATGATAGCCATAGATTAATAACTATCAAATTAAAATAACAGTGTCTGAAATGACAGACCATCAATGTGTCATTATGTAAATTTATTATAACATAGAAGGTCATGGGAAGAAGTTAGGCATAAGATTTTTGTCAAAACTGTGCAGATGACGGGAATCGTGGCCGGCCGGCCGGAGCAAAAAAAAAAGAGGTCATCGACCATCTGCAAGAAGGGGGGCGTCAGCGCGCCACCTGACGTGAAGGGTGCGGCAGCGTCCTGTCCTACAAGCTGACAGTCACCGGGCCGTATCCCTGAGGGATTAGGCGGCACACAGCCCTCGCCGGGCCACAAGCGAAAGTGTGGCTGGCCGTTGACACTGACACGCAACCAGCACGCAACTGCCAGCTAGCTCTCCGGACGCGGCAGCCGTTTGGAGGGATTCCCAGCGGCAGACCATGTTGTCGTGAGTACACGAAGACCACATAAGGTGTCAGAACCTGCGCCTCATGTGCCTCAGGACAGAAAGGGACGCTATATAATCACCTATTTGAGTGTTTACAACTCACTAGCATTGGCCGATCTGCATACACAAATCAGTATCGTACCACAAACTCTAACAAATGAATTGTCTCATTTCTAACATCTCCTCTCACTTAGAGAGCAGTTGTAGCAATCGTCGCTCCTAGTTCGATCCTGTCTGGATCACCTCACATACTTACGGAGTCACTCCACGTGCCCTCATCCCTCGTCGAACTGCAATATTGGGAAACGTAAAGTACTGTCCAAGGAGAGAAGAGACCTGGACTAGTGATGCATCCCAACTAGTAGACCTCAGAGACATTTAATCGACATGAGGAGAGCCTATCACTGTGTCTTCCTACCGTACTGCCGTGATCATATGCGTGGGTCTTGCTGCAATCTCAACAGCGTACTGCAGATGCTCCAGCAAACCCTATTGCTGTTGCAACAATGTAGCAACAACACCCGACGTTTAGCCCTAGGTGATGTCAGTACTGTGGCCACATCCCAAAAGCCCCCCTCCGATGCTCAAGACATAGAACCACGTGCATCAATGCATATGACTCAACGTACCAACCTCCTCAGAGAAACTAACGAATTTGTGAAGTGCTTCGAATATTTCTAACAATGTGATTTAGTGCCTCATTCTCAGCACAGTCGTGAACATTGTGCAACGTGCAAGCACAACTTGACACCCCATGAACCTTGTTTTTTTTTCTTAAATTTCTTTCTCCAGTGTGGTTTTTGTAATGTATGTAATGTATGTTATACCTTGTACGTATTTGTGAATTTGCACTGTAATTCTTATGTAAGTGATAGAGTAGGGCGCACAAATTACTATATTGTTCTCTACACCATGCTTTTTTTTTATTCTGAATCTTTGTTGTGTGTATGCAAACAGTGTGCCTGAAGTCCCCACAAACTGAAGCAGATACCACCACTGTCATTGTGAATGCACCATCAGTTCAGGGAACATTTTGTAAAGGTTATTCTTGCTGCAGGGAGACAGAATGAATCAGAGATTGTAATTAGATTCTGAAAGCTCACAAAGAGATTGTTAACTTAAATAGTATCATGTGTGAGTGAGTTCAGGTTAGTTTAATGATTCAAATTGTTGTAACATCTTGGGCATTTAATTGTGGAGCACTCCAACTCTGATTGTAAAGAATAAACTGCTCCATATTTGGCTCACATGCCTGGGCCATAATTAGAGCATGAATGTCTGTGTGAATCAGTGTTTGGAATGGGCTCCCTGGGTATGGATGTGTAATGTGAGTGTTAGAGTTCCATATTAAGAAGGTGAAGTTGGCTACATCATAAATAATCCTCCCTCTATGAGCTGCATTTTTCAATTGCAGTGACTTTCTTTATAGAGTGCGGGTTTGCAAGATTGTTCTTGGGCGATTGATTCACTACCTTGCTCCGAAGTGAGCCAACCGCACACCAATTACAATCTAAAATGGAGTAGGGGCTATGAGAGGTGGCATGAGCCACCTCTCACATTTCTATCTAACGATTTTCCTCTCTAATTGCATGCGGTGAAAAGTTGCTATTCCTTCACACGTGGACTTCCCACGCAGCGTCTCTCGAGACCCTGGTGGTCCGGTGACAGGCGGGCTGTGCTGATTTTGAAAGGGTAAGCCGATGGGTGTGAGGAAGTCGAGTGAATGCTTTCCAGACGCCGACATTGTAGAATAGTGGCAGACACGCTTGCAGGGGCCTGAAGTAGCGGCTGGGCTAAAGGTTCCGTTACTTCGCAGAAACTTAGCGAAAACACTTTCTGGCGGGCTACCAGCGAGGCGTGGGAATGACTTGTGTACTCAGGCAGTTGTGGCGGGCAAATTCCCGCGCTTTCTGCAAAATCGTAGCTGTGATTGGCTTTCTCAGGGCATAGCTCTGTGACGTAGCAAAATCGGCGCAGAAATTGGCGCCAAGAATCTCCATTGGTGGAATGGTAGTGCTCCAGCAATAGAGTGGAATTTTCCGCCGGTTTTCGAGTTGCTGATTGGAACAGTTAACCACGGCCATTGTCATGGGGGCGGGAATGTTCTGTGTTTGGTTTGTACGGGTGCTCTTGTGGAGTAGACGGCTCTCGCCTTTCAGTCGGAGTAGGTTACAACACTGAGCTCTCGCTGCTCTGAACAGCCTGCCTTCCGTTGGCTGTCTAATATACTTTTATTTGATTGTAACTGTTGAACGAAGTTGCTGAAGTTTCGACTTCAACGTAACTTTCCGAGTACAGTTGGTAATTGAGCGTTCTGCGTACAAGCGCCCTACGTTGTCTGTCTTGGGCAGTTTTGGCTAAAGTTGACTGTATCGGAGTTACTGTGTGACTTCGCTTGTGAAAATCAATCACTGTACCGTCAGTGATTGTGTGGCGAGCCTTCCTCGTCTCCCTCAGAAGCGCATTTGTATTGATAGGAAGTCTTTAGTCTGGAACAACCAGACCAGGACAATTTGTTTCGGGCTATACTCGCGACGTTATCATCACCACGACGGGACGTCGAAACAACGAGCCATCGCTTCCAGTACGCCAGATCGTCTTCTTGCAGCTAAGAAGACAGCTTGGTAATGTATGTCCGCAGCAACGGCAAAGCAGGCATTTTTGCTAGGCGATAATCAGAGCTCAGCAGAGCGCGCCTGTTCGTCCTTTCTAACTTGGTTCTATCTTGGGTGTTCATTGTCTGAGTTCTCACTAATGTTGCAGCAATTAATGTTGGGTTAGCTGTGTGCCTCTCTTGAGATTTGAGTTGCAAGGAATTGGCTCAACATACCACTTCGTCATAAGCGTCACAATCTAGTTTAGGGACAACTTCACCTTCACAGCGTTTATTTGAGTATCCAATTTGGGCCAATTTGATGTATTGTAAATGTTTCATGTGTTTTTGTTTATTATTTTGTGTTTAGTCTTAATAAATCGTATTGTTATTTTGGACAGAACTTTCATTCTGTTAATCGGTAGAGCAACCCTATCATTTCTCACTACGTTAATGAAACCTTTTTTTATTTAACTTATTTATCAAATTAAATTATTGCAGGTGCCAAACTCTTTTCTAATCCACTTGCAGGGTTGATTACAGTCAGTTCGCGTATCTTTTTAATCCATGTGCAACAGCAAAAGTAGGAGTTAGAATAGAGGGGGCTTAGAGCATCATTTACATATGTAGATTCTAGAAGAATTTAGTGTTAAATACACTGCTAGCCCCGGCACCTCGCAGTACCATTCTCAAGGCTGTCAATTCAACTAAGTTCCTGGGTATTAAAATTACGAACAACTTCATTTGGAAAGACCACATAGATAATATTTTGGGGAAGGCGAGCCAAAGGTTGCGTTTCATTGGCAGGACACTTAGAAGAAGCAACAAGTCCACTAAAGAGACAGCTTACACTACACTCGTTCGTCCTCTGTTAGAATATTGCTGCGCGGTGTGGGATCCTTACCAGGTGGGATTGACGGAGGACATCGAAAGGGTGCAAAAAAAGGCCAGCTCGTTTTGTATTATCACGTAATAGGGGAGAGAGTGTGGCAGATATGATACGCGAGTTGGGATGGAAGTAATTAAAGCAAAGACGTTTTTCGTCGTGGCGAGATCTATTTACGAAATTTAGGTCACCAACTTTCTCTTCCGAATGCGAAAATATTTTGTTGAGCCCAACCTACATAGGTAGGAATGATCATCAAAATAAAATAAGAGAAATCAGAACTCGAACAGAAAGGTTTAGGTGTTAGTTTTTCCCGCACGCTGTTCGGGAGTGTAATGGTAGAGGGATAGAATGATTGTGGTTCGATGAACCCTCTGCCAAGCACTTAAATGTGAGTTGCAGAGTAATCATGTAATGCAAATGTAGATGTAGATGTACAACTAGTCTCATAGATTACATTGTGAATGCAGATGTAGATGTAGATGTACAACTAGTCTCATAGATTACATTGTGAATTAAGTGTGTTGCCAATCACTATGCGAAATAGAGGCAGCACTGGCTGACTATGTATTTGGATATATGTATGTTTGGTAAAGCAGAAGATCCATTAAATCTTGGTCCAATCTCACTTGAGACCTAAACATTCTGTCAAACTTTTCCTTTTCCTCTTTCTGAGTTACAAGCTTCCAGACCGAAAATCGGCGAGGAAATTTTAATACCTCCGTCGTAAGTCTTCTCGCAATCTCGGTTTACTATCTAAACGTGAAAACTTAAAATTTGCGACATTGTACCCTCATTAAAACTTACATATTCCTGCTTACACTGACATAATTTTTAGAACAAAAACATTCTCGGTTGTGAAAAAATTTAATGTCAATGACGCGTTGGAGTTCGCTATTCATCTTAACGGCAAGTTACATGATTGAAAGAAGAAAGGAAGTGAAATCATTGAGACTGACGAAGTGGTGAGAGTTGAGTGTACTTAAATCAGATGGAGTATCCAGATCGTAAATGCACATTTGTCAAGTGAGTAGTGATTTTGCGGAGACCTAGGAAAGCACCGTCTCTAATAGTGCATGCTGCGAAGCTAGAAGGGACCAAACTGCTGAGGTGATCGGTCCCTAAGCTTACGCACTACTTAATCTAACTTAAACTAACTTATGCTAAGGATAACACACACACACCCATGCCCGAGGGAGGACTCGAACGTCCGACGGGGGGAGCAGCGAGAACCGCGACAAGACACCTAAGACCGCACGGCTACCCCGCGCGGCGCGAAGCTAGGATTGTAGGAGCGCAGTCCGGCAGCATGCCCGAGGGCGTCAGTAACGCAGTATTGGCTGTGAATACGTGAGTTGTCAGGGTTTATACAACGCAAAACAGCGTCCGTGTGGAGTTAACTTGCTGCGAGCAGAGCGACGGACGTCGCTAGGAGTTGCAGACTCGCCGTCGCAGCAAGCCTCAGCGTTGCTTGGCCTGGTCAGGGACCTCGCTCTCAGTTGAGGTGGCGTCGTACAGGACTCTGGCCTGGAGGTCTGCAGGCGTTGCCCGTCCAACCGGGAAGCTAAAAACTTCGTGAAGCCTTCCATAAAGACGCATTCGCAGTTATCGCTACTTACGCCCTGATCGGCGGTCAACAGATCCTCAGGGGTTGATGGTAGGGTTGACAGGGTTTATCTTTCGTCCGTCGGTATCCATTCGCTTCCCACAGAGGAGGCCAGTGACTGGTGATTGAGGCCGGGGGTGGGGGGATGTCACCGGGTAGGCAGGCTCTACAGTACACAATTTGATTGAGCTATGCGTGATATTGAATAATTGGTTAGTTGGGTTTCTTGGGTATATCTCAATGCCACTGGATATATTACTAATTCGTTAAGTTTTCGGGGTTGCTCGTATTATAGATATTTGTTGTCTGTATACAAGCAGAATTTCTACATAAGGTTATATTGCTGTTATAATTCATTTGTATTAGGCAACGCATATTTTAAGGAGCTTTCCGTTGGTTTATTGAAAATAACAGAAAAATAGAAGATATAAATTTATTATCAACAATGTAGTCCCTCATACATCATTCAACCATCTCACAATGCTTGGATAATTTTTTGTTTAATATCTGTAGAAATCTACTGGTTTGGAAGTAAATAGGTCGACAATAAAGCTTCTGCCACGTTTCCATCCCGAAAGCAATTTTCTTGAATGTCGTTCCACGAAGAGTGAAAAACATAAATTTTCAGAACAAAAATTAAGAGAAGTACAGCAATCTAACCAAGCCGCTGGACATCTATTGCTTTTCAGACCAAGAGAGCACGTGCGATGCTTTTTTCTTGCCCATTTCTGTTGTCGAAAGCTGTTCACATTTTATCAACAGTCACCAGAGCGGTGGACATACAGGGTAATTCAGTAGCCCTTACCAATATCGGTTTATGCAACCCGCAGTGTCTTAAAAAACCAAGTGCAAGATTTTCATACTCTCTCGCTTGCTACGTGGAAACTATAAGTATTAGCCCTATATAAAAAATGAATAGTACCTTTTTTTTAGAAAATTTAATACACTCCTGGAAATTGAAATAAGAACACCGTGAATTCATTGTCCCAGGGAGGGGAAACTTTATTGACACATTCCTGGGGTCAGATACATCACATGATCACACTGACAGAACCACAGGCACATAGACACAGGCAACAGAGCATGCACAATGTCGACACTAGTACAGTGTATATCCACCTTTCGCAGCAATGCAGGCTGCTATTCTCCCATGGAGACGATCGTAGAGATGCTGGATGTAGCCCTGTGGAACGGCTTGCCATGCCATTTCCACCTGGCGCCTCAGTTGGACCAGCGTTCGTGCTGGACGTGCAGACCGCGTGAGACGACGCTTCATCCAGTCCCAAACATGCTCAATGGGGGACAGATCCGGAGATCTTGCTGGCCAGGGTAGTTGACTTACACCTTCTAGAGCACGTTGGGTGGCACGGGATACATGCGGACGTCCATTGTCCTGTCGGAACAGCAAGTTCCCTTGCCGGTCTAGGAATGGTAGAACGATAGGTTCGATGACGGTTTGGATGTACCGTGCACTATTCAGTGTCCCCTCGACGATCACCAGTGGTGTACGGCCAGTGTAGGAGATCGCTCCCCACACCATGATGCCGGGTGTTGGCCCTGTGTGCCTCGGTCGTATGCAGTCCTGATTGTGGCGCTCACCTGCACGGCGCCAAACACGCATACGACCATCATTGGCACCAAGGCAGAAGCGACTCTCATCGCTGAAGACGACACGTCTCCATTCGTCCCTCCATTCACGCCTGTCGCGACACCACTGGAGGCGGGCTGCACGATGTTGGGGCGTGAGTGGAAGACGGCCTAACGGTGTGCGGGACCGTAGCCCAGCTTCATGGAGACGGTTGCGAATGGTCCTCGCCGATACCCCAGGAGCAACAGTGTCCCTAATTTGCTGGGAAGTGGCGGTGCGGTCCCCTACGGCACTGCGTAGGATCCTACGGTCTTGGCGTGCATCCGTGCGTCGCTGCGGTCCGGTCCCAGGTCGACGGGCACGTGCACCTTCCGCCGACCACTGGCGACAACATCGATGTACTGTGGAGAACTCACGCCCCACGTGTTGAGCAATTCGGCGGTACGTCCACCCGGCCTCCCGCATGCCCACTATACGCCCTCGCTCAAAGTCCGTCAACTGCACATACGGTTCACGTCCACTCTGTCGCGGCATGCTACCAGTGTTAAAGACTGCGATGGAGCTCCGTATGCCACGGCAAACTGGCTGACACTGACGGCGGCGGTGCACAAATGCTGCGCAGCTAGCGCCATTCGACGGCCAACACCGCGGTTCTTGGTGTGTCCGCTGTGCCGTGCGTGTGATCATTGCTTGTACAGCCCTCTCGCAGTGTCCGGAGCAAGTATGGTGGGTCTGACACACCGGTGTCAATGTGTTCTCTTTTCCATTTCCAGGAGTGTATAATCAAATTTTGCCCTGGGACACGTTTTTGATGAAGGCCACGGTTTTAGAGTTTTTCAAGAAAAACGTACAAAAATGTGCTTCAAACGCCCCTCTGCCCACATACTCATCCCTCAGCAGTCAGGATTTCTAGGACGTTGTACATTGCATTCCCTCCTACCACTGACGAAAATTTCCGACTTCACGAACTATTCCTAATATTCGATATTTTTTGGTTCGTATTGATTGGGCTATTACACCACCAGCATAGTCGGCTATTTCGTTAACATGATCATTTAAATGAGCCCATGAGGGTAATGAAAGAAAAGCCACTTTTGTAAACGTTACTCTGAAACTAATTAAATTGACAGTTTCATCCAAACTTGACCGCTACAAACACAGTAGTTCCGTTGATCAGAAGTCCTGACGAATTCAACACTGTAATTTTCTATTTTATGCTGTTAAAGTTCAAAAAATTGTTAGGTGTTCACACAAACGCCAGTTCTACAATTTGTAAGTGCTCGACTGATGGCGTACTAAGGCCAGTCAATGAAAATAAAAAAATAAAAGAAATAAACTGTGGGAAATAATTCGTGCAGTCGCAAATTTTTGTACAGTGGTTGGGCGGAGTGTCATGAACAACATACTAGAAATCCTGACCGGAGGGACCGAGTGGGGTGGCGCAGTGGCTAGCACACTGCACACGCATTCGGGAGGAAGACGGTTCAATCCCGCGTCCGGCCATCCTGATTTAGGTTTTCCGTGATGTCCCTAAATCACTACAGGCAAATACCGGGATGTTTTCTTTGAAGGGCACGGCCGACTTCCTTCCCCGTCCTTCCTTAATGCAGTGAGACCGATGACCTCGGTGTCTGGTCCCCTCCCCGAAGCAAGCCAACCCCCCAACCCTGACAGGTGGGAGCTCAGTGTGGGAGTGGAGGTGCTTTTGAAGGTCACTTTTTTATGTTTTTCTTAAATAGCTCGAAAACTGCGGCCTCTAGGAAAACGTACCCCAGCACAAAATTTAACTACATTATTACATATTCTACAAAAAGACCCTGTTCGTTTCTTCTTTAGAACTGAGAGTTTGTACGTAGCGAGTGGGAGAATATGAAAATATCGCGAGTGTATTCTGAAGCCAGAAATAACATTGCTGGTAGCATAAAACAAAATATTTAGGAGCAGTTGTTTTATCATGTTCATTGGGGAGCAAATCGTCCAACGCAACCACCTTCGCGTGCCCCCAAGTGCAAAACAGTGTACTATAGCGTGTATTCGCACACTACTCTCCGCCTGAAGAGATGTTGTGTATTATAGGCCATCCACTAACATTTTTTATGAATTGAACATATAGGCACCAAATCCCATCAACTATAACTATAGTGGGAGTGATTGATGACTGACTGATGGCGTCCACCGTCTAATTTCCATTTCGTTGAATAGAGAACCTAGTACACTTTCAGCCAACTTTCGAACCTTGCTCATTGAACGAAAATATGTGAGTTTACAAGAAATGGCAGGTCAGAAGTAATATTCTATTATGAAACTCCATCATACGAAGAAGCACGAATATGTCGATTAAAACTCGAAGAAAGTCAACATAATAAGTTTACAGGGCAACAAGGGTGCCACAATAATGACAGCATCACACAGCAAAACGATAGAGAAACAGATAACGAAGTAACTGATAATCGGAAAGCATCTAAAAAATTAGAACCGACCAAAGAGAGGCTTGAAGAAGACCAAGTTTTTTCTGGTCAGCCCGGAATAATACATAACTATAGATACAAGTTAAACGTAAAATATCATCAGCCATTTTCAATAAAATCGTATCCAATACCATTTGTCAAAATGACTGTTGTACAAGAAGAACGTAGAAATATAAAGCAGTGTGGAATGATTGATAGTTCATAGCTCAGTGGAATGCTATGAGTGTGTTAGATGCATAGCACCTCAACAAAATTATATTAACTCAAAGTGATAGCCCAGAAAATATTTCCGAAATCATGCAAAAATTCAGGAAAACTTCCTACATGACAAGTTGCGATTTATGGTGCAGATAGTGGAAAGTCGGAAATACATGACACCACTTTTCAACAGTAAATGTTATTAGTATAAGTTGGTATCATTTTGAATCAGTGTCACTATGGTAGCGTTTATAGCAGCTTTAGATGAGGTTCTGGAAACTGATCCGAATTCGTATCTCTTTTTAATAGCCACCAGAGGATGTTATAGCACATTGACAGATAATAGGACTGTTCATTGCTCTCATTAATGCAGGATTGACATTTAAAATTGCAAAACATGAATTTTTAAAGGAAAACAACACGAAGTTTTAGAACTCTACATATCATTGCAAGGAATTAAGGTGGACCGAGAAAATAAGATCCATTAAGGAAGGTACCTGTTCCGAAGAACAACAAGCAAGTGAAACCACTGTTTGAGATGTGACGGTTCTACCGTAAATCCATTCCTAATCAGGCACTGAATGATCCAAACTTACTACGCAAGAAGCATATCACCAGAATGTGGACTCAGGAATGCCATCGAGCATTTGAACTAGTCAGCGAAACGTTACCTAGCTCTTAAATATGGCACTATCCTGATCTGAGTCTTCTCCTTTTTCTGGTCCTTGACGTAAGTGATCATGGGATGGGATACCATCTGTTACAGCAAACAGAAAAGTAACATAAACAATAGCCTTCACCACCAGTGGACTGACGTACTGCGAAAGAAATTATAGCATCAGCTAGAAGGCATCTCCAGCAGTTTTTTTGGAGCCTGAAGAAACTTACTTATTATGTTAAAGGCATATACAATAATAACCAATACTGGCCACAAAGCCTTAACACATCGGAAGGCGTGCAGAGACCTACATGTTAGACTGACTCAGTAATCACTGTTTCTACAATAATTCGATATTGAAACACGATGTGTTAAAGCAAAGCAGAATTTGCTATCAGAAGTACTTCCGCAAATGACCACAGAAATGAAACAGGAAAAAACTAATTGGCATCAAAAGGTAAATACAGAATTACGTATATCATATGTATCTGCAAGAAGCTGAGAACGAAGCAGATATCTGCGTGTGCATACATACTCCACAAGCCACCGTATGGTAATGGCGGAGGGTATCTTGTAGTACTACTAGGAATTTCCTTTCCCGTTCCACTTGCAAACAGAGTGCTGGAAAAACGACTATCTGCATGCCTCCGTATGAGCTTAAATTTCTCTTTCCTTTTCTTCGTGGTCCTTACGCGAAATGTATGTTGCGGCAATAGAATAGTTCTGCAGTCAGCTTCAAATTCCGGTGCTCTAAATTTTCACCACAGTGTTCCTCTAAAAGAGCACCTATTAAGCAAGAAGAACCACATTTTAAACTAATCCAAGCTAAAGTTGAATATGGTGATAGTAAAATACTTATTCACTAATTCCTTCCAATTAGAGAAAGAAGGAAAGAAGGTTTAGACTGAAGAATTTGTTGGACTGAAAATTTGACAAGTTAGTTAATTATAGATATCTCAGTTAGCCATTATGGGGTGTAAAAATGTTTAGAAAAGCTGAGCGAAACCGTTATTTTCAAGAATATCTGGATAGTAACAGAGCCGGCAGGTGTGGCCGAGCGGTTCTAGGTGCTTCAGTCTGGAAACGCGCTACTGCTACACTCGCAGGTTCGAATCCTGCCTCGGGCATGGATGTGTGTAATGTCCTTACGTTAGTTAGGTTTAAGTAGTTCTAAGTTCTAGGGGACTGATGACCTCAGATGTTAAGTCCCATAGTGGTCAGAGACATTTGGATAGTAACAGAACGGCGCACTATTACTTGCGACAGATGTCAAAAATCAGTCATGAATAAAACGTGATAGTGATTCGGTGGTCGTTGTTTCTGCAGCAACACATGAATAATGCAGTCCAAAGGAATATGCAGAAAATTCTAGCATATGATGCATTAGAGCTACTACTTGTGGATTTGTTTGTTTCAGTGCCTAGGAGACATATATTTTCATCACTTTTAATATATTTGCTAAGTTTATAAAATGATATTGTATCAGTAGAGCCAATGGCTGGGCAGTTGCAGCAAAACTTGATAAATATGTAGACAAGTGCGTACACATACAGCCATACTCTTGGACAATGGTAAGCAGTTCATGTCCAGGGAGTGGAAGAAAAAATTATCACCCTTTGGAAAAAAACTACCAAGATCGCCCTACCTTCCTGCACGTACCACGTCACAATATTGCAGATGGAAATATCGTGACTGGCTAAAACCCACTGTTCAGGTAATTACTCTACCTTTCGAAAATATATATGAGTACTTCAAAATGTAACCAATAGCATGAGACTCAAATGTGCAGTTCAAACACCGTGTTTCATAATGAAGGGAGAACTGACATCGAAGTTTAGCAGAGATCTAAGAACATAAATCGGAAGAATGTGCGAGAAGCAGGTGGCACATAGTAAAAATCAACATGAAGGGAAAAAAGACCTACAGACTTCCAAACTGGAGACTCGTTTCTAACAAAAAGTCATAAGAAATCTAGTGAGGAAGCAGGAGAGATCAGAAATGTTTTTGATTGATATGAAGTTGAAAATATGTACGACTCAACTAACCCAGAGCCGATCGAAGGATATGGGTTAAGGAACAGCTTACAAGTATCAAAATATTATCGGAGGAGATAGTAGACATAAGGGATATTAGACACAAAGGAACTTCTGCCAATATTATTTTATCAGTTCGTTCTTATGCATATCTATATAAGAGAATTGAAGTTTGGATGAACTTTGAAAATGGATGTAGGTTGCGGCAGTTACGTAGAGATGAAGGGGTTCAACGGGATAGGCTAGTGTTTCGCCATTCCGGAAGAAACGGGCATCAATGAAGAATATTCTTACGGTTACCACTTTGCTCCAAGTCCGTGATGACCGTGATCATTTAATGTTATTGTGAAATTTGCATTCAGTCGGCGAGTTTCGAAATTTGGTTGTATCTCAGAACAGAAAAGAAAATTGCTTCCATTGTTGGATTGCCATTCAGTCTCATTTTACTAACATGAGTCAACTTACATCTACTGGTACAATATGGTTGGTGGACATGGTTACTCAGCAACTGCTGATTAATAAACTGTATACAGCATTTTATTCCTAGTAGTTTACTTTTTACTGTTAGCTCGTTCTCCACGACCCTCTCCAAAGGTACCTACTATTCTGGAGAAGTGTGACTTAACGTGCTGCTCACTGTAACTAAAAGCAGAAGGAACTGTCCGCAGGCGAGATGCTGGATGTTCCTTGACGTTTAAGCCATCCTTGTCTTCAGAAGGGCTCAATGTAAATTTCTAACACTAGAGTATTCAGCCTGGCCCATCACGTTTGGTACAATGATATGTCTGTATTGCAGAGCACATAAATATGTGAAAGTAGAATCACATAATTCACTGTCTACAGTGCATTTTTGCAATGTTTCTACAGTATTATATTCACTGAAAAATATATAATCAGTCAGAAAGAAAGTAGCCCTCGTTGATGTATTCTGTATGTGTGCTGAAGACTCCGTGTAGATCAGTGCCCAGTAGTTCAGTATAAGCGATGCCTAGCTGATTTGGCTTCTCATAGCAGATCGAGTGCGAGACGTTAAGAGATCGTCACAGAAATCCTTTCTACCTCTGGAGCAGCTGAAACTTACATAATCGCGCAGTATATTTGGTAACTCTGTGATCGATGACCTTCTTCTAGAGTGACACAGAATTATCATGCAAATGCACTTGAGACTCTCTCGTCAATTCGTTGAAATATTCTGAACATTTCGTACGCAAGGTTTAAAGTAGAAACATCTATGTTAATTTTTCAACTGCAAGAAGGTAATTTTACCTGTAAATCACACTAGCTCCTCAACGCCACTTCGCTACATGTGTGTCAGTGCTCGGGTTTCCTTTAGTTAATACAGCTATCGCCTAGGACCTTCCTTCTTCTATATAACTGAAAACGACCACAACGCGTCTTTAGCACATAGTTGAGTTCGTGTTAGGATTGTTATGGAAGAAACAATCAGAATTTGATGATTATCAGCCTTCTGCTAGAACGTCGCAAATTCCAATACTTACTACGATATTATCATTTCGGCAATATGACCTTCTCTCTCGTTCGTGGTATAAGTCTTTCAATTGATCGCCACTTCGGCGACCTGCGTGTCCCTACCTCCCCCAGTCATTCAACAGGGGGAAGTGGACCTAGAGTTTAACGTGGAATCTGAACCCCGTGTCGTTTTGGTGACTCCTCACAAAGCTGAGAGGTGAATGCAAGGTCAAAAGCAAAACTGAAAAATCCGTGGTTCGACCGAGATTCCATCCCATGACCTCTTGGTTTCCGGAGCTGGAAGAATGGGAGCACTGGATGTACGGTACCAACAATTCTCCAATATAACGTTAGCTCTTAGCGTCCAGTAGCACACAGAACGTGGTGGCTAACTTCGATAATGTGCTATTTTCTCAAGATGAGATTTTTAGGATTTATAGGGCTAGCAAATACTTTCTTTGTGGTAAGGAAATACTGCCACAACTACATGTCGCTCGTTCCCTTAAGGGCCGCGCGGGATTAGCCGAGCGATCTAAAGACGCTGCAGTCATGGACTGTGTGGCTGGTCCCGGCGGAGGTTCGAGTCCTCCCTCGGGCATGGGTGTGTGTGTTTGTTCTTAGGATGATTTAGGTTAAGTAGTGTGTAAGCTTAGTGACTGATGACCTCAGCAGTTAAGTCCCATAAGATTTCACACACGTTCCCTTAAGGAGTGATATGAATAGTGTTCGACTTCCGAAAGCGAGTTTTGATCAGGTACAGATGTGCGAGATTTGACAGTGGACATCTACCATTATTGGTATCTGGCAGGTAATTGTGGGGACAGGATGATACGACATCTGTTAAGATATCGTGGAATAACTTCCGTGGTACTAGAGGTAACTAGAGAGGGTAAAAACTGTAGAGGAAGACAGAGACTGGGATACATCCAGCAAATAATTGAGGATGTAAGTTGTAAGTGCTACTTTGAGATGAAAAGGTTGGCACAGGAGACGATTTCGTAGAGAGCTGCATAAGACCAGTCAGAAAACTGGTGACTCAAAAAGAAATGAGGTTTTCAAGGTGGACTGTGAGGAGACGTAGTAGAGGCTGATGATATTAATCGAAGGCAACGTTGTAGAGAAAAAAAGCAGATGGTGTTAGGTATCGGTCAATGAAAGGGTTGGTGAGGCTGGTTACAGCAAGACTAGACCATATTGTTTCCGTGGGAACTGACATGTTTTACTTCCTTTGCCTTGTAGTTTATTTTCATTTTTTTCGCTCTTTTTTTGACTGGCTTCCTGAAACTGAATGTTTGGTGAGCTTTCTGGTTAAACTGCAAGAGTTTTGTTATGCGTTATGTGGAAATTGGAGGCAATGAATATTTCTGGTTCAGTAGTTTGAATTTGGAACTTACCTAAGGGCAGTCGGGCTACTACAGACATGGCGGTGGTACAGAACTGGTGATGTGATCAGCCTCACCCCATGAGCCAGGGTGAGGCTGGTGACTGTTATCTACATTATTTCATTAACAGGAAAGCTAGGGCAATTGGTCCAAGTCTCCCAGTAAATGTTTCCTGTAATTGTGTAGTTGAATCTCGTAGTTTGATGGCATGCTGCTTCTCACCGGTTCTGCGATGACGATAGTGGCAGGTGGCAGACGCTCCCCTACATGAGCTCCAGTTATCAGACTACGTGTAAAACGACTCAAATAAACCTTGAAGAGCATGCACACCTACACTAAAATCTACATGGCTAGGCCGTAGTTCACAATTAAGTGCCTGGTGGAAGTTTCACCGAACGACCTTTAAGCCATTTTTCTACTGTTCCACTCTCGAACAGCGAGCGGGAGGAGCGAACAGTTAAATCATTCCGTGCGAGCTCTTGGTTTCTCTTCTTTTACTGCGATGATGATTTATCCCTATGTGGAGGACGCCAAAAAACATTTTCGCACTCGGGGGAGAATTGTTGGTGATTGAAATTCGCAAGAGGATATTGCCGCAACGAAAAGCGCCTTTGATTTAGTGACAGCCACCCCAGGTCGGTTGTCACATCTGTGGCACTCACGCATCTACTTCGCAATACTGCAAAACGAACAGCCCTTCTTTGAACTTTTTCGGTGTGCTCAGTAAATCCGGTTTCATCAGGTTAAACACATCACCGCAGTATTCCAGAAGAGGACGGACAAGACCAGTGTAGGTAACTCCTTTAGAAAATCGATTGCGTTTTCCAAGTGTTCGCCAATAAATCTCACTCTTTGATTTGCTTTCCCCATAATATCATCCATGTGATCATTTCTATTTAAGTTACTCGCAGTTGTAATCCCTAAGTATTCAGCTGAACTGAAGCCTTTAAATCTGTGTGATTTATCGTTTTATGGTGCAGGAGGGTATTGATTGTGTCTTACTGCTGGTGTATTTCCCTTAACAACCAAAATCTCTTTGAATTTCCTGTGGAAACTATTAAAATCATCTCGCATCGGAGTCGTGCATCGTTGTTCTGACCTGTTTTGTATGCCATCTCTTATTAATTTGTTTGATGTATATGCTCAACTGACTCAGCTGCCATCGGACTATTTCTTTGAATTAAAACTGTATCTGGTCTACGCTAACATAGTCACATTGGAAGGAGAAGAGACCACCTCTTGGGGAGGTGTGAAGCTAATTTTTATCTGCTTTTTTTTTAGTAGATACACCTTCCGTTTACTTTTGGAGGATTTGGATGTTACGGTATTCAGTCTTTCAACAACGACGTTGTGGTCACTAATCCCCGTACCAGTCAAGATGTCCCTTTTTTCTCAGGGCTGTTTGTTGCTAAGAAGTCAAGCACCATTTACACATGTTGTTGGCGAATTGTTCAAAATTATTTTCGGAGAATGCATTCACTATGATTTCGGGCGATGTTTAATGCCTACTACCGTCTTTAAACATGTATTTTCGCTCATATATCGAGGGCCATCATCAACTATAATTGTATGACTGGGGTGCCTATTTGAAATGAGACGCATGTTTTCTTTGAACTGTTCAGCAACTAAATCATTTGAGTCGGGAGGGGGGGTGGGGTCGGTAAGAGGTACCAATTATTAAAGTATTCCTGTTGTGAAGTATAACCTCTAACCATTCTAACTCACAGGAACTATCTACTTAAATTTCACTACAAGTTAAACTATATCTGACAGCAACAAACACTCCGACACTAACCGTATTTAATCTAACCTTAATACGATTAGGTTCTTTGTAAAAATTTCGGCTGAACATCCCTCCGGCGATAGCCAGTTTTCAGTACCTATATTGATCTAAGCTTAAGTGCTTCCTAACAGCGCTTGGAGCTTGGTTCTTTCCATCACAGCTATGATAATTTACAACTAAACTATCTATTATTGATAGGTCTACTTACTCCTGTGTTTGCCCTAAACCCTTTTAGAATGAAGCCCTTTCTGTAGTTTTGTGACCCCCTCAACACAGCCCCCGCCACCCGCGTAATTTCATCCTATATGCAGTGAACCCCTGATCTATTAAGGGCCGTTGTCAAAGACCCTGTGTAAGGGCGATTTCAAATGGTTCAAATGGTTCAAATGGCTCTGAGCACTATGGGACTCAACTGCTGTGGTCATAAGTCCCCTAAAACTTAGAACTACTTAAACCTAACTAACCTAAGGACAGCACACAACACCCAGCCATCACGAGGCAGAGAAAATCCCTGACCCCGCCGGGAATCGAACCCGGGAACCCGGGCGTGGGAAGCGAGAACGCTACCGCACGACCACGAGATGCGGGCGGCGATTTCAAAACGGGAATACTTACGGAAGCAATGAATTCGGGTTAATTCATTTCATCAGCGTCGTATCGACTAGAACCATTGCCTCATCAGCTTTCGACTTCTTAGCGAGTTTTTCAGATTTTTCGCTCTGAAGTCAAAAGTGATATTTCTTGTCTCCACGTCCGTTTGTCGTTCCGATTTTGCTCTATTTTCTTGAACCCAAATTTCTTTAAGTAAACAAGAGCTGCTAGTGTCAGACATATTTATGTGTGCAGTAGCTACCTTGAAACTTTAGACCTTTCCAGTAGTCTTCGAGGTGAAACGGCTGTAGCGGTCCGAGCTAGAAACCCCTACTGTCTGTTAGGAAGAAGGCTTAGGAACCTGTGTGGCGTCATGAAATAGGACTAAATATTACGTCACTTATTTCTGCGAATACATCCCGTCGGCCTATCGCAGTTGGCGGCTGGTCGTTTAGGAAACAAGCGAGGAATATGCTGAACCCAGCGGCTGGCCCAGACTGCCATACCTCTGACCTGTGCTCAGGCCTGTGACTTCCAGAAATAGGGTTTCCGCCCATGGTGTGGAAGGTGCACCCCTCTGGAAGCTTTACTCGGAGTTGGTGGCGACCAAGATGTGGATGTATTTTGTATCACACGCACTCTGCACCTCCAGGTCAGTGACTGTGTTGTCCCACCAGACACCCGCGATATCGGATGCTTTGGGGACATGAATGCTGATTCTGAACCACTGGTTCAGTAGGTGGTCTGACTTAAGCCCTGCTGGAGTTTAGGGCAGTTTGTGCCCCAGGCTGGAATGTTTCTGGTGGTCCTTAGACTACCCATCAGTAGCGGCTGGTAATGGAGAGTGGCTTCGATCATCCGTGGCTACGAATCGGTTGTCATCTCGTAAGGCCGCAGGAGTATGACCGGTACCCATACATGAAGCGTTACAGTACTGTGATCAGACAAACCTTTGCGCACGACGTGAACGCCGTCGATCCTACTAATCGACTGGCTCCAGCCTAACAAGGTGGAATATTTATGGTGTTGAGGAGAGGCTCTGCTTCTTGACGTCATTTGTCATGATTGAATCGGTTCTGCTCTTTATAAGATGACAGCGGTCTCCCATTCTGCTACGATTGCTTAACCAATTTATTTCAGTGTTTAAGTGCTTTGTCAAACCCCTGATGGGTGTTACTGGGTGCTCATTAGCTCTTTTTAGGTAATGTTATGAGAGCAACGGAGATAGTTTGGTCTGCAATCATCTAACCTTTTCCCTAAGTTTGCTCCACAGTCCAAAAGAAGTGTTGATGTCTCACTCTTGGTGACTGATTACTCGTGACGTAATGTTCACGCGTAGCGGCTGACTTGTGCTGATACTTCAGTGCCACTGAGCAATGCCGTCGTGTTCGGATTTACAAAATTTCACTCTTCTTTTGCCTTACTTTCTTGATGTGTGACATTACAGCCAGTATTAGCCACTGGCGTAGAACATTTCCAAGTATAACTAAACGATCTTGATGAAACTTAGCTGGTGTGTAGAGAGGGCAAAATACAGCAACCCGTATGTTTTTGTTCGCGCACATTTTCCCTATTAAGGGATAAAACACACCTCAAAAGGTAATTTGGCATTTTAGCTTTAGGGAGAATATCTTTGGAGCGATGATATATAAGAAAATGTTTTTCATGTAATGGCTGATGTGCAATTAATGTTCTTGAAAACTGTATAAACAGCTTTTGTAGTAAGCTGAAATTTTGCAAAATACACCACCACCCTTAATTAATTTTAAAACTGAATATTGTTGTTAGAACATAAATTAAAGAAGCTTTCATTCACAAACATCCCTTTGTAATAAAGCTGGTTTCTGAAATATCGGTTTTGGAAAATTTGGTGAACGAAACGTGCCGTCAGAGTATTTTCAATGTACGTGATTAAAATATCTAAATATTCATTTCTAGTCTAATTATCTATTTTACTTATATTCGTTTTATGTTTTAATTCTTACTTTGCATTTTACATGCATGGTACTTTTAGTTAAACATTTCACATACGTTTATCTTGTTAACTGAAAATGATAAGTAACGCATTGTTATACAAGAAAATAATTACAATAACGCTAATCCGTAAAGAAATGCTTAAAACATAATGTCTTTTTATACCATGCACATAAAATGAACAAAATTTCTTCACATAATATACACGATGGAGGAGACAATATAAACTAAAATTCAGTAATATTTCAAATTATAGGGGGCGATCCTCTAAATATCCAAATTCATATCAGCGATATTCCAGTACATTGGTAAGCCTTGGTGAAGAGAATTGATCGTATGCTAGTGACTGTAGCCTGATTATATTGCTTCTCAACTGGAGAAGGACATCACAATCGTTCAACAAAATTATATCCGAACGACTCCTCAAAAAGTTCTTCCAACACTGAAACCTGTACACATTCCACAGCTGTACGTGTGTTGTCAAACATTTTGGGATCATCAGATGAACAAGTTCCTTGTCCTCAGGTACTGTTCTGTAAAAGGTTCGTTGTCACTGACTAATGCAAGAATCTAACAATGATGCAGATATTTCTTCCACACTGGGAAAGAGAAAATCATTCAAATATCTTTTGCCCTGGTCACACGGTTGTTTACCAGATTTCGATGCTGTCGCAAAGACATTTGGAGCATCTAAAACAGATTCTAGAATTCTCAGTCCAAACTCAATACTACTTTTTTTCAAAACTATGAAAAGGCAGGTGGTATATGTGAAATAAAAATGTTTTCAGCGTCATATCTGAGGACAAGAAACGTCTGGTGACCAAAAATGGCTCAAAGCCACAGGTACAGCTGTGAAACGTGTACTAATTTCGATGTTCGAAGATATTTTGGACATGTCTTTCAGATCTAGTTCTGTTGAATGATTATGATGTCAATCTCTACACGGTAAACAATACAATCAAGCTACAGTCCCTACTACATAATCAGTTCTCTTTGCCAAGGCCTACCATTGTACTGGAATATTCCTGATATAAATCAGGATATTTAGAGGATCACCTATGAGAATTTGAAATCCTGCTGAAATTTGTTTTATATTGTCTTCTCCGTCATGTATATTACGTGAAGAAATTTCGTAATTTTATGTGCATGGCATTTAGTTGCAAATTATCATTATTGTAGTTATTTTCTATTACAATAATGAGTTACTTGTAATTTTCCACTTACAAATACACTTATGTGAAACAGTTAATTAAAAAGCAAAAAAAACGTAGACGTAAATTAAAACTTAAAACAAATCTAAGTAACATAAATAACTGAAATAGTAATGAATATTTAGATAGTTTAATTAGGTGCATTCAGAACACTCTTTGAACAGCTTATTTCCCAATAATGTTATTTTTTAGAAACCAGCTTGCTACACAGAGATGTACGTGGCTTGAAAGCTTCTGTAATTTATGTTGCAGCTAAAGTTTTCTTGTTTCAAAATTAACTGATGGTGATTGGGTATTTTGAAAAATTTTAGATTATTACTAAAGTTGATTATACAGTTTTCAAGAGCATCATTTACATATAAACTATTACGTGAAGAACATTTTCTTTTGATATCATCGTTCCAAAGATATTTCCCCGAAACCTAAAACACCAAATTAACTTTTGTGCTGCGTTTTATCCTTTAAAAGGGCACAAACAAAAAACTGCAGGTTGCACTAATTTGTCCTCTCTACACACCCGCCAGGTTTCATCAAGATCGTTTATTGGCACTTGAGAACGTTCCCTTAGTCAGATTCGACAGCAAATGCTGTAGTATTTAATGCAACAGTTTGGTGTAACAGTAACATGTAGGTAAGACAGTACAGGAAGTTCAGCAATATGCGAGGATGACTTCAGGAACCGTTATGCGATACTAATCAACGACAGCTGTTAAAAGTGCCCGGGGTTTTTCCATTAGAACGGTAGTTAATAACAATAATTCATGAAACAACAGTGTTTCGAAATTGTGACAACTTTGTGTAGAAAAAAATGGTTCAAATGGCTCTGAGCACTATGGGACTTAACTGCTGTGGTCATCAGTCCCCTAGAGTTTAGAACTGCTTAAACCTAACTAACCTAAGGACATCACACACATCCATGCCCAAGGCAGGATTCGAAACTGCGGTCGTAGCGGTCGCGCGGTTCCAGAATGTAGCGCCTAGAACCGCTCGGCCACTCCGGCCGGCCTTTGTGTAGACACTGAACGTCTTACACTGAAATACTTTAACAGCAGCTAGGGTATCTCACACGTAGATCTGTTACTGTTTTGGAGCAATCGTATTCACTAGATAACATTTTATGTTTGTATGCAAAAAAGAATATAAGCAACAAGTCTTTGTCTTCACGATCTGCGGCGAAGAGCACAGTGTTTTACGTAATTGCTTTGCTGATAATTCAGTGAAGGTACACATTTTGCTGTATCATTTTCAAGAATTTTATGTTGCTTTGTGGTGAAACGGTCGCATAAGATAAACGGGTAGGGGGCGGGGGGGGGGGAGAAGGTAGAGAGGGCGGTCAAGAGAAACTTGTGAGTTATGGTAGAATAGTAAACAAGAACAGTTACAGCGAATTAACACCTGAATAGCTGCGATGATGTTTGTCAATAGGGCACTACACCCGGCTAACGTACCGGCCGTATTGGAAAGTTGTGGCTCCTGCCCGCCTTGGTCAGTCATGAAGAATTGGGTAAGACTGAAAGAGCCCAAGCGCCACCAACCACCTAAAGCACATGGAGTATCGGAACTCTAACGAATCTTCAGGTAATATTCACAATGAAATTATCATCCGTCGTATATGATATTAACCTACTACCCAGTCTGTGATTACGTAAGGCGAAATTTGTTGAGAACTGTTGAGCGTTACCTGTACTTGATCCGGAAACGAAACATTAGCGCATGACTGCGGGAATAAAGTGTTACATTTTCCCGTACAATTGTCTCTCCATTGACACAATAACGTGCTAGTAACGAAAGAAACTAAGTGATACTTTACTGGAACCGTAGGTGATACACACTGGCAACCCCACTTGCAATGTGAACTGTTTTACTTTGACTCTCTCAGATTTTCCCCGTGTGGAACTTGACAGTAACTTGCACTTTTGACTCGTACTGTGTAAATCTCAGTAAACGCGAACTGTTCTTGGTATCAATAGTAAAACGAAAGTTCCTTTCTTGGTTTAGTACTTCTACTCAACTCGCTAATGAATGAGATAGAGAAACAAGTATGAGAATTTTGCAGTAAAATATTGAGTAATGATTTTCAACGACTCCCCTGTTAATACACGAAAACGCCAAAGAAAATGGTATAGGCACGCCACAGATGGGCGTGGGCAGACCTTTGTTTGTATCGCACATTCCTTTTCCGATTTCTCCTACTTTACTCATTGCCAAGGATCACCACCCCGTGCATCTTACTGCACCTAAGACCACTGTTGGAACACTGTATGTCGAACCTATTAAACATGCATATTAAAAAACCTCACATTACCTTGAGTGAATTCGTTACCTTACCACACTGGTACGGGCGTATTTTTTACGATATTTACTTGAAGCCCTTCCCTGTTGTTCTGTCGGTGAAGATCGTATTCCTTCGTTAGATAATGGGAATAAGAGGAAAGATCAACAGAATATCTCTCGGCAACATGCCAGTTCCTGTTACAATTCCATATTTTTTCCTGATAACCTGGTAGACGTCCTCAAAACTGCTCTCCACTGGCAGCTTGGTATGTGAAGATAATAATACAGAATTCGACCTACAATTCGATTGGCACGTTCGACATGGCCATTTCCTTCATGACAGAAAAATTTTGTCCTCCATTTTTTAATTTCAAAAGCTTGCACAACTGTGCAATCGAGACGGACATGAAATTAGCCCCCTGATGAAATAGTATCAGAACTTCCGAATGGCAAGACTAAATTATTGACAAAGGCAATAGCTGCTGCTTCTGCGGTTATGTCAGCTAGTGGCAGCAGATTAAATATCTGTAAAAATGACTGATTGGATATATTTATTTCCTTGTATAATTTGCGGAAATGTGCCTACGATATCTTGTGTAATGATTTGTAACAGCTTTGAAGCCACAGGAACAGTTTGCAAAGACATTTGCGTTCTAAGGGATTGTGCCCTCTGTGCACAAAGGAAACAGTTCGATGTATATTTCTCACCATCACTCTGTCCGCCTTTTCACCAAAATCACATAGCGGCTCTAGCGCTGAATCGTTCCTTTCGTGGTTTGATTACCTTGGAATCTATTTATGCAATTCAAAATAATTATCGAAATGAAGCACCCCAAGAATTATAGGGGCGGATTTCTTCATTCTAACAGGATAATTAAACGATTTAAATCTGAGCTTGTGTTTTTGATATTTCCTGTTAAACTACTCTCCTTCAGTAAAGTTTCATATGTAGTCCAGGCCAAAGAGCAAGGTTGGCTGGCAATACGCTTGGTGACACTTGACCACATTTGTTAATAAATACAACAATGCTTATGTAAGAATACTTTAAAAACATGGCTATTGGACTAAGTTTAGAAAATGCAGGTTCAGTTTAGACATTACAATACTTCAAACAAACCAACTTCAACTCTGTTTAAACGGCCAAAAAATATAATGATCTGATATTCCTCTTGAAAGGAAAGGATTATTAATTTAATTAAGATCAAAGTAAAAGCATTTCAATTCCTAAAATGGTTATTATTTCAGATAATGACAGTATACATGACACATAGTCTATTCTAGTCGGCATCCATAAAGAGAAGAAGTATAATCAGGAAACTATCTCGGAGCATCTCCGAATATCATAGGTCTAATTTCATTGAAAACTTATTTCTATTGTATCATTGTTCCACTTGTTTGTCATCGGTAATAAGACATTAAAAAACGCAAGAGTAATTTATTAATGATTAAATGGTAATTAATAATGAGTATGATACATATGGTATTCGTTCTGAATTTACGATTTTGTTCGTTGTAAGGGGGAATTATACATCAAATAATTCCTTATTGCCCCCTTGAGTGTTGTACATAGCATCCATCCTATACTCTCACTTACAACATTCAGTTTATTTGTTATAAATATGGACAATACATCATAAATAATTAGTTTTCCTTGAATGTCAGTGACTATTTACATGGATTGCTGTATGCTGGATAACTTCGTGAAAGTACTTTTGGATTATATAAGCTTGGCTGTAAGGTTTTATTTTAAAACCATTTAACAAACTTGGTCATTTTACATATGACAGCTAGCTTTGGACAGCGTCAGTAAGCGAAAAGCCAAGCTCAAAACCCAGACAGGGCCTCCAGACTTTGTTTTCTCTGTTTATCGTTTTATGTATGATGGTACCATCAACACACATAACGAGATATTTGTGATTTGTGTATATGTGACAGCTATTTAATTATTATTGTGGCAGAGTTTTTTCTTACTTTACACAGTTCACGTTTTGCAGTTCATTATCAAAGTTCAAATTTTGTTGATTGTCTAGGATCTTACATATGTTAATTGGTAAGAAATGTGATTATTTTTTATATCACAATTCACGAAATGTAAATACGTTTGTATAAGAACTGTTATGTTGTAAATACAGTAGATACAGAAATATGTCAGTATTGGCCGAATGTCTATGGTCATTTTATGCTTCAGCAGCGAAGAGTTTATTTGTTGCACATATTTTATAGATTGTAACTATTTGTTATGGAACACAAGTTTATGGTTAACTGGTGAGGATTAACTGAATGGATTACAGGGATCTGATGTTTGATGGCTGCAGACGCTGTTTTGCTGGTGTGGTGCAGTGATCTGGAACCTGTTAGGAAGATGGTATTCATGATGGAAACCTGGACCCTTGGTAGGCAGTAATGAACTCTGATGAGTAAGCCAGTTCTTTGGTAGACAGTTAAAGCATCGAAACAGGATAGTTATATCCCAAGGAGAAGCTCATCAAATAGGGCTACATGAAACAATTGTACAGTCTTATTCATGATGTGTTATGCATAACTTACTTTACTCCATCTTGTAATAGAATTTCGTTAGTACACAGACAACTTTATAATATACTTTGCAAATAGATTCATTAACGATATATATGTAGAAAGAGAGAGAGAGAAAAACAGCTCTACCTAACAACAAAGTTGAAACATAGCCCCATGGTAATCACACACAAACACACACACACACACACACACACACACACACACACACACATATATATATATATATATATATATATATATATATATATATATATATATATATATATATATATATATATATATATATATAACTAATTATATTTGTGAACAGTCTTTCATAAGTTTTACTACAAAAATAAAGATGGCATATAATATGATTGTTCTAGGAAATCTGAACTATTGCATTCTATGTAACTGTTGGCTTTCTTGCACAGCTGTGCTAGTAAAAACGAAATAAATTAATTAACTTTACCTTACTTAAAAATAATTATTTTAATCATCTTTGCATCGAATCTGCTGCCCTCTACTGAAATTACGAACAAATTATATAATGTGGTTCTATCTGACATTGTTGTAAATGGAATGTTATGTACTATTATACTGTATTTTAAAACTGACTTTCATGCACATTAGTGATGATTGAACTTTTATTAATTTATTTTAATATTTCTATTTCACATATCATCAGAAGTGCTACCATCTACCGATAATAGTTTGTGTTATGGTTCCATTAGCATTTTATCAACACTTACTGTAGTCAGCCGCTGGTTAGGTCTCCTCTTTGTGCATGAAACACTTGTTTTGCTTCACCTTTGTATTTACATTGTTCAAGGTACTTCTCAGTGCTTTTAATGATCTTAAATGGTATGTACTTATGTTGTTAACAAATGTATTCAATTAATTTCATCTGATTATATATATATATATATATATATATATATATATATATATATAATCTCATTTATTTGATTGCACTGTACTGTATATCATTATTTGCACATTTCTTTACTGTATGTCGCCAGGTCATCTGATGCTGATCTATGCCCAAAACATGTCATGAGTGTAATAAATGATTCAATACCATCTGGATCTGTATTACTTATGTGACCTACCACCATTTTTAAATTCATTTTCATGGTTACTTTTATTATGGTCGATACCTCTATGAGGACCTCAGGTCCAATTTGCAAAACATATGATCTGTGTTTGTTATTATGCTTGATTCTCATTTACAGTTACATAAACAACACCTTTACTCACACATAATCTTATTACATTAAACTATTTGCATACTGACTTTGCCTTCAGGAAGTTATACAGTGGAATCTTTGTACAAATATCACAAACATAAGTGAATATGTACAAAATTAAAAAACTTACTTATGTAAGTGATAACTGGACAGTAATTGTGCAAAAAAGTATTCATTCATATATATATATATATATATATATATATATATATATATATATACTCCTGGAAATGGAAAAAAGAACACATTGACACCGGTGTGTCAGACCCACCATACTTGCTCCGGCCGCTGCGAGAGGGCTATACAAGCAATGATCACACGCACGGCACAGCGGACACACCAGGAACCGCGGTGTTGGCCGTCGAATGGCGCTAGCTGCGCAGCATTTGTACACCGCCGCCGTCAGTGTCAGCCAGTTTGCCGTGGCATACGGAGCTCCATCGCAGTCTTTAACACTGGTAGCATGCCGCGACAGCGTGGACGTGAACCGTATGTGCAGTTGACGGACTTTGAGCGAGGGCGTATAGTGGGCATGCGGGAGGCCGGGTGGACGTACCGCCGAATTGCTCAACACGTGGGGCGTGAGGTCTCCACAGTACATCGATGTTGTCGCCAGTGGTCGGCGGAAGGTGCACGTGCCCGTCGACCTGGGACCGGACCGCAGCGACGCACGGATGCACGCCAAGACCGTAGGATCCTACGCAGTGCCGTAGGGGACCGCACCGCCACTTCCCAGCAAATTAGGGACACTGTTGCTCCTGGGGTATCGGCGAGGACCATTCGCAACCGTCTCCATGAAGCTGGGCTACGGTCCCGCACACCGTTAGGCCGTCTTCCGCTCACGCCCCAACATCGTGCAGCCCGCCTCCAGTGGTGTCGCGACAGGCGTGAATGGAGGGACGAATGGAGACGTGTCGTCTTCAGCGATGAGAGTCGCTTCTGCCTTGGTGCCAATGATGGTCGTATGCGTGTTTGGCGCCGTGCAGGTGAGCGCCACAATCAGGACTGCATACGACCGAGACACACAGGGCCAACACCCGGCATCATGGTGTGGGGAGCGATCTCCTACACTGGCCGTACACCACTGGTGATCGTCGAGGGGACACTGAATAGTGCACGGTACATCCAAACCGTCATCGAACCCATCGTTCTACCATTCCTAGACCGGCAAGGGAACTTGCTGTTCCAACAGGACAATGCACGTCCGCATGTATCCCGTGCCACCCAACGTGCTCTAGAAGGTGTAAGTCAACTACCCTGGCCAGCAAGATCTCCGGATCTGTCCCCCATTGAGCATGTTTTGACTGGATGAAGCGTCGTCTCATGCGGTCTGCACGTCCAGCACGAACGCTGGTCCAACTGAGGCGCCAGGGGGAAATGGCATGGCAAGCCGTTCCACAGGACTACATCCAGCATCTCTACGATCGTCTCCATGGGAGAATAGCAGCCTGCATTGCTGCGAAAGGTGGATATACACTGTACTAGTGCCTACATTTTGCATGCTCTGTTGCCTATGTCTATGTGCCTGTGGTTCTGTCAGTGTGATCATGTGATGTATCTGACCCCAGGAATGTGTCAATAACGTTTCCCCTTCGGGGACAATGAATTCACGGTGTTCTTATTTCAATTTCCAGGAGTATATATATATATATATATATATATATATATATATATATATATATATATATATATATATATATATTACTTTTCTTTCAAACCCTGTATGTATATACAGTCCCCTGTATCCATTTGATTCTAGATAACCCAGTAGATAACTCCCTTAATGAGGTACTTTAACTACCCTAAATGGACCAAAAAATAGTAACAGGGATTTATGATTTCTCCTTAAAGGTACCTTTCCATCCGTTTAAATTCTTGTTGTTTTGTTAGATTTTTTATTGTAAAGGACTGTGTGACTTATTTTTTTTCCAAAGAGTCCTGAGTCCTTGAAATACTAGGAATTGAGTTTCTCCATTCATTAGATTCTTTACGCAGAATTTCAGCAGGAGTGTATGGCGTAGAAGTGTGTGGAAGGCTATTTATTATTTGCTCGAAGGGCATAATCCACCCACTTTATTTGTTGATTCACAAAATATGTATGAATAAACCTATTGAATTCCCTGAATACTTTGCAACTGTGTTCGATTCTGGGTGAAAGTTGATATTAAAATACGTCTGATTCATTATTCTTTAAGTAATAAGTTCCGCTTAGTGCTGTTAAAGTTGGAAGTATTATCTGAAAGGATAGCATTTCTTTTCTGAATCTTTGGTATTTAATCACCAGCAGTTCTCTATGTAACGAGTGTGGTAGTAACATTTTTGGTAGCATAGAGAATGACGTATTTTGAAAAGTGTCAAGTAATGTAACTAAGTATCTCACTCCTATCTAGCTTGCAGTATAAAGCCTGGCGCATCAATAGACCTGATTTGAAGGGGTTTGAGGGCAATACAGTGCGTCATTCAGTATAAAATCACAAATAGTGCACGAAGAGGCAAGGAGGTAAATGCACCTGTATAAAGTCGCGCGTGCCTCTGAATGGTGAGCACGGGGACGCAGGAGTGTCCCCATATACCAGTAAGAGAGGCACGTGCCTCTACTTGAGTGTGGAGCAAGCACAGACGCACAGCGACTAGCTGCAAGGCGCACAGGCTTAAACGTAACTGAAGCTCCTTTCAGGTGGCGTCCTACGAGAGCGAACTGTTGCGAACGAAGCACGGCGACCGCTTGAAAATATCGAACAGTGGCCAGCGGCTGAATTGTCCTGCGTCCGTGCACACGCACTGCGCATCGAGCACGCGCTGTGTGGCGTAGCGGAATCGATCAGTTGGTTCGATATTTCGGCGCGAAGGCGACGCGGTTGGGGTTTGTGATTCAGTTTTGAAATTTGCAAAGTCTGAAATTTTGAACACAGCTGTTCAAGAACGTTGTGTGTTGGAGGACAAGGGAAATGAAATTTCCACTTAATGAATTGTGGTTAGTCTTGTTAGCAATTTAATTTATTGACGCGTTTTGATACACCATCAGAACATAGCGACATAAAACCTAAAAGGAAGAATTACAAAGTGAAATGTTACAGAACTACTATATCCACAGTGGTGGCTGTTGTATCAGTACAAAGAACTACAAGGACGAACCACACGGCCACATAGCAGTTGACACAAAAGGTATCGAAAACAGCTCATACATGTAGGAGGCGTAGTGCCGAACTGGGCGTACATGGAGACCATCAGTGGTGAGGAAAACTGAAATCAGCAGACGGCGTTAGCCCCTACTACAGCGCATCAATGACTATTGATAAATGGATATCATACATTCAATATCGATTAAGTACTACAAGATTTGAAAACCACGGGGAAACCCTGCAAGCGTAGCATTTTTTTAAAAAAAATTGCATGCTACACAGTTACTAAACATAGAGCAGATATCAATAACACGTAAATTATAACGACACGCAAGACATAAAGTACGGAAATGATATGACTTTCGCTGTTCCATGTTTATTTATTGTAGCAGCTAACACTCCACTTGAAAACTATGTATTCTGATACATTACTTACTGTTACTCTCCAAATCACATTTTTTTTAAAAGTACTATGCCTGCATGGTCCTTTCGTGGTTTTCAAATTGTAAAGCTCATCATGAATGCTCAATATATGATCTTGTATTGGTTACATTTCTCGATAGTCATTTATGCACTCTATCAGTTGCCAGGGCCGTTTTGAGATGGCAGTTGTTTTCCTCAACCACCACTGCCTCCTAAGAGCATTCAGGTTGGTAGGAGGCTTCGTACACAATGAATAAGCTGTTTTTAATACCTTATATGCCTACTGATGTGTAGCTCATTCTTGTGTTTCATTCCAAATGCTGATTCAATTGGTAATCATTGTGCATGTGATGATAATGATGGTGATTGTGATGACAATGTACCGAAAGGCGTCAATAAATTAAATTGCGACCAAGGCTTTCCGCAATTATGTACCAATTCTATGTGATCGTATAGCTATAAATGGAAGCATTTACCTGCCAAGTGAAGCTAAGATAAATGAAAACTACACTACTGGCCATTAAAACAGCTACACCAACAAGAAATGCAGATGATAAACGGGAATTCATTGGACAAATATATTATACTACAACTGCCAACTACATTTTCACCCAATTTGGGTGCATAGATCCTGAGAAATCAGTACCCAGAAAAACCACCTCTGGCCGTAATAACGGCCTTGATACGCCTGGGCATTGAATCAAACACAGCTTGGATGGCGTGTACATGTACAGCTGCCCATGCAGTTTCAACACAATATCACAGTTCATCAAGACTAGTGAGTAGTGTATTGCGACGAGCCAGTTGCTCGGCCACCATTGGCCAGACGTTTTCAGCTGGTGAGATATCTGGAGAATGTGATGGTCAGAGCAGCTGTCGAACATTTTCTGTACCCAGAAAGGCCCGTGCAGGACCTGCAACATGCGGTCGTGCATTATCCTGCTGAAATGTAGGGTTTCGCAGGGACCGAATGAAGGGTAGAGCCACGGGTCGTAACACATCTAAAATGTAAGGTCCACTGTTCAGAGTGTCGTCAGTGGGAACAAGAGGTGGCCGAGACGTGTGACCAATGGCACCCCATACCATCACGCCGGTTGATACGCCAGTATGGCGATGACGAATACACGATTCCAATGTGCGTTCACCGTGATGTCGCCAAACACGGATGCGACCATCATGATGCAGTAAACAGAACATGGATTCATCCGAAAAAATGACGTTTTGCCATTCGTGCACCCAGGTTCGTCGTTGTGTACACCATCTCAGGCGCTCCTGTCTGTGATGCAACGTCAAGGGTAACCGCAGCCATGGTCTCCGAGCTGATAGTCAATGCTACTGCAAACGTCGTCAAACTGTTCGTGCAGATGGTTGTTGTCTTACAAACGTCCCCATCTGTTGACACAGGGATCGAGACGTGGCAGCACGATCCGTTACAGCCATGTGGATAAGATGCCTGTCATCTCGACTGCTAGTGATACGAGGCCGTTGGGATCCAGCACGGCGTTCCGTATTACCATCCTGAACCCTCCGAATCATTAGTCTGCTAACAGTCATTGGATCTCTACCAACGCGAGCAGCAATGTCGCGATACGAGAAACCGCAATCGCGATACGGTACGATCCGACCTTTATCAAAGTCGGAAACGTGATGGTACGCATTTCTCCTCCTTACACGAGGCATTACAAAAACGTTTCGCCAGGGAACGCCGGTCAACTGCTGTTTGTATGGGAAATTGATTGGAAACTTTCCTCATGTCAGCACGTTGTAGATGTCGCCACCGGCGCCAACGTTGTATGAATGCTCTGAAAAGCTAATCAATTGCATGTCACAGCATCTTCTTCCTGTCGATTAAATTTTGCGTCTGTAGCACGTCATTTTCGTGGTGTGGCAATTTTAATGGCCAGTAGTGTATAATAATGTTTTAATATCACACTGAGAATGTGAGGAAGTTGCCAAAATAATTGGTGATACAAGTATGTACATGTAACGCATTTATTAAGCGTCGTATTTTCCCTTCTTTTTATATAATTTTGTTCAAAATACAGTTTAAAATTTTCCCTCGACTGCACGGTAGTTCGTTATGCTTTGTGCTGTTTTTAATATATTTCGATATATCCTGGAAAAATGCAACCTCAGCTTCATTTTTTATTCCAGATCGGGGATGATATTGTGTAATAGAGTTATAGCTTCCACAATACTTACTGCATTTTATACGGAGGTTTCAATAGGTTTATATAAAATTATAAATTTAGATGTTACACAGAGTGATTCTGTGAATATGTTATAAACATTCGTGGATGATAGAGGACCGTACATGTATCAATTTGAGGCAAGGAACTTTGATCTGAAAACGACCGAGTCGCAAGTTATAAGCGACAATTGCTCTACTACCTCTGGTTTTTGGGCCTCTTCTAATGCAAGATATTTGCTTACCATACTTTAGGAGGAGGTAGTATATATCAAAACAGGAAAAAATTGACTGGTAAACATAGTTTTTAAACCACGAATCTTAAGACTTATGAGCACCTGCTCACCTTAGCTACGGTAAAACACGGCTCTTTTACCAAACCAGTGCTCATAGCTCTTATGTTATGCTCTTCAGAACCAATGTTTACTGAACAGTTTTTTCTTATTTTCGTCCATACAGTCTCCTCCCATATTATCGAAAGCAAAGAGCATGCAATAGACGAGGCCCACTGTCAGAGGTATCAAAACGATTTTCCGTTATAACCTGCGACTCGTTCGTACACACCTCAATTTAACACATTTACCTCACTCCATCACTTCTGAAAGATCGTACCTTCATCACGCAATCCTCCTGTAAAACCAAACGAGCATTCTATGAACATTATTTCCCAAGATAACCGATAGCTGTATCTTTAGCATCACTTAGAATCTTTGTCCTTTACCTCATTAAATATTCCTAGGAAAACATGCGGATCCTCGCAAAAATTTATCTTACGTATTTTTAGTCTTCCCATTTCTGTTGCGTGTCGGAAGGGACGCGCGGGATTAGCCGTGCGACAAGGTGCTGCAGTCATGGACTGTGCGGCTGGTCCCGGCGGAGGTACGAGTCCTCCCTCGAGCATGGGTGTGTGTGTTTGTCCTTACAATAATTTAGGTTAAGTAGTGTGTAAGCTTAGGGACTGATGACCTTAGCAGTTAAGTCCCACAAGATTTCACACACATTTGAACATTTTTCGGAAGGGACTGCCATCAAAAACACCTGTGTCGTTCAGTTTTCCCTAGGAGCCTACATTTACAACAACAAACCTATAATTTGCTTCAGTGACAGCTAATAATTCAGTCGAAAATGATTTGTAGCAGTAATAGAAGGAATCACGTTTAATGGGTCTCAATGCAAATGATAAAATTTTCTATGAATACGGATTTCCAAATCTGAAAGTATTTGTATGGAGTGTAGCCATGTATGGAAGTGAAACATGGACGATAACTAGTTTGGACAAGAAGAGAATAGAAGCTTTCGAAATGTGGTGCTACAGAAGAATACTGAAGATAAGGTGGGTAGATCACGTAACTAATGAGGAGGTATTGAATAGGATTGGGGAGAAGTTTGTGGCACAACTTGACTAGAAGAAGGGATCGTTTGGTAGGACATGTTTTGAGGCATCAAGGGATCACAAATTTAGCATTGGAGGGCAGTGTGGAGGGTAAAAATCGTAGAGGGAGACCAAGAGATGAATACACTAAGCAGATTCAGAAGGATGTAGGTTGCAGTAGATACTGGGAGATGAAGAAGCTTGCACAGGATAGAGTAGCATGGAGAGCTGCATCAAACCAGTCTCAGGACTGAAGACCACAACAACAACAACAACAAATAACGGTATACAATATTAGTTCCACTCTTTTTTTGTAGGCATTGTTTCTTCCGCCTTTGATATTTAAGATACAAGATTTCCATTAGAATGTCTTTCGTCTGTCCTTAATGAATGTAGTGTTGACCGGTCGAGAGTGCCGAAGAAGCGGAATAAAACTTCTTCTTTCACAAACACCAATGACAATGAGCTGTTCAGGCAGTGCACTCGGCGCGAGCGCGCTCACATAATGCACTACACTTTCTATTTTGTCCGTTTTTCCACATACCTCTAGGTGAATACCGGGGCTGGTCCCCACGTCCCGCCTCAGTTACACGACTTGCAGATATTTGAAAACGTTCACACTATTTCATGGCTTACACTAGACGCAGACAGCTTGGGGTGCACTAATTCCTTCCCGGGGAGTACAGGGGAACGACAGGAAGGGATCCAGACACCCTCTGGCACTAACGTCACCAAATCCTTAGTAACTAGGCCGCCCCCCTCGTTGACGTGGGACAAAGGCCCAAGGAAAATGATAGCTTTCTGTTTTGACCATACCTTAGTCAGATATGGCTTTCCTTTCAGCTTTAAAGACAATGTCTCGATATTCTGAAATACAAACGCCACAGGCGTCAACGAATGTACTGCATTCATCCTATGTTAACTTACCGACAGAAATACGGACACCTTCTTGCAACGTGTAATGGAATTGAGAGAGAACTCTGCAATATTCTTTAAGTATTTCAGAATGTCTGTGATGTCTTTTAATGCTTTATGTGCTGTGCTGAGAGCTAATCTAGCAAGGAAAGTACGCAAATGAGGAACAGAGCATCATCAGAAGAAAGGCTAATGATTAATTCAGCCTAAATAAAGTACTGATTTTACATACACATTTATTTTTAAGGTACGTTTAAGGTAACTTGTTCCTGTTTATAATATCAAAATGCAGTGAACCAACTATTTGATGTTTACGCTACATAGAAAATAAATCAGTGACTGCAGTTGAATCAGATGATGTAGGGGAAAGTGTGGAATGGTGGTTGATGTACTTTGGATTTGATCAGATGCAAGAACAGTTATGGGTGGATTTGAATAGACAAGCAACGGTATATGTGAATATAATTTAAAATTATAGTTTTCTAGTGAAATGTAACAGCCGTTGCTCTTCCTCAAAACTGACCTTGCTGCAAATTTAGGGTCCATCTCAAAATGCTATGGCACAAGTTTCTAATCACCTAATAATGACAGTAGAAAATACTGCTCAGGGCATCCGATTCCGGCTTTAATGCATTTTTTTCTTGATGATTGCTGCAAGTGCCTCTTCTGTCATTCTTTGTCTCTTAAGAGAATTTGATGCAGCTTCATCCTGATCATCAGAATGATTTGTCTCATCAGTAGGAGCAACAGCTTCTTACAACTCCGCTGGTTTAGTGCCAATTTCCAGGTGACAGGAAATGTAGCACATCAAAATATAGATTTTTTTGTTGCAAGAGAACCCCTTTTTGAGGCTTTCCTCTTGTCGAGTTGTCTTGTGTAACAATCACGAATATTCTTCCACTTCCGTAACTGCGTGGCTGCAATATAAGAAAAGCCTCTTATTTCAGGTACCTTGCTAGACGCGGTACATTTACAGAACTTATTTATTCCTTCATATATGATATTTCCACTACATCCAAAATCGTGAGAGACACTTCTCAGGAAACATGGGCTAACCATCAAAGCATGTGGATGCATCGGAAGAAAACTGGATTAATATAACAGAAAAGGATTGAAATCCACGCAGATTTCCTGAACTGTCGTGATGTGATTGACGGGAATTGTTAAACCTGAACACACTGGCTCTTCACACCACAACTACAAACACTGTTTTCAGTGGCGTTAACAGCCGTTTATGATTCTGACTACTATTTTACACTCATAGACGTAGGTTCACATGGAAAAATTGGAGACTCACAAATTTATAAAAATTGTGAGCATCATAAAATAATGAACAATAATAATTTAAATCTGCTAAACCCTCGATCTTCCTTCGACTCAGGTAAGCCTATTCCATTCTGCTTTGTTGGAGGTGAAGCATTTGTTCTTTACAACGTCCGTAAAGTGGAAAAATATGACAGTACAGAAATCTTTATAATTGCAGTTCATCGAGGGCGCTCCAACATACAGTGCATTATTGCGATCCTATCCAACAAATGGCGAATATTTTATCGCTCTTCAAATGTTAAGAACTACCTCTGTGCGTTAATAATTGGAGCACTTTGCGTTATGCACAACTTCGTTCTCGAAAGAGGTGGAGTCCATCTGGATGAAATTTTAGAAATAATGAGTTTATTTTCGAAGTTAGGAACAACTTTTTTACACATCTCCTCTCAGGCATTATGTTCTTCCACCTTACTGCTGTAATCTTTATTTCCTGGATCCCAAATTACAAGACGATATTCTACTTCACTGATGAAAACTCGAAAGTCATATTTGCGTCAGAAAAGTGGACAAAATTCTTTCAAACGACACAGAAATTGCACGCGATTCAACAATCACACAGCGCTAAAAAACGACAATTACAGCACAACGAAACGAGGCGGCAACTGTTTGGCCTATCCCTGTGTAGACACTTTGCTCGGTCGCCTCGTGTGAAGCTGTAACAGGGCCGAATTTTGAATTTTGAAACTAACACGTTGAACGTCAGAGATAAACAAAAAGAAATCCAGAGAAGTCAGAGCAGAACTGAACAGCATCAAAGGAAGAACACATCAAACTGACGCCTCAAAGAATTTTGGGTCGTACGCGCTCTCCAAGACCATTAAGGACATAAAAACAGGGAAAGCGGCAGGCATCAACGGCGTATACCCAGAATTTTTGAAGGATTGCTGCTCCAATGCTTTACGATGGATAACAGAGTTCTTCAACAACATATTACAGACCGAAAGGCTGCCGGACCTTTTTAAGAGAACCAAAATCATAGCAACCCTAAAACCGGGAAAGAGAGAGAAGGCTACAGACCCATAGCTCTCCTGAGCGTCTGCTCTAAATTGCACGAGAGGCTCATTCTTAACAGAATAAGACCCACTCTTGAGGAGAGGATACCAGTTGAACAGGCTATCTTTACACCTAAAAGGAGCTGCGGTGACCAGGTACTAGCAGTAACCACACATGTCGAAAGGGGCTTTGAAGAAAAGAAAAAAATCCACAATTGTATTTATTGATCTGTCGTCTGCGTATGACGCAGTATGGAGACAAGGAATGCTGCTGAAATTCCTACGCATCGTACCTTGTAAAAATCTGGCCACACTACTTAACAACACGCTGGCAAATAGACACATCGAAGGACACCTTAATGGCAAGAAAAGCCGCAATTACTAAGTCAATGACTGCCATCCCTAGGGATCACTTCTTTCGCCTCTGCTTTTCAATATATACATATCTGATCTACCAAATACCTACTCTTAAAAGTTCATTTACGCCGACGACATATGTTTAATTAGCCAATGTGTCGACTTCGAGACATCAGAAATTACTCTTGAAGACGACCTGAAAAATATGGATGAATATTTCCAACTATGGTGACTTAAACCCAACACCATGAAGTTAGAGACAGCCTGCTTTCACCTAAACAACAAGCAGGCACACTATGCACCCAGAATCGCTTTCAGAAACCAAATGTTCAGAGGCAACACTCAACCAAAATACCCGGGAGTAACGCAAGACCGCACTCTCACCTTCGGAGCCCACCTGGAGAAGACGGCCTGCAAAATAAAAACTAGAAATAACATAATCCAAAAACTGACAGGAAATGACTGGGGAACGAATGCGATAACCCTCACGACAACGGCCCTTGTTCTTGTCTATTCAGCAGCAGAATACTGCAGCTCTAGGTGGTTAAATAGCGCCCATACAAGAGCAATAGATACTAAACTCAATAATACTATGAGGCTGATAACGCGAACTATCAAGTTAACACCAACCCAGTGGCTCCCTGTTCTTTCCAACATCAATCTTCCACACTTACAAAGACAGCTAGCACGGAAAAAAGAGTGGCAAAAATGCCTAGACAACCGTCAACTTTCTAACCATCAAGACCTCATCTCCCAATCTTGACTAAAGCCTCGTAAACCATCATGGAAGGTTAGAGAGGGTTTAGTAAAAGATAATTTTAACGTTGATGATGCTTGGCGCCGAGAATGATCTTCCTCCAACTCAGTCTCAAATAATCTAATCAAAGATCCGAGCATACGCCCTGTCGGATTTGAGCTACCAAGGAGATCACTCAACCGGTTCCGAACAGGCTACGGAAATTGTCACTACTGGAAACACAAATGGGGCGTGGTTGATAGACCTGACTGTGTCTGCGGACACATAAAACAGACACCACAGCACATCCCCACTGAATGCCCTTTAAGGAAATTCAAAGGCACCTTCATTTGCTTAAGGGAGAAGTTACCGCCTGGCTGAAAGGACTGGAGATCCATCCTTGAGCAGTACAGTAACGCAAAGTACATGCTCACCATATGGAAGTATACAGGACTTATTATTTTATTCTATGTGACTTGATATTTTCACATTTGTTTTATCAGAATTTTATCTTATAATCAGTATGTACTGTACATATATCTTTTATCTCAAAATGTACCTGATGTAATCTAATGATGTATTGTCGATGTAATCTGAAGCTGTGTTTAAAGCCATACGAAATAAAGAAATAAAAAGAAACATGGCCGAACAGCTGCGACCTGTCGCGGGGATCGGCGGGCGCACAGGTTGGTCGCGCGATGAATTCCCCAGTGTTTAGGACTTACGGGAACTGCTTGCTAAATGAAGAACGCGACTCTGCCGCTTGGGAAAGTCGCGCGATCGTATCGTCACTGTGTAAGGGGCCGACAGTCTACCGAACAGGCAGAAAATCCCAACTGCACTCGAATGCTTCTGAGCGCCGGTGACGTTGCAACCCACGCGCTTACTCACGCACTGTGGTGCACACAGGCGCAAACGCCAACGAAAGAAGGTGAAACACTTCATCACGAAGTCGAGCTCTTACTCGTCACATTGTCTACACAGCCAGTCGTACTTACAGTCTAAAACGACGTACAGACTATAGCTCTCGCGCGAGGGTTTTCTATGCGGCAACCATCCGCAAAAGATAAATAAACTGGATACAGCATCAACCGGTGCAAACTGTCCCAAGTTTTGACGTCAGTTGTACAAGCTGGCTGATGGAAAAGCGGTTAGGGTCTAGTGGGCATCCGGTTAAGAGGATGATTTACATAGCGACGTGTTATTCATGCTGTAAAACTCGCAGACCGTCCAGCATTATTTCAATTGTTTAATGGAAAAATTAGTGCCTTGAGAAACCAGCAACAGACTGAGTCGTCATTGCGTCCAAGAGGACAGGAAAGGAACGTCTGCTCGGGTCGAGGGCTGGCTGGGAAGAGAGGCAGAGCTCCAGGCTGCACAGCCTCCCAGTCCGTACCCGGGCCTCACGTGACAGTTCCAACCCTTGATCGGTGAGCTGCTTCTACCAACGCTGTTCTGGAAGCACCTCGTCAGCGACGCCGAGCCAAAACATCACCTCATGAGTACTGCCGACTGTGAGAATGGGATTTGCACAACTTCACCTAACAGGAATGGTTTGGTGTTGGTATCCGGTTGGCGTCCAGCACGAGGCTCCCAGGCCCAACCACAGCTCCCAAGAAAGTTTAGTTACTTCAAATGAAGAACTAAAATTCGATTAAAATTTTTGTTTTCCACACAGTCTGTCGGATCATATGTACAGCTGATGGACAAATAGCAGCAAAAAGCAGCATTTTTGAAGAATGTGGGTTGGTTACGTTTACTCAGGGTTATATTTGAGAAAACGATAGTGGGAGACAGAGATGAGTAAACGATGAGGCGAGATGGTCAAACAGTTCTTTTAAGTTCACAGTTATTGGTAGCACTACCATACAGGTGCTACTATCTCTTTAAAATGTGAGACACTAAAATTTTTAAAGCACTGAACATAAACTGTCTTGAAATAAAAGGGTAGTTATTAGATTATTCTTTGTTACATAACCATCTCATACATTATGTGTTTCACAGCCACTATTCACTCAGGTTCTTGCTAATACTTCTCCATAATGCAAAGAAGTTTAACTTTGCCGGCTGACGCAAAATGAATAATGCAAGATGGCGACCTGGTCATCTACTGACCATCTACTGAACACTAGTTATTGCAAAGCAGCTGCAGTCGACAAATGTGTTATGAGCTGAAAGAAAGTGGCATCGAGTCTTATGATCTCCTTAAGCTTAACGAGCACGATTTTCCTGTGGTGAAAACAACATATCGCGTTCTAATTTTTTTTTTCTTTTTAAAATTTTGAACATAATCGCTGTTCAGCAATAGTGAATCTGAATTAATGAGGTGAGTAAATCAGTCATCCAGTATCAGGTGTAAAGGTTTATTAACAGCCTGTAACGGAACTGAAATGATGGTGGGCTGACAGTAATTTGGAGCCTGCGCGTCGGAAACAGGCGCGCTTGTGTGAGACTGCCAGGGAGTGCACCCTGATGCCATCTATTGGCGAAACTGGGAATTAGCGCTACCTGTCAGACAATGCACTAAGCTCTCGGAGTCAAATGTATTCTTTTTCTTGGTAATTATAAGTTATTACTGTATAATTTAATGTTGTAAAGCGCTAGTAGTAAATCATTATGACTGGTATGAACTCCAGGATAATAAATATAAATATTCTTAAAAACTAAATGATTTCGGTAAAAAGGTGGTAGGGGAACGCCCCCACTCTTGGTGATACGAGTGTAGCTAGGGGTAGCTGGAGACACAGGGACTGAAGAATGGAATGGCCTGGGGAGTGTTGACGTGATCGGAAGTGCGTAACTGTGCTCACGCAAAAGTGATTGTGCAACAGAGAAGAGGCGAATATCGTCGCCGTTTTTGGAGTAAAACGCGACGAATGGTTGTCGAAGCCGCCTCTATGCCACTGGGGCTGATTGTAAGAGTTCCTGCGCCCAGATTTTATGGCGGACATGCAGTAGCTTATACGAGTGCTACAGCTCGTAGTTCCAGCCGCCATTAAGGGCATGAGGCGTGAAGAGCTGCGTTAGCCACATGCATCTCACCACCAGCACCGACACGTCTACCCAAGGCAAGACTGCTTGCAATTGTTAAGTCGAACTTTGTATACATGTAAAAGGAGAATACCAGTTTTCTTTTATGCAAGTGCAGAGGACAGAATATAGTAATGAGTAAAATTACGATGCATGTTGTTCATTGTAAAGTGTAGTAACCTCAAACATAGTATAGTGAAATCAGACTGAGGCCACCATCGCCTCTTTCATTTACAATTCTTTTGGTTGTAGAATACTTTAGCGTATAAGAATGTTGAAAAGAGCAATGGTCACACCAGAATGAGTCGCCTATTTACAGTTATTTAATTTTTTCTGAGTAACCTTTCAAGTAAAGTCACTTAACTAATTCTGTATCAATTGTCCAAAGAGTAATATCCAAAATCATTAAATAAGTTGAAGGATAGAATTTTGTTAACCCAAGTTGCATAAACTGTCTTGGTAGTAAGTACCAAGCCAACTCACAGAAATTGAGAGAGTATTTGCTTTGTAGAATCATCTAGAATGATCAGAAATAGTAATATTCAGAATTAAGTTTAAATTCAACTCAAGCCATTTCACTTTGAAACGAGCCAAAAATTGATTTATTCTTTTGCTCCTTCAGAGCTGGCGACCGTAGTTATAAGTATTTTCAGGAGGATTCGACGGTAAGTCTGCTGCTCTCGTCGTGCTGATAGGATTATCCACTGCTGCTAGCAGTGGTGATTGGATACATAAGCTCACTACCAAGTTAAGTGGGTCAGGTAGGCAGTGTTACCGTGTGAACTGTAGGGCACTGTAGGCCGTGGATCGAACCCGTTCAATCATCACAGCTCTTAGGGAAATAGTCCAGTTAGGAGTGTACTAATCATTAGGTAAATACTGGCGCGTAACGGTCAAAATTGTATACGCAAGTGAATTTAGCAAAGTCCTCGTAGCACCTAGTTAATGTGGTGCAATGGCTAGGTGGGAGTGGAGTAAAAGTGAGCTGAGCTCGTGGCAGCTGTGCTGTATTCAAATATTAACAATGTGAATTCACTACTACCTCTTACCATTAGGACTGAGCTATTTACAGTTAAAATACGTAGCAGTAAGCGCAAAGGCGTGACAGCTACAAGTCCGTATTGGTTTTATACATACGGAATTAGGAAGCGGATCATTCCGTCAGTGGAGGGGGTTAAAACAACCGAGTCAGTTGAGAACATACCCCATTTACTGATGGAAAGATTCGGCGGTTCGGTCACAAGCCCTTCGCTATTGTTGTAAGAATTGTAAAATTGTATTCTCCGGAAGTACATGGACCTATTGTGGAATCTTTTTCACATCATAGCTAAAAAGAATTACCATGCTGAAAAGAATGTACAGAACCCCTGGATGAAAATATAACAAACAAAGAATACTTACCAGTAAAATCACATACTGTCGACGATCAATTTCAGAGCAAAGAAGCTCATATCAAGTAACACGATATGTGTGACCATAGTTACTGAGTGTGTGTTTAATGATTTCCAATCCTTCCTGTAAGTCTAATTTCCTTCCTGTAATATCGTTACGCAAAACACCGCGCATTCTAGGGACAGGCGGCACTGTAGCTAAGCGTGTTCGGTCAGAGGGATAGTTGCCTCCTGCAGTATAAAAACTGAGTGAATGGATCAATGATTAATTTGAACAACCGTCATGGGACGTCCGCCCCGAACAAATTCAACGACCAATAACGAACAAAGTGAGATTTTAAAAAAAGGGGGGAGGGGTGGCGTCTTTGATTAGTAACCAAAACGTCCTCGGTCACCGGTCCGAAAACCGCCCCCCTTAAATTTTGATTAATAATAAGCACTAGTGGCGGAAGACTTCCGGCATAGGAAGTCACTTTCATTCTCCCAACGGCCTTGTCAAGGAGGGCGGAAGAGCGGACAGAGGGTCAGGGCACTCTCTTGTCCTTTGGGTGGGAAAGTACCTCTTAAGGCGGAAGGATCAGCAATGATTACTGGCATGGGGATGCAAAAGGCAATAGAAATCACAGCATTAAAGACACAGAACGTATATCGGTAGCACATATGGCCCGTAATTGAAAAAGTGTCATGAGGATCTCTCCATTGGCAAAATATTCCTGAATAGCCACCCATTCGGATCTCCGAGAGGGGACAACCAAGGTAGAGGTGACCATGAGAAAAAGACTGAATAACTAACGAAAAGATAACGTTGTACGTGCCGGGGCATAGAATGTCAGAAGCATGAACGTGGTAGGAAACCTAGAATATCTGGAAAGGGAAATGCAAATTCTCTAGCTAGACTTACTAGGGATCAGTGAAGCGAAATGGAAAGAAAATAAGGATTTCTTGTCAGATGAGTATAGGGCAACATCAAGAGCAATAGAAAATGATATAAGTGGAACAGGATTCATTATGAATAGGAAGATAGGGCAAAGAGTGTCTTACAGTGAGCAGTTCAGCTATAGGGTTATTCTTGTCATAATCGACAGCAAACCAAAACTGACAACGATATTTCTGGTATACATGCCCATGGAGAAGTCTTAAGCTGAAGCTGAAGATGAAGAGAGAGAGAAAGTGTATGAGGATACTGAATGGGTAAAACAGAACATAAAGTGAGTTGAAAATCAAAGTGCCATGGAAGATAGGAATGCAGAAGTAACATAAGGACTAGAAGAAGAACTATTTGAAACAGTTAACGCAGAACAGGGAATCAGCGATCATAAAAGGGTTACTGCAACGATCATTTCAGCCGTAAATAGAAATATTAAAAAAGGTAGGAAGATTTTTCTGTTTAGCAAAAGTGACAAAAAGCAGATTTCAGAGTGCTTGACGGCTCAACACAAAAGTTTTGTCTCAAGTACAGATAGTATTGAGGATCAGTGGACAAAGTTCAAAACCATCGTACAATGTGCAATAGGTGAGTATGTGCCAAGCAAGATCGTAAGAGATGGAAAAGAGCCACCGTGGTACAACAACCGAGTTAGAAAACTGCTAAGGACGCAGAGGGAACTTCACAGCAAACATAAACACAGCCAAAGCCATGCAGACAAACAAAAATTACACGAAGCGAAATGTAGTGTGAGGAGGGCTATGCGAGAGGGCGTTTAATAAATTCGAAAGTAAAGTTCTGTGTACTAACTTGGCAGAAAATCCTAAGAAATTTTGGTCTTATGTCAAAGAGGTAGGTGGATCAAAACAAAATGTCCAGACACTCTGTGACCAAAATGGTACTGAGACAGAGGATGACAGACTAAAGGCCGAAATACTAAATGTCTTTCCAAAGCTGTTTCACAGAGGAAGACTGCACTGTAGTTCCCTCTCTAGATCGTCGCGCAGATGACAAAATAGATATCGAAATAGACGACAGAGGGATAGAGAAACAATTACAATCGCTCAAAAGAGGAAAGGCCGCTGGACCTGATGGGATAACAGTTCAATTTTACACACAGTACGCGAAGGAACTTGCCCCCCCCTTGCAGCGGTGTACCGTAGGTCTCTAGAAGAGCGTAGCGTTCCAAAGGATTGGAAAAGGGCACAGGTCATCCCCGTTTTCAAGAAGGGACGTCGAACAGATGTGCAAAACTATAGACCTATATCTCTAACGTCGATCAGTTGTAGAATTTTGGAACACGTATTATGTTCGAGTGTAATGACTTTTCTGGAAACTAGAAATCTACTCTGTAGGAATCAGCATGTGTTTCGAAAAAGACGATCGTGTGAAACCCAGCACGCGCTATTCGTCCACGAGATTCAGAGGGCCATTGACACGGGTTCCCAGGTAGATGCCGTGTTACTTGACTTCCGCAAGGCGTTTTATACAGTTCCCCACAGTCGTTTAATGAACCAAGTAAGAGCATATGGACTATCAGACCAATTGTGTGATTGGATTGAAGAGTTCCTAGATAGCAGAACGCAGCTTGTCATTCGCAATGGAGAGAAGTCTTCCGAAGTAAGAGTGATTTCAGGTGTGCCGCAGGGGAGTGTCGTAGGACCGTTGCTATTCACAATATACATAAATGATCTTGTGGATAACATCGAAAGTTTACTGAGGCTTTTAGCGGATGATGCTGTGGTACATCGAGAGGTTGTAACAATGGAAAATTGTACTGAAATGCAGGCGGATCTGCAACGAATTGACGCATGGTGCAGCGAATGGCAATTCAATCTCAATGTAGACAAGTGTAATGTGCTGCGAATACATAGAAAGAAAAATCCTTTATCATTTAGCTACAATATAGCAGGTCAGCAACTGGAAGCAGTTAATTCCATAGATTATCTGGGAGTAGGCATTAGGAGTGATTTAAAATGGAATGATCATATAAAGTTGATCGTCGGTAAATTAGATGCCAGACAGATTCATTGGAATAATCCTAAGGAAATGCAATCCGAAAACAAAGAAAGTAGGTTACAGTACACTTGTTCGCCCATTGCTTGAATATTGCTCAGCAGTGTGGGATCCGTGCCAGATAAGGTTGATAGAAGAGATAGAGAAGATCCAACAGAGAGCAACGCGCTTCGTTACAGGATCATTTAGTAATCGCGAAAGCGTTACTGATATGATAGATAAACTCCAGTGGAAGACTTTGCAAGAGAGACGCTCAGTAGTTCGGTACTGGATTTTGTTGAAGTTTCGAGAACATACCTTCACCGAGGAGTCAAGCAGTATATTGCTCCCTCCTACGTATATCTCGCGAAGAGACCATGAGGATAAAATCAGAGAGACTAGAGCCCACACAGAGGCATACCGACAATCTTTTTTTCCACGAACAATACGAGCCTGGAATAGAAGGGTGAACCGATAGAGGTACTCAAAGTACTCTCCGCCACACATCGTTAGGTGGTTTGCGGAGTATGGATGTAGACAGATGTAGAATGTTACAGGAGAACATGGGCTTGGGACTAGGAATAAAGAGATAAGAAAGACTAATTGAGTTCTGTATTAAATTTCAACTAGTAATAGGGAATACTCTTTTCAAGAATCACAAGAGGAGGAGGTATACTTGGAAAAGACCGAGTGATACGGGCAGATTTGAGTTAGATTACATCATGGTCAGACAGAGATTCCGAAATCAGATTTGATTGTAAGGCGTACCTATGAGCTGATATAGGCTCAGATCACAATGCAGTGGTGATTAAGAATAGGCTGAAGTTCAAGAGATTAGCCAGGGAGAATCAATAAGCAAAGAAGTGGGAAACAGAAGTACTAAGGAATGACAAAACGCGCTTGAAGTTCTCTTAGGCTATACATACAGCAATAAGGAATAGCTCAGTAGGCAGTACATTTGAGGAGGAATGGACATCTCTAGAAAGGGCAATCAAAGAAGATGGAAAAAAAACATAGGTACAAAGTAGTTACTACGAACAAACGTGGGTAACAGAAGAAAGACATTTATCAATGAACGGAAGAACTGCAAAAATGTTCGATGAAATTCAGGTATGCAGAAATAAAAGTCGCTGAGAAATGAAATAAACAGGAAGTGCAGGGAAACTAGGACGAAACGGCTGCATGAAAAATGTGAAGAAATCGAAACAGAGATGAATTGTCAGAAGGACTGACTCTGCATATAGGAAAATCAAAACAACATTCGGTGACATAAGGGGAAGGTTGCTAACATTAAGAGCGCAACGGGAATTACACTGTCAAATGCGGAGGAGAGAGTGGACAGGCGGAAAGAGTACATGTAAGGCCTCTATGAGGGCGAAAATTTGTCTGATGTGATAGAAGAAGGAAAAGAAGTCGATATAGATTACATGAGGGATCCAGTACTACAATCAGAATTTAAAAGAACTCTGGAGGAATTAAGATGAAATAAGGCTGAAGGGATAGATGACGTGCCATCATAATTTCTAAAATCATTGGGATAGGCGGCAACAAAACAACTGTTCACGTTGGTGTGTAGTATGTATGAGTCTGGCGACGTACCATCCGACTTTCGGATAAATATCATCCACACAATTCTGAAGACTGCAAAAGCTGGCAAGTGAGAGAATTATCGCGCAGTCAGCTTTACAGCTCATGCATCCAAGTTGCTGACAACTAGAATATACAGAAGAATGGAAAAGAAAATTGAGGACACGTTTGATGACGATCAGCTTGGATTTAGGAAAGATAAAGGCACCAGAGAGGCAATTCTGATGTTGCGGTTGATAATGGAAGCAAGACTTTAAAAAATCAAGACACGTACGTAGTATTTGGCTGACCTGAAAAAAGTGTTGGGCAGGATACAATGTTGCAAGATGTTCGATATTCTGAGAAAAACAGGGGTAAGCTGTAGGGAGATACGGGTAGTATACAGTATGTACAAGACCAGGTGGGCATAATAGTGGAGGACCGAAAACGAAGTACTGAGATTAAAACGGGTATAAGACAGAGATGTAGTCTTCCGCCACTACTGTTCAATCTGTGTATCACAGAAGCAATGATGGAAATAAAAGAAGGGCACAGGAGTGTAATTAAAATTCAAGGTGAAACGATATCAATGATATGGTTCGCTGATGAGATTACTATCCTCAGTGAATGTGAAGAATAATTCCATGATACGGTGATAGGAATGGAAAACCTAATGAGTACAGAATATCGACTGACAGTAAATCGAAGAAAGACGAAAGTAATGAGAATAGCAGAAATGAGAACAGCGAGAGATTTAACATCAGTATTGATGGTCACGAAGATGATGAAATTAAAGAATTCTTCTACCTAGGCAGCAAAGCATCAAATGACGGACGGAGCAAAGAGGACATCAAAAGCAGACTAGCGCTGGTAGTCTACTAGTATCAAACACAGGTCTTAATTAGATAAAGAAATTTCTGAGAATGCACGTCTGGAGCACATCTTTTATGGTAGTGAAATATGGACTGTGGGAAAACCGGAACAGAAGAGAGTCGAAGCATTCGGGATGTGGTGCTACAGGCGGATGTTGACAATCAGATAAACTGATAACGTAAGGAATGCTGAGGTTCTGCGCAGAATCGGAGAGGAAAGGAATATGCGAAAAACACTGACAAGGAGAAGGGACAGGATGATACGACATCTGTTAAGAGATCAGGGAATGACTTCCATGTTACTAGAGGGGGCTGTAGAGGGCAAAAACAGCAGAGGAAGACAGAGCCTGGAATACATCTAGCAAATAAGTGAGGGCGTAGGTTGCAAGTGCTACCTGATATGAAGAGGTTGGCACAGGAGAGGAACTTTTTGCGAGCCGCATTAAACTAGTCAGAAGATTGATAACACACACACACACACACACACACACACACACACACACGCCTCCCACCCCCCCCCCCCAAAAAAAAAAAAACGGTTTCCCCCAAATCTTTAGGGGAATTATTAGTACTTTTCTACCTAAAACTATTCTGAGTCCCTTTTCCATATAACGTGGCGATTGACGGTTAACACTTGATTTAACACTTGATATGTTTGCTATTCTCATATGTTTTCGCGCAGGTACGCCACCTACCCATGTCTCCTATTTGGTGGATTGTGACCACTTTGTTAGTCGCCGTGTGGCACCAGCCACACGGCCCTATCACGGTCTTCTAATTCTACGTACATTCTAATGTGTTAATGTGAAGTGCTTTACATACGAATCTCTGGTTTTGCTGTCAGATTTCTAAACGGAGTTTCGTTCTGAGAACTATTAAATGCATCTCGGCTTGATGTTCGCTCTTAATTTTGAGCTTCTTTAAAATATGGCCAGACTTAGAGAATTTGTGTTCTTTTAAGTTTCGCATGTTTTTTCCGTTGCTTCCGCAACAGCGAAAGTGTGTTGTGACCTGTTCTGTGTACCATCGGAGATCAGTACCATCTCTTGTTAATTCATTTGGTACATATTTCTCAATTGCCGTCGATAAGATTTCTTTGAATTTAAGCCATATCTGGTCTACGCTTACATAGTAAGTTTGGAAGAAGAGGAGGCTACCTCTTAGGAAGCTGTCAAGTGAATTTTTATTTTTTTAATAGATGTATTCCACATTTAGTTTTGGTTTATTTGGATATTATTGTTTTCAGTCTTGCACCAACGATCTTGTGGTCATTAATCCCTAAATGTGTCATGATGCTCATTATTCGCTCAGAATTATTTGTTGATAATAGGTCACCAATGACACACTAATCTTTTACTCTATAGCGTTCAGTGAGATATACATAATATGACAATATTTTATTGATCCATGCATTGTCCTATACATTCAAGAATAAAAATGTATTTCACACATATCACGCATATCAGTATTTTCATATTGCTCTGTGGTCAAAGTTATCTTGCCCCAGTACTGGGATGAGATGACGCTTTTGTATTAGCCCGCAAAAATGGCAAATTAACTGTCATTATATTAAAACAGAAAATGGTAAACCTTTGTAGAAATAAAAGGTCATTATATTAATACCCTTTTATTTCTACTCCCCCCATGAACCATGGACCTTGCCGTTGCTGGGGAGTCTTGGGTGCCTCAGCGATACAGATGGCCGTACCGTAGTTGCAACCACAACGGAGGGGTATCTGTTGAGAGGGCAGACAAAGGTGTGGTTCCTGAAGAGTGGCAGCAGCATTTTCAGTAGTTGCAGGGGCAACAGTTGGGATAATTGACTGATCTGGCCTTGTAGCACTAATCAAAACGACCTTGCTGTGCTGGTACTGCGAACGGCTGAAACCAAGGGGAAACTACAGCCGTAATTTTTCCCGAGGGCATGCAGCTTTACTGTATGGATAAATGATGATGGCGTCCTCTTGGGTAAAATATTACGGCGGTAAAATAGTCCCCCATTCGGATCTCCGGGCGGGGACTACTCAGGAGGACGTTGTTATCAGGACAAAGAAAACTGGCGTTCTACGGATCGGAGCGTGGAATGTCAGAACCCTTAATCGGGCAGGTAGGTTAGAAAATTTAAAAAGGGAAATTGATAGGTTAAAGTTAGATATAGTAGGAATTAGTGAAGTTCGGTGGCAGGAGGAAAAAGACTTTTGGTCAGGTGAATACAGGGTTATAAATACAAAATCAAATAGGGGTAATGTAGGAGTAGGTTCAATAATTAATAAAAATATAGGAGTGCGGGTAAGCTACTACAAACAGCTTAGTGAAAGCATTATTGTGGCCAGGATAGAGACGAAGCCCATGCCTACTACAGTAGTACAAGTTTATATACAAATTAGCTCTGCAGATTATAAAGAAATTGATGAAATGTATGATGAGATAAAAGAAATTGTTCAGCTAGTGAAGGGAGACGAAACTTTAATAGTTATGGGTGACTGGAATTAGAGAGTAGGAAAAGGGAGAGAAGGAAACTCAGTAGGTGAATATGGATTGGGCGTAAGAAATGAAAGAGGAAGCAGTCTGGTAGAATTCTGTACAGACCATAACTTAATCATTGCTAACACATGGTTCAATAATCATAAAAGAAGATTGTATACATGGAAGAATCCTGGAGATACTAGAAGGTATCAGATAGATTATATAATGGTAAGACAGAGATTTAGGAACCAGGTTTTAAATTGTAAGACATTTCCAGGGGCAGATGTGGACTCTGACCACAATCTATTGGTTATGAACTGTAGATTAAAACTGAAGAAATTGCAAAAAGGTGGAAATTTAAGGAGATGGGACCTAGATAAACCGACAGAACCAGAGGTTGTACATAGTTTCAGGGAGAGCATAAGGGAACAATTGACAGGAATGGGGGAAAGAAATACAGTAGAAGAAGAATGGGTAGCACTGAGGGATGAAATAGTGAAGGCAGCAGAGGATCAAGTAGGTAAAAAGACGAGGGCTAGTAGAAACCCTTGGGTAATAGAAGAAATATTGAACTTAATTGATGAAAGGAGAAAATATAAAAACGCAGAAAATGAATCAGGCAAAAAGGAATACAAACGTCTCAAAAATGATATCGACAGTAAGTGCAAAATGGCTAAGCAGAGATGGCTAGAAGACAAATGTAAGGATGTAGAGACTTATCTCACTAGGGGTAAGATAGATACTGCCTACAGGAAAATTAAAGAGACCTTTGGAGATAAGAGAACCACTTGTATCAATATCAAAACCTCAGATGGAAACCCAGTTCTAAGCAAAGAAGGGAAAGCAGAAAGGTGGAAGGAGTATATAGAAGCTCTATACAAGGGCGATGTACTTGAGGACAATATTTTGGAAATGGAAGAGGATGTAGATGAAGATGAAATGAGAGATATGATACTGCGTGAAGAGTTTGACAGAGCACTGAAAGACCTGAGTCGGAACAAGGCCCCCGGAGTAGACAACATTCCATTGGAACTACTGACGGCCTTGCGAGAGCCACTCCTGACAAAACTCTACCATCCGGTGAGCGAGATGTATGAGACAGACGAAATACCCTCAGACTTCAAGAACAATACAATAATTCCAATCCCAAAGAAAGCAGGTGTTGACAGATGTGTAAATTACCGAACTATCAGTTTAATAAGTCACAGCTGCAAAATACTAACGCGAATTCTTTACAGACGAATCGAAAAACTGGCAGAAACTGACCTCGGGGAAGATCAGTTTGGATTCCATAGAAATGTTGGAACACGTGAGGCAATACTGACCTTACGACTTATCTTAGAAGAAAGATTAAGGAAAGTCAAACCTACGTTTCTAGCATATGTAGACTTAGAGAAAGCTTTTGACAACGTTGACTGGAATACTCTCTTTCAAATTCTAAAGGTGGCAGGGGTAAAATATAGGGATCGAAAGGCTATTTACAATTTGTACAGAAACCAGATGGCAGTAATAAGAGTCGAGGGACATGAAAGGGAAGCAGTCGTTGGGAAGGGAGTGAGACAGGGTTGTAGCCTCTCCCCGATGTTATTCAATCTGTGTATTGAGGAAGCAGTGAAGGAAACAAAAGAAAAATTCGGAGTAGGTATTAAAATCCATGGAGAAGAAATAAAAACTTTGAGGTTCGCCGATGACATTGTAATTCTGTCAGAGACAGCAAAAGACTTGGAAGAGCAGTTGAACGGAATGGACAGTGCCATGAAAGGAGGATATAAGATGAACATCAACAAAAGCAGAACGAGGATAACGGAATGTAGTCGAATTATTCGGGTGATGCTGGGGGAATTAGATTAGGAAATGAGACTCTTAAAGCAGTAAAGGAGTTTTGCTATTTGGGGAGCAAAATAACTGATGATGGTCGAAGTAGAGAGGATATAAAATGTAGACTGGCAATGGCAAGGAGAGCGTTTCTGGAGAAGAAAAATTTGTTAACATCGAGTATAGATTTAAATGTCAGGAAGTCGTTTCTGTAAGTATGTGTATGGAGTGTAGCCTTATATGGAAGTGACACATGGACGATAAATAGTTTGCACAAGAAGAGAATAGATGCTTTCGAAATGTGGTGCCACAGAAGAATGCTGAAGATTAGATGGGTAGATCACATAACTAATGAGGAGGTATTGAATAGAATTGGGGAGAAGAGGAGTTTGTGGCACAACTTGACAAAAAGAAGGGACCGGTTGGTAGGAAATGTTCTGAGGCATCAAGGGATCACAAATTTAGCATTAGAGGGCAGCGTGGAGTGTAAAAATTGTAGAGCGAGGCCAAGAGGTGAATACACTAAGCAGATTCAAAAAGACGTAGGTTGCAGTAAGTACTGGGAGATGAAGACGCTTGCACAGGATAGAGTAGCATGGAAAGCTGCATCAAACCTGGTAATGTACATGTGCGTCAGTGAAAAAGACCAATAAAAAGGTGTTAGCATGTGGACGTAATGTGTTGTTCCAGTCTCTTCTGTACCTAAGGTCCATCACCGTTCCCTTTGGATCCCTACGGAATTCGGTGCTCTCCAATACACACGATCGACCAGCGGAGGAGTCAACTTTAGGTTACAATATCTCCGGATGTAATTAACATTTTACAATGCAACAAACGGCACTGATTACGTATTTGTTTATATGTTCAGATGTGCTAACAAAACTAACGTGGTTCCATTTAAAAAAACGTAGGTTTGTGTTAAAAACATACTTCCGTGCATTTTTTTATGGTTTGTATTAACCAATTACACTAGCCCCTCTCCTCACGTTCGGTCTGTGGAATCGATTCGTCAGTATTTGATGTGGTTCACGAAATATATATAGCGGTAACGTTAGGTGACTCACCCTGTATATTAATTATGTTTCTTTTATTCTGAACCTGTAGTACCAAGAAATCTCCCATATTTTTACAAAAATGGCTCATGGATAAAGAAAACTGTTACCACAATTTTATTATTCCTCTTCTTAACGTGTATATTGCCTTTAGTGTTGATTCTGGTCCTTACGATGCACAGAATTCCTGCATCTACTATCAGCATTGCTTTTCTCTCCTTCAGTCTTATCACTTCTACCAAAGTAAAATATACGAACTTCAGCCATCCCCTTAACGGCGTACCGATGCTTTTCCTGTCCTTCACTGTAGATTCACATTTCTCATGTGAAAGCTTTCATCACGCATAAGTGTCACATTAATACATCATTTAAGTGTAATGTTTCACCCATCTTCAGTTACTATACTGGAATCCACATTACGACGTGTGTACCACTGCCAATCATTTTCTTTTCCGTTCCGCTCAGTAGCAGAGCGAGGGGAAAGATGACTGTCTAAATGCTTCCGTACGAGCCCTGATTTCTCCTGACTTGGATGATACGTTACTCGCAGTACAATCGTTCTACACTTAGTCGCAGATGCCGTCTCTACACTTTCTCAATAATGTTTCGCGGAAATAATATCTCCTGCCCTTCATGGATTCCCATTTGAGTTCAACGAGCATTTCCGTAATACATGTCAAACATATGAGCAGTACTCAAGAATTAGTCACACAAGCGTTCTCTACGCAGTCTCCCTTATAGATGAGTAACACATTCCTAGTTTTGTCCCAGAAAACCTAAGTCGGCCATTCTCCTTCCCTACAACCGACATTACGTGATTTTTCTATTTAATGTATCTTTGCAACATTACGCCTTGATACTTCGTCGATGTAACTGTGTCAAACACAACACCACTAATGCTGTATTCGACCATTAGAGGATGGTTTTCTCTTCTCATCTGCATTAATTTACACCTTTCCAATTAAAGCGTACGGTGTCCTCCTACAGTCTTTCAATGATGACACATTCAGGTACACTACAGAATTAATATACATGTCGTACAATGTTGCTAGATATCCATTTCTGACGTCGGTTCCCATTGAAAATAAGCACGTGACGACATTTTGTCACAGGCTGCATTCTTTCGGTTATTATTCTCATTATTATTATTTCTGGTAAGCAGGAAATAACGACTGTAAGTCCAAATCCGAGAATTTATTTTCCTCATGTGGTTCAAAATGTATTCAGTTATTGCTAATTTGATACACGTCACATACATTGCATTCCTTGAAATTAAACATAAACCGCGGTTTCCAAACCGATAATACAATCGTTCAGGGCTAAAAGCCTTCCTTAATCATCAGACCAGTCTTACTCTTTCTCCTCCTAAGAACAAAGGCCCCTGACGAAGTCATCTCTCTCACCGCACGGTACTTGCAAAATTCTGAAGAGAGAAGGAACAGGAGGAGGGCACATTAATTGCGGACGTCTTTTTGGTGTGGTGCGGCACAAACAAGCATTGGTACCTCTGATAACGGAGTCAGCAGTCGTAAATTACTCGCCTCGAACGTTTAAATTTGGACTTTTATCGGTCGAGCTGAAAGCGCGAGAGAAATTTATACCCGATGGCTTAGATTTCGATCGCTTGTCCGGTATTTTAACGAGGTGACGACAGCTATCACGCTAATAAACCGTCCGATAAATTGACTGGCACAGCGTTTCGAGTTCATACGCAGACGTTATCCGAGCGAGCGGTCACTTGCCGATCGCTCAAACTAGTGACAGCCGATTTATACCTCGTATCTGATGTCGTTTAATCACCTGGGCTCTTTAAATTTCATTGCTGAATTGTATCAAATCTAAGTAGAGTCAAGATTGTTTCGCAAGGAGTATTGTAGTATTTACAGAACGTATGCTGAGTTCACACCAAGTGTATTTAATCTAGGGATATTTATGAGCTCAGTAGGCAAGTGGGTGTCATTTCTAAAAGGTTCCAGGCTAAGAACGGAGCTAACGTTATTCACCAATATGGTATATGTCGCTTTTTCCTTGATACAGGCTAACTGATTCGATAACAATTTTGCTATTTGTTTTAAGTTTTCCTCTATGCCGTTCTGATTCTACTCTGATACAGAGAACTAATGGTAACAGTAATGCCGAACTCTGGTCACAAACAAATGTGCAGCAAATGATAGAATTAATTCTACGTTATGTGTAAAATCAAAAAAAGTAAAATTCGAAAAAGAGAAACTTAAACGAGATGAGTTATATGAACGTAAACGATGGCTAAGAAGGCATTCAAAAAATGGTTCAAATGGCTCTGAGCACTATGGGACTTAACATCTGAGGTCATCAGTCCCCTAGTACTTAGAACTACTTAAACCTAACTAACCTTAGGACATCACACACATCCATACCCGAGGCAGGATTCGAACCTGCGACCGTAGCGGTCGCGCGGTTCCAGACTGAAGCGCCTAGAACCGTTCGGCCACAACGACCGGCAAGAAGGCATTCAAACAGCAAGATAAAATCAGAATCATTATGAGAGCATCCGACAGGAGCTACCGTCACCAAGTGCTGAAGTTAAAAGATGTGGTTCAAAATGGTTCAAATGGCTCTGAGCAGTATGGGACTTAACTTCTGAGGTCATCAGTCCCCTAGAACTTAGGACTACTTAAACCGAACTAACCTAAGGACATCACACACATCTATGCCCAAGGCCGGATTCGAACCTGCGACCGTAGCGGTCGCGCGGTTCCAGACTGTAGCGCCTAGAACCACTCGGCCACCCCGGCCGGCTTAAAAGATATCTTAGGAAACTTCTCCTCGTATATAGAAGGCTGTATACGACATTTAGAGTGTTTAATAATAAGAAATATGCTTCAGTATCTACGTACACCGATGGAAATGTAAAATGTTACGCCATGAAGCACTAGTCTAACACATATCAAATATCGTAAACGTTTTCACCACATTATGTGTATTAAACGATTAAACTTTCATTCCAGTCGGAAGTGGCGTGACGAGTGATTCTCATGGCCACGAGTTCACACTTGTATTCTTTGTCGCATTGAAGCACTCTCCGAATGTCATCCTGATGAATTTCTTGCCCCATCTGAGAAAAATGCAGCGTCAGTTGATGGAGGCTACTGGCTTGTGCCAGTAAGAAAGTATACGTCTTCCAATCACACCCCAGACATGCTCCGTGGGTGACAAATCTGTTGGCTGGACAGGCCAATTAGGGACTGGCAGCCTGATCATGAAGGACACGAGACCTAGGATCATCAGTCTTGTCACATACTAGCAAACATTCAGGCTCCAACAATTACCACCCAGGCTTCAACAGTGGCAAAATCAGCCCTCTTCTCATATCCATTAGAGACCTATTGCAGGACTTGGCAATGTATGGGTCTCGTGAATTGTTGAGTCCTGTGATCGCCAACACCTCGTCTATGGACACACTGGCATCGATCTGACTGCCACAGCCAGAAACGAGACTCGTCGTTGAAAACCAAAGAACGCCACTCACTATCCCAGTTGACTCCCCGCTCTACGCTGCACAAGTCTATGTTGCTTCTGGCACCGTACTGACAAACGAAGCATGGCAAGTTGAGATCTCAATCCAGTTCCTGGTAATCTGTTCCTGGGCCTGCAACCACCTGTCCGTGTATCAACTGTTGTCATCGGTCTATTCGTTTCAGCTAGTCGAGCAGTCATCTTCTCCTGGCGTAGTCATGCTTGAAGGACCTGTGTCTTCTGTTTTTTCCACACTGTTGTGTCCTGAGTCCGATTCGTCAGCGCTCATTCTGCCATCAGTGCATGGCAGACAGCTGTCTACTTGAACTGTCGATATGATCTTGCCATGTCCTCAATCCCATGATTCGACCTTTCCCAATCTAGCTGAAAAAGTACTAGACAAAAAAGAGGCAACGGTATGTGAGGGGGTGCGTGCGGAGGGAGCTGTAATCAGATCTGTCAGATCCCTCAACCAAACCTATTAGGTATGTGGAAAAAAAGTTCAAAATATGGCGATAAGCTGCACCTGTACCTCCTGTGGGAATTCTGTGTTGCGATCTGTACTTTAGAAGCTCCATTGACGTTAGAAACACCCAATAGCCGTCTTGTACTCACATCATTTTTCCTCTGAAGGAATGGATTTTTTCTGTACCGAAAATACTAAAAATAAGCTCGCATAGACGTGAAATTTTAATCATTATATACAAAAGGCCTCAAAATTGTGCAGCATCAGTAAGATAGCGGTCGTTCAAAGTGTTCATGGTAGATAACTTTTGATTACCGTCAGGATACTATTGATTCGGCAATGTTGCAGGGCAGAACAGGAACCTGTGCTAAATGCAGGGAACTAGGGTTTAAAAAAAGGATAAAACTTCCTATCTCATATGCAATAAGAAACAAAGAATACATGAGAAACCAAAAATAATTCTCGGCCCTATTGATGCTTCTAGAACGACATAGTAATAGAACAAATTATTAGCAACGTGAGTTTATACGTACAAATAGAAAAGCGTAGAAGAGACACATGCAACTGAAAGATCATAGCTGGTAATAACAAACTGAACGCACCCAAAGCTAGGGCGACAGTGTCAGAAATTGGCGTCAAGCGATTGTATCTCAAAACATGCACCACAAGAAAACAGGAAAAGGGCCAACACCATCACAACTTCAGTTTTTGCGGATTAATGAGAATTATTGTCTAGACATAGCTGAGTGAATCGATTCCAAGATTCTTCCAATATCCTGCTGCTTACTTTAATTACCAACACTGTATTTACGTATTTTACCAGGTATCTCATGATCAACTTTTCCTTGATTTTAAATGAAAAATTATGTTAGAAGCTGATACTTGTTCTGTAGCAAAATTTGTTTTTATGAGATAGAGCGGTTCCCTGCAATAGATATGTTTTTAACGTCTTTATCTGCATCTACATCTACATATGTTCTCCGCAAGCCAAACCCCGTGCATGGCGGAGAATACTGTGTTCAAACTACTAGTCGTTTCCTAACCCCTTCCACTAGCAAACAGAGTGATGAAAAAACGACCGACCCTATGCCTTCGTCATCAGTCATCAGTCTTCTAACTGGATTGATGCGACCCTCCAAGAATTCCTCTCCTGTGCCAATGTGCCAACCTGTTCATCACAGAGTAGCACATGCAACCTACGTCCTCAATTATTTGCTGGATGAATTCGAATCTGTCTTCTTCTAAGTTTTTACCGTCTACAGCTGCCTTTAGTACCATGGAAGTTATTTTCTGATGTCTTAACAGATGTCCTCTCACGCTGTCCCTTCTCCTTGTCAGTGTTTCCCACATATTCCATTTCGCTCTGATTCTGCGCAGAACCTCTTCACTCCTCTTCTTATCATCGTCTATAGCACCACTAATATACAGTGTCGTGCTCCAAACGTACATTTCCAGAAATTTATTTCTCAACTTAAGACCTATGTTTGATACTAGTAGACTTCTCTTCGCCAGGAATGTCCTTTTAGCCCGTACTAGTATGCTTTTGATGTCGTCCTTGCTCCGTCCATCATTTGTTATTTTGCTGCCTATGTAGTAAAATTCCTTAGCTTCATCTATTTCGCGACCATCAATCCTGACGTTAACTTTGTCGCTGTTCTCAATTCTACTATTTCTCATTACTTTCGTCCTTCTTCGATTTACTCCCTAGCCATTGTTCTTTCCATTCAACAGATCATGTAATTCTTCTTCACTTTCACTCACGATAGCAATGTCATCAGCGAATTGTATCATTGATATCCTTCCACCTTGAATTTTAATTCCACTCCAGAAACTTTATTTTAATCCCACCATTGCTTCTTCGACGTACTGATTGAACAGTAGGGATGAAAGACTACACCCCTGTCTTACATCCTTTTGAATTAGAGCACTTCGTTCTTGGTTGTCCACTCTTATTACTCCCTCTTGGCTCTTGTACATATCATATATTGCCCGTCTCTCCCTATAGCTTACCCCTATTTTTCGCAGAATTTCGAACATCTTGCACGATTGACATTGTCGAACGCTTTTTCCAGGTCGTCAGATCCTAAGGATGTCTCTTGATTTTTCTTTAGTGTGGCTTCCGTTAGCAACCGCTACGTCAGAATTGCCTCTCTGGTGACTTTACCTTTCCTAAAACCAAACTCATCATCTTCCAACACATCCTCTGTTTCCTTTTCCATTCTTTGGTGTAGTATTCATGTCAGAAACTTGGATGCATGAGCTCTTAAATGATTGTGCGATAATTCTCACACTTGTCGGCTCTTCCAGTCTTGTTTCAAGATATTTTTCCGAAAGTTAGATGGTACGCCGCCAGACTCATACATTCTGCACACCGTTGCCACTTACCCCAATGATTTTAGAAATTCTAATGGAATGTTATTTATCCCTTCTGCCTTGTTTGGCCTTAAGCCCTTGAAAGCTCTCCTAAATTCTTATTCTAATACTGGATCCCCCATCTCTTCTAAATGGACTCCTGTTTCTTCTTCTATCACATCAGACTAATCTTGCGGCTCATGAGACCTTCAATATACACTTTCCACTTGTCCGCTCTCTCCTCTACATTTAACAGTGGAATTCCAGTTAGTTCTTAATGTTATCACTCTCGCTTTTAATTTCATCGAAGGCTGACTTGACTTTTCTATATTATGAGTCAGTTTTTCCGACAAATATTTCTTTTTCGATTTCTTCGCATTTTTCATACTGCCATTTTCCTTATCTTTCTAGCATTTCCTATTTACTTCATTCCTCTGCGACTTGTATTTCTGTATTCCTGAAGTTCCCTGAACATTTTTGTACTTCTTCCTTTGTTCGCTCAACTGAAGTACTTCTTCTGTTAGCCAAGGTTTCTTCGCAGTTACCTTCTTTATACACTCCTGGAAATGGAAAAAAGAACACATTGACACCGGTGTGTCAGACCCACCATACTTGCTCCGGACACTGCGAGAGGGCTGTACAAGCAATGATCACACGCACGGCACAGCGGACACACCAGGAACCGCGGTGTTGGCCGGCGAATGGCGCTAGCTACGCAGCATTTGTGCACCGCCGCCGTCAGTGTCAGCCAGTTTGCCGTGGCATACGGAGCTCCATCGCAGTCTTTAACACTGGTAGCATGCCGCGACAGCGTGGACGTGAACCGTATGTGCAGTTGACGGACTTTGAGCGAGGGCGTATAGTGGGCATGCGGGAGGCCGGGTGGACGTACCGCCGAATTGCTCAACACGTGGGGCGTGAGGTCTCCACAGTACATCGATGTTGTCGCCAGTGGTCGGCGGAAGGTGCACGTGCCCGTCGACCTGGGACCGGACCGCAGCGACGCACGGATGCACGCCAAGACCGTAGGATCCTACGCAGTGCCGTAGGGGACCGCACCGCCACTTCCCAGCAAATTAGGGACACTGTTGCTCCTGGGGTATCGGCGAGGACCATTCGCAACCGTCTCCATGAAGCTGGGCTACGGTCCCGCACACCGTTAGGCCGTCTTCCGCTCACGCCCCAACATCGTGCAGCCCGCCTCCAGTGGTGTCGCGACAGGCGTGAATGGAGGGACGAACGGAGACGTGTCGTCTTCAGCGATGAGAGTCGCTTCTGCCTTGGTGCCAATGATGGTCGTATGCGTGTTTGGCGCCGTGCAGGTGAGCGCCAAAATCAGGACTGCATACGAGCGAGGCACACAGGGCCAAACCCGGCATCATGGTGTGGGGAGCGATCTCCTACACTGGCCGTACACCACTGGTGATCGTCGAGGGGACACTGAATAGTGCACGGTACATCCAAACCGTCATCGAACCCATCGTTCTACCATTCCTAGACCGGCAAGGGAACTTGCTGTTCCAACAGGACAATGCACGTCCGCATGTATCCCGTGCCACCCAACGTGCTCTAGAAGGTGTAAGCCAGCAAGATCTCCGGATCTGTCCCCCATTGAGCATGTTTGGGACTGGATGAAGCGTCGTCTCACGCGGTCTGCACGTCCAGCACGAACGCTGGTCCAACTGAGGCGCCAGGTGGAAATGGCATGGCAAGCCGTTCCACAGGACTACATCCAGCATCTCTACGATCGTCTCCATGGGAGAATAGCAGCCTGCATTGCTGCGAAAGGTGGATATACACTGTACTAGTGCCGACATTGTGCATGCTCTGTTGCCTGTGTCTATGTGCCTGTGGTTCTGTCAGTGTGATCATGTGATGTATCTGACCCCAGGAATGTGTCAATAAAGTTTCCCCTTCCTGGGACAATGAATTCACGGTGTTCTTATTTCAATTTCCAGCAGTGTCCTTACGTTTTTCTTTCCAACTTCTCTGATTGCCCTTTCTAGAGATGTCCATTCCTCTTCATCTGTACAGCCTACTGAGCTATTGCTTATTACTGTATCTATAGCCTTACAGAATTTCAAGAGTATCTCGTCATTCCTTAGTACTTCCGTATCCTAGTTCTTTACGTATTGATTCTTCCTGAATAATGTCTTAAACTTCAGCCTACTCTTCATCACTACTATATTGATCTGAGTATATCTGCTCATAGGCACGCTTTAAAATTCAGTATTCTATTTCGGAATCTCTGTCTGACCATGATGTGATCTAACTGAAATCTTCCCGTATCACCCGGCCTTTATTACAGAACTCGATTAGTCTTTCTCCTTTCTCATTCCTTAGCCAAAGCCCATATTCTCCTGTAACTTTTTCTTCTACTCCCTCTCCTACAACTGCATTCCAGTCCCCTCGAGCTCGAATTACAGTCTTTTGTAACTTTGCCCATAATTCCTCGATGTCTCTCCTACTGTAACTAAATGTTATCAGTTTATTGTATAAATGATACGCTAGCAAATGCTTATCTGTTATTTCTAGCAGAAACACTCTCCTAGCCTTCTTTATTGATTTATTAACTTTCGAAACCATAGTCGCTATGATGACATCATAATCGCTGATCCCCGTCCCTATACTAACGCCACCGACAAGGTCCGGCCTGCTTGTAGCTGTAGGTCTATTATATTTCTGTTGCGTGTGGGCTGTCGAACTAGCTGATCAAGACAGTTTTCGGGAAAAGTATCGAAACGTACTTCGCATGTTTATACACACTCTTCATCTAATTCCAAAACTGTTTTTTAATCATTTCCAGTTATGCTGCCTGTTCCTCTCTACCAAGATCATTTTTTGTAACATGAAGCATTTCTTTAATCCATTGAATGAGGGAAGTAATAAAATGCTGAGTATCACCGACAGATGTTATATTGAAAGGATCGTCACAGCATAGTAATCCCCAACTACATCTACATCTACATCAACATAGATACTCCGGAAGCCACCACCATACGGTGCGTATCTGAGGGTGCCCTGTACCACTAGTCATTTCCTTTCCCGTTCCACTCGCAAAGAGAGGGAGGGAAAAACGACTGTGTATATGTCTCTGTATGAGCCCTAATTTCTCGACTCTTACCTTCGTTGTCTTTCTGCGCAAAGTACGTTACCGGCAATAAAATCGTTCGGCGGCCAGCTTCAAATGGAGCTTTCCAAAAACAAAGTCCCTCCAAGGAATCCCATTTGAGTTCCAGAAGCATCTCAGTAACGCTTACGTGTTTTTAGACCCTACCGGTAACATATCTCGCAGCCCGCCTCACAATTTCTTTGGTGTTTTAGTTCAATCCGACCTGGTACGGATCCCAAACACTCGAGCAGTACTCAAGGATAGCTCGCACCAGCGTCCTATATGCGGGCTTCTTTACAGGTGAGTCACTCTTTCCTAAAATTCTCCCAATAAAAAAATTCTCACCTTCCGTACCGCAGTCCTCACGTGCTAGTTCCATTTCATATCTCTCGACTTAACTGTGTCAGTTAGGACACTAATAACAGTGTAACCGAACATTACAGGTTTGTTCTTCCTGCTCATACGCATTAACTTACATTTCCCGATACTTAAAGCTAGCTGCGATTCATCACACCAACCAGAAATTTTGTCTAAATCGTCTTCTGTCTTCCTACAGCCACAACTTCGACACATTACCGTACACTACAGCATCATCAACAAACAATCACAGATTGCTGCCCACCCCGTCCACCAAATCGCTTATGCATGCAGAGAACAACAGCGCTCCTACCACACTTCCCTGGGGCGCTCCTGACTACCTTTGTCTCTGATGAACATTTGCCGTCAGTTCGAACATATTGGGTTCTGTTATTTAAAAGGTCGAACCACTCACGTGTCTGTGAACTTATTCTACGCTCTTACCTTCGTCAACAGACTGAAATTGGGCACCGTATCAAATGCTTTCCGGAAGTATAGAAATATGGAATCCTCCTGTTGCCCTTCATCCATATTTCGCCATATATTTTGTGTGAAAAGAGAAAGCTCAGTTTAACACGAGCGATGCTTTCTAAAAGCATGCTGATTCGTGGACTGAAGTTTCTCACGGTATTTTAATAATTTTTACTTTTGGGCCGTCTAACTGCAACTGAATGAAACACAGTTTTCGTGCCATACCCGTTTCGCCTTTATTCGTTGCAAGGCATGTTCTGTGGCCTGAAATATGTACGTATTTTTATTATTTGCTTTACTTTTTGGGACACTGTATGTGTAAGTTGTTAAGAGTTCTGGTGGTTGGCTATTCTGTGTGTAGGAATAATTTAAATTCTGCTTGAAGATTCCGTCCATGATTTTCTAAATGTTGTGCTTTTTTTCCATTTTTGGGGCTGTTCTTCTTCTTACAATTGCCATTTAGGTTTTTGTTTTTAGTTTTCCACACTTCTCAGAAATGGGAATTGAGCGCTTGTTTTGATGCAATTTTTTGGTTTGTGTTGCCCACTGTCTGATGTTTTTGCCAAGATCGAATGTTATTGCCATCTTTCGAGTGTAATTTTTTAGATATTTGTGGTCTGTTTGTGTACATATTTGTGTGTAGTGCGGGGGGGGGGGGGGTGTACGTGTGTTACCAGAAGGTGGGGTTTGATTTCAGCAATGGCTTTCTGAATGTGGAAGTTCTCTTGCATTTGTATAAGGTATTTGTCATGATTGTTTATTCTCATTATTTTCATACCTTGTTCCATGTTTCTCGGTGGTGGTTATGGTGTTTAGGTGATCTGTAAATGTGGACTGGTTTGTTTCATACTTCAAACATCTGATGTGTTCTATGTACCCTGTTTCAAAATTTCTGCATGTCATTGCATCATAGTTGGTATGGAATATACGTAGTCATGAAGGAAAATCATAGAGTAAAACTGAAGTAATATCTGGCGTTCTCCAAGGATGTGCTGTAGGCCCCTGTCGTTCCTGATATACACAAACGCTTTAGGAGACAATCTGAGCAGCCCTCTTAGTTTGTTTACAGATGATGCTGTCATTTTCTGTAGTGTAAAGGCAGCAGATGATAAAAACGAACTGCAAAACGACCTAGGCAAGACACCTGTATGTTGCAAAATGTGGCAGTTTATTCTAAATCATGAAAAGTGTGAAGTCAAGCAAATGAGCACTCAGAAGAATCTGACAAATTTCAGTTACATGATACAACATACGTATCTAAAGGCTGTAAGCTCAAATAAACGCGTATGGATTACAACGACGAATAACTTACATTGGATCGATCACATAGTATTGTATCGAAAGCAAACTAAAAACTGCGATTTACTGGCAGAACATTAGAAAATGTAACAAGTCTCCTAAAAGAGACTGCTTACACCACGATTGTACTCTCTATTCTGGAGTATTGCTGTGTCTGTGGGATACGCAACAGACAGATCTGACGGAGGAGATCGAAAAAGCCCGAAGAAGGGCAACTCGTTTGGTATTATCACGAAATAGGAGAAAGCGTGACAAGGGCATGATACGCAATCTGTGGTGATAGTCATTAAGACAAAGGTGTTTTCCGTTGCGGCAGGATCTTCTTATGAAATTTCGACCAGGTACTTTCTCCCCAGATTGTGAAAATATTTTGTTGTCACCCACCTACATAGGGAGAAATCGTCATTATCAGAGCTCTCACAATAAGATTTGTGAGTTTGTTTGTCTCGCAAGGTGTTCGAGAGTGGAACGGTAGAGAAATAGCTTGAAAGCGGTTCGATGGACTCTCTGCCAGGCACTTAACTGTGACTTTCGGAGTAATCATCCACGCGGGTGTGTTTAGGAGCGTTGCTTATTCTTCGTAGCACCTTGTCTGTACGACCCACGTGTTGGTCGCAAGTCATAAAAAGTGTAATAAGTGTCATTTACACGGAAATCAACACCCTATTATTTAGTGTGCTTTTGCGACATATTGTATGTGGTACCCCCGCTTGTGAATTTGGTCAAGCCAGACACCGAGGTATCTGACTTTCTGACGGAAGCCTGCTGGACGTGCACGTAGTGTTATTTGAATAGTGTGCTGGTTTTTGCGTGGTTGTTTCGATCTGCGCTTGGACATTACTTTCTCCCACTTCTCGACGTAAACGTCCCGTCTGTAGTCGTGAGTTGTTTGTTTCACGTCTTGCGCGAAGATGGCTGTCATCTGCGTAGATGGAAACCATCGTGTTGTGTTTTGCTGGAATATCGTTAACGTGGAGTTTAAAGAAGAGGGCCCTGGTATGCTGCTCAGGGGTACACTGACTTGTATACTCCGTCGTGTTGATTGTTTACCCTGAAGCCCCACTACCACAGTTTATCGAATAATATCGGGTGATGATGATGTTTGGTTTGTGGGGGCGCGCAACTGCACGGTTATCTGCGCCCGTACAAACTCCCACGCCAGGTTGATGAATGATGATGAAATGATACGGACAACACAGACACCCATTCATCTCGAGGCAGGTGAATACCTGACCGCGCCGGGAATCGAACCGGGGAAAATATCGGAGCTAATCACAAAGTTTTAATTATCACCTCGAAAAAATCAGACTGTAACCATGGACCTTGGTGTTGGTCTTCTCCACACATTCACCCTGCAATGCAACAAATTTCTCACATCGAAGGCTGATTTATCAGAGGGTTTGATTATGAAAGACTGCATTTTTGGATGATCAGGAAACGTTCCATCTTGAAAATCACCTCAGCCTCGTTCGGGAAATGGATTCTTCATCTGAGAAAAGAGAAAAAGGCCACTGCATGTCACTTCATGACAGTGACTGCCTTGAGACAAACTGATAAACCAGAGAAGCAGCATGTGTGACAGTGTTCGGTGCAATACGAGCTGGTGCGCTGTTGTGCAACAAACACGCTTCCTAGTAGAGTCTCCCGCTTCGCTTCGTACTGGCAGCTTCCCTTAAACTCGTCAGATTTTAGCAGCACGCTCCTACGGCGGTTTTTTCTTATGGATGTAATCTGTCAGTACTATATTACTGCAGTCCTGAAAATACACTCGGTAAAGTACAAGAAAAACTACTCTGCAAAAGACTACAAGCACACCGAACACTACGGGGACTGACACCACACCAATATGGCTTCAGGGAAGGGAAATCTATAGACGAAGCAGTTAACAGAGCACTCCAAATAGTACACGACACACCCTCCAAATACACACTTGCAATTATGATAGACATCTCAGGTGCCTTCGACAACCTCTGGTGGCCGGCCTTGTTCAAGAGGCTCAGACACCTGCAGGTACCGGAGTCTCTGTATAATAGTTTCATGGACTACTGCAGAGACAGAACAGTCGTTTGGCAAATGGACAACCAGAAAGTGATTAAACGAATTACAAAAGGCTGTCCACAAGGGTCGATCTGCGGCCCCATCTTCTGGGACATAGTTATAGAACCGCTCCTACTGTTACTAGAGGAGCACATCTTGACAGATGGAGCTGTCGCTTATGCTGATGATCTACTCGTCGTAGTTTCAGCAAATAACCGTGCCCAGCTAGAAGAAAGAGCCAATGGAACACTTAGGACAATAACCCAATGGTGCACAGATAATAAATTAAAGATAGCAGGAAACAAAACAACTTATACATTGCTAAAGGGTATCCTGCGCAGGAACCCAATAGTCAAAATCGGGGACACTAACATGAAAAGACTAGCAGTCACACGCTATCTAGGAGTATACATTGATGAACGATTGAACTTCCACGAACACATGCGAATATGCACAAACAAAGCAGAAAAGATACTACACAAACTGGCTAGGCTAAATTCGGAACAATTCAGACTACCCCTGTCAGTGACACGAACATACCATTGCGCTCTCTTCGAGTCAGTACTATGCTTTGCTGCCAGTACGTGGGCCCACAGGTTAAATCTCTCAACCAACAGAACCATTGTACGTCGAGGCCAAAGAAGTGTTCTACTTCGACTAACAGGGGCATTTAACACAACATCAAATGACGCACTATGTGTCGTCATGGGAATTTTCCCCATAGATATCACCATCAGGTACCGCGCAGCAATGTACTGGCTTAGGATGGGGAGAATAGACCAGGTTCGGCAGATCACTGGTGTACCGATTGAGACAACACGCCAACTCAGAGCATGGCGAGTGGATACCTGGCAGAGCGAGTGGGCCAACAGCGATAAGGGCCGCCGTGTATACAACTTCTTCCCTGACATCCGGGAAAGACTAAAACTAAAACGTATTGATCCCAGCCGCGGTATGGTACATTTCATCACAGGACATGGCCCTTATCCCACGCACCTGTACCGCGTGAGTCTGCAGCAGACTAATAGATGCACATGCGGGGAAGAAGGTTCCCCTGAACATACTGTCTTCTTCTGCGGACAACGCACGAACATAAGACACACAGTACACATAAATCGCCTGAACACACAGAACGAACTACATGCCATAATACGCGACCCGGAAAGGTGGACTGAACTCAACAAACTAACGGACGAAATCTCGAAGATCCAACAAATAGAATACTTGCGCAACAGACCCTACCGAAGGCAAGTCGGTCCAAACAGACGTCACGATGCCCAGGGGGACACAGATATGATTAGCACCACGAGTGATGAAGAAGAAACAGATACAGACCAGGACACCAACACAGATATTGAAGCGTCCAGCGCGGATGATCCATAGTGTCAACCAAGTTAAATTCAAAGAATAGAGTGGAACAACCGACAAGAGGTGCACAAGTCACACACAATCCTAAAAACAGATTGCACCTTATATATAAACAGTTAACAGCATCTCCATGTTCAATAAGAGCTTAAAGCTAGGTACCTCTTCAAGGGACCTACGCCTTCCGCTAAGAGGCAGCGCACAGTCTGTATGGAAGGATCTTAATTGTGGTCCCTCTCTTTTGAGCCCAACCCGACGGATACCTATGGTAGATCGGGGAAAACCACCGCTCAGGCTGTGTTGCTGGCGGGGCCGGAAGGTGCTAACTGCCACACCACGTATCATTGTAAGTCTCATTGGCTCAGTGTGAACTTTTTGTACAACTAACCTACACAGCCTATACCTCAACCTCCACTATACTAAGAACTTCTCATCTGAAGCTTAAAGTTGGGCACCTCTTCAAGGGACCCACGCCCCCCTGGTAAGAGGCGGCGCACGTCCTGGATGGAAGGATCTTAATTGTGGTTCCTCTCTTTTGAGCCCAACCCGACGGATACCTATGGTAGATCGGGGAAAACCACCGTTCAGGTCGTGTTGTCGGCGGGGCCGGGAGGTGCTTGCACCTGATGTACTCTACTAGGAGCCTTGTAGGCCCAACAAAAACCGTTAGCGTCATTACCTTATTACTTTTACTACGAGTACCCTTTCATTAGCAACTTTGAGCCAAGCACAAAATCAGTTACCTCTCTATTGTATATCGTAAATAGTTTAGTAGGCTGGACATGGAGGTCTTAGTCTTAGTTTCTAGCTTTAACGTATCGTAATCTCTTCTAGTTAAGATAGTTTTTAGGATAGTAGATGTTAAAGGCATGGTGAGCAACGGCCAGCGTCTTGAGGTTCATTCCAAGACCCGGGCCGCCGCCCACAACCAGGTGACGGGCAATATTATACCCATAACTTCTCTATTCAGTTCTCTTCCTTCCTTCTTTCTAAATATTTAATTTCGTTTTGTTTATTAATTTATTACTTGATTTTGTATTAGTTATACGTTTTTCTAATGCTGCACAAAAAAAAAAATAGATATCAAATGGATCTAAACAGAGCCCGCCTCCACGTGGCGGGACACGGGCAACGGTGTGAGTGGGGACGGGAGCCTCTGTGGTGTTACTTTCAGTCACTGCGGACCCCGGACCCAGTCACAGCGGCTAAGTGGCAATATACGACCCACCATAAGAAATTAGACGGTGGGTCATAAAATATAAGCAGCTAGTGAAAAAAAAAAAAAAAAAAAGTCCTGAAAAGTAGTCAGCAACACTTTTCAGATGATGTTTGGGTGTACGCCTTTTTCGGTGATGATATATCTGCCTCTTTCCGTTGTATGATTGAGCTGCTACACCCAGCACTCGTCCATGGTGGCTAGGGACCTAAGTAAATACTCAAACAGCTGAAACGCTTGCACAACTGCATCGGTTCGGTAAACTTTCTGATTGGCTGTGAGCAGTGGCGGAAACCGGAAGGTGACGACTTTTCTCGTGTTCAAAGAGTCGTGCAAGGTATCAAAAACTGATCCATGCCTGATTTTGCCTTTTCCGCTATTCTCAGTTCTTCACAGAGTGATGGTCTGGCACTTTGCTCTTCGCCATTCAGTCTTGCTTGAAACATTTGCGACGGTTGACATCTGTCTCGTATGATTGTGCATTCTCGTAGTACATTTTCACCAAATAAGTATGGGTTTTTGCCCTGTTGTTTCCCCTCAAATTCTGAGCACGAAACATTGCACGATTATCCACTTTGCACTTCGCAAATGGGCGCCATTATGTTTAGCTCTTCTAGCTGCGTACTGTTGTGAAACTACAATTTAAGTCAGCCTCGCATATACCGAGACACATGGATGAGAGCTTACGTGAAGCCAAACAGGAAAAAAGAGGTTCCAGTTACTTAAAATTACATGTATATTCCTATGTAATATAGATCGCCTTATTACAAACTACCGCTCTGTTGTATTTCATTTCTTATATTAATTTCATTTCACTGTATGTATAACTTTACAAGCAGGTTTCCCCATAATAGAAAAATTGGAAAGTAAAGAGACAATCACAGCCAGGTTCCTTATAGACTGCATACCTGATCTTTTACACGAACTTAGTAGCTTCTCCAAAATGGCGGCAACTGGACAAAAGGCGGCCCGCGGGCAGGATCCGGAGCGGCCCGCGGCACAAATTGGAAGGAGAGAAAGCGAGCACCTCGTATTGTATTTATTTACTGTTACAGAAACAACCCACACATATGCGGTCAACTATCGTACGTATTTTTTGACTTTTTTTTAATGCTCTTAGTAGGGTGTGTGGGTACTGACACCGTAAATTCCAAATACTGGAATTTGCTGCACGTAGGCAAAAATCGCAAACTTACTCCTTATTGGTCGTCGACTGGAACTGCCTAAATCATTGCCGTATTTTGTTTTTCTATCCTTCCCTATACCTAACATTATTAAATAACTCTTCTCCATTGTGAATATACACTACTGGACATTAAAATTGCTACACAAAGAAGAAATGCAGGTGTTAAACGGGTATTCATTGGACAAATATATTATGCTACAACTGACATGTGATTACATTTGCACGCAATTTGGGTGCATAGATCCTGAGAAATCAGTACCCATAACAACCACCCCAGGCCGTAATAACGGCCTTGATACGCCTGGGCATTGAGTCAAACAGAGCTTGGATGCCGTGTACAGGTACAACCGCCCATGCAGCTTCAACACGATACCACAGTTCATCAAGAGTAGTGACTGAAGTATTGTGACGAGCCAGTTGCTAGGCAACCACTGACCAGACGTTTTCAATTGGTGAGAGACCTGGAAAATGTGCTGACCAGGGCAGCAGTCGAACATTTTCTGTATCCAGAAATGCCCGTACAGGACCTGCAACATGAGGTCGTGCATTATCCTGCTGCAATGTAGGGTTTCGCAGGGATCGAATGAAGGTTAGAGCCACGGTTCGTAATACATCTGAAATGTAGCGTCCACTGTTCAAAGTGCCGTCAATGCGAACAAGAGGTGACCGAGACGTGTAACCAATGGCACCCCATACCATCACGCCGGGTGATACGCCAGTATGGCGATGACGAATACATGCTTCCAAAGTGAGTTCACAGCGATGTCGCCAAACACGGATGCGACCATCATGATGCTGTAAACAGAACCTGGATTCATCCGAAAAAATGACGTTTTGCCATTGGTGCACCCAGGTTCGTCGTTGAGTACACCATCGCAGGCGCGCTTGTCTGTGATGCAGCGTCAAGAGTAGCCGCAGCCATGGTCTCCGAACTGATAATCCATGCTGCTGCAAACGTTGTCGAAATGTTCGTGCAGATGGTTGTTGTCTTGCAAACGTCCCCATCTGTTGACTCGGGGATCGAGACGTGGCTGCACGATCCGTTACAGCCATGCCGATAAGATGCCTGTCATCTCGACTGCTGGTAATACGAGGCCGTTGGGATGTAGCACGGCATTCCGTATTACCCTCCTGAACCCACCTATTCCATATTCTGCTAACAGTCACTGGATATCGACCAGCGGGAGCAGCAATGTCGTGATACGATTAACCGCAATCGCGATAGGCTACAATCCGACCTTTATCAAAAATGGATTCAAATGGATCTGAGCACTATGGGACTTAACATCTGAGGTCATCAGTCCCCTAGAACTTAGAACTACTTAAACCTAACGACATCACACACATCCATGCCTGAGGTGGGATTCGAAACTGCGACCGTTGCGGTCGCGCGGTTCCCGGCTGCAGCGCCTAGAACCGCTCGGCCACAAAGGCCGGCCCTTTATCAAAGTCGGAAACGTGATGGTACGCTTTTCTCCTCCTTACACGAGGCTTCACAACAACGTTTCGTCAGGCAACACCAGTCGACTGCTGTTTGTGTATGAGAAATCGGTTGGAAACTTTCCTCACGTCAACCCGTTGTAGGTGTCGCCACCGGCGCCAACCTTGTGTGAATGCTTTGAAAAGCTAATCATTTGCATATCACATCATGTTCTTCCTGTCTGTTAAATTTCGCGTCTGTAGCACGTCACCTTCGTAGTGTAGCAATTTTAATGGGCAGTAGTGTATTAGAACACTGCGACTGTTGAAACGGAAGGTAATTTATAATGAACTGGTTGCAACCGGTAGCTTTTATATACATTTATTTTTCGAGGATGACATTTCAAGATGCGTGACATCCCATCTCCAGGTCGTTAACATCGTTTCTCTACTAACAGCGATGCAGAATTTCACAACGGAAGTTTTGAAAACATCTTTTGTAAAACATCATAAGTAAAGAAACAATGTTCACGACGCATAAATAAATGTAAATATCTGAAGATGGGCTGAACATATAGGGTGATTCAGCTGCGTCCACCTATGTGCGCCTTTCGTGTTTTCTTTTTCTTTTTTTTTTTGCATTGATAATTTAAGATAAAGTTCAAAGTACGATCAATCATAATCCCCAAACACATCCGTTATATGTATTTTCGTCTTTTGAAAACTTTGGCTATTTTTTTGCTCATTTGACTGAGAACCTGGCCTCAAACGTCCGCCCTCTTAGCTGAGTGGTCAGCGCGTCTGACTGCTATGCAGCGGTCCCGGGTTCGCTTCCCTGCTGTGTCGGATATTTTCTCCGCTTGGCGACTGGGTGTTGTGTTGCCTTCATCATCATCGTCAGGCAAGTCGCCCAGCGTGGCGACACCTCAAAAGGTGCAACTTGGCGGCCGAAATACCCTAGGTGGGATCCGCTGCGCACCAGTGCTATACGAGCACTTAATTTCATTTCACCCCTTAAATATTAACATCACAGACGCTACAGTTTTGATTTTATATGGTAGGAACACTGCTTTTACGTCACATGACGAGGCTGCTCTAGAGCTGAAGAATGTTTGTGGATCAGGCCCGTAGGTTACCAAAGGTTGCTCATGCCTGGTGTAATCCAATGAAAATTTAAGCGGCTCCTTCTCCCTCAAAGAGGCACCTTGATGCAGAAAACTTGCTCCATTGCGTCTTTGGGCGCCTCGGTAAGATCGAAATGTCCGAGGAACGAAGGCATTATCTGCTTTCTGTATCTCAGTATGCATAACCTGGCAGAAGGCCATTTTTGACGGACACTTAGAAGAGTACCCTCCGAGGTCATTAATCTCCGGAGCGCAACCATCTTGCCCCATTCATGTTGTTCGGACTTCAGCAGTTTGCTGTTAGACTACATGGTCGGAAGATGCCAAAGATTACCGCCACATCATGACGATCAGTCGATAACATGCCATCGTTTTAATGTAGCGCGAACAACTGCTTCGGCCAAGAGTGCTGTAGCACCCTACTAGATGCTGCAAGCCACTTTCGACATAGACATGTAGTAAGGCAACGCAACCTCTCCCCTTCATCGCCTGAATCGACCTCCCACAGGTGTACTTATCTGCATGATCTCTCTAGGTTATGAGGAAAGCTTTCCTTCAACAGTATTTTCAGTGCAGAGGTTACATTTATCTTCTAAATGTCGGTACGTTGGCCACCACTTTGTAACCTCTTCTTGTTTAGTACCAGTAATTCATTAACATTACCAGATCCTCACGCAAAACGATAACAGCCAAACAGTTGCAGAATAAAGACTTACTGAAATCCTTGTCCACGGTTTCGGTATAGCTAAATATACCTTCGTCAGATGCAAAAATACGCCTGAATTACAAGACACCTTCATTAACAAAAAACTTAGTAACATAACTGAGACAGAAGAAAACATAAACTCTTATAGTTTTCAGTAACCATGAAAATTACCAAAATATTACAAGCACAAAAACTTTTAATCACTTACTAAATCACATCCTGCAGTGGAGATGCATAAAACAATCGTGCCAAAGGCGTCGTCAGTAGTTAAAATGAAAATATCACCTCAATCTCTACATAATTATAAAGAGATGGTCGATGCAAACACGCCATACTATCAGTACTTAGCCTGTAAACTAACGTGAAGACGGTTTGGAAGCACCAAGGCAGACAATTTCACCAAGAAAGGGCAGTTGTGGTATACGCGAGACACTTGCGCACATTGAAACACTGGGATATATACTGACGCGCATCAAATTTTAAAGTTTGTGCTAAGTTAAACTCTCTGTCTTAATAAATGAAATATATCTGAACCATTTAAAACACTCGCATACAATAGAAAATATGAACACCAATTTGCCTGTGTCCTAGTGTCAAGCAGGTGAATCTTGCGCTAAGAATCAAATCTCACGACAGAGGGCACCACTGTTATGCACGAGAATCTCGCGCAAATTAAAGGCAAGGATACATACTAGCGAAAACGAACAAAATGTTGTTAATCGAAACCATCTGTCGTCATGAATAAAAATCGAAAACCGCGAACAATAATCATCAAAAATACGTAAAATCCCAACAAGACAGGAAAGGAGCATCTCACCAGCATCAACAGACGAGAAAACTAGCTTCTAGTCAGCCAGACTACGTTACATTAGAGCAAGAAGGGGTTTGAAACTATCCTTAAAAATTTTCTTTCTAAACTACACCTGTTCGTTAATAATAAATCCATCTTTTTGAGACAGATGTTTGAAAATTTCTAATTCCTCGAACAGGTCCAGTTTGTAACCCTTACTCACCGCGCGTAGCAATTCTAAGTCATCCCGTTTACGTGGCGTATGTTGTAAGAGCAATAGATGTTCAGCAAACGTGGGCCTGTACATGTTTTCCCCATTTTTACCTGGCATGTGTTCTTTATATCTTACTTTAATGTGTCTACCTCTCTGTCCATCATAATACTTGAGGCAGTCATTACAAGTAATTTTGTAACCTCCAGATTTAATGCCAATTTCTTCTAGTGCCCCAATAACACGAATCACTCTTCGTTTTAAGCTGTTGTTTAAGGAAAAGGCAACTCTGTAACCTTATTGCTTCTGTAGAAGTCTCCTTATGTTGTATGGTACGTTCACAAAAATGGAATAGAAATTAAGTTATTACCCTCACTCTATATCGCTCTGTTATCTCCTAAGGTTGAACATTTTACAGCTGTTTTATTCCTAACAATTTCGTCAATTAACATAGGGTCGTAACCACTGTTAATAGCTATGGCTTTTACTAAAGATACTTCTTTTTTTAAACAATCCTGTTCTAAAGGTGTGTTCACGGCACGATGAACTACAGAGTGAAAGAAGGCAATTTTGTGAGTTTGTGGATGACAAGAGTCTGCTGGGATAATATTATCAGAAAAAGTATTTTTAAGAAAAATGTCGAAGCTAATTGTATTGTAGAATAACTTAAACTTCAAATCAAGAAAACTGAGTTCTCTCTCATCATTTTGCATCTCTTTCCTGAAATTCATTTTTTTGTGAAAACTTTTAAATACATGAAACATTAGTTGCAAATCTTGGTCACTCCCTTGAAATATTATGGGTATGTCATCAACGTAACGGGCATAGAAAGAAGTCATATTATCCAACACAGGATTATTTTTGAAAAAATTCCCTTCTAAAGCATTCACAAAGATTTCAGCTTAGATACCAGCTAACAGGCAACCCATGGCTAAACTGATTTTTTTTTTTCCTTTATTGTTATTATATGCCTCAGATAAGGCTGGCTGGAGCGGCCTACATACACCGCTCTTTGGCCAATAGATACAACAGATAGACGTAGAAGACATGATGAACATTACATGATATATCAGAAGCAGTTCGACGGATGGCATGGTACACAAATGGTGTCACCAGTAGAACAGATGAAGACATCGAGCTGGGGATGCAAACGTAGGAGAACACTGATGAAAACACTGCAGCACACAACGGAGAAACCCTGAAGCACAGAAACACTGGTAACGATCATCAGTGAAGCACGAACACACTGATGAAGGGGGGGGGGGGGCTGCCTCCAGGTGGAAGGGAGAGGTAGCAGGGCGGAAAGGAGGGGGTGGAGCCAGAGGGAGAAAGAAAGGAGAGTGGGGGAAGGGGAGAGGGGAGGGGTTGGAAGCCCAGGGAGGGGGTGGAAGCGGAAGATGTGGGGGAGAGGAGGGGGAAAAAGGAAGGTGAGGAGGGAGAGAGGGAGCCCTGGAGGAAAAGGGGTGAATTGGAGCGGAGAGTCAGAGCTGGTAGAAGGGGTAGATGGACGGAACATGGACAAGCCTTGCTGACAAATAAAAATTACGCGAAGCGAAATGTAATGTGAGGAGGGCTATGCAGAGGCGTTCAATGAATTCGAAAGTACAGTTCTATGTACTGACTTGGCAGAAAATCCTAAGAAATTTTGGTCTTATGTCAAAGCGGTAGGTGGATTAAACAAAATGTCCAGACACTCTGAGACCAAAATGGTACTGAAACAGAGGATGACAGACTAAAGGCCGAAATACTAAATGTCTTTTTCCAAAGCTGTTTCACAGAGGAAGACTGCACTGTAGTTCCTTCTCTAGATTGTCGCACAGATGACAAAATGGTAGATATCGAAATAGACGGCAGAGGGATAGATAAACAATTACAATCGCTTAAAAGAGGAAAGGCCGCTGGACCTGATGGGATACCAGTTCGATTTTACACAGAGTACGCGAAGGAACTTGCCCCCCTTCTTGCAGCGGTGTACCGTAGGTCTCTAGAAGAGCGTAGCGGTCCAAAGGATTGGAAAAGGGCACAGGTCATCCCCGTTTTCAAGAATGGACGTCGAACAGATGTGCAGAACTATAGACCTATATCTCTAACGTCGATCAGTTGTAGAATTTTGGAACACGTATTATGTTCGAGTATAATGACTTTTCTGGAGACTAGAAATATACTCTGTAGGAATCAGCAGGGGTTTCGAAAAAGACGGTCGTTGCGAAACCCAGCTCGCGCTGTTCGTCCACGAGATTCAGAGGGCCATAGACACGGGTTCCCAGGTAGATGCCGTGTTCCTTGACTTCCGCAAGGCGTTCGATACAGCTCCCCACAGTCGTTTAATGAACCAAGTAAGAGCATATGGACTATCAGACCAATTGTGTGATTGGATTGAAGAGTTCCTAGATAGCAAAACGGAGCATGTCGTTCTCAATGGAGAGAAGTCTTCCGAAGAAAGAGTGATTTCAGGTGTGCCGCAAGGGAGTGTCATAGGACCGTTGCTATTCACAATATACATAAATGACCTTGTGGATGACATCGGAAGTTCACTGAGGCTTTTTGCAGATGATGCTGTGGTGTATCGAGAGGCTGTAACAATGGAAAATTGTACTGAAATGCAGGAGGATCTGCAGCGAATTGACGCGTGGTGCAGGGAATGGCAATTCAATCTCACTGTAGACCAGTGTAATGTGCTGCGAATACATAGAAAGATAGATCCCTTATCATTTAGCTACAATATAGCAGATCAGTAACTGGAAGCAGTTAATTCCATAAATTATCTGGGAGTACGCCATAGGTGTGATTTAAAATGGAATGATCATATAAAGTTGATCGTCGGTAAATCAGATGCCAGACAGATTCATTGGAATAATCCTAAAGAAATGCAATCCGAAAACAAAGGAAGTAGGTTACAGTACACTTGTTCGCCCATTGCTTGAATATTGCTCAGCAGTGTGGGATCCATACCAGATAAGGTTGATAGAAGAGATAAAGAAGATCCAACGGAGAGCAACGCGCTTCGTTACAGGATCATTTAGTAATCGCTAAATCTTTACGAAGATGATAGATAAACTCCAGTGGAAGACTCTGCAGGAGAGACGCTCAGTAGCTCGGTATGGGCTTTTGTTAAAGTTTCGAGAACATACCTTCACCGAAGAGTCAAGCAGTATATTGCTCCCTCCTACGTATATCTCGCGAGGAGACCATGAGGATAAAATCAGAGAGATTAGAGCCTACACAAATGCATACCAACAATCCTTCTTTCCACGAACAATACGAGATTGGAATAGAAGGGAGAACCGATAGAGGTACTCAGGGTACCCTCCACCACACACCTTCAGGTGGCTTGCGGAGTATGGATGTAGATGTAGATGTAGAGGAGGAGTTGGCGGAAGCCACCGTGGGCAAGGGTACGGAGCATGTGAAGATGGAGAGCAGGTGGGATGCAAGAATACAGGCATGGCAGTGGGCTGCGATGGGCGAGGATGGGAGAGGCAGGTGGGTGTGGGGGAATCTAGCTTGCAGGACGTGTAAGGGATCCATATCCATTCGAGGAAAAGGTGGAGGTGCAGGAAGGGAATCAAGTCATATAGGATACACGTGGGGGATGGGACACAGCTGCAATGGGTGAAGTGAAGCTTGTGGCATTCAAGAATTTGGAGGGGCGGAAATCCAGGTGGGATGGGCATAGCAGAGGATAGGATGGGTGAGGGATTTATAGGTGTGGAGGACAGTGGAGGGGTCCAGGCCTCATGTGTGGCCAGATAGGAGTTTGAGGAGGCAGAGTCAGGAGCGTGCCTTGTCTTGGATCGTCCAGAGATGGGGGTCCAGGAAAGGCGACGGTCAAGGGTGACACCAAGGAGCTTGAGGGTGGATGTGAGGTGAATAGGATGGCCATAGATGGAGACATAAAAATCAAGGAGGCGGAAGGACGGGGTGGTTTTGCCTACAATAATTGCGTGTGTTTTGGGAGGACTGACCTTGAGCAGCCACTGGTTACACAAGTGGTGAACCAGTCAAGATGGGATTGGAGAAGGTGCTGGGAGTATTGAAGGGTGGGGGTGAGGGCAATGAAGGCAGTGTCATCGGCGTACTGGAAAAGGTGGATGGGTGGGGGGGGGTGAAGGTGGCGGCATGTCGGCCTTATATAGAATGTAGAGAAGAGGGGAGAGGATGGGACCTTGGGGCACACTGGCGGAGGGATGGAAAGTAGAGAAACCGTGTTAAGGATGATGACATAGGAAGGACGGTGACAAAGGTAGGAGGCGATTATACGGACGTAGTTAATAGGAAGGGCGAAGGTTTGGAGCTTGAAGAGGAGACTGGAATGCCATACATGGTCGTAGGCACATTCAAGGTCGAGAGAGAGTAAGATGGCGGAGCGACGGGAATTTAGTTGTTCGGAGAGGGGGTGAGTGAGGTGAAGGAGATGGTCATCAGCAGAGAAGGATGGTCGAAAGCCACATTGGGTACAGGGAAGGAGGCGGTGTTGGTGAGGTGTCGGTGAATGCATCGGGTGAGGATGGAACCGAATGGTTGCTCATACATTTTGCCATTAAACTGAAAGTAATTATAATCGAGAAGCTAGTTTTGTCATCTGTTGATGCTGGTGAGATGCTCCTTTCCTGTCTTGGGATTTTACGTATTTTTGATGATTTTTGTTCACGGTTTTCTATTTTTATTCATGACGACAGATGGTTTCGATTAACAACATTTTGTTCGTTTTCGCTAGAATGTATCCTTGCCTTTAATTTGCGCGAGATTCTTGCGCATAACAGTGGTGCCCTCTCTCGTGAGATATAATTCTTAGCTCAAGCTTCACCTGCTTGACACTAGGACAGGCAAATTGGTGTTCATATTTTCTTTTGTATGCGGGTGATTTAAATAGTTCTGATGTATTTCATTTATTAAGACAGAGGGTTAAAATTAGTACAACCTTTAAAATTTGATGCTCTTGAGTATGTATCCCAGTGTTTCAATGTGCGCGAGTGTCTCGCGCATATTACAAGTGCCCTTTCTCGGTGAAATTGTCTGCCCTGGTGCTTCCACACCGTCTTCACGTTAGTTTACAGGCTAAGTACTGATAGTATGGCGTGTTTGCATCGACCATCTCCTTATAATTATGCTGTAGAGATAGAGGTGATATTTTAATTTTAACCGCTGACGACGCCTTTGGCACGATTGTTTTATGCATCTCCACTGCAGAATGTGGTTTAGTAAATGACTAAAAGTCTTTGTGCTTGTAATATTTTGGTAATTTTCATGGTTACTTAAAGCTATATGTGTTTTTTCCCTTCTATCTCGGTTATGGTGCTAAGTTTTTTGCAATGAAGGTGTCTTGCAGTTCAGGTGTAGTTTTGCTTCTGATGAAGGTGTATTTAGAAATACCGAAACCATGATCAAGTATTTCAAAAAATGTTTATTCCGTAACTGTTTGGCTGTTATCATTTACCGTGAAGATTTTCAACAGTTACTGCTTTAGACAAGTTTAAAATTTTGAATTACCAGATCCCCTTCAAGAATCAGTCTTTTAGTAGTAGTTGTCTCCCAGTGCGGCCGCAACCGCACTTTTGTCAAAGCTATTCTCGTCTCTAAGAAAGGTACTGGTTTTAATATGCGAATATTTTATGATAATTTTTGTCTTTGTGTGATTTAGGACCTGTCCACCTCCAAATTCTCTTAATTAAAAAGTTTAAAATTTCAAGATTTGTCTGTATTGGTCCTACCGATAATTAAGTTTACATTAGATGATTCAAAACGCTGCCATATTATTTCGTAGTCGATTGAGTTCTTTAAATCAGGTTACCAGTTTGACCTCTATGCTCTTTACGACAGTCGTTGCAAATAATCTTTTACGCACCCGATGCACCAAATTTAACACTTTATTTGTTTGAAAATAAGCGTTCCACTTGTGCGAAAGCCCATTCTGAAACCAGTTTTAGGAAATATTTGCGCTCTTCTATCTGAATCCCTTCCTCTGTATTCTGTAGGCATGCAAACAGATATTTGCATTTGATGTCCCTTTTCTAACGTAACAGTATCTGGTCTTTGCGAGTGCTCTTCTTTAATTCTATTAGTTATTTTACGCGTTACTTCGGCTTCGTAACCGTTACTTACAGCGATTTGCTTAATACGTGCTGTTTCGCTTTTCCTATCTTGCTCACTTAATGGTAGCTTAATGAAGCCGTTAGTTAAGGAAAGAAAATATGCCACTTTGTATATAGCTAGTCACCACGAGATAGAAGCTATAACAAGAATTTTCATACATTAATGTTAGGTGCATAACCTAGTTTCCTTCAGATGGAAGAAGCTTCATTCCAGGAATCAGCATGCTTTTAGGAAACATCGCTCGTTCGAAACTCATCTTCGCTTTTCCCACCTGCGAACCGTGAATGAAGTGCTACGGATGCATTCCATATTCCAAGATTTCCAAAAAGCATTTCACACGGTGCCCCGATGAAGATTGTTAACGATGGCACGCGCATGTGGAATGGGTTCCCAGATATCGAGTGGCTCGAAGACTTATTAAGTAATAGAACCGAGTGTGTTGCGCTCGACGGAAAGAGTTCATCAGAGACACGGGAATCGTCAGGAGTGCCCCGGACAAGTGTGAGAGGATCGCTATTATTCTCGATGTACATTAATGATCTCGCGGACAGGGTGATCAACAATCTGAGGTTGTTTGCTAATAATACTGAGTTGTACGGGATGTCGTCGAAGTTGAGTGACTGTAGAGGATACAAGATGACTTAGACAAAGTTTCTAATTTATGTGAAGAATGGAAGCTAGCCCTAAATATAGAAAAATGTAAGTTAATGCGGATGAATAAGAGAAACAAACCCATAATCTTCGGATACAGCGTTATTAGTGCCCTGCCTGACACTGTCAAGTCGTTTAAACATCTGGACGTAATGTTACAAAGCGATATTAAATGGAATGAAAATGTAAGGATTATTATAGGGAAGGCGAACGGTCGACTTCCGTTTATTGGGAGAATTTTAGGAAAATGTGATTCATCTGCAAAGGAGATCGCTTATAGGACACTAGTGCGACCTATTCTTGAGTACTGCTTGATTGTTTGGAATCCGTATGTAGACATAAATAGCTTCTTAATTTTAAATTTCTTCTTAATTTTAAAGGAATTATGTTAAATGTTTTAAACAATGTCTTATTTATATTTTATTACCACAAAGTATCAGTTCTTTACCTTTCTGCTTCCCATCTTGCTCCCTCCCCTACACGTCACTCATGACGCTGGGATCTCTATGAAGCGTAGCGGGTTTAGTCTGATGCCGTGATGCCTGATGCCGTGAAATCAGTCACAAATGCACGATAGTCATGTTCCTTCTATTTCTAAGGAATTTTTGCTTATCACAGCTCGTGATTTATCAGACATAATTTTAAGAATTTTTAATTTTACATATTGTTCGTCTATGTTATCGGCTATTCATGTACAATTTTAAGAATTTTAAATGTTTTCAGTGTTATCCACAGAAATATTTATTTGTTAATGTTTTATGTTCATTTTATTTTTAGATGTGAATCTGATGATTAACTGTCATCGAAACTAGTTAATAAGCGTGACTATTGAATCTGTTACAATAAATATATTAAAAAATTAATTATGTAGTTTTATTATTTCGTGACAATAATTAAACATTTATGACTAGCCCCTGCAGCAACAGATGCGGCGTTCTGCACTCAGAATTCAGATATCCGTTCATGAGGCTATCGTATTTCGCTATTTCAATCTCTCGGGAGATAGTGAGAGCATCAGAACTATCACGGGAGATCGGGCGTTCTCTCTCTCTCCCTCCCTCTCTCTCTCTCTCTCTCTCTCTCTCTCTCTCTCTCTCTCGTTCACTTTCTGTGTGCGTGTGTGTGTGTGTGTGTGTCAAGCAGCGTTAGGAAAGGCACTCGGTAACTTCTTGATTGGATCGCGGGACGGACAAGAAATTTCACTCTGCCCGTGAGCCGAGTTTGGCGAGACGTTGCGGCCGGTCTGCAGAGCCGCGGCTGTCGCCTTCTGTGACAACTCGTATGCTGGCAGCGGGAGAATCCGCTCCACAGCCACAAACCGCAGCTTAACCAGCGCGAGCCTGGCTCCTGTAAGCCGTAATAGGCTAGGCGCAAATTGAGACGCGTATTGCACGTGTGACGTCACACGACACTAGAGCTAGGCGCAAATTGAGACGCATATAGCACGTGTGATGTGACATGACACTACAGCGCGATACGCACGTGCCGCACGAGTCGCGCGGGTCCAGCGCATATTGCGACGCGTACACCGTACTTCGCACGCGCCGACTGGCGGCGTTCTGCGCTGACAGAACCGAAGCGCGCGCAAACTGTTATCTTTCTCAAACGATTGTACAGAAACTATTCACTGAAAGTATTTGACTTTTGCCTTACTTGTAGCGTAATATGTCAGCTTCATGACGAAGTTCCCATCAACTCGCTAATGACCATTCTTATTGTGATGCACACATTTTAGTAAGACACTACCCAAAACTCAAAAAGTTTGCAACGAAAATTAGGGGTCACTATGATTTTGCGTTTGGTGCGTATGAAATTTAGCTAACATGCTGAATTTTTGTTTAGGTTTGGAAGGAGGTCGCTATCTGCCTCCGATCTCGAGAAAATGGATCCCATGGAGCGCCCTCACTTCCGATCTCACGCCTACTCTCAACGTCTCTCGTATCTCCTAAACCGCTCGAGACATCGAAACGAAAGTTTGGCGAGTGATAGCACACAAGGAGGAGAGTGTTTTGTCAATTCTTAAACACACCTAACTTTCTTATCTATGGCGATATATCAGTACTTACTCACACAAAAATATATTGCCAATTCCGTTGGAATTTTGATGGAATCCACGTAACCCATCGTATTTTTAACACTGAGCGACTGGAATGGAAACTTACCAAAGGATTTCCCTTTTTATTTATTTCACTCCAGTGACTGTAATTTTATAAGCGTTATCGACAGCTAGCGAAACAAGAGCTTCCTAGTATGAAAATAAACATGAAATTTCTTCTTTTATGTTACTGCATTATGAGGTTTTTCGTAAGCTATTGAGCTCTGTGATTGCCAATTACTTGTTTAATGAGGCACTCCGTTTCGGAATTCTGTCTCAATAGCTGCTCTGAGATGAGTTTGGCAAATTATACTGTGACAAAGGAAGTACAATTAAACCATTCACCAAGAGAAATGTGGCCATTACTCACATATGGTGATGCTTCTTCGAATGAGAAAAGATTAACAACTCACACAAAAATATATTGCCAATTCCGTTGGAATTTTGATGGAATCCACGTAACCCATCGTATTTTTAACACTGAGCGACTGGAATGGAAACTTACCAAAGGATTTCATTTCTTCTTTTGATCTGAGCAGTATAAAAATAATGACGGGCGTTCCTTCAGGCGGAATGATAGACAAATGCCAGATACTGGTTGCTCACCTACGGCTTACCAAACCGACCATGTGTGATCGCGAATAAAATAGTTGTTATAGATAAAAATAAACAATTGATCTGTCGCACAACACAATGTCAGCAGCGGAGGATAATGCGCGCGACAGGAATGCACAAGCTAGCCATGTGTGCCTTGTGAGTTGGAGTTCGAAAAACATTGTCATGAAAGTAGATCTGCCTTTGTCAGCAGTACATTTCAACAAATTAAATATATCGAATCATAACACTCTTTTAGGATATTCCTATTTTCGTAATAATACCGACCATTTTGGCTCTGAGCACTATGGGACTTAACATCTGAGGTCATCAGTCCCCTAGAACTTAGAACGACTTAAACCTAACTAGCCTAAGGACATCACACACACCCATGCCCGTGGCAGGATTCGAACCTGCGACCGTAGCGGTCGAGCGGTTCCAGACTGTAGCGCCTAGAGCCGCTTGGCCACCACGGCCGGCACTTACCATTTTCTTCATTTGTGTAGCCTGTTGTATAATTAGTTTATTAATGATGATAATGTGCATGCAACAATTAAATTGCTTTTTCTCATCACGGCGAACCAATTAAAATATTGTTATTTGTGACTGCTTTTCGACTGTTCCTAGCTTGCAGTGGAAATGTGATGTTCACATGCATGTAGTACAGTGTATTACATTATTACATCCATATCAGAGTAATCACAGTGAGACTTCTATACATCAGATCTTGGACACTTTTTACCAGGAGCACAAAGGGATCACGCCTGTGGAGATTATCCCCTTCTAAATTTTTGTAACAGATCGTACAGATACGCCAGCAAACTAGGCAGCGAGAAGATAACCTTGTTTTAGTTTCCTACCTTGATTCTTAATCACATGATTTTATAATATTCCTTGCTTCCTTATTCGCTACCCTCTGTCCCTTCTTGCGATCTGAAAACAACGCGGAGGCATATGATACAATTCCAGCGGCCAGTGGCTCATCAGTTACTGAAGCATGCATTTTTCTTGACAGAAGAAAAACGAAACAAAACTTTACAGATATAAATAACAGAAAAGTATAATGTACTAACGAAGAAAGACGGAGCGCTTAAATGGCGAAAAACGAAACACTACCCAAAGGCAATGAAATTTAGTACACAGTAAGGCAAAATTTATTGTATGGGCAATAGTACCACTGCTCATACGCACCGTTCCGATGTGAGCATATGGCCGGGCTACTTTTCCGCTCCCCGCCTCAGATTTCCCACGGTGCTAGGGGGCACGCGCGACGCGCGGCGCGAGAAACTGTGCCTCAACCACAACGCCGCGCGACCTGGCGCAGGCGCGTGTCGCGTCCCAGTCGCGTCGCGTTGCAGTTTGCGCGCTCCCATTTGAACCTGTGATGTTACAAAAACGCGCGCTGCGCTGCGTCGCGCCACACGCGCTATACGCGTCTCAATTTGCGCCTAGCCAAAGCCAGGCTAACAGCTCGGAGGCTATGCCCAACCAAAATCCGGTCCCATCGCCAAACCTACAAAAAAATTGTACTTCGAAATGTCCTTTTCGCTTTCATTGGTGTTCTGACATGTTTGACGCATCCTGCCGCTTCCTCTCCTGTGCCAATACTTACAAGGGAACCTCCCCATCGCACCCCCCTCAGATTTAGTTATAAGTTGGCACAGTGGATAGGCCTTGAAAAACTGAACACAGATCAATCGAGAAAACAGGAAGAAGTTGTGTGGAACTATGAAAAAAATAAGCAAAATATACAAACTGAGTAGTTCATGTGTAAGATGAGCAACATCAAGGTGAGACTCGCTTCAGGAGCGCCGTGGTCCCGTGGTTAGCGTGGGCGCCTGCGGGACGAGAGGTCCGTGGTTCAAGACTTCCCTCGAGTGAAAATTTTACTTTCTTTATTTTCGCAATGTTATGATCTGTCCGTTCGTTCACTGACGCCTCTGTTCACTGTAATAAGTTTAGTGACTGTGTTTTACGACCGCACCGCAAAACCGTGCGATTAGTAGACGAAAGAACGTGCCTCTCCAATGGGAACCGAAAACATTTGATCGCAAGGTCATAGGTCAACCGATTCCTCCACAGGAAAACACGTCTGACATATTCTATACGACACTGGTGACGGCATGTGCGTCACATGACAGGAATATGTTGTCGACCCACCTAGCTTGTACACTTGGCGAATGGGTAACAAGATTCTTCTACCTTGCCGGATTTAGGTTTCCTTGTGGATGTGATAATCACTCCCAAAAAAGTGATCGCATCGGACGGACGGACGGACAGATAATAATTGTCTGAAAATAAAAAAATTAGCCTTTTCCACTCGAGGGAAGACTTGAACCAAGGACCCTTCATTCCACAGCTGCTCACGCTAACCACGGGACCGGGGCGCTCCTGAGCTCGAACCGTCCTTGATGTTGCCTATCTTGCGCATGGACTACTCAGTTTGTGTATTTTGCTTATTTTTTTCATAATTTTACACAACTTCTTCCAGTTTTCTCGATTGATATGTGTTCAGTTTTTCAAGGCCTATCCACTGTGCCAACTTATAACTAAATCTGAGGGGGGTGCGATGGGGAGGTTCCCTTGTTAGAGCAGAATTTAAAAGCATTGTCGTCAATTGCTTGGTAATCCAGTCAACGAAAGGAAGTTAGGGAGGGGCGGAAGGGTTACGCACGTATAGTCACAGACTGCGGTATGGAAGGAACGCGGGGTGGGAATGTAGTTAACAACATCCTAAAATCCTGACCGATGGGATGTGAGCGAGTTGGTGGGAGAGCGTTTAGTAATAATCTTTTGTATTTCTCTTGTCTCTCTCGAAAATTGCAGTTTCTAACTCAAATGTTTCCCAATAAAAACTTAAACTACATTAAATTTGCTACAAAAAAAGGTTCTATTCATTTTTACCCAGTACTAGTAGCATCCGCTTTTCAGGGGATAGAAAAATCAGCGATTATTAAAAGTAGTGTTTACTAGTATAAAACTGATATTTATTGTTAAATGAAATGGCTTAAGGACAAATATTAAATGTTTGTTCCACCTAAATGCAGTAGAAACACATTAAGGTATAAATTTTGTTCAGGGGCTGTAACAGGTTTCCATGGTGCGGGGTGGAGGTTAGGAAAGGGTGGGAAGGTAGACTGTTGTCATGCACTTCCTCCTTCATAGGTCTCCGAGATAAAGACCGTGGAGACTGTTCCCCTTCTCTCTACCGCACTACATAAAGAGGAAAACAGCTACAGGCTCTTTAAGAAAGTTATGCTGACCCTTCCGCAGCTCGTCTTTTGAATCACTGCCGACGTGTGGAGACATGCCCGGAGGGAGTTTATGCTGCACAAAGTCCGTTACTATTACATAGAATACTGATATGAATTACTAATAATGCTAACAAAAGAAGCGTATGGACAGAATTTATGTAAATCTCTGCACACTGTTCTACGTGGTAGAGGGAAATTGATTCACAGTCGTTGTATGTGGCACCTGCAGCGTTCCTGCGGAAGAGGCAACTTCTCCCATCAATAGTGCTGCTCGATTTTCAGTTTAGAGACAGACTATGCCTCCTCACCATTTCCTGTCCAGTTCTCTCATGTCAGAAAACGATAAATTCACTGATCTCGTGATTATATAGTGGGCTTATTTTCGGTTTATTATTTATTTGCAGTTGTGAAATGCACTATTGTGTATAAAAACCTCAGCTTCTGGAACTGTCAGCTGTCTATCACACTGAGGAGCCTGCCCCCAGTGTACCATACTGTCAATATGTATTCGACAGTGTCGAGTTCACTGCCTCTACTACCAATGGCTAGAATAATTTTCGTGTCTTGAGGGTATCAATTGCATCACCACCACCAGCTCACCTCTTCCAGCATCTGAAGAGGCCCAGAGATTTAAACAGGCTCCTTTGCAACAGAAGTCAACACAGATCAAGCAATGTTTCACAGAAGATTACTACTCGACATTAAAAACAATCAGTCCTATCCTATCAGACATACTGTCATTCACCTTCCAATACATACCGTGGACGTGTGTTAAGCGACTCCACTCAGTGCAACCCACTCCACCACTGCCCACACTTCCTGAATTGAAGATTCCAACATTGTTTCGCGATTGCTAAATGTGTGTTGGATGTAACTACTCTTCTCCCTCTCCTCTCTCTAACAGTCTCTTCCTCCTGCCCCTCTGTGTCCACCTCGCCCTCTTCCCCCTCTCTCTATCCATGTTCATTTCCTCCACACACCACTCTGTCCACCTCATATCTCCCCCCCTCCCCTCCGTCCATTCTCTATCAATAAGCCTTGTTTATTGGCACTACAAACAGAACCTCGATTGGAGATTAAAGTCATTTAACATGGTAAATCGCTTGGGATCATTTGTATATGGGCTACGAAAGAGACCTCTCTGGCTACTGGACCTGTGACGATGCTAGCTTCGATGGCAGCATTTTCCATAGTATTAATCTGTGAACAGATACGATTACAAAGTTTCGACAGATTCAGATTCCCTGGTAGCACTGTAATCATAAACTGATAAGCCATCAATACAAATTTCCTGTTTTATGTTAAGACCTACTCCGAGAAAGAAAACCATTAGCTGTTCTTGTGTGTACAGTGTTTGTTTAAAATTATATACAAGGGGAAAGAATGTATATGGAAGAAACAGTTTGTCTAATGGTTTCAATGTCCTACTATTTTAGTTAAAACTGACTGCCATAAAGAAAACTAAATCACTCATTTTCGCAGCACAGCATATTTTCATCCTCGTAGTCGGTTTTAACAACAACAAAAAAACTGGAGACTGTTGTTTGAAACATGCATAGGCTGTGTCCATCGGTACGTGTATTAGGATATCTGATCTAATTCAGTCAAAATCTTTCGAGGTTTTTATTAACAACGTTTCCCCTTTTTAGATGCATAGTGCAACAAAATTAAAGGACCACTTTTTTGGAGAATCTTTAACTGTTTCCCATTGCGATACCTCTTCTTCTTCTTGTTTTCGTTCAGCGTTTGTCCCGCGTGCCTGCGGGGTGCGCTACATGGGTCCGTTGTCTCCATTTCGCTCTACCACGGGCTGCATCTGGGTGGATGTTCACGCATTTAAGGTCTTTGTGAATCGTATCAGCGCAACGTTGCTTAGGTCGCTCTTGGGTCTTCTCTCGACGACTTCAAGTGTGTAACCCGCCTTGGCAATAGAGCTGTCATCGGCCCGTAAAACGTGCCCAAACCATCGAAGACGACTCTCAAGCATCTTGTCTTGTATCGGTGCTATACCAAACTGTTTCCTAGTGCTGTCATTGTAAACGTGATCTAACTTGGTGAGGCCCACAGTCCACCTTAGCATCTTCGTTCCCATTACACTTCGGTGGCTTTCTGACTCAATTGTAGTCGGTCAGCACTCACGACCATACAAGGCGACTGCTCGGATGACAGTGCGATAGAATTTTTTATTTTAAATTATCTTTCATCCTGCGGTCGCAAGTGACTCCGGTTGTTGCTCGCCACTTCCTCCAGTCTGCCTGAGTTCTGGTGTTGCCCTCTTCGGTGAGTCAGCCGTCAACAGTGATCGTGGAAACAAGGTACTTAAACTTACTCACACGAGTCAGAATTTCACCATTAATCGTGATAGTTCCAATTGCATCTCTGTCTGACGTAGTGTACTCGGTTTTCTTCAAATTAACGAGCAAACCGTGTTGCGGCAACCGGTCACTCCATTTCTTTTAGTTTGGCTCTGCAGATCAAGCTTGTTTTCTGCTGCAGCATCACGTCGTCAGCATAAAGTAGGTCCACAGTAATGGCCGGTGCAGATCAGCTATCACGGTGTCCATCACAAGAATGAACAGGAATGGTGATAATGCAGATCCTGATGGACGCTGTGATGGGGAAGTCCTTGGATAGCCCTGAGGTTGTACAGAGGTAACTCCTTGGATCTGCATAAGGTAACTGCATCCAGTTAATAAGCTGCTCTGGCACATCATGATGTCGCAGTGCTAGCCAGATGAGACTGTGTGGCATTCGATCAAAGGCCTTTTCGAGATCCAGCAATGCTATATGCTTGGCTTTCTCATGATGTTTCTCGACTAAGAGTCTTGCAGCATGAATCGCATCAGTTGTAACGCAGTTCTTCACAAATCCAGCTTGGTTTCCAGAAATCTCTGTGATCTCGCGGATCCTTTGGTCCGGAACACGCTCAAAGATTTTCATGGCGTGGCAGAGAAGTCGAATTGGACGGTAGTTGGTGCACTCAGCGGGATTTCCCTTCATCTTAAAGACAGGCACGGTGGTTCTCTGTTGCCAATCAGTTGGTGTTTGTCCCTCGTCAATGATCTTATTGAAGAGTTCCGTTAACCATTCGGCTGCCTTCCAATGATGGAAACACCATAACTCTGCCGGAAGGTCATCTGGGCCATTGGCTTTCCCAGGCTTCATTTTCCTCAAACCAGTCTTGACCTCTTCGACTGCAGTTTCTCTTGCGGGCCCTTCAACAGCATGGCCGATGGGTATTGGTGGATGAGGGAACTCTTCTGTTGAGATCTTCTTGTAGTAGTTGCGCCATCGTTCTCAGGTCTTCTTCCAGTCAAATAGCAGATTACCGGTCTTATCACTGATTCCGTAGAACCGATGAACATCTTCCGAATTGCGATGCCTTGCTTTAGCAAGTCGATATAAGTCCCGCCCTCCTTCACATTTGTGAAGTTTTGCGTATAGATCAGCATAACGTGAGGATTTGGTTGCTACTATAACCTATTTGCATCACTTCGGGCTGTTCTGTACGCATTCCATCCCTCCAGCGTATTATCGGCAAGAAATTCATGATACAATCGTTTCTTTGTGTGTACTGCATCTTTGACGGTGTCATTCCAAAGCCACGTATCTCTATCGATCCTCCGTCGTCCTGGTTTTGTTGTCCCAAGAATTGTATGTGCAGCTTCGTGAGCAGACTCTTTCAGTTTCTCCCAGCTTTCTTCAACTGTAATAACTGGTGGCAAAGTAATTCGGGTTATGATGTCGGCTTCCTTATCCCTGAATTCCCACCATTTGATTCTCGCAGGTCGGCCATTGCGATACCCAAATTTGAAATTTGGCTCAGAGGTGCCTACAATCTTCTTTCGTAATGGTGTGAAAGCATGTCTCCTCGAACTTCACCCTCCGGCTCGGTGACAATTCAAACACCAAAGTGTCGACACATGAGAAAAAATGACCACAGAGATGTTGGTGTGAGCTGTAAGGTAGGTTAATGATATCACATAGCTCCTAAATTTCCCTACAGTTTTGCTCAGCGCCGCCGTAGACATATCACACTTCTCTAATGGAGGTCACAACGGTGACATCTAGCTTTGAGATGATGCGGTTCCCGTATGGGTGAACGAGGTAAATATTTCAGACACATCGCCGCTCAGGATAAAAACGAAAAGGCCAGGGGGTGGGGGGTTGAACAAAGGACGTCAATGAAACCACCTCGTCCTTTAGGATGTTGATTCCCACACATTTCGGGGTCGAAAACGACTTTTCGTAATGTGATGAGCAAAAGGACCGCGTTCTGGACGAATTAGACCCCTGGCCGTTTTAATCCTACTTTAAGAATATCGCAGGGCTGAACTCCAACGAACGTGACCTGACCCCTTTAGAGTGTCGCGTGACAGCAATTTTGGCCGTGCCGTAGAGGGTGGAACCACAACTGACCGTTCAAAATCATTCGACGAAATTTTAACTTGATCCCGAACAGCAAAGTGTTTTTATGTTTTTCATCCCCCCCATTTTCGCCTCTTGTATGGCATGATGATTGGAGGGTTCGACATTGATACATGGGGTGAATAAAATGACTAAGTGTCCCTCTGAGACCACCCAGTTTGGCAACAGCCTCGGTGTTATTCTTGCACTTTTCTTGAGCACGTTGAAAATGTACCTATCAGATACTTCGGCACCAATCTTGTGGCTGCACTAAAGCCTGAAAGTAGGAACTTCGCCTAAGGGTGTCGAAGTGGTTGCTAACCCACAGGCGCAAGAGCAGCCGCTAGGCTGAAACGGGTCGGACGTTCCTGATAGGTAAACTTTGACGTGCTCAATAAATCTGCGTGGATGGCACGGAGGATGTTGCTGAACTGGGTGATATTCGATGGGCACTTGTCATTTTATTCACGTATGTGTCAATGTCGAACCTTCTCGTCATCACGCCACAGGAGTCCACGTAAAAGGAGGAACGGAAAAGTATAAAACCTCTGAACTGTTTCGGATCACGTTAAAATGTCCTCGAATGGTTTTGAGCAGCCCCTAGTGGTTCCATCTAGTAGGGCACAGAAGAAACTGCTGTCACACTACTGTCCCTACACTCCAAAGGGGAGAGATCACGTTCAGTGGATCCACAGCCCCGCGATGTCTTTAGAGTTAAAACCCCAGGGGCTAGCAAAAATTACCGTACTTCTCAAGAACGTCGTCATGCTGCACTGCAAACTGTCTTTCTCGACCACGAAATGTATGACAACCGTCCATCCAGGGGAAGAGATGGTTTCATTGACCCTCTTTATGCCTCCCCTTAAGGCCTCTTCATGTCTTTTCTGAGCTGCAGGGTGTCTGGAATATTTTCCTGGGCCACTCATACGAAACCTTCGCGATTTCATCGCTGGAGGTCGCGGTTCAAAACAAGGTATGAAATAGGGATAAGGTGGCGTGTGGCGACGTCCACGGTAGCAACGGCCAGAATTGTGAGGCAATTTGGTCTCAATGTGGAATTATTAACCCGCATTACGTCTCACGTCAACCACTGTGATGTGACATTTTTTTTCGCATGCTGCTTGAAGCGTCACCGAACCAGAGGGTGACGTCGGAGGGCGCCGCTCTTTTGCATCGTTACAGAGGAAGGTTGTAGGCATCTTTGAGCCAAATTTAAAATTTATGCGTCGTAATGGGAGACAATTACATGGTTTCGAGAAAGTTATCCTTCAATTTTGTTGCACAATATATGGTGTACTACATGTAAGTGCAAATATTTTTATGTGTGGTACATTAATCTGCAGAAACATCAGGGTGTTGGTTGTTTTTCCTCTACGTCAAATCCACCAAACGTCACAAACTTTATGACCTTGAAAGGTATGTGCTAAGGTCTGATCAGGGTAGCTCCAGAAAATAGTCGGTAGTTGCCAACAGCAAGGTGGAATGAGTATAATATCTTTGAGTAGGAGGGTCTTTGACGGTTAAGAAAGCCGGGCGTGCGCAGTAAAAAAAAACTGGGGAGTCGCAGTTAGGTGCGCGGAGGAAGCGGACGTGTGGTGATTGCGTTAAGGTAGGTCGCTGCCCCTACCAAACTTTAGCATGTAAATGAGAGAAGATATATAATCATTTCAAATTGGATTTTGTTAGATAATGTTCAGAGTTAGGATCTGTATGTCCAAGGTTTGACGCAGTAAGCGTTTTGTAAAAGTTTTTGTAAGAGTGATTCGATGTTTTGAAATAGTAGGTTTTGTGTATGACTAAAAATTTTAGCAATATATATATATATTGAGATCAACATTGTGTTTAAATCTAACAGCCTGAATAATAATCCACATCCTTCGCTTGTGTTGAATATGAAAATGAGTAGTAAACTAAAGTTACCCACCAATGAAAGAACCAAGTAAACATCAGAGCGAAAAGTTAATTTTCCAGTACCCTCTTAATGCCAGTGCACAAACGGCACTATTCTCTTAGACTTGATTTCTGAGTCAAATACATGTTGCATTTCTGGCAAAATGGAGGAGTGCAAGAAACAAGTTCACAGACGCAGTCAGATGCAGGTTTGCTGAATAATTAATTTAGAACAATCTTATCACAGATACTTTCAACCTGATGCTTTCTGCACTGCCGTAACTACACTACTAAGTGGTCCACACTTCTGATGTCAGTTTCGTAGAAAATCCCATTTCTGATCCCCTTTAATGCTCTCGTCTATCTCTGATCAGCTCCTGATCTGTATTCTGTGTTCAGCAAGGCGTTCAATCCATTGAACAGGTACTTCAATTCTTCCTGTGATTCGCCGACGATTAAAAACAAAATTAGCTCAATTTCAAGTACAGTTATGTGTACCTGTACGATTTAATATAGTGAAGACACGACCTGACATAGCCACTAGCTGATATGTCAAAAGTAAATGACAGGAAAAAGCAAAACTTTTTAAAAAAATAAACCTTTAGTCCGGTGACATGAATGCTGTTGAGCACGTCTGGGACACTATTGAGGCAGTGTGAGAGCCGTAGACCAGACCAAGTTAGAGGGAGGAGGTTTAGCGATTAGGCATGAAGTAGGCTCCCCAACGATTTCAGTGCCCCGGCTTTGCCACGACACGTCTCCCCCATTAATAGGCGAAAAGAGAAATCTCTAATTAAAACTACTAACTACAGACCTATAGTTTAGCAGTATGATTTTAGATTGTGAGTACACTCTGCAATAGGTATTATAATGCGTACTCCAGATATGCAAATACTACAGTTTAATACAACATGATCCGTTCGAGAGGTGATAAAAGTGTAGCACTACATACATGAAATTACACAAATGTGTAAGAGGTGTCACAGCAATAAACACTCAACGTGTCCGCCATTGCGAATGCGGCATGTATCATACCTCGCGTCCATGTTTTCCCTTGTGCCGCGCAGCATTTCTGCAGTGCTTTGCTGAAATGTCGCTGTAATCTGCCTCCGCTCATCGAGCAGATTCTGTGGTCTTTGAGCATACAGTGTTGGCTTGGTGCAGCCACACACAAAACATCTGTTAACGCTGGGTCTGAACTGTTATGTCATGTAATAGGCCCACCACGGTTGCACCAGTAATAGCTGAATATCTGATTGAATTGTTACAGCTTTATGAGAACCCAATGGGGTGGAGCACCGTCCTGTTGATAGTGGTGTCTAATATACCATCTTGCTGTAGCTGAGGTACCATGTCAACGTAGGCGATGGCACAAACGGCGGTGGCACAAACTGTATCCTCTGCAAAAAAGAATAGGCTGAAAACTTTCTCATGGATCCCTCAGCACCACACTTTTATTATAGCGCTGACTCTTTCGAGTTCTTATGAGACATGTGGATTCTCTGTTCTCCATATGATGCAATTATGGGTACTCACTCGGCCACTCACACGATATGTAGCTCTATCCGTAAACTTCCATCGATGTAACCATTCATCGTCTGCTTCCTGCTGCTAACACATCATCATAAACTCTGGTCGAGCTCCGTAATTCAGCTGTGTCAGCGCTTGCGTACCATTTAACAATGTCTCGGTGTGATGTGACAGACCTAACCTAGTACCGACGTCCGAATGCTGAGTAGGTCTCTATGACACTTGAAAATCTCGCATACCGTGCTCAATCTGTTTTAACTCCCATCATTTTCATGTACATTACAGAAAATTACGCAGACATATATACATCGATACAGACACTACTGGCCATTAAAATTGCTGCACCAAGAAGAAATTCAGATGATAAACGGGTTCAAAAATGGTTCAAATGGCTCTGAGCACTATGGGACTTAACTTCTAAGGTCATCAGTCCCCTAGAACTTAGAACTACTGAAACCTGACTAACCTAAGGACATCACACACACCCATTCCCGAGGCGGGATTCGAACCTGCAACTGTAGCGGTCGCGCGGTTCCACACTGTAGCGGCTAGAACTGCTCGGCCACCCTGGCCGGCCTGATAAACGGGTATTCATTGGACAAATATATTATGCTAGAACTGACATGTGATTACATTTTCACGCAATTTGGGTGCATAGATCCTGAGAAATCAGTACCCACAACAACCACCTCAGGCAGGAATAACGGCCTTGATACGCCTGGACATTGAGTCAAACAGAGCTTGGATGGCGCGTACAGGTGCCATTGCCCATGCAGCTTCAACACTATACCACAGTTCATCAAGAGTAGTGACTGGCGTATTGTGACCAGACAGTTGCTCGGCTACCATTGACCAGACGTTTTCAATTGGTGAGAAATCTGGAGAATGTGCTGGCCAGCGCAGCAGTCGAACATTTTCTGTATCCAGAAATGCCCGTACAGGACCTGCAACATGCAGCCGTGCATTATCCTGCTGAAATGTAGGGTTTTGCAGAGATCGAATGAAGGGTAGAGCCACGGGTCGTAACACATCTCAAATGTAGCGTCCAATGTTCAAAGTGCCGTCAATGCGAACAAGAGGTGACCGAGATATGTAACCAATGGCACCCCGTACCACCACGCCAGGTGATACGCCAGAATGACGATGACGAATACGCGCTTCCAATGTGCGTTCACCGCGATGTCGCCAAACACGGATGCGACCATCATGATGCTGTAAACAGAACCTGTATTCATCCGAAAAAATGACGTTTTGCCATTCGTGCACCCAGGTTCGTCGTTGAGTACACCATCGCAGGCGCGCCTGTCTGTGATGCAGTGTCAAGGGTAACCGAGCTGATAGTGCATGCTGCTGCAAACGTCGTCGAACTGTTCGAGCAGATGGTTGTTGTCTTACAAACGTCCCCATCTGTTGACTCAGGGATCGAGACGTGGTTGCACGATTCGTTACAGCCATGCGGATAAGATGCCTCTCATCTCGACTGCTAGTGATACGAGGCCGTTGGGGTCCAGCACGGCGTATTACCCTCCTGACCCCACCGATTCCAAATTCTGCTAACAATCATTGGATTTCGACCAGTGTCGCGATACGATAAACTGCAATCGCGATAGGCTATAATCCGACCTTTATCAATGTCGGAAACGTGATGGTACGCATTTCTCCCCCTTACACAAGGCATCACAACAACGTTTCACCAGGCAACGCTGGTGAACTGCCTGATTGTGTATGAGAAATCGGTTGGAAACTTTCCTCATGTCAGCACGTTATAGGTGTCTCCACCGGCGCCAATCTTGTGTGAATGCTCTAAAAAGCTAATCATTTGCATATCACAGCATCTTCTTCTTGTCGGTTAAATTTCGCGTATGTAGCACTTCATCTTCGTGGTGTAGCAATTTCAATGGCCAGTATATTATGAAGATGGGTGTACGTATGTACGTTCCACATCTCCTTCTAAACTACTACACTGATTTTATCCAAACCTGCTACACACATTCCTGACTACCAGACAACAATCGCTGTGAGGGTACGAACATCTACATGTCACAGTTCAGGAGATATGACATTATAAATAAGGAGATTCGTGAGAAATTGCCGCATCATAAATGACGTTTAAGTGTATTATATCGGTACTACGAGCTCTATTCGCAATAAAATTTGCAGGCAGTACTCATACATGACGCTGAATGCACCTGCAAAAGGGTATAATGGTGCCAGACATATGATGTCCTAAGCAATGAGATGGGTGAAAAACTGCCGCATTATGCATGACGTTTTAATTTATTACTTTATTCTACCAACACTATTTCCAACATATTTTGCACACAGTGTCCATATGTGGCCCTGCATGTATCTATAAAGTTATACCATTGCATGACACAGATGATGTCACGAACACTGAGATAAGTGGAAAACTGCGGCTTTATTTATGACGTTTAGATTTATTACTTCTTTGCTACTAACTCTAACCGAAACATATTTCGTTGACAGCATCCACATAACCCGCTGATTGTAGCTACACAAATACGCCATTATGCGACACTTAATGCAAGAGATATGACTTCATTAACACCGATATATGTGAAGAAAATGCTGCGTCATGGATGAAGTTTTAATACAGCTCTTCTTTAAGACAGTCCTACAATCAAGTCAAGGGAATCCATAACACCTGGAAGCGCATTTGACAGCTTTCAAATACGAAGCAGAAATGTCTGTAGCCATTACCAGAGCAACGCAAAAAAAAAAAAAAAACGGTTTAGATGGTTCTATGGGACATAACTTCTGAGGTCATCAGTCCCCTAGAACTTAGAACTACTTAAACTTAACTAACCCAACGCCGTCACACACATCCATGCCCGAGGCAGGATTCGAACCTGCGGCCGTAGCGGTCGCGCGGTTCCAGGTTGTAGCGCCTAGAACCTCTCGGCCACAACGGCCGGCAGCTACGCAGAGGCGTCGCCATAGAGACGTTTACAAATTTGAGTTACAGTGCACGTGGAACGGCGTACAGACACTGTTCGGGATTAAACTTCTTAATTTGGATACTGTACTTAAACATTTGTACGTTATGCATATTTCTTGGCACGAGTGATCCATAATTTCAAAGGGGTTTCCAGGAACACAAGGAAATGAAATTTCTTCGATACTTCACAACGAACACAGTTCATTTCGTGTAGAAGTAGTCAAAATGAATACATGCGAAATGCCAGTTTTGTCAGTTTGTTAACAAATACACGGTTGTACTTTTCTGGTGTCTTAAACGAATCACCCTGTACTTCAGACGGGAAGACTGAGATAGGAGATTTCTACGTAAAAGTACTATATGTCCATGATTTAGAACAACTTTCTCAATTTAACTTCTTAAGTTACCCGCTGAAACGTCTTCTTTGAAAAATTATACATGACTGTGCTTAAAATGACACACAATATTTTTAGCGCAACGCAATCTGACTTTTAATAATCCCTACAAAAGAATGGCCCTGACTAACAATAACCTATATCTTTCACAAATCACATACCTCACAAAAATCTTCGTTACTCGAACTACTGCAATACAGCGAGCGCAACTACTGTCAGCTAAATAAAAGATTCAAACTACTGAAGGCACTAACTACTGATAGGCATAGTTAGCAAATGAAAGATTTTGATAGAGAACGAACAATGTATTTACCTTAATAGTGTTCAAAAGACATAATATGTATAGCAGTTCATGACATCCAGTCTTACAAATATACTGTCTCTGATGGACACACATCCAGATCATCCGCTCTCAAAATTCCGCCATGTCTCTCCGCACATCCACCACTGCTGGCGGCTCACATCCAACAGCGCAACGCTACGCGCTGTTAACATCCAGCTGCCCAACACCACAATAGCCAACAACAATGCAAACCAGCCACAGACAGCACACAGCAAAGCCAGTGATTTTCATACAGAGCGCTACGTGGCATTACTAATTAAAAAAACCATACAGCCTACTTACATAGCCCCCACGCTCCCCACAAAAAATTTTACAAACTGTTTTGGGCAGTGGCCAATATAGATTTGAAAAAAAATTTTCATAATTACAATAACAAAGAAATCAAATGTACACACTTATTGATACAATGTTGGTCAAAAGCTAAAATTTCCGCACAGTCCAGAAAGACAGTCCTGATCATTCATCACAGTAAAATTGCAGTGTTTTTTTTTCTCAATGTCTGAGCAGTAAAAGAAAATGCACACAGAAGTAGTGGATTTCCATGCAGCCTTGAAGAAGTAGTGTTGTCCTTCCAACAGAAAGACAGTGCTGACCCTTGACATGCAGACAGTTAATGGGCCACAACAGAGCAAAACCACAGCAGAGTCAGTCGAAGTTTTGAAGAATATTGGTAAGTAGGTCATCACAGAGTAGACTCACTGTAGCCTTGGTAGAGATTACGGTATTGGTAGGCCACCAGAGGTGCAGACCCACTGCAGTCCTTGTAGAAATGTATTGGTGGGCCATCAAAGATGCAGACCCACTATAGTCCTTGTAGAGATCATGGTACTGGTGAGCCACCAGAGGTGCAGACCCACTGCAGTCCTTGTAGAAATAATGGTATTGGTGGGCCATCAAAGATTCAGACCCACTGTAGCCCTTGTAGAGACGGCCAGCTGCCATCTGTTGCGACTGTGCAGGTGCACAATCACAATCGAAAAGTCTTGCATTCAATACAGCAAGTGCATAAACCACCACTTGTACACTCACAAAGTTTTTGGAATTGTTCTTAGAACCAGCAGTGCTGTTAACGAGTCCCTTGCTGAATTATTAACACACACGCGAGTATTAACAGTTCTCTTTTTTTCCACATATTGTGCATATACATGACCAACAGAAACGTGTGTAGTGAAATGAATGCTTACAACTTACTTAATTTGATGAACTTGTGTCATTTACAATTTTAAATTTACAACATGAGAATACAATTACAAAGGTACAAAATACATCATTAAAGAACATAACAATACAAATAACATTTGTGGTAATACAGGCTTTACAAAAAAATCGAAATAACACATACATTAGTGTTACAGAAATTATGACATAAGTAAATACATAAAAGATCAGAATAGCTTTTGAAATATTAATTTCACACATGAGAATTGAAACAGAACAAAATTAGTAATGTGTAAACATCTTTACAAAGTAAATAACATAGTATTAGAAAAATTCAACAACATAATTCTCATCAGCTAAACACATAAAGACAGGAAAAACACAAATGCACAAGGGTACACAAACACATAGCGGAATAACAAGAGGAAAGGGCAGGGTTTGTTTTCAGTGTAACATTTGGTACTGCAGTCCAACCCAAAACTTCATTCCATAGATCTTTCGTCTTATTTCAACATTTGTTTCCACCAAAAATATCCTATCCAAGCATGCTTTCTGTATTTATATGTTCACATATTTCTTACCTCTTTATTTATTATCCATTATCTTACCTCATCATTTATTTCCAAGAAAATCCTACCTAAACCTGTTGTCCCTAAACCCTAATTTTTGTTCATATCCTCTTTCAAAATCCTTTTTTGGCCAAATCATATTCTTATAGCTTCTCAATGCATTTCATCCGATTCGTCACAACTCGTTCTCATATATAGCCTACCCCATCTTAAGCTAACTTAAATCTACTGAGCTCAGATGCTCAACTAAGGGACAAAGCAATGCAGCAGCACAAAACAATTAATGCAAACAGCAATGACAAAAAAAACGCAAATTGGGAAAGCAAGCAGCAGTATATCTAAATTAGCAGAGCAAAGCAACATTACAGCGAATATGAGCCAATTTGCAACAACAAGAAAAATAAATCAGTACTAAAACTGGCTTAACAGAGTAATACAAAGTGAAATTCAGTAGCACTATGCCTGGCACACAGCAGCAGCAAATGTAATAACTTATATCTAAACATGACAAACCAGCCGGCTGCGGTGGTCTAGCGGTTCTGGCGCTGCAGTCCGGAACCGCAGGACTTCTACGGTCGCAGGTTCAAATCCTGCCTCGGGCATGGGTGTGTGTGATGTCCTTAGGTTAGTTAGGTTTAAGTAGTTCTAAGTTCTAGGGGACTTATGACCTAAGATGTTGAGTCCCATAGTGCTCAGAGCCATTTGAACCATTTGAACCATGACAAACCCACAAGCAGAAAAAATAGTACACCAAAGACAACAATGCAGATAAAGGAAATGTATATTCACATCTTAATGTCTATGTAATTGAAGTGGTGCACCACAAAATCTTATTCTACAAAAAATTACCAAGTACTTGAAAAGAAAATTATGTATGCAGTTACTATTATTAGGCCCTTCTTATTGTTCTTTCCTTTCCAAGTGCTCCTTTTTCGAAGAATGTGGATCATAAAATTGTTATTTAATAGATCTGTTGACAGAAAGTGTTCACATTAGCAAAAGCATTTGATTTTATTTTATAAAACCAATGGTGCAACAAAGCTGGAAACCAGATATCAAATGAAATAAGCTACTATGAAAAGCAAAGCATAAAAATATCATTGAATAGTTATGTGACATTTCATAAGTTAGTAGAAATTCTCTCAACTCTCGTAGAAAGACACTTGTCATAATCAGGTCTGGAGGTGTAAGAATATTTCCCATCAGTTTATAAGCATTTTAGTAAGTAGCACAACGTACGTGCTCCACAATATAATAATATGTTTCCAAGTAATGAGCGTGTCGTATTTGCGATGCTTTCTACAAAGGAGTATCAATAGCGAGGTTAATGGTCTCTCTTTTTTTTTCTCCACCTAATGGCTTTTTCTCAGGCAGGTGGCACAGCTGGGTGCCCACAACACATTACGTGAAGGTCACTTGGCTTTCTTACTGAAATATTTACGACAGCAGTTTGCACTACAGTGACAGTCTCATATAAAACATTTCACAGGTCGAGGATTTGCATTACAAATGTGTAGAAACCAAATCCTATAAATATAACAGTGTCCAAAAAATTTTTGCCGGCATTGTGATACATTACGCATATACAAACATTTCATAACTCCTTTTTCACAAACCAGAGTCTCTAACCACTACTCATTATTCCTTACCTTATTACACATATACATATTCGTCGACACTTCTTCAATATTTCATAATAATAAATACATATCATAATAAACATTCCTCAACAGCATAATACACACCGTCGTCATAATAATAACATCATAACACCTTAGTCAAATCTCAAAAACGTCGTAGCTTTCTGCAATAATTTCAAAACCTAAAAAATAATCTCTGCTCATTTCAATAGTGTCATCCACCTCAAACGTACTTTAAAAATCATGATCCCATACCAAATACATCATTCAAAGCTCTCATAGTATCACAATGGTTCTGAAAAAATATGAACAGTTCACACAGCACAGACAAAATACAGTTTCATAAGTGTGAAGTTATCCAACTGTGTAATTGTGTAAACATGTGTCACTGATGTAGTACAAAAAATATTTGCCTCTCAGTTTAATGATCAGATAGCTGTGTAATTTATGTGTTAGGCAAATATGGTACCGATGTGTAAAGTTGTATAAGCAAATACCATATTAGCTAGGGCTCCTTGTGCGTGCCAGACATGTGGTACACAATGTAGGCGTGTACCCCCTGAGGATTAATGTAATTATACCCTCAGATGTTACAGATTACAGCAATGGAATGAAATGTTTCATGGAAAACCTCTGTATCATTGTAATTCAAAAATCTTTAAAAATAAATGTCTTATGTACAAAATTAATCACTCAAATGCGTGTCCTGTAGCGCTAAATTGTGTGTCATGTTGTAACATAATCTCTGTCATTACTTAAGGGTAAAAAATGTGCCAGGTGTCGTAATAATCGTCGTCCATAAGCAAAGTTCTGTGGAAGTCAATGTACTTACCTCGTAATAAACAAAAGCAAAATGCTATGCGTATAGATATCATAGTTATTATGTACAGTACCGTGATCAAGAAATTACTACACTGTAACGTATTGTTGTGCTACAAAAAAGGCTGTCTTATTGTACCTATACCACTAAGTTACTGCTAAAACATGTTTTACTTTCCAGAAGAATTCAGAAAAACTGTGCAGATACAAAGCAGATACAGCACCAAAGCAAGAATGTAAATTGTGTCACACATTAGTAGCATTGTGATACAATCGTGTAGCTGTCAAAGAAACCAAATGCTAAGTCATCTTTAATCCCACAGAAAGTACTTCGAATAAAGGATGTCTTTTCAAGTAAACCAAAATGTTGCATGAAAATCTAATTAGCAGTGCCGGTATATGTTTTAAGTATGTGAGCCTTATAGTCGTTACATGATCGTGCAACTGACAAGCAAGAGTGTGCAAATAACGACACTGTGTCGTCTGTTCACTACAACAATGCTTTCGTAATTTCTGTTTAAATAAGTTCTCTTGGTTCTTGACTGGATATTTAACTTCAAACATTACAGATTATCTTTCAATAAACGGTTTTACATGTGAAATGTGGTGTAATCCTTTACCCTTTCTAGTGCGCAGAGTTTCATCTTCAAAGTAATTATCATGTTGTATACGTCCGTAAGGAATACTGGAATTTTTCTCAAGGTTAGCGTCTATGTTATTTTTCGCTGAGCCAGCCGGCGCACGTGGCTGCCCTCAGTGCAAGTCATTGTCTGTCTCTTTGTTGGCGCGTGTCGTTATTGGGATTAGGAGACCTAACTTCTACAAATTCACCTTGTCGAGAGGGCCCTGCCCTGTTTGAATCTCGCCAGTTCTGATGAAATTCAGGTCTTTCGTTATGTCGGTAGTTTACTTAGTTTCCTTTCTTTGGTCATATGGTAGAGAATTTCTCCCGGAATCGTAACTGCACGGTGGACCGTTGCGTCTGATTCCCTTGTTAATAATTGTTTTATTTCCCACATTGTCTGTTTCTATGGTTGTCTCTGTCACATTAATTACTATGTAAATGCGATATTTCTCTGTAATTATTACTACTCTGCCAACGGTTGTCATATGAGTGGTGTCTGTTTTGGTCATGGCTTACGTTGTAAGAATAGCCTTGTCGTGTCCAGTTATTATTTCTGTCACCGCGGAATTGTGATGGATGTGACCTAAAATTGTTGTGTTCCTGTTTTCGCGTCCTGCGATTGTCAGTGTCAATTTCCAATTCTTGTAACAGTCCCTGAAAAGTTTCAATGTCGTCTTTGCAACGTCCTGCAAAAATAATATGTCGTAAATGTTCAGGCAATTTGATTAAGCAAATGCAGATGAGTTCTGAGGGGCTGTAAGGGTTTGACAGGTACTGATTTTTGTGCAATGTGTCTTCAAAATATTTCACAAGACTGGAAAATTCAGATTGTTCGAAATGTTTCATCATTATGATGCTATGTTTTACTCGGTCTTGTGTAGCTTGAGACCAATATGCTGAGAGGAAGTCATGATAAAATTCTCCTTCACTGTGACAATCGTGAATGACCGATCGCATTCTTTCAGCTGGTTCATTCTCTAAGTAGCCACACATAAATTTTAATCTGAGCTCTAATGACCAGTTGGGAGGAAAACAATGAGAGAATTGATGGAGCCACGCTTGTGGATGAATGTCGTTGCCAGAATTCTTAAATTTTTTGAATTTACGTGTAGTAATGAACAGCTTATAGTCAAAATCATCGTGTCGGCGAGTCGCATATCAGTCATTGTTACGTCGTGTCGGCGGTTCCATCTCAAAATTCGGTGCTCCTTGCCAATTTCTTTCATAATTTCCGAAATGCCATGTGTTATTATTTTGCGGCTTTTCCGTACTTTTAAGTCCCTCTTCCCGTGTTGGAGCGCGAGTGTCCTCTGAAATATGTAATTTTTGTATTACTTGTGCCAACTGATCTTGTACTTCCCGGATCTCTCTTTTGTGTTGCGTATTAATTTGATTCTGATTTTGTTTGAATTTCTTAATTTGTTCATACTATTCTGTGTCAGTGACGGCTACAGGTCTTGTGTCATTCAGATCATCATCTACCTTTGTAGATAAGTTAGTGAACTGATTCGAAAGGTCGGCTACTTTCTCCGATAGTGAACTTATTTTCTCAGTGTGTTTTTCTGAACCAAGTTTCAGAGTGTCCATTTGTGTTGAAATCGTATCGACTGTGTCTTTTAAGTTTTCCTGAGTTTTTGCAAGTTGCGTAGCCGAATCGGTAGATGCAACTGAGTCAATTTTAGCTTGCAAGGTCTCATGATTTTCATGAACAATAGTTTGGAGTTCTTTTATGGCTGCTTCGTGATTATGTAATGTATTTTCATGCCGCGAAGAAATAGGTTGGAAATGCTCACAAATTTGTGTTTTTACGTCATTACAGACTTTTTGACATTTCGATTCGATTTTATGTAACTCAGTAGTTAAATCTTCACGTGTTTGTTCAAGCGTGGTGTGAAGATTTTGTTCCATTGCGTCTAACTGTTGCTGTGTTTGTCTCTTGTGTTGTTCCATTGTTTCTAACTTTTGAAGATTTTGTTCCATTGCGTCTAATTTTTGAAGCTTTTGTCCCATTTGTTGCATTAATTGTAATAACAATGCACTGGTGTCTGAAACATGTTCCTCAGTGCTATTCGGCAGTGCATTTGAACCGGCAATATACGCATTTTGAAAAGCAGAAAATGTGTCTTGACTTATTTGAGAAAACGGCGAGGACGCAAAACCTGAATCTACAGTATTTGCAAGATTGCGTCCTGTCATTTTGGGATCCTGAGGCAGGCTGTTGCCGATCGATCGATCGATAATGCTTCCCTGTTCACTATTTGTTTCACTGTCTACGCTATTATTTGCCGTCCGCTCCATTTCCCTATGCACAATTACCAAATTACTACTTTGAATGACTGTTAACTCACTACACAGTGGTGCTGATAAACTACGCTCGTCGTCACTATTATTTCTCAGTTTACTTTGGAGCCTAGTGTTAAGTTTTTCACATGCCATTATTGTCACAGTATTTCACACGATAACACAGAAAAGCACAATTTGAAGAGCAAAATAAGAAAACACATTAACATAGCACTGAAAATAATATCTACTTAATTGCAAGCGCAGCTGCGGAATACTTGGTGCAAATCTACATGCATGCCACAACTGGTTTACTGTACAACAATGGAAAACTACAACTGCGAAAGAAATTATCTCTATAATTACTCACTAGCAATAAACAATAGCTACACTAATTATACAAACTACAAGAAAAAATCAGAAGATTCCAGTGAGGTATCGGCAGCTAAGGGTCGACATATGAAACGTCCCTTTAGAAAAATTAATGAATGACTGTGCTGGTAAACTTCTAGGTTATTTGATTTTCAGACAGCTGAGCAAAACTCAACGTACTCAAACAGTTTTCTCTTTACTTATTATGGACAACACTAAACTGACACACAATATTTTTAGCGCAACGCAATCTGACTTTTAATAATCCCTACAAAAGAATGGCCCTGACTAACAATAAACTATACCTTTCACAAATCACTTACCTCACAAAAATCTTCGTTACTCGAACTACTGCAATACAGTGAGCGCCACTACTGTCAGCTAAATAAAAGATTCAAACTATTGAAGGCACTAACTACTGATAGACATAGTTAGCAAATGAAAGATTTTGATAGAGAACAAACAATGTATTTACGTTAATAGTGGTCAAAAGTCATAATATATATATAGCAGTTCATGACATCCAGTCTTACAAATGTACTGTCTCTGATGGACACACGTCCAGATAATCCGCTCTCAAAATTCCGCCATCTCTCTCCCCACGTCCTCCACTGCTGGCGGCTCACCTCCAACTGCGCAACGCTACGCGCTGTTAACATCCAGCTGCCCAACACTACAATAGCCAACAACAATGCAAACCAGCCAGAGACTGCACACAGCACAGCCAGTGATTTTCATACAGAGCGCTACGTGGCATTACCAATAAAAAAACCCATACAGCCTACTTACACCGCTTGAAAATGGTTCACAGACTAATTTAAAGAAATGTTAGATGCTGAATGGTCCAACACACGCAACATTAGGCGGAAAATGGTGAAAAGAAACAAAAATGAAATTATTTAAAGCGTAGCAATGGATACGACTCAGTGTCGTGGGAAATCGAAAGCAGGATATAACACACAAACAAGCCACTATACACTACAATACTGGTTATTAAAATTTCAACAGTACGAACTCGACCTGTCACAAACATTTTTAAAAACCTTTGTACTTCTAAGTAGGTTACAGTCTTTTCAGCGCACTCTCCATTCTGCATACAGCATTATAGTGGACATATCCGTCAATTTGACACCCTGTGTACCCCAAAATTACCTAAATTTTCAATGTACCTGCGCTGTTTGCTGAAGTGACAGAAATCATGGGACACCTCCTAATATCGTGGCGGGCCTCCTTCTACGTGGTGCAGCAACTCGGCATCGCATGGACTCAACAAGTCGCTGAAAGTCCTCTGCAGAAATATTGACCTATGCTGCCCCTGTATCTGCCCATAACTGCAAAAGTGTTGCCGGTGCAGAATTTTGTGCACCAAGTCAACTCTAGATTATATTCGAGGGGATTCATGTCGGGCGATCTGGGTGGCCAAGCCACTCGCTCGAATTATCCAGAATGTTCTTCAAACCAGTCGCGAACTACTGTCATCCACAAAAAATTCCAGCGTTGTTTCGGGACATGACGTCCATGAATGTCTGAAAATAGTTTCCAAGTAGTCGAACTGCTAGAGGACCCAGTCCACTTCATGTCAACACAACCCACAGCATTACAATGCCACTACCAGTTTGCACAGTGACTTGTTGACGTCTTGGGTCCATGGCTTCGTGGGGTCTGCGCCACACTCGAGCGCTGCTATCAGCTCTCCCTAACTGACGAAGCCACGATTTTCCAGTCGCCGAGGCTGCCACGAGCCCAGGAGAGGCACTGCAGGCGATGTCGTCCTGTTAGCAAAGGGGCTCGCGTCCACCGTCTTCTGCCATAGCCCATTAACGCCAAATTTCGCCGCACTGTCCTAACGGATACTTTCGTTGTGCATTCCACATTGATTTCTGCGCTTATTTCATGCAGTGTTGCTTGTCTGTTAGCACTGACAACTCTAAACAAAAGCCGCTGTCCTCGGCAGTCAAGCGAGTGCTTCAGCCACTGCGTTCGTGTTGAGAGATAATCCCTGAACTTTGGTATTCTCGAGATACTCTTGACACTGTGGGTCACAGGACATTGCATTCCCTAACGATTTCCGAAATAAACTGTTCCATGCGTCTAGCTCCAACTACCATTCCACGTTCGAAGTCTGTTAATCCCCGAGGGGAGTTTTCTCATATGAACCTCGCCTGTGTACTGCCCTTTCTCTACCTTGTGTAAGCGATACTACTTCCATCTGTATACGTGAATAGCGTTATCGCATGACTTCCGTCACCTGTGTATACGCACAATGAATAACTTTCATTATATTCTATCCGTTCTGACGTTGCAAACTTAATGGCTAGCAGTGTATGTTATAATAAGTATAGTGCCCAGAACATTATAGAATTAGACGTACTTTTACCTGGCATGTTTATTGGCATGGTGTTTTTCTCTTTTTGTTTAGTTAAAATTTTTGTATCTCAGTGAAACATTTTTGGCGTCGCAACCATTTTGAAATACTAAATACACGATCCAGTAACATTATTGTAATCACCACCTTTGTTCAATGCCAACGTGCACTAACCACTCACAGATAGCATGTGGTAGCACTAGCAGTGAAGGATACATAAAGTGCTTTGCGGGAACACGGACTACAGTGCAGTAAGTGTCGTAATGCGAAAATGGCCACGGTTAAAGTATACCGTAATGGCAAAATGGCGTATTCCAAAACCTGCATCGAGGCAACTGTGGTGCGGGCAATGGCTGTCAATAGACGTGCAACTAGGGATGTATAGTTCATGAAAGAAATAGTTCTAATGAACTATTCCGAGAAGGGAACTATTTGACGCTACCTTTCTTTTAGTGAACTATCTTTCTTTTACTCCTTGCTTGACACTGTGGCTCACAGGAAGTTAGCACTCGTATGTGCTTGGATGAATGCTCCCCCTCCCCTTCCCACCCTTTTTACTGAGTACACTCCACATCTCCGACATAACTGTCCTTAGTTCTGAGGCTATAACAGTGATTTGTGTGAACTGCCTTGGATCAGAAGGCCGGAACTGCTCCGTTAGTTCACTTACTTCAGTTCAGGTTCCAGTTCTGCACTGTGCAAACAGTGTTGGATTGGAAGAACAAAACAGTTTCATTACTTCGCTTAATTCAGTTTAGGTTCCTGTTCCAAACTGTGTGAAACGCTTAGGATAGAAAGACCAAAATAATTCCGTTAGCTCACTTAGTTCAACTCAGGTCCCAGCTCAGAATTGCGTGAACTGTGTCGGATCGGAAGACTGAAACGGTTGTTTTAGCTCACCTAGTTCTGTTCAGGGTACAGTTTCAAGATGTGTGAACTGTGTCAGAATGAAAGAGTAAAACTGTTCCTTTGGTTCACTTACTCGCCGCGCGGGAGTAGCCGAGCGATCTGGGGCGCTGCAGTCATGGACTGTGCGGTTGGTCCCGGCGGAGGTTCGAGTCCTCCCTCGGGCATGGGTGTGCGTGTTTGTCCTTACGACAATTTAGGTTAAGTAGTGTGTAGGCCGAGAGACTGATAAACTTAGCAGTTAAGTCCCATAGGATTTCACACACATTTGAACATTTTTTCACTTACTTCAGTTTAGGTTTTCTTTTTTCCAAACTGTGTGAACTGCATCAGATCGAAAGACTGAACGTGTTCCATGGTTCACCTAGTTCAGTTCAGCTCCAGTTCCAGTCCTCCATCCCCTTGACACTTGTTTACATTTATAACACAGTTTCGATTTTCAACTCTTATTTATTTAGTATCTTAAGAATTAGTTTTTGTGAACTATTAGATACGAATGAGTTCTCCTTTTCCAGACCCTACTAGGAAAGAAAAGCGACGAAACGCTCTTGATGACATTGAGAATAATTTAATCTTTATTGGTCCGTGCTTCCGTGGTTTCCTAGTAAAGGCTTGGGTTAAAATTGAATGCACTCAACCTATTCTAATAACAAGATTCCATGGACAAAAATTTTTTTCTGAAATATACACACTGGGTTGGTTCCTGAAAGTCATTCATTTTTTGCTGGCAATAAAGTTATGCTACTGATTTATTAGTTTACAGGTTTTTCAAAGTGCTATATTTTTCTGACCTTTAGCAATAAAAATTAATTATGTTGTTCATCGAACTAGTTCAATAAAAAGAAGTATCTCAAAAGTAACGGTTCTGTAAAAAGAACAACATTGAGCATCTCTAAGTGCAACTATAGAACAACTGAATGCCCACATGAACCAAGGGTCTACCAACAGGTTCTCCTCAACGGCCTTTCAGTGAACGTTGCTGCATATGAGCCTCTGCAGCAGGTGCCTGGTTGATGTAATCATGCTTACCGCTATTTATATGCGTAGAAGGCTGGAATTTGCACGGGAGTACAGCTCGATGTCCGCTGAGTGGAGGCAGGTGGCCTTCTCACATGAATCATTTTATACACCATCGGACAAATGGCCATTGGCGTGTAGGGCGTGAAACGTGTGAAAGCAAAGGGTCCAGGCTGGAGGAGAGAGCGTTATGGTCTGGGGAATGTTTTCGTGGTAGTCCCTGAGCAATCTCGTCATTCAGGAAGACACAATGGATAACACTAGTACGCATCTATCCTTGGGGACCGCGTACATCCCAAAATGCAGTCTGCTTTTCCTCGGAACGATGGCATCTACCAGCAGCACATTGCAAGGGTGTCACAGCTTGCAGTGTACGCTCGCAGTTTGAGTAGAACAAGGATGAATTTGTGGTACACCCCTGTCCACTAAACTTCGGGGATTTAAACGCAAAGGAGAATTTATGGGACCATCTCGGTCGCGCTTTTCGCGCCATGGATCCTTAACCGAGAAATCTAGTGCAGCTGACGATGGCACCGCAGTCGGCATGGCTCCACATACCTATTAGTACCTTCCAGCAAGTCACTTACACTCTTTCTGCATGTCTCGCAGCGGTCGGCTGGCTATTCAGGCTTTTAACAGGTGATCACGTTAGTGTGACTCATATTACGATGCTAAAATCCAATATTTATCACTAATACAAAGTTCTGATCATCTGGTACATATTTGACATTTGTCCAGTATGAAGACGTTTTTATTGTTAATTTCTCAAGCAGTGTCCGCGACTTTACTAGAACTCCAAGTATAGCAAATTGGTCAGAGGCAATATCGTAACTTATTTCTTATACATGCTGGCTTGTATTTTATATCAGCAGAGCAAGATGGAGTAGGTACACCGCAGTTCATTTATTAACAAGACAACGTAGTCAAATATTTTCGATAATGTTACAAGCTGAAGAAATGAATCAAAATTTGTGCCACAAGTGGGACCTGAGCCTGTCTCTGCTGCTTAGGGAGCACATGTGCTGAACGTTACACTGCTGTAGTAGTATGGCTCAAACAGCTACACGGATAACTCTAGTCCAATGCCCTCCAAACTCAAACTTCATTTCATGTCTTCAATCCACTTTTCCCTTCTTAAACAGTCAGTACTGCCTAGGCTCTCCACCACTGGAAGAGCACCCCATCTTTGTAGGTAATGAGGAAATCCTGCTCTTATGGAAATACATTTTCATTGTGATATCAGACAGTGAAGTAAGAGAACAGGGTTCAAATCTTGTTCAAGTCCTGGCTGTGGCACAAGTTTTAATTTATTTCTTCATCTGCTGTCCATTATCGAAGACAAAGTTGAAACTCATATGCCGTAAGGTAATCGTGATTTCATCAGATCAGTAGTCAAATATGTTCATATTTTTTCCATCGGTCTAGTAAATAGCCCTTTATGATCTACGAGATCATAACTGGCACTAGATGAAATTTTTTGTTTATGCAGCAATTTATGTTTATCAATAAAATTTTCTTTAAACTTTCTAATCAAGCTATTGAACAGTTCCTAGAGCGACTTTTTTCAGTGATGAAGCTACTTCCTTTCACACCTGTTTTTTGAATAACCACATTACCCTCACTTTGTGTTCATGCAATCCTCTTCTGTCTGGAAAGGTAAACATTTGGTGCCTCCTCACGTACGAGCGTATGACACAAGTCTTTTTCAGCGAGCACTCTGTAGCACATAATTTCGTTGATATACTCGGACAGTTCTTTATCCCCTGTTTCAGGAAATTCAGCCAAATGCAAATTTTTTATTGGACATTGAGCTGTCGCACAAGAGGTTGACTGTTTCTTGGTCATAGCGTTGGTCTACGTGGAGTCTCCAACCTCAGATCCATCTCCAGGCATTCCTCCTACCGTATTTCTATAGATCATACCAAGAGCATTGAAAACAATTGATCCATATTCCAGTAAGTTAATTTAAAAGCAGACTAGTTTCTACATAAATGTTTGTTGTAAAAGCCAAAAACATAAATTGGAAACATTAATAGTCAATGTAGCGCATGATGAGAAATTTGTCTCCCTATTTCTTGTGACACTAAAATCATTATAAAAATCAGGAAATGCAGGTAATCGAATTAAAGACAGCTCTGCACTCTGAATATTAATTAGGGCAACGTTATTATAATATGCAATCGAATAAATAATCTGTGTACCGTCAATGTCTTTGGATGGTAGCAACGACAGCGTAACAGAGAACTCAGTTTCCTAGAAGGTCGCACAGGCGTACCAGTGGCCTTCTTCGTTATTTTTGGACGCATTCTTGACCAAGTAACTTGTCGTAACAAGTTTCCGCGAGTTTTTTATTTGTTTATCCCCTCGGTCACGCATCTGGCACTTCTATTGACCCCATAGACGGTGGACAGGTTGACGTCAGCAGAGACGAAATATGATCGCGCCGATTCCTGTGCCTAAGTCCATACCATACACTTCTGGTGATTGCGCTCCTCTTGTCTTTCGTATGCCGAAACAGAGTTTGGCGATCTCCAATAAATGCCGAATCAACTGTATCTTGATGCCAGAATGTGGTCTATCACACGATTCTTTCTTTTAGTCAAATTATGTCATAATTTTTTTCCTACTCGATTCTGCTCAGTTCGTCTTCACAATTATCCGATCTACTCAGTCTATAGCAGCACGTTTTAGATGTTATTTTCTTCTTGTCTGTACAGCTTATAGTGTATGGCTACACTCCAGACGAGTAGTTCCAGAAAACCTTTCATAACATTTAAATTTCTACAACGTATTAAAATTATTCTGCTTTTCTGAAAAGCTTTTCTTTCTGTTTCCAGTCTGCTTTGTATATCCTCTTCACTTCAACTAATGTCAGTCATAACGCTCCCCACTGCGTTTACCCTAATCCAATGAAAAAGGAAACAGTAGCCGCGGGAATCTTAAGATTTCGCGTAGACTTTGATGAGATTTTGATTTCTTGTTGTTGTTGTGGTCTTCAGTCCTGAGACTGGTTAAGCACCTGTAAATCAAGGGATATTAATGAAATTTGATTTTCAGGTGGAGACCACTATATAATGTGTTTATTGAAGTACGCGAGATGAAATGTGAAGTATAGCAGCACCAACTAAGTATGCTGACCGTGGTGGATACGAAATCATGACAGACTGCCGGACTATAGGTATGGGCGTGCAAATACCATCTCCCCACAGAAAGATTGTATGATAAGGAAACAAAATGAGGTTTGGAAAGTAAGGTGAGTGTAACACAATTAAAACCCTCTTCTGCTGACGTATTTGTGAATGATTATAGTACCGTACGTTGTTTGGGTGCTTTCAGTAATACAGTGGATGATATGTGTTTATGCTACAATAGAAAATGCCTATGACCTTAATTAACATGTTTTGAACCATTTTCAGTCACTGCTTCTGCTTCGCTATGTGAAGTCATGTATTTGTGTGGTTATGTTTTATTTTATGTACCCTTTGTGACTTCGTCAAGGGCGTTTTCAGCAATTTTTCTTCTGAAACAACACAGGTGGTGATTTTTAAGGTTATCTGTTAACCGCCCTTGTACGGCTAGCCCCTTGCACTTGATTTATATGATTTTCTTCTTGTGTATTTGTACTTAGTCTGTGTTAGTGGTAAAATTTATTATGATTGTTTTTCTTGAATACTTTTGATTGTGCATAAATTGCTTCCCTAACATTTTTTCGTATCCACAGTCAGTTTCCTTTGTATATTAGATTCAATATGTGAAGCTGAGTACATGTGCATATTTGACGTTTCTTGGTCTCGCTCTGTGATCTCTAATGAATTATTGTTTCAGTTTTTGTTGTAAATGTTTTAAATTTTCCTTGTTCATTATGTTGCTGCTTATTCAATAGTTTATTGTGATTTCTATTTTATGTGATTTGATGCATTGTAGCTTTCATTCTGTTGTAGTATCTAGTGATTTCCTTTGTTTCTGTTAGCCGATTTCTACGCCATATCAGTAATCTAATTGAACAACACCACGTATATAAATTTTAAACTTATTTTGATCTGTGTCTGAAGACGTTTACTTATGTAACTGAGATATAATTGTTATAAGTGTATTGGGGGTTCGTTCCTAATTTCACAGCTTTAGTTGATTTACTGTAAGCACACCGTTTTCAAATATGTTATGTTTTTGAGCGCAGTGTGGAAGAAACAAATAAAAACCTTTTTTTGAAAATACTTTTAACAAACTCTCCACTGCAAAAATGATTCCGACAGACTATTCTTTTTCGGGATTTTGGTATGATGAGAGAGCTGTCAGATCCCTCTCATATCTTTTTGCTGTTTTAATGTTTTCATTGACTTTTGCCGCTTGCTTGATGTTTGTGAAAATAACCAACACTGAAGGTCGTTTGCCACTGTATTATTGCACGTTTGATAAATGATAATATGGGTCCACCCTCCTGACGCTTTCCTAATGCAACTAATCTGAAAATCGAATCTTACAGACAACAAACGGGCAGATTAATAAAACGAACTTGTCAAGATGCTGGCGTGTGTCTCACCACTTGCGCTTTGACCGAGACATATACGTGCTAAGATTGAAAACCAGCCAGTAATTTCACTGTGAGCCTAAGTAAGGCAGAAACAATTTGCAGTCATCCTAGAAATTAGCCCCTTTTAATAGAATATAGATAGATTGATTACCATGTTAGCAGTTCTTATTGACATATTAGTTTTTTGTTCGTATGAGGTAATGTTCTGAGGTCGAGTTTCCGACGCGTGCCGTGCACCCCGTACGGCACGCCGGGTAATAGAGAAGGCACACATAAGACATACAGCAGAACCTGTACCCTGAGCGGTCGCTTCTCATTCACACCAGGGCACCGTCAAGGCTCATTCTCGGTTGTATGCACCAAGCGGGACTCTACACTAACGATGCGGACTCACCTCTTGCAGACGCCGTCGAACCAGTCTCGAAAAGACAGCTCCGAAATTGTCAATCTTTTATACATCCAAGCACCAGAGGGGAGCTGACTTGCTGCTGATTGAATAGGAAGTTATACCCACAGCAGACGTATCGATGCCAAATGTGTTTACCAGAGCCGTGGAAGGGGCTGAGACACTTCTGAAAAATAATCAGAATGTTAGAGGAAAAAACGGCCATTTGCTAATTTCTCACATGCTACCGCCAAGACTTTGTGATGTGAATCTTTAAGAGGCTCATAAGAGGAGCGGAGTCATGTTGAAAATTTTCTCTCTTCCGACACGTCAACAAATAAGCACGAACCCGGGATGGCTGACAGGGGTTTTAGAAGGAATTATTTTTGGTGAGACGCCGGAGTTGAGAAATGAAAAGTTGAATGAACATTATGTTCTGGAGAGCGATGTAGAGAAGATTCAGTGTCGGATATCGGTGGAGAATAGCAGCTTTCTTATTTTGAGAGTAATGGAGAGCATTTGGTGTTCGTTTGAGAACAAAGGTGGCAGCCACAATGGTGAGTATTCACACTGCAATGTTAGGGCTTAACTGAGGTTAGCATCGTGTGAAGTTTAGGCACTTCGAGACCAAATTAAACTCGTTTCACAGCCGCGGAGTGGCCGAGCGATTTGAGGCGCCATGTCCCGGATTGCAAGGCCCCTCCCTCCGGGAGTTCGAGTCCTCCCACGGGCATGGGTGTGTATGTTGTTCTTAGCATATTTTAATTTAAGTTAGTTTAAGTAGTGTTTAAGTCTAGGGACCGATGACCTCAGCAGTTTGGTTCCTTGGGAATTCACACACATTTGATTTTTTTTTTTTTTTCGTTTCAGTTGTTTCGCGACTCGGGACACAGCGTTTCATACAGCGAATCCTGAGTTATTATGACTTGCTCATTAACTAGCGTACTTAACGAAATCATTCTAGTGCTTGTCTAACCTCTCCTTAATACCACAGGTAACGCAGTTATTCCTCCCACTGGCCGAGCGTTTCTAGGCGCTACAGTCTGGAACCACGCGACCGCTACGGTCGCAGGTTCGAATCCTGCCTCGGGCATGGATGTGTGTGATGTCCTTAGGTTAGTTAGGTTTAAGTAGTTCTAAGTTCTATGGGACTGATGACCACAGCAGTTAAGTTCCATAGTGCTCAGAGCCATTTGAACCATTTGAACCATTTTAGAGCCTCCCACATCATTCAAAGCTGATTCAGTCTGGATCTCCGGAAGTACTCCTGTTTCATACTGTGTTCTTCAGTACTTGGCGGACATAACCAACTTGCATTTCTTGCAACTAAGACAGTTTAATAATTCATGTATTTCTTGTTATTTTTGAAGATGTTCCTATGTTTAATTTCTCTTAAGTGTTTGGATCTCTTTAAAATAAATATGTAGAAATCGGATTCTTCTTGATATCATTTTGGTAGTTAGTTAATCCGACGTCATTTGAACATAGATTAGCCAAGGCCTTCGTCGAGGGACATTGTTTCTTATGGCAATTTCGTGGTGCAAATCTTACTTTAAATAACAGGGAGCTCCTGATCAGTCTGAAGGCCATAGGACAAATTCCTTTATTTTATGTTAACCATTCACGCTCAGGCGTATAGTGACCCTTGTATTTAATCATTAGTAGAATCAAACAACGGCAATATCTTGCATAGTACCCCCACAATAAACTTCTTTCAATAGTTACATGCAACTAAAAATGAAAAATAATGTTTTTGTGTGGGTTTCGTTGCATTTAACAACAGATAAAATATTAAATTTAAAAAAACTAAATTTAACACAGGAGGCAAAAAAATTAATTTTGGTCATTTAAAATTAAGCTCGCATTCAGTGTCACGTATTTATTGCTTTGAAATATTTCCAGTGGGGTCATCTTAATGATATTTCTTAACAGTATGTAAAACTTCAAAATTTACGTCTTATAACATAAGATGCTGAAAGACAGTTCGTGACCAATTGCATAATATTTCGCAGAACATAATATTTCGCAGAACTTAGGAAAACGCTTCATTTTTAATACTGATGCCATGTTCTGCCAATTTCTGACGGAAAATCAGTTATGTTATTAATGTTTATTAGGTCACCCGATTTCCACTCTTTAGTCATTTTTATTATCCTGTAATGATTCTTACTCGATGGCAGTGAACCCCGCCCATCTCCATCCCTGCTGAAGCGCTTGGCACCTTGGTGAAAACACCTGGCCACAAAATTCTCTGCCTGTAGCAATTGGCTCTGCCTCTTGGATGGACATTTGCAAACTGCCAGGAATTTTAAGGGAGATACAACACAGTTCCGACCGCGGAAGGCCATCGACATCGATTGTACTTGCAGGGCATCCCAGTTAATTGGTAGACTGGGGAAAATGCACACGGTAAACAACTGTAATTAAAAGAGATTAATTTTAAACTACAGGATGTATTCTTCACGGATTTAGAAACGTATTGTATTGGTAGATCAGCCTACACTGAATCCTTAAACTACATAAACACACAGATAGTAATCAATGAACGCAGAAATCAACATACTTAATTATCAAAAGAATTAATCGACTCCTGGAGCTTAAAGTGCGGGAAATAGGTAAATTCTATGAGAATCCTAAATACGCTGTCTGTCAGAAAAAATAAAAAAATAAAAAATTAAACACTCAGAAGGGAAGGACAAATTGAATGAAACTTTGGGGATTGAGAGTATATGTGATGTTAAGTCAGTGATTACAAAATCGAGTCAAATATACAAAGAACTTGTAAGTATGAGCTCGCTTATCAGTACGCGTTTCGCTCCCTCTGGTAAGGATACTTGTATCAATATGGTTAAAATTGTGTCATAAAGCAGTTGTGTCCGCTCCTGGCGTAAAACTGACCCAAAACAGTTGTAAATAGTTCTTCATATCCTAGATTTTGGGTTCAAAATGGTTCAAATGGCTCTGAGCACTATGGGACTTAATATCTGAGGTCATCAGTCCCCTAGACTTAGAGCTACTTAAACCTAACTAACCTAAGGACATCACACACATCCATGCCCGAGGCAGGATTCGAACCCGCGACCGTAGCTGCACCACGGTGCCGGACTGAAACGCCTAGAACCGCTCGGCTACAGCGGCCGGCTAGATTTTGGGACAGGTAGAGTATTGATGTCTGAGCTGGCCCCAAATATTTACCAGGGGAGCAGATCTGGGGGTCTTGCTGGCCAAACGAATACTTCAACATCACGCAGGCAGTTCGTAAAGACACGTCTCGTGGGTAGATGAACATTGTCCTCTTGAAAAGTGGCACTAAGGTACATTCACATGAGAGGTAACACATGACGAAGCAAGATGTCCGTAATTCCCGTTGTTCCGTCAGAGGTCTCTCAATAACGCACTGCTCAGCAGTGGTAGCGTGCTTCCCCACATGCAGCTTCTCCGGATCCGCTTCCCGACCTGGTTGGAAATTTTCTCCGCTCATCGACTGGCCGTTGTTTTGTCCTCATCATCATTTCATCCTCATTACCGGCACGCAAGTGGCCTAATGTGGCGTCGACTGAAATAAGACTTGCACTCGGCGGCCGAACTTGCCCGGATGGAGCCTCCCGGCCAACAGTGCCACATGCTCATTTCATTTCATACCCAACGACTTCCCACAATATTACATTAGGAGTAACACTAGTATAATTCCCCAGAACATTGAAGCAATATGATATCTTCCCAGGTCGGCACCATACTGCCAGACATTGGTCATCCGAAGCAATGCAGTGTCGTAATTCACGGTTGAACACAATACAACACCAAACATCAGTAGTCTGTTCTTACTTATCGCGTCATCTCTACTTCGGAGCGGTTTGTGTTGTAGTAGCCTACGTATTGGACGTTCAGTCCCTAGTCCGGTTGTTGCTCTCACCGATGGTGCAGGATAACAGAGAATCTTGCAGGGGTCAATTACTTGCTATCGAAAGTCAGGGGTAAATGCGACGAGGTTACGATGTGACTGTTGCTGTAAGGGTACAGATATTGATCCACTACTTGCAGGATCGACTCTACCCTTTCACTTCGTTGCCCCTGGCGTGGATGCCACAAAGCTGTAGAAGGGAGAAACTGGCACCTGGAGATCGTCTGGCGCGAAGGAGTGAGTCAGTCGTGCCGGAGCATGCCTGCAAAAGAAAATCTCAATTGTTCGCTCTTCAAGTGTAAAAGCGAAGTATTTTGTGCAAAGTATGTAGAAAGTCGCACCAGAGGCTTCATGCGAGTAGGATGTGTATATGTGTGAGCAAAACGAGAATTTTGAAGCTCTGGGCTACTCCCTCCTACTTTCGTATCCGGAGGTTGTTATGTAATTAAATGGCCATCGCACAATAAATAATCGGCAATGATAGACTCATACAAGATCTTGATAGATGAGTGACTGTAATTGTAGTCTGGCGCGCTCTGTACCAACGTGATACTTCAGTTTAATGTGGAATAAATTAACTGTGTCATAGAAAAGTGTCCACATATTACAACTTCTTCACTATTATATTTGTGGAGGGAGTGAATTATATAACAGCGTGGGAGAATAGATATGGCATGCCCTATAGGCTCACGGTCACAACTTTAGTTGACAGCACATTTACCTTTGGAGTAACTTCGCCCTCCAAAACTGACTCATTATACTTTTTTAAAGTGTTACACAGTTGTAAGTTGTTTCTTTTGAAAGCACCTGTTTCGTGCCCTAGTAATTATACCTGCTCACTTCTTCTCAACTTGACGAGTTTTCCAATTACTGCAAGTTTTCCTCCTGTACCAGTAGTCCCAAGCTTTCCTTTTTATATAAGTGCCTCTTTGCATTTGTCATTACACCATTTGTGTTTTCTTTGCTTATTCTCTGGAGCTGTTTCACATGCAATACATTTCATTGTTTTTCTAAAGTAGGTGGAGTCAAAATATTCACTTCCTTCACCAGTTTTTGAAAATCGAACTCCTTTTCCATCAAAGTTTCGTTGTTAATTGTCTTATTCATACTGTTTTGTTTCATGATTTTATATTTTGGAGTAAACATCATGTGGATCTCAGTTGGGTGGTAATGTGAATCTGCTTCCATTTCTCACTTGACTCAAATGTTCTTGTGCTACTTATTTAATATATTACAAAACTAAGCTCTACATATCATATTTGGGATGCTTCCCATCCAAAAATTGCTCAAATATGAAACAATTCGGACCTCTTAAGATACCTGATTCGCTGCATCCTTGATACAAATTGCCCAACACTCCTGTTTCTGAAGGACAGTTCCCAATGACAGTTTTTCAAATGAATTCAAAAGAGACTTCTTGTTAAGGTTCATTAAAAAATATTTTCTTGGCTGGGATAAAAACAGAGTGGTCTGCAGGCACTTGGAATAGAGAGTACATCACATCTTCTTGTCATACCATTAGGAGCTGCCATCCGGTGTGAAGTGGTGGCTCGCCAGACTTGGCATTTTGAATCACCCAGGGATCAGAACTTCAGGACAATATTCATGAGTTATCAGGAAATTAATCATTCTTCTGACAGAATAAGTCGGCAGACCTGCTATCTAACATATATTAGAGTGATATATCTCAATATTTACTGCTTTTTGCTGCATTTTGAGTTTAAAATTTCTATCACTTTTAATAGAAGCCAAGGAACAATTCGTCACATCATTCCTATTCGTCTGTTGGCGAAGATAAGCAACAGGAGCTTAAAGTAATAGGTGAGGACAGGTGATTTTATTTAGTGGTTTTGAAGCGGAATAGTATTTAAAGTAAAATTCGTCTTTGACAACAAAATATTACTAATTTATTAATTACATTGCATAAGCAAGCATTGGTTTTCAACTATTTATTCTTATATTAACTTTCATAATAAAACGTTTATTTTAAACTATGTATATTTTATACTTGCTTTCGCTTTCTATAAAGAAGTTTATTTCCCTGTGTAGCAGCTCATATGCGTTTAGGTATGAAGGCTGGTTTGGGATACTCACTTTACATTTCACTGTCATTTTTGTACAGCAGTTTCATGTAAACGTCGCATAGTTTTTCTTTGTTTTTGTTTTTTTTGCAGACCTGAAAAAATATTGTGACACTTGACAAGCATCATAGACATGGAAGTTAATTAATTTAAGGCTCTATTGTGTCATACACAAGGCTGCTAAATAGATCGAACTGTTAACCTTTTTCCCGGAGGAGACATCTGTTGGTGGCAGTCAGCAGCCCCAGCACAAATCAGCAATGATTTTATTTTGTATTCTTCAGGGTTTATAGAATAGTATTTGCAATAAAATTCATATATAGCAACTACATATTTCTAATTCATTAATACTAGATAAGCACATCTTGATTTTTTGACTATTTATAGACAGTATGTCATACACTTATTTCAATATTCCATAGCAAATGATATATAGTTCCTGATGCAATGCCTGGTGTGGGAGATTACTATTCCCGTCTTTCCCATCGAACCCCCCCCCCCCCCTCCACCCCAACAATTCCCTCCATCTGCCCCCCACAGCTGAAGACATGATCCGTTTCTTAACGACAGTCCTCCAAAACATCCACCCTTTTCAACCACCCCACATCCTAAAACAGCTCTCTTTCGCCACCCACTCTGTCTTTCACCTCAACACGTTCACCACGTACTCCCACAACGAAGCCCACTTAACCTTCACCCACCTCGACACCCTAGTCTAAGCCTCTCCTCTTCCTTCCCTTCACACCCCTCTCTTCCTGTCATGGCCCGGCCAGAGTGTCGCATTCTCTTCTAGAACATCTGCCCCTTCTGCACCAACAAATACCTCTTCATGAACACCCTCTCCCAGCACTGGGTCGACAACCTCCTCCTGAATGAAATATTCCTCCAGCCCCAACCATACTGTCCAAAACTCTCCCTATATCCTCCACCGAACAGATGTTCCTGGTCCCTAAGCGCAGGGTGGAGTCGCTATCAGCCACCTTATTCACATCCCCAACTGGCCACGACTCCTCCTCAATGATCCCACCAAATACATCACACCAGCGTCTTTTTCCCCTCGCTCACCTGTGCCACCATTTATGTCCGCTCCACTGCTCCTATTCCCTATGAGTTCATCTCCCACGTTGACCTCACCTTCTCCACCTATGTGATTGCGCCAGCATCATCATACACAGCTGCTCCCCTGCCACCCTTTGGTGGCGGCATCAGTTCCTTCCCATGATCCAAGATTACCTGGTTACTCTTCCTCAGCAAACCCATCCCAAAAGCAACACCACCTCTGATGTTGTCATTGCCTCTGCCAACCTCCTTGGGCGGATCACCATAGACATCCTTGATCCCATAGATAGCGACCACCTCCCACACCTTCTCACCATAATGTCTGCTCACCACCCACCTCTAGCTCCCCACCTTGCACCCCTTCCAAAGATAGTCCATGAGTACGGTCATACCAACTGGGATGCCTACCGGGAACCCATAGGCCCCCAGGTCAAAAGCTACTATCTAACCTATCACCGTCCTTACGACATCACCCACGCCTCGTCCTTCATTCAGAAGGCCATTATTGATGCTATGGAGACCCATGTTCCTACTAAAACCATCCATTTAAACCATCTCACTCTCCCTCCATGGGCCGTTCTCCTCCTCTGTGAATCCAGCCATCTCTATCGCTCCTTCCTGTGCACTCCACCTCCACTGGCAACTCCAGCAGCATGTTCAGAAACTGATTACAGCAAGGAAACGCTGGGATTGGCGCCAGATCTGCACATGACTCAACACCACCCTACCTATAAACTCCTCCAAGTACTTGTCAGCCTTCCATCGCCTCACTGGTTCACATTCTACACCCCATTACCCCCTTCTCCATAACAACTGCCCCTCCCTGACAACCTCAGTAAGGCCAATCACTTCGCTTCCCACCTTTCTGATGTCTTCTCCATCCCTGATGATTCCCACTTTGATTATTTCTTTTTCCCCACCATCATGAAACACAACAATACCTCGGTCGCTCCACTCACTCCCAGTCTGCAGTATTTGGGACAGTTAACCCCCTCTGACATCAGCACTCCAATCACAGCACAAGACATTAAAGTTATCCTCCAGTCAAAACGAAACGTGGCCCCTGGTCATGACAGGGTCACATACTGCCTCCTCAAAGAATGCCCCTTCTCATTCCTAACTATCCATGTCACTTTATTCAATGTCATCCTCTCCACTGGCATTTACCCTGACCTGTGAAAGACTTCCCATATCCTCCTGTTCCTCAAACCCAACAAACCCCTATCCACCACCCCTTGCTATCATCCCATCTGCCTCATCTCCATCTTCAGTAAGGTCTTCGAATCCATCCTCTCCTTTCATATCCATCACCACCTTAATCAATACCACCTCCTCCCCCTTACACTCTGTGGCTTCACCTCCTCCCCCTTACCCTGTGTGGCTCCCGACACTCTTTCTCTGCTAAAGACCAAATCCTTAACCTCATCCACCTTCTCTCACCCCAACTTAACTCCCATTGGACCGCCATTTTTGTTTCCCTCGACCTCCAGAATGCTTATAACCACGTAAGGCATTCCTGTCTACTCTTTAAACTCCAAACCTACGACCTGCCTATCAATTTTGTCCATCTGGTCGCTGCCTTCCTCTCACACTGTCTTTCTATGTCACTCTCCACGATACCAACTCCCGTATCTTTTATCCCACTGCCAGCATTCCCCAAGGCTCAGTCCCCTCTGCTCTCCTCTATCTCATGTACACCGCTGATACGCCCATGTCACCTCCACCTGTACACCTCCTCAAATATGCTGATGACACCGACTTCGTGGCTCTCTACCCTACACTTCAACAGTCCCAATGCACCCTCCAAACCCATCTTGACCAGTTCAAACTTGCTGCAACCAGTGGTTCCTTCATATCAACCCCTCCAAGACCCTGAAAATCATCATAGGCTGCACCACCAGCTCTTTCCATCTCCATGATTTCTACCTAACCATTTATGGTCATCCCATTCAGCTCACCTCCACCCTGAGATATCTTGGCCTCAACTTTAACCATCACCTCACCTGGAACCCTCCTCTCCTGACCATCCAGCAGAAAACCCATACTTCATGTCGCCCCCCCCCCCCCACCAACTTTTATAAGGCCATCCAAATCCTTGAAAACCAGACACTCCACCTTGCCTTCCATATCCACCTTCTGTTCCCCACACAGCTGCTGTATGATCTCATCCCGTTTACCCACCTCAACCTTTTTCTCCAACATATCCGCATCCTTGACTCTGTCCACAGGCTTGATCCCCCCATTCCCCAGTGCCCTGCTTCCTCTCCACCCCTCACCTGTTGCTGCATCTCTATCACTGTATCCGTCCCTCTCTAGACCTCCTCACCCTCCTTCGTCAGTGCGGTTTCCAGAACCTCCCCATCCCAGTTGATGAAAATTCACCATGACATCAACCCCTCCTACCAACTGTAGCCTGGCCTTGTCCCCCACCCTTCCTATGTGCATACAAAGTAGTGGCATAAAATGAAACATAAACAGTGAAATGTAAAGTTAATAACAACAAAAATTAACTGCTACAAACGCACTTTATCAGAATACGTTATGTAAAACTACAGTGAGTGAATCTGTAACAATCGCTACTAAGAATGAAGACTGTCCTCTATGAACCATTCATGAACTGGCCTTCGATACATTATGTATAACTACAGCAAAGGTAAACTAAGGTGATGCCAAGGATATGGATATGAACTGTCTGAGGCAACCAGCCACTGCTCCATGTTGAAATGGACTGGCAGACACGATGATCCGTTAATGTGTTGAGTAGTTGCTACTACTAATCATGACAACATGTAGAAGATGATGAAATGCCAACAACGTGAACTTAAAATGTAGCTGGAGCGACAGAAATGCGGAGAAAACCAGTAAACCGTGGTTGAGCCACACACAGACGTGAAGGTTGAAAAAAATTGCTGAGTGGTGTTCATCACGAACTAAAAAACCTAATGTATACATACGTAAAAATCTCAGTAAAACCTTTGCTGACATAAAATGGAATGATAGATCAATGATATCTCTTTCACAGTAAATCTGTGTGATGCTAAGCAGTCGCAGCTAAAAATCGTAGTAGTATAGCTGCATAAATATCAAGGTCATGGGACAAAGTATCCTGATAGTAGCATTACTTAATTGAACACTTTTGGACAAATTGAGATGTATCAAATTAAAGTTAAAGCAATTACAGCGCTCTGTCACAAAATTTAAGTTTTTTGACCAGGTTTTAACACTTCTATGAGTGCCTACATCAGAAATTAAATATTCAAATTGGCATGTCACGTATAAGATAAACATCAAGCGAGAAAGGCTTTAGTCACAAAAATTTACAAAGAATACATGGAAGGCGAGCCACTATGGGCTGCTCATGCCTATAAAGCCATAGGTAGCAACAGACTGAGGTGCCCCCACATTAGCAATTGTGGGCACATGGTGTAATGTTTTCCTATGTATGCATAACATATTACCTTTATGCGTAACATGTTACATTTATTTACGTTCAGGATCAACTGCCAGAGACTGCACCATCAATTATCTGCAGGTTATCACAATTGCGGTACAGAATCCTATAAACGCCACAATTTAAATTTTTAATTTTGCGGTACGAATTGTGTTTGAGCCCGTTTTGTAAGAGAATGCTATTGGTGAAAGCTATGGTTAGTTCAGTGTTTAAAAAAATTTATTTCTTTTGTCAGAAATATTCCTCATATAGGTCGTTTAGTAAACTTCCAATTTCAGGTGTTGAAAGAGCCATGTGACCATTTAGCTTATTAAAAGAAAAATCAACTCCCTCGGTATTAAAATCGTTGGCATTAGCAACTTGTTTGAGAATCGTTATTTGTTTTTGGATTTTATAATTTGTGAAGGTACTTTTAACACTGATTGTTAAAATGCTTTTTATATTTAAAAGATTGGTAGCAAGCAGCATTAATGATGCTGTGAATCACAGTTGGCATTCTGTATATAGTAAAGCAATGTATTCCATCACAATTATACACGTTGAGATCTAAAAATTTATATGTTTATGGTTTTCATGCTCAAAAGTGAAAACAGCGTTAGGTTGAACATTATTTAGAATAACAGTTAGCGAATTTTTTTTATCTTTGTAGCGATTATAAAGAAACTGCATGGCATCAATATACGTTTTGCAGTAGAGGATTTAACTTGTGATTACAGGATTGTCTTGGAAAACTGTAATTTAACTTGATTTACAAAAATGTCTGCTCAGGTACCAGCTAGGAAGCTTCTTATTACCAAATCATCTTTTTGTGACTTTGTTTTATCATTGTAAGAGAAGTAGTTAAAGGCTAAAATACTTTCAAGTAGTTCAGAAAATTCTGTCACTTTTCCTGTAGTCGTAATTTTATGTTGTAACAAATTATTTGTATTAATTTCAATTGTTTCTGCAATCTGTATATCGGTATATAAATTGGTAATACCAAATGAGGCAAATTTAACATCATTTGGGATGTCAGTGTTGTAAATTGCTTTATACGATAACTATTTTTCATGGTAAAATTTTTCTCATAGTCCGATCAAGTCCAAATAGAAATAACAAGTCTCTGACTGGTGGCTAAGGCCTGTGTTATGTGACACTCCGTCCTTTAGAGGTTACATGTTTCAAAGTTAAATTTCTGACAAAGGGTTATTTTCAATATTAAAATTTTTCACGTAGTCTGATGAAATCCGAAAAGAAATAACAATTCTTAAACCTGTTGCTAAGACCTGAAATGTACACCGCTTCTATGTGCCAATCGTCCTTTAAAGGTTAAATGTTTGAAACTTAAATTTCTGACAAAGGAGGACCACATCACATAGCCGACATGAAAAGGAATATGTTTTGCTGTGAAAGTCAATGATACGGCTTAAGTTCATCTTCAGTGTCTTAAAGTAACTACTTAAAATAGTATTGATTGGTTGAGTATGGTAGTATGTTTGCCTCTACTAAATAAAACAAAATGCATTTAAGCATGTCGCTATTAGTTCGTAATATACTTGCGCTGACAAAGTATACAAGACTTTCTCGTGTAGAAGCGTGAAAAGGAAGAAAAACAAATCATGATTTGTGCAACGTTTTCACATTTTTTAAACATTAGAAAAACGAAAATTGCATGTACTTTAGAATATGCACAAGAGATAAAATTTCCACAGTTCAGTTAAATCTTTGACATAGATATGGGCGGTGTCTGTTCTTGTGGACAGAAAGCACTGAAAGGAATGGAAAGGAAACGGGACAAGAAAAAAATAATAACTTCCAGCTGCACAAGGCATTGCAGAAATGCAAGAGTGAGAACCGAAAATTTGTACCTGAGTGGGACTCCAACATGGATACTCTGCTTCTATAGAATGGTTGCTTTTACCGTCTTCACAGTCCAGACAAGGTTTTTATCAGACCCAAATCCTCAACTTCACGCTTACCACAACGCAAAACTACCAAACCATTAATGCCATATTACCAGATTTCTGATTCCGGCAGGAGTTCGGACGTTGGTTGTGCATCCACACTGAAACTTTTGATCAGACATCCATCGCATCCATAGAACTATAGGTATACGTGGAGAGAACAGTCGAACTTGCCATGAAGCAGCGGGGACATATACATGAATAAGCGAAGTGAAAGATATGGGAAGGAACCGGGGTAGAAAAGAGATAGGGAGGACACAATCACCTCCAACTGCACACAGCATGCAACAATCCAGCGGCGAGAGTTGAAAGCATCTGCCGGACTAGGACTGGAATCCGGATGCTCCGCTTCACTAGAGCGAGAACCGTTACCTTAACAGCTATTTCTTTGTTTCTTTTTTTTACGCTACACCCTTTTTTGTGGACCTGTCTCTTTATCTAAGTTTAATCTCAAGAAAAAAAGAAAGAGTCTACCACTACTTGCCACCGAAACTTCTACCCTACCATTAAAAAAATTGACTATCTTTCTTTAGGCATTGCTCCTAACTATTCCGAAATTTTCCCAAGGCAATAGACTCCACTGATCTATAATTTTTATTTATTTGTTTATTTTTATTACATCGTTATAATTAGGATCTTTGACAGTCTGTTCGCTGTTGCAAAAGTCTGTCAATGCGTGGTTTAAAGCAGCTGTTGCAGTTCGTGAACTCTGTTGTGTCATAGTCTGATTCACGAGAATCACTCTACTCTAGTTCGTTTTAGCACAAAGGATACGATTCCTGTGTAATCGTTTCAAACAGGATCGTTTCGTGGGCATGGCGAGCTCCTTAAACGGCTACATCGCGGCGCTAGTGTCAACCGTTAACACCGAAGCTGCATACGTGTGATGAAATGGTCACGCTATTGAAACCTCCACGACTGAATCGACTCAACAAACACCGGCTGCTCCAACAAAACAGTCTTCTGTTTCTACCGAAAATGTGATCTCACAGGAAAAAACTCTCATCACCGGCAATGTTCCCAATACCGTAATAGATGACTACATAAAGGCCGTCAGTGTCATAATTTATGGCATCAATATTGCTCTTTGATCTCGCTTGTCTGGAGGCAATATTTGTATTTGTACGAGCGCTATTGAAAACGTAGATCAATTAGTGCAAGAGCGTTATTTGTGTATTAAAGAGATAATGACGTAAGTAAGGCGTTTTAAAAAAATCTGTACACGAGTTGTTTTTTCTAATGTATTTCCAGTTATCAGCAATGCTGTAATAGATTAAAAAACGTCTCAGTACAGACGTATACTAGGGCATATTACACTACTGGCCATTAAAATTGCTACACCATCAAGATGACGTGCTACAGACGCGAGATTTAACCGACAGGAAGAAGATGCTGTGATATGCAAATGATTAGCTTCTCAGAGCTTTCACACAAGGTTGGCGCCGGTGGCGACACCTACAACGTGCTGGAATGAGGAAAATTTCCAACCAATTTCTCATACACAAACAGCAGTCCACCGGCGTTGCCTGGTGAAACGTTGTTGTGATGCCTCGTGTAAGGAGGAGAAATGCGTACCATCACGTTTCCGACTTTGATAAAGGTCGGGTTGTAGCCTATCGTGATTGCGGTTTATCGTATTGCGACATTGCTGCTCTCGTTGGTCGAAATCCCATGACTGTTAGCAGAATATGGAATCGGGGGGCTCAGGAGGGTAATACGGAACTCCGTGCTGGATCCCAATGGCCTCTTATCACTAGCAGTCGAGATGACAGGCATCTTATCCGCATGGCTGTAACGGATCGTGCAGCCACGTCTCGATTCCTGAGTCAACAGATGAGGACGTTTGCAAGACGACAACCATCTGCACGAACAGTTCGACGACGTTTGCAGCAGCATGGACTATGAGCTCGGAGAGCATGACTGCTGTTACCCTTGACGCTGCATCACAGACAGGAACTCCTGGATGGTGTACTCAACGACGAACCTGGGTGCACCAATGGCAAAACGTCATTTTTTTTGGATGAATCCAGGTTCGGTTTACAGCATAATGATGGTCGCATCCGTGTTTGGCGACATCGCTGTGAACGCACATTGGAAGCGCGTATTCGTCATCGCCATACTGGCGTATCACCTGGCGTGATAGTATGGGGTGCCATTGGTTACTCGCCTCGGTCACCTCTAGTTCACTTTGACGGCATTTTGAACAGTGGACGTTACATTTCAGATGTGTTACGACCCATGGCTCTACCCTTCATTCAATTCCTGCGAAACCCTACATTTCAGCAGGATAATGCACGACCGCATGTTGCAGGTCCTGTACGGGTCTTTCTGGATACGGAAAATGTTCGACTGCTGCCCTGGCCAGCACATTCTCCAGATCTCTCACCAATTGAAAACGTCTGGTCAACGGTGGCCGAGCAACTGGCTCGTCACAATACGCCAGTCACTACTCGTGATGAACTGTGGTATCGTGTTGAAGCTGCATGGGCAGCTGTGCCTGAACACGCCATCCAAGCTCTGTTTGACTCAATGCCCAGACGTATTAAGGCCGTTATTACGGCCAGATGTGGTTGTTCTGGGTACTGATTTCTCAGGATCTATGCACCCAAATTGCTTGAAAATGTTATCATATGTCTGTTCTAGTATAATATATTTGTCCAATGAATACCCGTTTATCATCTGCATTTCTTCTTGGTGTAGCAACTTTAATGGCCAGTAGTGTACAATCCAAAGAACTAGGTCTCTTCAAAAACAAATCAAGTGCACACAGATAAATCTATAGTGTTTTAGAGCTGCAACAGCTAACCTAATGCAGCTCATTGTGCAACATTAGACTCACATTGCTTTCGTACAAGAACCATACCGTTATCAACAAAACGTAGGTGGTATCACTATTGGCTACAAGACATTTACCACAGGTGATACAAGGAGAGGGGCAGCAATACTGGTATCCAGTAAAGATATTGATTCTGTAATGATCAGCCACTTGTCTGAAGAACATTCAGTATTTGTAGAAATAAAAAACTCCAAACTCCGTTCGAACAGGCCTTGGAAGGCCCAACGGTACCGACCGGCCGCCGTGCCATCCTCAGCCCACAATCGTCACTGGATGCAGATACGGAGGGGCATGTGGTCAGCACACCACTCTGCCGGCCGTATATCAGTTCACCAGAACGGAGCCGCTACATCTGTCTCAAGTAGCTCCTCAGTTTGCCTTACATGGGCTGAGTGCACTCCGCTTGCCAACACCGCTCGGCTGATCGGGTGGTCACCCATGCAAGTGCGAGCCCAATCAGACAGCGATTAACCTCGGTGATCTGACGGGAACCGGTGTTACCACTGCGGCAAGGCCGTTGGCTTATTTGTAGAAACGGTAAAAGAAAAACTTACGGCTTTTCGTACCTAGCACGTCCTTAGATATCTCAAAACCCTCCAAAAATGAACTGAGAAAAATTGACGACGTAATAACCTACAGTGAAAGAATTGATTTAGTAATCGCTATGGACAGCAAGACAAGATATAGCACGTGGCATGATGCAGCAACAAACTCCAGAGGAAAGGCGATAGAATAATTTCTGTCTTACACTAATCTGTACCTACAAAACGAGAGGAATCATCGGCCAACTTTTGAAAAAAAGTTAAAGGCAGAGCAATATTGATTTAAATATGGCCACCTCTCATCTGCTGCCGATGCTAAGCCAATAGTCTTGTGGTGAAGAAGAGAGTTGCCCCGACCGCGAGATTATTACTTTTAGCAAGGCAGTGTGCCCAACGGTACATGCTGGAAGCATAACTCAAACTAAAACATTTATTGTTATAGACGAAAACTTGAGAGACCTTAACGGGTACTTGTTGGAAGACCTTACGTACAAACATTTACCAAATATGGATTTACATAACTTAAAAGAAATTTGGCATTAAAAGTTTAAGCGTAAACAAATACTGAAACTCTTAGCACAGAATTTTGGGAAGTTCTTGATACCTCAGGAAATAAAGCGTTCACGACGCAAAACCATGTGAAGCACAGAACTGAGAGAAAATCTGTCAGCTGATGGACGTCTGGATTAAATGCAACGCGAAAAAAGCTCATTATGGCAAGTTTATCGAAGGACAAAGGACAGCGAACAGTTGAGGGGGCAAAAAAGGCAACAATATTGTAAACAGAAGAAGCAATACAGCACTGCTATGCAGCAAGCAAAAACACAATCCTGGAAGCAATACTGCACGACGACCCCAACAAATAACCCATGGAAAGCAGTCTGTCTAATAACAGCAGGAAAAATAAAAAATAATGCTCCCATGACAAAGCTGAGGCAAAGTGAATACATGACAACAACGGATTTAACCGAAACTGCTACCTAAATGCTCGAAAATGAGGACGATGAAACAAGACACGGAATACCACAAACTAAAAATTCTCAAATGCTACGACCCAACGGATGCAGCTGTTACGCAGACAGAAATAGAGGAAATAATAACTAAACTGCCCGCAAACAAGGCTCCTGGTGATAATTGTGTTACTAGTAAGATCTTTCGTCGACTGTACGTCGTTTTTCAAAACTAAGTTACTGCTTTATTTAACAGTTGTCTAAAACCTCTTGCTTACCAAGATTGTAGAAAAATAACGAAATGTTACCCATTCTCAAACCTGGTAAAGAAAGCAGTACGGAAGTGCCCATCAACCTTTTGTAATCGGAGGGAAATGTATTAGAATAGCTATCACGAACTTCGTAGAGGAAAGCGTATCACAAGGACAGTATATAGTACAGTTCTGATCAGCCTGGATGTTCAGGGAGCTTTTGACACAGCTTGGTCGCCCAGTATCTTTAAAGCGTTACTAGAACATGAATGTCCTAGGAACTTACACATATCAAAAAAAGTTTTGCTTCACCTCAGTTCCGAAAGTTCCGGAACTTGTACAGAAAATTGGAATAGAGATCAACATAAACATCATTTCCGCCCTTTTTATTGCTCATCAAAACCATACATTGCATGTTGTACCAGCATACAGTGAGACCTTCAGAGGTGGTGATCCAGACTGCTGTTCACACCAGTACCTCTAGTACCCAGCAGCAGGTCCTCCTGTATTGATGCATGCCTGCATTCGTCGTGAACGGCGATTCGGCGTAGATCCCTCAGAGTGGTTGGTGGGTCACGTCGTCCATAAACAGCCCTTTTCAATCTATTCCAAGCATGTTTGATAGGGTTCATGTCCGGAGAACATGCTGACCACTGTAGTCCAGCGATATTCGTTATCGCCAGCCGGTGTGGCCGAGCGGTTCTAGGCTCTACCGTCTGGAACCGCGCGACCGCTACGGTCGCAGGTTCTAATCCTGCCCCGGGCATGTATGTGTGTGATGTCCTTAGGTTAGTTAGGTTTAAGTAGTTCTAAGTTCTAGGGGACTGATGACCAAACAAGGTAAGGCCCATAGTGCTCAGAGCCATTTGACCCATTTGATGTCGTTATCCTGAAGGAAGTCATTCATAAGATGTGCACGAGGGGGGCGCGAATTTTCTTCCATGAAGACGAATGCGTCGGCAATATGCTGCCGATATGGTTGCACTATCGGTCGGAGGATGGCATTCACGTGTCGTACGGCCGTTACCGCATCTTCCATGAACACCAGCCGCGAACGTCGGCCCCACATAATGCCACCCGCAAGCAGCAGTGAATCTCCAAGTTGCTGCACTCGCTGGACAGTGTGACTAAGGCGTTCGGCCTGACAGGGTTGCCTCCAAACACGTCTCCGACGATTGTCTGGTTGAAGGCATATGCGACACTCATCGGTGAAGATAACGTGATGCCAATCCTGAGCAGACCATTCGGCATGTTGCTGGGCCCATCTGTACCGCGCTGCATGGTGGCGTTGTTGCAAATATGGGCCTCGCCGTGGATGTCGGGAGTGAAGTTGCGCATCATGCAGCCTGTGCCACACAGTTTGATTCGTAACACGACGTCCTGTGGCTGCACGAAAAGCGTTATTCAACATTGACGTTGCTGTCAGAGTTCCTCCGAGTCATAATCCGCAAGTAGCGTTCATCCACTGCAATAGTACCCCTTGGACGGCCCGAGAGAGGCATGTCATCGACATTTCCTGTTTCTCTCTGTTTCTCCTCCACGTCCGAACAAAAACGCTTGGGTTCACTCAAAGACGCCCGGACACATCCCTTGTTGAGAGCCCTTCCTGGCACAAAGTAACAATGCGGACGCTATCGATCCGCGGTATTGACCATCTAGGCATGGTTGAACTACAGACACCACGAGCCGTGTACCTCCATCCTGGTGGAATGACTGGAACTGATCGGCTTTCGGATCCCCCTCCGCCTAATAAGTGCTGCTCATGCGTGGTTGTTTACATCTTTGGGCGGGTTTAGTGACTTCTCTGAACAGTCAAAGTGACTGTGTCTGTGATACAACATCCACAGTAAACGTCCATCTTCAGGGGTTCGGGGAACAGGGGTGATGCAAAACTTTTTTTGATGTGTGTATGTAACCTATAAAAACTATTTCATTGATAGCACAGCAGTGTTGGCGAATAGAAGCACCAAACTAGAAAGGAAGATGACAATAGTGTGCTCACAGGAGTCTTGCTGTGGCCCAGGCTTTTGGAATATACAGCATAACACAAAAACGGTAGCATTTGCAGATAACTCACTCAAGTTGACCAAAGCAGTTATTGTTATTATTGTCGAGGAGATGAGCAATAAAGAAATGTAAAAAATCACAGCGTGGGCCCAAAACAACAAAATCCGTTTTGATGAGCAAAAACCGAAAGTACTGTTAATAATAAGGAGAAGGCCTAAAAGGAATGCAACAGTTAGTGTCGTTCTAAACAATACCGCTTTGCAAACAAGTTGAACGATTAAAATACCTGGGTGCAATTATTGATTCTAAATTTATGTTTAATGAACATATACAGTACGTAGCTTAAAAAGGCACTAAACTTATTCAGCCTTTATCTAAGTCAGCAAGGCTCAAATGGCAACTTGGTTCAGGAGCAATGAAAATAAATTGCAAAGGAGCTGTACTACCATATTGGCATATGCAGCTGATTCATGGAATCACCCACTAAGAATAAAATATAACTGTACGAAGATTCGTAGAATCCAGCAATTGATCAACATAGAGATTGCTAACTCTTACGGAACGTCTACTGAAGCTTTGTGCATTCTAACAGGCTTTACACCAAGAATTATTAAACTCCAGAACGCAGCTGAAGAATTTAAAACTCCAAAAACCAAACACTTTGCCCATTCTATAGACACACTATAGATTACAAAAAGTGGCCTCATCCAACAAGTGCAATAACTTTAGAAGAAAATTACAAACTCAAGAAGTATTCTATAGAGGCTTACACCAATGGAAGCTATTCAGAGAACGTGTCTAGGAGTCGTAATAAACGTTAATGGCCCACCTTCCTATCAGTTAAAGTACACACCAAAGAATGGGTGGACCGCGCGTGGTAGACTCGCGGTCTGGGCGTCTTGCCACGGTTCGCGCGGCTCTCCCTGTCAGAGGTTCGAGTTCTCCCTCGGGCATGGATGTGTGTGTTGTCCTTAGCGTAAGTCAGTTTGAGTTAGATTAAGTAGTGTGTAAGCCTAGGGAGCGATGATCTCAGCAGTTTGGTCCGATATAACTTACCACAAATTTCCAAAAAAAGAATTGGTGCGTCATTAACCAAGCAGAAAAATTAGCAGACTTCCGAGCCTTGCAGCAACCAAAGAATTTAAGAGAAAAAAAAATGTTATAAAGGCAGAAAATCGAATTACGCTGGTTGCATAAAAAATTGCAGGAACCATAAATATTTGGCAGGAGAGACCAGAAGCAAAATTATGGTACTGCGTCAGAGGAAATGTCACTTTAAATTCGAACGGGCGAAAGCACATGTAGGAACTCCTGAGAGTGAACTGACAGACAAGGTTGCCAAACAAACACCTCGAGGAAACGCAACAGAAAGATACAACAGAATCCCTTCATCTGTGATCATAAGAAAGTGAAGATGCACTTCGAAAGAAAGATAGGAAAGAGACTGGACCTAAACTACAAAAGGAGCAATCATCAAAGATTTTTTTCGACTGTTTTAAGTCGTCTTTCCCTAAAGTTACCGCAGTCATCTAATCTTCAAGCTCAGTGAGAAGCCAAACCGCAGGGCTATCCCCGATATAAGACTTGTAGCGGTTAAGACTCGAATCATTGGACGATACAGTTTGGAATGCAGCCGTGTATGATACGTGTTTGTCTGTGAAAATAGTATGTGAGGCTGTTGCTTTCCGGGCGGGAAGGCGTGCCGGTCCCCGGCACGAATCCGCCCGGCGGACTAGTGTCGAGGTCCGGTGTGCCGGCCAGTCTGTGGATGGTTTTTAAGGCAGTTTTCCATCTGCCTCGGCGAATGCGGGCTGGTTCCCCTTCTTCCACCTCAGTTACACTATGTCTGCGTTTGCTGTGCAAGAAGTGTCTCCAGGTACGCCTACACCATCACTACTCTACCACCCAAGCATTTGCGGCTACACTCGTCAGGTATGAGACGTTCCTGGGGGCGTCCACTGGGGGTCGAACAGCACAATAACACTGGATACGGTGTCGAGCGGCGGTGGACTGCTATAGTGTGTTGTGTGGTTGTGAACCACTGAGGGCTACGGCTGGGACGAAGCCTCTCCTTCGTTTCTAGGTCCCCAGTTCCATACAATACAATACAACACAATACAATGTGAGGCTGCGGAGTCACCTTCGCAGCGGTCGCAAGAACGAGGAACCATTCAAAGTCGGGCATTACCCCGGATGGTGAGCATTCTTAAACTTCATGAATTGGTTTTCATCAGTAAGGATAACAATACATACAGGTGCCTTCGAAGCGCAATCTTCTAGATGCTTTGCTAAAAACTCGCTAGTCGAAAAGGCAATGAAGCACCGTAAGCAAATGTGCTCCTTACCCTTAGTTTGCCGGCCACGGTGACCTTGCGGTTCTAGGCGCTTCAGTCCGGAACCGCGTGACTGCTACGGTCGCAGGTTCGAATCCTGCCTCGGGCATGGATGTGTGTGATGCGCTTAGGTTAGTTAGGTTTAAGTAGTTCTGAGTTCTAGGAGACTGATGACCTAAGATGTCAAGTCCCATAGTGCTCAGAGCCAGCTGAACCATTTTTTTACCCTTAGTTTACTCATCTGGAAGGCGAGAGGGAGTGGCATGTTTTTGATGCGAATGATAATTGCCTTTCCCCTTATTCTTCTCGTCTGAGAATTACAGCATGCTTACATGTATCTCATGCTCCTGGCACATTTTGAGAAATGGAGGGGACCGACGGCTGTAGGCTTGCTGTGCTCATCTGACTTGATTTTCTTCTCCAGGCCATAAACATTAACCGATATTCCGTTATTCTGAGCATCAAATTTAGGTATGTCCTGGATCTTGAGGAGGAACTCGATACCGTCGAAATTACAGCATTCACCAATGTCATATTCCAGATCGAGATGTACCCAGCGAATGATTCCAATAATTGTAATCTCATTCGCAAGCCAGGATAAACCACGCAAAACAAGCCTGGTCGGTTTCGTTTTCGGCATTAGTGCATGCCTTCTTATCAGCTATATCGTTAGGAAACTTCATACAGCTGGATCCTCCATTACTGGAACATAGACATGCGTAGGGATGTCAAGATTTAGTACTCGTCAGAGTGCTTTAGCTGACCCTCTACCTTCCATCTCGGAAAACCGGTCCAGTGTAGCACTCAAGGTGGACTCACGAAATCACTTGGTGATTGATGTGCCCCGGGTTATCATTCCATTTCCCCCCCAAAGATAGTGAAGCCTTGTCTCTTCAATGTCAGAGGCCTCTTTTTGGGAGTGCGACAGTTCGATACACCGTACAGCAGGATATATCAGATCATTAACAACCTTGAAGAGCTCCATTTCCAGAACAGGAAGGCAAGCTTTTAGAAATCCTACAGGATCCCGTACCCCCCTGTTGGATTGTCGATCGTAATGAATGAGACTCGCTCCTCAAAGGCGCCCGCAGTAACATGTATTCTAATTGTGTTATTGTATTACTGATCTAATTGGCAACGGTCTTGCCGCAGTGGATACACAGGTTCCCGTGAGATCACCGAAGTTAAGCCCAGTCGGGCGTGGTCGGCACTTAAATGGGTGACCATCCAGGCCGCCATGCGCTGTTGCCATTTTTCGGGGTGCAGTCAGCCTGTAACCTCCCCCTCACTTACCGGCCTTAATGACAGTGAAAAATGAAACCGCGTGTACCTAATGGGAGTTTTGGAAAAGCAATCGTCACCGAAGTTAACCTGTCGGTAAAGAGGGAGGAAAGGGTTACATCTAAACGAAAGGAAATGTGCTAATGAAACTGGTGGAAATTAATTTTGAAAAGGGGTAAAGTTAATAAAGAAAGTAAATGTGCAGCCGTTACGTTAACAATTAACTGGCGGTAATTAGGTATTTGAGAATTGGGGGAAATCACGGTCGCCAGTCCTAAGGACAATTACTATAGTAACTGAAAAAGAAAGGTTATTACACATATAATTAGCACTAGAAGCGTGGCAACTGAAGGTTGACACGTGTAGTGTGAAAACTGAAAGTTTGTCAGAAGTAATAAATTTCGCTACACCCTGACTTAATTTAGCAAAAGAATTAATAAAACCGGAAAATCGAAAGTTAATTTAGTGACTGAAGTTAATAGCGAGCTTTCTTTCTGAAGCACATCGAAATTCAGTAAAATACGGTTAGTCTTGGACTGCCTCAACAATCATTTCAAAAGCTACTTGAATCTACGCAATTTAGAAAGAAGAGATTTAACTTTGAGCCTGAATTAAATGATTCTGAACAGTTAACAATAGTAAAATTTAGTACGTACCAAGCTGAGCTGCAGTCACAGGTAAGCTAAAATATGGTAACAAAACTCGCACTCTTAATTTGTGCTTGTGTAATCTGAATATTGTAGCCAGCTAACTGAACTTTGAAATTAAAGCAGTGAAATAGAATATTACTTTAATGCTGGCGTTTGAATTTCAATGACACTCGGGTTCATTCCGGAAAAGGAAGGGACCCTGCTTGGCAATGCAATTGGGACAATGAGCAACAAAGGTTCATGCTAAGTTGCTGTAATTTTGCGAGGCAAATGGAGCAAGATTAAAAGCTGAGGTCTGCCATACAGTTCTAAAACTTTACTTGCTTCCAGTCTTCCTTGTTGGTGGATTGAAGGTTTGAAGCCGTCGATCGAGGAGGTGGCGACAGTCACTCATTGTCGGCCGTCGCTGTTGCAGAAGCTGGATGTTGGCGCGCCTTCTTCTCGACACGGTCACCAGACGAAACGGGCTCTTGATGTGCGCTAGTTAATGTTTCCCGTCCGCGACACCATGTCAGAAACTATCATCGCAAGTCGAGCGCAATTACATGCTGCCAAACCCCGAAAGCGCGGCAACTCGCGGGAGCGTCACACAACACACCTGCTCCACTCGCTACTCCCGCCACACACCTTCTCCGCCCGCGCTCCACGCGGCAGAGTTAACACTACCAAAGATCCTACACACTTTGATTCTTCACACGACCTATCGACGTAATCGTTCGATAGCAGTTTTCCCTAGGCAAGACCCAGCGTAAAAATACAAATAATATTTACGAAACAAACCAATTATACATCGACATAAATGCATAAATATACAAATAGTAAAACAATTACAATATACAAAGAGACAGAAATGTCATATCTTGAGGTAACAAAGCAAGAAAAAAAATAGTACAACAGATGGAAATAGGAGGATATGCATTTCCGGCGTTACACGTGCCCCACATTGTCTGAGGATGTTCGTGTAACGTAAACAGACTCAGAAAATGTCCCAAAAAAGAAACAGCGGAAATGCATATGCTCAAAACATCAAAAAAAAAATTAGCATTCGTCTAATTAACCATAACCCAATTTTTTAAACAATAATAATTGAGTAGAGACACTCCTAATCTTATTCCACTCTGTCATCTTGCACAAAATAAAACAGGTTGACAACATATCAAAATTCATAGAAAACATAGAAAATGGTTTAGCTATTCCAAAATCATTAAAATTCGTAACACTATAAGAAATGGAATACTATTTGCAAAATTGATCAGAGTACATGGTCATAAAAAACAGGTATATCAAAATACGCAAACTAATAATTAATTACATAGAATACACAATTTTATGTAACCTTTTCATAATTAATATTCTCATCATGTCCAATTAACGCTAAACAAGAAAATAATATACAGCAGATAAAATAAAACATAAATATTGACAGTAGAATTCTTTCAGCTGTCCAGGAAGAAAAACAATTCCGCCTTCCGTACCTGCAAGTACAAAGAATGCCGACAGCGGCACAAGAGCCGATAGCGGCACAAGAGCCGACAGCGGCTTCGCCTCGCAAGTATTGTTGCGCCCTCTTGTGCGGCACGCTTGATCTCACTCGCCCTTGTAACGGCGTTTCCAGAACGTCCGTTTCACTGAATTCTTTAGGAAAAACTCACTCCCGAGTAATCTCAAGGAGTCCCTTAATACTATCACAGTGGATAACTCAACACTGTCCATCATCACACGCATGTACTAGCCTGAAACTTAAAACAGCGTCTAAGTACATCGGCAATGACTAATAAAAACACACATTCATGAAATATTACAGAAAGTTACAAAATCATATTTTCATTGCTTAATCTACTGTGACTCAGCTGAAAACTTAAACTAGCAGCTTGGATTTTTCAGATGATTACTAATCAGTTACTCTTAAATCATTTAGTCAAAATTAATTACTTATTAATTACAACTTCTTTAATGACCTCTAGGTCAGGCAAAAGCATCGTAACATGGCACATCCTTAAATCTTACACTCTATATTTACATACTGTACAAATTACCCATTGTGTGGTATTAATCGATCCTAGGTTGGTACAATTTCAAGTCTACAATATTCCGTATACCTAATCGTTTTCCAGAGCTTGGATACTCTAAGCAATAAGCATTTGTGTGAGGTATACCAATGACTTTGTATGGTCCATTATAAACAAACTTAAATTTAGAGATTTCATTGTCTATCTCGCTCGATTTCTCATGAGCTTTTACAAGTACTAAGTCTCCGATTGCAAACTTAGCAAAACGCGCTTTAGCGTCATGACGACGTATGCCAGCATCGACTTTTTGCTTCATTACTTCTCGCAAACGATCTTTTTTCACACCAATACTAATGTCAATCCGTGGAGGGAATTTGATTACCTCTTCCACTAAACTTTTGCTTCTGTCAATGCCGAGATTCCTCACATTACAGTAGTTCAAATTCATTCCTACGTCAATAGCATCCGGCCAGTTAACAATGTTTATAGGCTGGTATTGCCTATGCACACCGTCTCCTGCCTCGTCAAAACTAGCTACTATTGTTTTATCTTGTGATGTACATGTCAAAGTTTTGCTTTCGCAATTAATCACTGCACGGTACTTTAATAGCCAATCTAACCCGATAATTACTTCCATAGTCAAGTCTGGCACAACGACAAACTCTTGTTGAAATCGTGCCCCACATATCTCGAAGTTGACAAAAATCTGTTTTGTGACCGGTTTACTGGCCTTCCCAGTAGCACCGATAATTTTCACTCCTGTTACTGGCATAACTACGATGCCAGGTCTGTCTTTCAGTAACTCAAATATTTTCCCAGATACAGCACTCAATTCTGCACCTGTGTCAATCAACACGTTTAGTTGTAGGCCGTGCATATTAACAGACACTACTATCTGTCTACACTTGTCCTCGACTGTTTCTTTATTTTCCCACAGTAAATCCTCGTCTATATCCAGGTCATTCCAGAAAAAACCATCCGGCTTTGATCCTAAATCCGGCTTATCTGGCGGCTTTTTCAGCCTCTGTTCACATACAGTTTTAATTTCAACACGTTTGTCCTGAGGCTGTAGCTTCGCCTCCAATACCGAAACCTTTTCCTGTAACTCGTCAACTAGTGAGTGTTGCTTTGCTATCAATTCATTAATCGTCACCTTCGTTGATTCCACTTTGGTCAGATTAATCTCATCCGCCAATCTACCTGGAGGAATGTGTCCAGTGGTTTCTGCAATTACTTCCGCTAGATCTGCGCAACCCACACTGCTATCGTCTGACCGTATAATGTCAGCTCTAACCTCATACACGTTGTAATCTATGTGCTTTTCTACCAATCGTGTCCGGCTATCATTAAAATTTTCGCAATCTTTCTCCTTAATACTCTCGCAATGTTTAAACTGGAGGTTTGCGTCAGATGGGTCGGTTACTTCTACCACTGAAACTTTCGGTAAGGTCTGCCGGTTAGGGCCAGAACTTTCCGTTACTACTTCAACATCTAACTCCTGCGGGACGAAACACGACGAATCGTGCTCGTGCTCCCCCTTAACATCAACTATTTCTAGTAAAGTCTGCCGATTAGGGCCAGAACTTTCTATCATTTCACAAACACTATCTTCCCGCGGGACGAGACGCGGAAAATCCTGCACGCGCTCCCCATAAACGCTTCTCCCATACAGACTCCTATAATCTCTTAGTTCGTCGTATAAGCGACCGAACTGCCTTAACCAGACCTCATCCCTCTCTGCATCCCCTCGCTCGATGACGGACGTGTTATCCGACATCTGATCTTCTCTCAACAATTGCGAATCATTCTTAAACTCAATCTCCAGTTCCGCTGTGGGTATTACAGCTGCCACTTTATGATCGATTTCCGGAACACTACTTAAATTGTTCTCACTGACAGCGAATGTATTTTCTACTGCCGTGTATACAGCTGATCTACTACTTGTGGGCGCACTCTTTTCTCTTAACACTGGCACACTCTCCCGCCGTTGATTATTCCATACGGAATTTTCATAACGGCGACACCTGGGTTTTCTCTTGTTATTGGGCCGCCAAAATTTCTCCACGCCCGCTCGGCCCCTCACCGGCGCGGCTAATGGTTTCCCTGTCTCGTCCCAGCAGATACGCTCCCCGGATGCTGCTGAGGCGGCTGACCACACCCTCTGGCGTTATTACTATTCTGTGAAGCCCGTATCACGTTAGTATGATACTGGTTTCTGTCATTCCTGTTATTATTTGCATTGTACCGATTGTTATTACGGTCCGAACCATTATTGTTATTGCTGCGGTATGCATTATTCCCATGGTTATCATTGTTGTGGTTGCTGTGGTACTCGTTGTTGTTACCACGGCCTCTACCACTGTCGCGATTATTGCGCCAATTGTCCTCGTCCTCAACTCTTTCCAGGAAATCATTGACTGTCCTATAATTGCTTCCTACATAGCGTTTTGTATCATCTGGAAGCTTCTTGTAGAGTTCCCAGACTATTTCGGATTCCGTGCGGCGATCACGCAAATATTCCAACTTGCGGATCCAGCCCTCACAAAACTCCTTCATCGAGCCGCGCGAATTCGCATCGAAATGCCTCGATACGACAAATTCGCGCCAGACACTTTGCTGTTTTTGCTCTGACCAGTATTCAGCCAGAAACAATTTTTTAAACTCGTCAAAAGTCAGGTTCGTAATGTTGAGGTTTAAGCCCCAACGCTTGGCATCACCAGCCAGCACATCAATAACCGCATTAATTTTTCTCTCATTAGTCCATGATCTGGGCAAAACTCTTTCACAATTTTTAATGAAATCCGTCGCGTGTATACCGCCTTTTTTCAAGGGGTCGAACCGCTCCTCTTTCGTCAACAATTCCGAACTATGTGCACAGATTGGCACATAGCTCTGTTTTTCGTCAAGTTTCTTTTCTAATTCCGACACTCTCGTAATTACTTGGCAAGTGGTTGTCGCAAGCGTTTCCACTTCCCTCTTTTTCTCTTCGCAGGTATTAGTCTGCTCCCTCACTTTAGTGTCTACTTCGGACACTAAAGCCTTTAAAGTTTCCACCTTCTGTTGATCCTCTTTTTTCACTAATTGAATTTGTTCCGTCACTTTATTCTCGATGATCGGAGCAACTGCTTCTCCTACACTTTTCTCGATTCTGCTAATTTCGGAATCAAAACGAGTATTTATGCTCGCAATTTCCGCCTAAACGCCTATCATTTCCTGTTTAAGATTACCGATTTCGGTATTAATTACAACAATATCTTCTTTGATTTTATCAACTTTTGTATTAACAACTCCAACATTGTTGTTAACGACGTTAATAGCTTTGTTCTGATTGTCTAGCATCCGTTCAATTTTTTCAGACTGAACTTCTTGCTTGGCAGCCTGAGCTTCTTGCTTGGCAGCCTGAGCTTCTTGCTTGGCAGCCTGATCTTCTTGCTTGGCAGACAGAGCTTTAATTTCTGCCGATTGACTCTTGATTTCGTTAATCAACATATTCAATAAATCAGTTAAATTCCCGGAAACTATCGGTTTTACTTCCGTAGCGGCTTCCTCTTTATTTGTCCCCCCGTATTCGTCATCAAGGGATTCACATTTGATTTTCACTTCCGATTCCGAAACATTTTCTAAAGTGTGGAATTCCATTTCTGCTCTTTGTTGCGTTTCGGCGGCCGCGTCTTTCATGCTAGCCGCCTGCCCCTGAACAATGGGTACCGCGGTGCGCGTTTCCCACTGTTCGACCGATTGTTCCGTATCCAAGTCTACCAAATTTTGGCAATTGTTGCCTTCACTCATTTTAATAATTTTCAATATAAATGCCAAACCTCAAATATAATTAGGATTACTCCCACTACTTATTCTCACTGACGTAACGGCCTGTACGTAACCAGTACTTTGTTACGAGATTTGCACAGTGCAAAATTCGTGTCCAGAACAACCTCAAATCCGAAGATTGTCCTGTCACCAGGTCGCCACGTGTAACCTCCCCCTCACTTACCGACCTTAATGACAGTGAAAAATGAAACCGCGTGTACCTAATGGGAGTTTTGGAAAAGCAATCGTCACCGAAGTTAACCTGTCGGTAAAGAGGGAGGAAAGGGTTACATCTAAACGAAAGGAAATGTGCTAATGAAACTGGTGGAAATTAATTTTGAAAAGGGGTAAAGTTAATAAAGAAAGTAAATGTGCAGCCGTTACGTTAACAGTTAACTAGCGGTAATTAGGTATTTGAGAATTGGGGGAAATCACGGTCGCCAGTCCTAAGGACAATTACTATAGTAACTGAAAAAGAAAGGTTATTACACATATAATTAGCACTAGAAGCGTGGCAACTGAAGGTTGACACGTGTAGTGTGAAAACTGAAAGTTTGTCAGAAGTAATAAATTTCGCTACACCCTGACTTAATTTAGCAAAAGAATTAATAAAACCGGAAAATCGAAAGTTAATTTAGTGACTGAAGTTAATAGTGAGCTTTCTTTCTGAAGCACATCGAAATTCAGTAAAATACGGTTAGTCTTGGACTGCCTCAACAATCATTTCAAAAGCTACTTGAATCTACGCAATTTAGAAAGAAGAGATTTAACTTTGAGCCTGAATTAAATGATTCTGAACAGTTAACAATAGTAAAATTTAGTACGTACCAAGCTGAGCTGCAGTCACAGGTAAGCTAAAATATGGTAACAAAACTCGCACTCTTAATTTGTGCTTGTGTAATCTGAATATTGTAGCCAGCTAACTGAACTTTGAAATTAAAGCAGTGAAATAGAATATTACTTTAATGCTGGCGTTTGAATTTCAATGACACTCGGGTTCATTCCGGAAAAGGAAGGGACCCTGCTTGGCAATGCAATTGGGACAATGAGCAACAAAGGTTCATGCTAAGTTGCTGTAATTTTGCGAGGCAAATGGAGCAAGATTAAAAGCTGAGGTCTGCCATACAGTTCTAAAACTTTACTTGCTTCCAGTCTTCCTTGTTGGTGGATTGAAGGTTTGAAGCCGTCGATCGAGGAGGTGGCGACAGTCACTCATTGTCGGCCGTCGCTGTTGCAGAAGCTGGATGTTGGCGCGCCTTCTTCTCGACACGGTCACCAGACGAAACGGGCTCTTGATGTGCGCTAGTTAATGTTTCCCGTCCGCGACACCATGTCAGAAACTATCATCGCAAGTCGAGCGCAATTACATGCTGCCAAACCCCGAAAGCGCGGCAACTCGCGGGAGCGTCACACAACACACCTGCTCCACTCGCTACTCCCGCCACACACCTTCTCCGCCCGCGCTCCACGCGGCAGAGTTAACACTACCAAAGATCCTACACACTTTGATTCTTCACACGACCTATCGACGTAATCGTTCGATAGCAGTTTTCCCTAGGCAAGACCCAGCGTAAAAATACAAATAATATTTACGAAACAAACCAATTATACATCGACATAAATGCATAAATATACAAATAGTAAAACAATTACAATATACAAAGAGACAGAAATGTCATATCTTGAGGTAACAAAGCAAGAAAAAAAAATAGTACAACAGATGGAAATAGGAGGATATGCATTTCCGGCGTTACAAGCCTTGTGATGCCAATTGAGGAGCTACTCGACCGAATAGTAGCGGCTTCGGTCAAGAATACCATCTTACGACCGGGAGAGCGGTGTGCTGACCCCATGCCCCTCCTATCCGCATCCTCTTCCGAGGATGACACGGCGGTCGGATGGTCCCGGTAGGCGACTCATGGCCTGAAGACGGAGTGCTTTTTTTTATTACTGATCTAATCTCCTTCACTTTAAGGAAAGGGGGGATTACCGCTAGTCACAGGATTAGTACTGCTATTACTACAACTACAACTACTTGGCGACGATGATGCTGTTGCTGATGACTGCATGGAGGAGCAGGGTAGTCCACGTTTGTCGCGGTTCGGCCAGGAACATGGGGGAGGAGGATTTAGGGCGTTGCTCCATTGTGAGCAGCCTGGCTGCGGTTCTGATTGCGGCTGTGGAGATGGCAGTTGCCACTTCCCTGAACCAGTTGCGTATGGGAGCGTGGTCCACGGTCGCCAGAGCGAAGAGGTCTGTCTTATACGGTGCACAGGACCGCGTCTTGTTGGTGGTTTCTTCACCGTTTCCACCACCCGCGCCACTGCATACTGCGGTTGGGATGGGTTCTTCGGAGGAGAAGACCAGACAGCGAGGTCATCAGTCTCATCGGATTAGGGAAGGATGGGGAAGGAAGTCGGCCGTGCCCTTTCAAAGGAACCATCCCGGCATTTGCATGGAGGGATTTAGAGAAATCACAGAAAACCTAAATCAGGACGGCCGGATGCGGGATTGAACCGTCGTCCTCCCGAATGCGAGTCCAGTGTGCTAGCCACTGCGCCACCTCGCTCGGTACTGCATACTGCATGGACGTTGGAGCTGTAGAGAAAGAATAACGAACACAGTTAAGTACGTCGCCCAGACATCGCCCGCTGCTGCAATGCAAGAGAGAACACTGGTTATTTGTAGGCAGAGTGAGTACATGTTTATAAATGAGCTATATCGCTTTGGCTCTGTGACATATCCCTCAGGTCATCCGGCACTTACTAATGGCGGTGCAGCTCCCTCTCCATCTCCTTCACCCATTCAGCCATCTCCTCATCCGAATCACCGTGGATGACTCGATCGAGGTCTCCAAAATCACGCCAGCAGGAACATACTGATTCAAGACAAAAAGGTATACACACAAAACTAAGAAAAAAATCGACGAACGAATGTGTGTTTGAACGTTAGCTGTGATGTGGGTGGAATCACAAGCTCTGTTCCTCCCTCGTCCAGCTCCTCGAAATGATCTACAACAATATCAACAAAGATTAAGCAACATATTTCACTCATAAAATGAAATATTTGTCTAACAGTACCATATTATGTTTATGCACTCTACTATGAAGAAGAAACTATATATAACTTACAATTCTGATACTGCTGTTGCTGGCTTTCAGCAGCTATGCTATCAATTGTTCCCTGGATGTATACTGAAACAATAAGATGACACGTATTCAATACCACGAAATTCTTAGTGAAAAAGTTACAGTTACCGATTTTGACCCTCGGAACCATGTACAACAGCAAACAGTCACTGACCACTAAATAACAGCAGCATACTGGCTTTACATGAAGAACGCATACATTACTTACGATGCTGTTGCTGCTGCTGTTGCCACTGAAACCTCTCTGCCTTTCAACTCGTCCACGATTTGGTGGAAGTATGCTAAACCAACAACAAAAAAATTAACAATGAAATCCGAACAAATGCTATGACACTTTTTTTAATTCGAAATCTAGATACACAGCCACTTGATACTGCGAAATCTTTTTGCAAAAATATGTAGCACGAAATCCGACCTCATGTTATAATTTTAATATGAGCTTACCTGGTAATTCCCATGCCTGCGACAGTCTTGGGCGTTTGCCACCACTGCTGATGCCTGAAAAACGCTACATGGTAGATCGGAGATGAAACAAACTAACGATTAACGCACACGCTAGTAAGAACAAGGCAATCGAGCTGACCCCACCACAGACAATAGCAGAATGAGATCTGGAGTGGAGGGTGTAGAATTTATATACGCTCACTGTTTCGGCGTTAACCAATGTTGTTGTTGTAGTGTTCAGTTCAAAGTCTGGTTTGATGCAGCTCTCCATGCTACTCTAGCCTCTGGAAACGTTTTCATCTCCGAGTTACTAATGAAACCTACGTCCTTCTGAATCTACTTAGTATATTCATCTCTTTGCCTCCCTCTACGATTTTTACCCTCCAGCCGGCAGCGGTGGTGGAGCGGTTCCAGACGCTTCAGTCCGGAACCACGCGGTTGCTAGGGTCGCAGGTTCGAATTCTGCCTCGGGCATGGATGTGTGTGATGTCCTTAGGTTAGTTAGGTTTAAGTAGTTGAAGTCTAGGGGACCGATGACCTCAGATGTTAAGACCCATAGTGCTCAGAGCTACACTCCTGGAAATGGAAAAAAGAACACATTGACACCGGTGTGTCAGACCCACCATACTTGCTCCGGACACTGCGAGAGGGCTGTACAAGCAATGATCACACGCACGGCACAGCGGACACACCAGGAACCGCGGTGTTGGCCGTCGAATGGCGCTAGCTGCGCAGCATTTGTGCACCGCCGCCGTCAGTGTCAGCCAGTTTGCCGTGGCATACGGAGCTCCATCGCAGTCTTTAACACTGGTAGCATGCCGCGACAGCGTGGACGTGAACCGTATGTGCAGTTGACGGACTTTGAGCGAGGGCGTATAGTGGGCATACGGGAGGCCGGGTGGACGTACCGCCGAATTGCTCAACACGTGGGGCGTGAGGTCTCCACAGTACATCGATGTTGTCGCCAGTGGTCGGCGGAAGGTGCACGTGCCCGTCGACCTGGGACCGGACCGCAGCGACGCACGGATGCACGCCAAGACCGTAGGATCCTACGCAGTGCCGTAGGGGACCGCACCGCCACTTCCCAGCAAATTAGGGACACTGTTGCTCCTGGGGTATCGGCGAGGACCATTCGCAACCGTCTCCATGAAGCTGGGCTACGGTCCCGCACACCGTTAGGCCGTCTTCCGCTCACGCCCCAACATCGTGCAGCCCGCCTCCAGTGGTGTCGCGACAGGCGTGAATGGAGGGACGAATGGAGACGTGTCGTCTTCAGCGATGAGAGTCGCTTCTGCCTTGGTGCCAATGATGGTCGTATGCGTGTTTGGCGCCGTGCAGGTGAGCGCCACAATCAGGACTGCATGCGACTGAGGCACACAGGGCCAACACGCGGCATCATGGTGTGGGGAGCGATCTCCTACACTGGCCGTACACCACTGGTGATCGTCGAGGGGACACTGAATAGTGCACGGTACATCCAAACCGTCATCGAACCCATCGTTCTACCATTCCTAGACCGGCAAGGGAACTTGCTGTTCCAACAGGACAATGCACGTCCGCATGTATCCCGTGCCACCCAACGTGCTCTAGAAGGCGTAAGTCAACTACCCTGGCCAGCAAAATCTCCGGATCTGTCCCCCCATTGAGCATGTTTGGGACTGGATGAAGCGTCGTCTCACGCGGTCTGCACGTCCAGCACGAACGCTGGTCCAACTGAGGCGCCAGGTGGAAATGGCATGGCAAGCCGTTCCACAGGACTACATCCAGCATCTCTACGATCGTCTCCATGGGAGAATAGCAGCCTGCATTGCTGCGAAAGGTGGATATACACTGTACTAGTGCCGACATTGTGCATGCTCTGTTGCCTGTGTCTATGTGCCTGTGGTTCTGTCAGTGTGATCATGTGATGTATCTGACCCCAGGAATGTGTCAATAAAGTTTCCCCTTCCTAGGACAATGAATTCACGGTGTTCTTATTTCAATTTCCAGGAGTGTATTTGAACAATTTTACCCTCCACGCTTCCCTCCAGTACTAAATTGGTGATCCCTTGATGCCTCAGAACGTGGCCTACCAACCGATCGCTTCGTCTAGGCAAGTTGTGCCACAAATTCCTCTTCTCCCCAATCCTATTCAGTACTTCCTCATAAGTTACATGACCTGCCCATGTAATCTTCAGCATCCTTCTGTAGCACCACATTTAAAAAGCTTCTATTCTCTTCTTGTCCAAACTATTTACCGTCCGTGTTTCACTTCCATACATGGCTACACTCCTTACAAGTACTTTCAGAAAAGGCTTCCTGACACTTATATCTATACTCGATGTTAACAAATTTCTATTCTTCAGAAACGCTTTCATTTCCATCGCCGGTCTACATTTTACACCCTCTTTGCTTCGACCACCCATAGTTATTTTGTTGCCCAAACAGCAAAACTCATCTACTACTTTAAGTGTCTCATTTCCTAATCTAATTCCCTCACTGTCACCTGATTTAAGTCGACTACATTCGATTATCATTGTTTGGCTTCTGTTGATGTTCATCACATAGCCTCCTTCCAAGACACTATGCACTCCTTTCAACTATTCTTCCAAGTCCTTTACTGTCTACGACAGAATTACATTGTCATCAGCAAACCTTACCGTTTTTTTTTCTTATTCCTGGATGTTAATTCCTTTTCCAAATTTTTCTTTGGCTTCCTTTACTGCTCATTCAACATACAGATTGAATAATACTGGGGAGAGGCTACCCCTTATAACACTTATATCGATTACGAGTAGGTTTATTTAAGTAACCGTGCATTTGAAATTCATGAAGTGTGCATTCTGTGTTGTTTAAACTCCTTGATGCACGACAAGAAAATTAGAGTTTTGTAATGCATATGTGAAAAAAGCAAAACAATATGTTTGAAATTTTAAATTATTATAATATAAATATATTTATGGTACAAGTATGTTTGTCAAAAGCTGGTTCATGCTTGGAACACTTGTATTTGTAACATGTAAACGCTGTAGGGAAGTCCCTCCGCAGCGAAAGTGGCATGGTACGATGTAAAAGGTGGGTTTAGCGGTCGAACTGAGCGGCTCCTTTGTGTGACGACGCTGTGTGTGGCCGGCCTTAGCACGGTACACAGCGACGGTGCTAAGAGAGACAATTTGGAGCTGCATTAGAAGGGATTTGCCTTGATATGGATGTGGCTATTGTTTAGTATTCATGGGATAAGGTAATGGCTCTAATATGATGAAAATCCGACGTCAAGAAGAGATTTTATAGAGCATTCGCACATCAAGAGCCGTGAGTACAGTTAGCCGCCATTTCGCGTGCCACTAATCTTTGGAACTGCTTCACATACTTCATACATTCAGTTACGTAATGTATATTGGCATAGACCAGTTAATTTGTGTGTTGTTTTAATAATAATGACATAAAATGGCAATTCGTGTTCGAAACCATAATTTCAATTCTGATCATGTACCTACGCAGGGCTCTCACCTAAGTGTAGCTAAAACCGTGTATCCTGATTGAAATGGACAATTCTGGCATTTATTTGTTTAAAAGTTATTTTTTGTCTAAAGTAAAATGAGAGGCAAAATTTGAAGTAAGAGTAAAATTTGCATGCTTTGTTAATGGACTACTGCAAGTGAAATGGTTAAAATAGGAAGTTTAAGTACAAAAATTTAAAGATCAATCAATAGGAAAGTGAATCCCTTAATTATTCAAAAGCTGAAAACCTTAAAATTGAAGTTGCATAGGCTTTTGCTAAAGTATCCTTAGTTTATTATATTCTAGGATTACAGTGCAAGATTGTGTAAATATTATTGCGAAGAATATCTGCTTCACCGGTGATTAAACAACATATAAATCTTTAAATGAAACGATATGCGGTAATACTGTTAGAAGTGAAGTTATGCACATTTTCAAAGATGGTGTAGTTTTAGTACCCATCACGAATTGTTCCTTCTGAAGATAATTAAGCCCAGTGTTGTATTTTACTACCTTGCAAAGTAATTTAAGTGAATGACTATGTTTTAGAGAGAGTTTTTACTTTTAAAATAGTCATCGAACCTTGGCTAGTGAAATTATACCAGTTTATGGGTCCCCATCACAATGTCCATCTATTAGAGCACTGAAAGACCTGAGTTGAAACAAGATCACAGGAGTAGACAAGATTCCGTTAGAACTACTGATAGCCTTGGGAGAGCCAGCCACGACAACACTCTTCCATCAGGTCAACAAGACGTATGAGACAGGCGAACTACCCTCAGACTGAGACACTTAAAGTATTAGCTGTGTTCTGCTATTTGCGCAGCAAAATAAATAATGATGATCGAAGTAGAGAGGATATAAAATGTAGACTGGCAATGGCAAGAAAGGAGTTTCAGTGGAAGAGAACTTTGTTAACATCGAGTATACATTTAAGTGTCAGGAAGTCTTTTCTGAAAGTATGTTCAGAAGTGAAACATGGACAATGAACAGTTTAGAGAAAAAGAGAATAGAAGCTTTTAAAATGTGGTGCTACAGAGGACTGCTGAAGATTAGATGGGAAGATCTCGTTACTAATTAGGAGATACCGAATGGAATTGGGGAGCAGAGAAATTTGTGGCACAATCTGACCAGGAAAACGGACCGATTGGTAGACCACATTCTGAGGCATCAACTGATCGCCAAGTTAGTATTGGAGGGAAACGTGTGTGTGTGTGGGGGGGGGGGGGGGGGGATTCTAGAGTGAGACCAAGAGATGAATACTATAATAGATTCAGAGGGATATAGGTTGCAATAGTTACTCGGAGACGAAGAGTCTTGCACGGAATAGAGTAGCATGGATAGATGCATCAAACCAGTCTTTGGACTGAAGACCATGACAACAACAACAACAATAACAACACCAGAAAGACCCCTGGGTAAGCCAAGAATCCGGTGGAAAGACAACTTAAGAAAAAGACCAGAAGCTTTGAATGTCAACTGGTTGGAAACAGCAACGGACAGAATGAAGGAAGGGGAGACTGACTGTTGACGCAGCACGTGGTCTACAACAGGATTTCCCAAACTGTGTTCTGCAGGAAATGAATATGTGCTCCGCGAAAAGCTATTAACAACATATGCATTTTTTAACTTTTTATTATGATTTCAGTTTTACTAGTTATGATTTAAATTTTAAGTAATCGCTGAATGAATCATTTGTTCCTATTTTCTAAAATTTTTTTAACCTTCAAAATAAAAAAGAAATGTTTTCCATCAAAGTTGCAGGATTCTCAAAGCATGCTGTCAGAGGAGAAAAACTGGAAACTCTGGTCTACAGGGCCGGTGTGTAAAGAAGTACTGCCCTACGTTGTAACACGTGATTTCCAAAGTTGAAGATTTAGGGATGTCAGATTTCGGCTAGTTTTGCATCACGACGAGATGGGGAGTTTTAAAGGTAATTTCTATTCAGGGAATTAGTAAATTTACGAATATAGAAATTGTACAAGGTTAAGAAGTCGGAAGAACGAGACAGTATCTTTTTTTTTCTGCAAGGTTAAATGTATGCAGTGGAATAACTCTCACGATAAGTGTACTGTACAGCACCCTCGGTGATGTAGGGCCCATACTTGCATCTAAAGTTGAAACAACTGAAGATAACAGGAAAGAAGCCCTAGCAACCTAAAATGCCTTTGGTCTCTGGAGATAGACGACGCTGGTCTGTCCTCCTCTACATCTCGTCACCTTTAAGAGGGGGCTATCGTCTAGGGTCAGTTAACTACCTGTGCACTACTCTTTTCACAGACAAGGGGACTCACTGCATTGTACCAAAGTGCTTCGGAAGAGATGTATATACTTGGCAAAGACGCTTGTTGTCAATCAGACAGTCTAATAAAGAAGAACTGTAAAAAGGGACAGCTGTCGCGAAGTGCTCACAAAATAAATCCTCGCAGATAACCTTTCCCACTCGTCCTGCACGAAGGGATTTATTCATTCTGTTCAAGGGGCTTTACGAATGGACAACTACCGTTCGTTACGACTTACAGATTCAAGTGTAACTGCTCGTCTCAGCCGTAGGATCTGTCTCGCACAGTATCGCCGTTGACTGGTAAAGAGGTCACAACGGTTCTCGTTTATTACCCTGCAATATTATGTAAGCAGGCAGCAGTTCCACTGTATGTCAGTATAAAATGTTCTAGCAGCATGGAAGCCAACTGGCTTAACTTAGAAAATCAATAAAAAACCTAAGGATAATAAACTGAAAATTCAGCTAACCAATTTCTGCTCTACAAGTTCTTGTGAACTGTAGTTAGAAATAAGTCGTGTCAGCTGTCAAAGAAAAAACTTACGTGTTTAACCTCCTGATTTGCAGACAAAGCAAATGTTGAAGCAAGTAATTCGTTACAGCACTCAGAATTCGATCCGAACACCACACGTAGTTTAAGACACAACACACCCTCAGATCAATTATATTCCATATCTGTAATGCTTGACGGATGTCATAAAATTCTAAAACGTTCGCAAACGTGCGTCGGCAATGCAGCAATACGTAATGTTTATTTAATAAAAGTATCAAAATATGTATTTTTTATCAACTAACTTTTCATCACCAGTTTAGGAGGAGAACGAACAATATGTATCACTGAAAAAAAGTGATGGAATACGAACAACGGATCTCTAAATCTGTAATCAACTACGCAACATGTAATAAGATACCACCACACAACGCGATTTCAGGGAGGAAAAGGTGTTTTATGGCGATATACCACTTACACTACTGATCGATATGCTTTGGCTGTACACGCTTACGAAATGGCTTGAAACAGTGACAGATGTGACATATCCAAAGACGATGACATAAAATATAGCTGGAAAATAAAAATCTGTTGTAAAATTTTTTATCACTTACTGTATTATACAGGGTGTTACAAAAAGGTACGGCCAAACTTTCAGGAAACATTCCTCACACACAAAGAAAGAAAATATGTTACGTGAACATGTGTCCGGAAACGCTTACTTTTCATGTTAGAGCTCATTTTATTACTTCTCTTCAAATCACATTAATCATGGAATGGAAACACACAGCAACAGAACGTACCAGCGTGACTTCAAACTCTTTGTTACAGGAAATGTTCAAAATGTCCTCCGTTAGCGGGGATACATGCATCCAACCCTCCGTCGTATGGAATCCCTGATGCGCTGATGCAGCCCTGGAGAATGGCGTATTGTATCATAGCCGTCCACAATATGAGCACGAAGAGTCTCTACATTTGGAACCGGGGTTGCGCAGACAAGAGCTTTCAAATGCCCCCATAAATGAAAGTCAAGAAGCCGGCCAGAGTGACCAAGCTGTTCTGGGCGCTACAGTCTGGATCCGGGCGACCGCTACGGTGGCAGGTTCGAATCCTGCCTCGGGCATGGATGTGTGTGATGTCCTTAGGTTAGTTAGGTTTAAGTAGTTCTAAGTTCTAGGGGACTGATGACCTCAGATGCCATTTGAAAGCCATTTGAAAGTCAAGAGGGTTGAGGTCAGGAGAGCGTGGAGGCCATGGAATTGGTCCACCTCTACCAATCCATCGGTCACCGAATCTGTTGTTGAGAAGCGTACGAACACTTCGACTGAAATGTGCAGGAGCTCCATCGTGCATGAAACAACATGTTGTGTCGTACTTGTAAAGGCACATGTTCTGGCAGCACAGGTAGAGTATCCCGTATGAAATCATGATAACGTGCTCCATTGAGCGTAGGTGGAAGAACATGAGGCCCAATCAAGACATCACCAACAATGCCTGCCTAAACGTTCACAGAAAATCTGTGTTGATGACGTGATTGCACAATTGCGTGCGGATTCTCGTCAGCCCACACATATTGATTGTGAAAATTTACAATTTGATCACGTTGGAATGAAGCCTCATCCGTAAAGAGAACATTTGCACTGAGGACTGACACATTGTTGGATGAACCATTCACAGAAGTGTACCCGTGGACGCCAATCAGCTACTGATAGTGCCTGCACACACTGTACATGGTATGGAAACCACTGGTTCTCCCGTAGCACTCTCCATACAGTGACGTGATCAACGTTACCTTGTACAGCAGCAACTTCTCTGACGCTGACATTAGGGTTATCGTCAACTGCACGAAGAATTGCCTCGTCCATTCCAGATGTCCTCGTCGTTCTAGGTCTTCCCCAGTCGCGAGTCATAGGCTGGAATGTTCCGTGCTCCCTAAGACGCCGATCAGTTGCTTCGAACGTCTTACAGTCGGGACACCTTCGTTCTGGAAATCTGTCTCGATACAAACGTACCGCGCCACGGCTATTGTCCCGTGCTAATCCATACATCAAATGGGCATCTGCCAACTCCGCATTTGTAAACATTGCACTGACTGCAAAACCACGTTCGTGATGAACACTAACCTGTTGATGCTACGTACTGATGTGCTTGATGCTGGTACTGTAGAGCAATGAGTCGCATGTCAACACAAGCACCGAAGTCAACATTACCTTCCTTCAATTGGGCCAACTGGCGGTGAATCGAGCAAGTACAGTACATACTGACGAAACTAAAATGAGCTCTAACATGGAAATTAAGCATTTCCGGACACATGTCCACATAACATCTTTTCTTTATTTGTGTGTAATGAATGTTTCCTGAAAGTTTTGCCGTACCGTTTTGTAGCACCCTGTATGTAAGATTTCACATAGTTTGCAATGATAATGAAGCTCCAAATTAAATATTCCAGCATCTAAATTGCCTGTATTCACTATTACAAAAACACACTACTTCCGTATTTCCACTAATGATAAAAAGTTTTACGGCAAACAACAGTCCGTTTCGTCGAAAGTTTGATGGACTTACCATGCTTGCAAGCTGTATGGAACTTCAAATGAAATAATTCTCCTTTTGAACTGTCTATGTAACCTATAAAAATACACGCAGCTTATATGCTTCTAGTAATATGCAGGAACTTAACACCAAAATTCGCGCAAAACGAACTTCTGATATATCTCGTACAATTTCTCATACCCCGCATGCACAATGGACTTTCAGATTAAATATTTCCACATCTAAATTGTATTAATTATTAAAATACATGAAGCTCGCTTATTGGTACTACTTAAATAAATTATATGTTAACAGATGACAATAATTTGATCTAAGTACCATTCCCTAAATTCATCTAAATACCTAAGAATTTCTCGAATAAGAGAATTACTGCAGATATAACTTACAGCTGAAAATGCACCAGTATTACTCTCATCCCTAAAAACCTTTTCTCCTTCTCTGCCAAAACTTGGTGAGAATTTTTGAATCCAGCATTAGGCACAGCTGGATTAGGGTCAGAAATTGTGAATAATATTTATATCTCCACCAATTAATAATAACAGACTGTATATGTTTGTTACTTTGAATTTTTACTCACTGAGTCTGGTGGGAAATTGAGCTACAGGATTCATTCAAGCTGTAGGTGTTTTGACGTGGTGAAATTTCTCCTTCTTAGGCTCAGGTCTGATTCATTCCTCTCCTAGTAGGATCTTCAGTGTGCTTAGAAGCATTTTGAAATTTTTAGCAGCTTTTCTGTACGATAAACCTCCAGCAACAGCTCGTTTTCCTATTTCAAATCATCTGCAGTCCGTTCTCTCCTCACTTGAAATATAAAAAAGGATACCACTGGGTCAGTGATGGTTAGTGAACAATGATAGTCAGTGGACAATAATGGTTAGTGGGCAATAATGGTCAGTAGACAATGATGGTCTGTGGACAATGATGGTTGGTGATCAGCAGTGGTCAGTGGACTTTGATAGTCAGTGGTAAGAGATGATCAGTGGATAATGATGATTGGTGCACAGTGATTGTTAGTTGAAAATGTTAATCAGTGGACAACAGTGTCTGTATATAATAATGGTTAGTGTTTGATGATGGTCGGTGTATAATGATGGTTTGTGTATTACAATGGTAAGTGGATAATGATTGTCAGTTGATAGGGTGACTGTTATAACCCTACGTTGTCTGCTCACTTGAAATATAAAAAAGGATACCCCTGTGCCAATGATGGTCACTGGACAATGATAGTCAGTGGACAATAATGGTTAGTGGGCAATAATGGTCAGTGGACAATGATGGTCAGTGGGCATTGATGGTTAGTGATCAGTAGTGGTCAGTGGATTTTGATAGTCAGTGGTAAGAGATGGTAAGTGGATAATGATGATTGATGGACAGTGATTGTCAGTTGAAAATGTTAATCAGTGGACAACAGTGCCAGTAGGTAATCATGGTTAGTGTTTGATGATGGTCACTGTACAATATAGTTCATGTATTACAATGGTATGTGGATAATGACTGTCAGTCGATAGGGTGAGTGTTATAACCCTATGTATTTAAAAATCCGTAATAAACAATTATGAGGTACAAAATAGGACATAATTTGCTGCTGTGTAACGAATAGTACAAAGTAATTAATTGTTAACCATACTAATGCTCTCACTCATTCAGTTTTTTGTGGTTGTTGTAGACAAAATCTAGTGCCATCGACAACTTAAAGATCTGAAGTAGTAATACTTCATTATTTCAAAATTTTATTGCTTGTTCAAGGTCTCAGTACAGAAGCCCTTTTTTAAAATAAAATACGTTTTATTCTGTCATTACGCAAGCGTCCGACAATCCTTGACTGCATTACCTTCTCTCATTACCTTCTCAAAAACTTTTGAAAATGGGTAAGTTGTGACACTGGCCATGAATTACTTATGTTCGTTGCGTCTCCTTTCTTACACAGGAGCCTGCATTTGATACATCTTTATCCACCTGCGAAAATACCCTGTACTAGTGATGTATTGTCCGCCCCTCGTTGTCTCGCGGTAGCGTTCTCGCTTCCCGAGCACGGGGTCCCGAGTTCGATTCCCGGCGGGGTCAGGAATTTTTCCTGCCTCGAGATGACTGGGTGTTGTGTCGTCTTCATCATCATCATTCATCCCCATTACGGTCGGAGGAAGGCAATGGCAAACCACCTCCACTTGGACCTTGCCTAGTAAGGCGGCGCGGTTCTCCCGCGTCGCTCCCCTACGCTCTGTAAAGAAGTATGGGACTCATCATCATCATCAGTGATGTATTACACAAGTGGCTGAGAACATTACGTATCATAGTACAACAACTTCTTAATGTTCCACTGGATATTTCTTTCACTCCAGCCAAACTTTCATTCTTGAAGGTTATGACAAAATTTCTTGTTTCTGATGGGAATATATGGAGAATATTCCGTTTACTATAATCCATTCTACTGATTCTTCAGTCTAGAGTTTTTATTTTTTTTTCTGAATTTCTTGAACCATTTTTCTCACCTACTTTCTAACAAGCAGTTATTAGAAATGTGCGCTACCCATCTGTACCACGAAGTTCCTATTCTCTTTGTTTGAAACAGCGTTATCATCCAAGGATTCTTCATTGCCTTTCTTTTGGCAATATCGCATACTGAAACGATTTTATGCTTTAACTTGCAGAGTTCTGACAAGATGGATATATTGCTGGAACTTTTGCTACAGAAATTTTCCGGTCAGGTCTTTTAGAAACGGATCAGTCAGTCTTTTTTTAAACGCCCCACTTCTGACGCACCTGGGAACTTGTAGTGCTGAATATCATGAAGCACGTTACCCTATTACGTTTACAATCAGCTTCTGGAGAAGGGTTGAGCCATTCTATTAGTATATTCTGCTTATTTAAGTCCTTTTCAATTCCCATGTATCCCGTGAATGATCTTTATACTGCGTAATTACTGACTGTCAGTAAAAATCTGTTCTCATCGGTCCTTGTACCATCTCTCTTTACAAATTATCATCTCATGTTTCCCATACATACGTTACAGCATATATGCCCCGTCTCTCTGCTGGAAGCGAAAACCTTAGTACTTGTCGATGACAGTAGACAGTTGTTGGATATCTTATTGGACAAAAGAACTTAGGCTCACAAATCCATGAAACTTTGACATATGTTTCAAATTAGCTTTGCAAGGTACAGTTTTCACTTTCTTACATCCTTGAATACGACTGGATTAGGATCATGGTCCTGGGATATAATTCCTTAATTACTGGACCAAGGATAGGTATGGTGGTGTCAGGAATTGTTTCATACCTTTTCTTTATTGGATATACAAAAATTTCCTCTACCTGTCAAAATAAAAGGTTCTTTATTTCTCACACGACCGGTTTCGGGCTTGCAACCATCCTCAGATGTTTATAGATTCATATACATGCTTATATTGCTGGAGATTACTGTATAAATAAAAAAAAATATTTGCTGGTAATTAAACAGATACAAGTGGAACAATTGTAAGTGGCAAGGCAGCATTTGTCGAAAATACACTCCTGGAAATGGAAAAAAGAACACATTGACACCGGTGTGTCAGACCCACCATACTTGCTCCGGACACTGCGAGAGGGCTGTACAAGCAATGATCACACGCACGGCACAGCGGACACACCAGGAACCGCGGTGTTGGCCGTCGAATGGCGCTAGCTGCGCAGCATTTGTGCACCGCCGCCGTCAGTGTCAGCCAGTTTGCCGTGGCATACGGAGCTCCATCGCAGTCTTTAACACTGGTAGCATGCCGCGACAGCGTGGACGTGAACCGTATGTGCAGTTGACGGACTTTCAGCGAGGGCGTATAGTGGGCATGCGGGAGGCCGGGTGGACGTACCGCCGAATTGCTCACCACGTGGGGTGTGAGGTCTCCACAGTACATCGATGTTGTCGCCAGTGGTCGGCGGAAGGTGCACGTGCCCGTCGACCTGGGACCGGACCGCAGCGACGCACGGATGTACGCCAAGACCGTAGGATCCTACGCAGTGCCGTAGGGGACCGCACCGCCACTTCCCAGCAAATTAGGGACACTGCTGCTCCTGGGGTATCGGCGAGGACCATTCGCAACCATCTCCATGAAGCTGGGCTACGGTCCCGCACACCGTTAGGCTGTCTTCCGCTCACGCCCCAACATCGTGCAGCCCGCCTCCAGTGGTGTCGCGACAGGCGTGAATGGAGGGACGAATGGAGACGTGTCGTCTTCAGCGATGAGAGTCGCTTCTGCCTTGGTGCCAATGATGGTCGTATGCGTGTTTGGCGCCGTGCAGGTGAGCGCCACAATCAGGACCGCATACGACCGAGGCACACAAGGCCAACACCTGGCATCATGGTGTGGGGAGCGATCTCCTACACTGGCCGTACACCACTGGTGATCGTCGAGGGGACACTGAATAGTGCACGGTACATCCAAACCGTCATCGAACCCATCGTTCTACCATTCCTAGACCGGCAAGGGAACTTGCTGTTCCAACAGGACAATGCACGTCTGCATGTATCCCGTGCCACCCAATGTGCTGTAGAAGGTGTAAGTCAACTACCCTGGCCAGCAAGATCTCCGGATCTGTCCCCCATTGAGCATGTTTGGGACTGGATGAAGCGTCGTCTCACGCGGTCTGCACGTCCAGCACGAACGCTGGTCCAACTGAGGCGCCAGGTGGAAATGGCATGGCAAGCCGTTCCACAGGACTACATCCAGCATCTCTACGATCGTCTCCATGGGAGAATAGCAGCCTGCATTGCTGCGAAAGGTGGATATACACTGTACTAGTGCCGACATTGTGCATGCTCTGTTGCCTGTGTCTATGTGCCTGTGGTTCTGTCAGTGTGATCATGTGATGTATCTGACCCCAGGAATGTGTCAATAAAGTTTCCCCTTCCTGGGACAATGAATTCACGGTGTTCTTATTTCAATTTCCTGGAGTGTATATCTGTACTTACATAAAGATGAAGCATCTTTATTATAGTAACGCTGAGTTGACAGTTTTTCCACTTAGTTACACACTCATTATCATTTTGATGTCCATATTTCAGTTTTATAAAGTTTAGCTGCATATATATACTGTAATAATGATGCTTCATCTTTATGTAGTACAGATATATTTTCAACAAATGCTGCTTTGCCACTTACAATTGTCCCACTTGTATCTGTTTAGTCACCAGTATAAGAGGTTTGTTTGTGTTGTTGCCCAAGATGATAATTAGACGAAATATTTGTGAGGATTTGTAAGCGGTGGGTCCTTGAGGTATGGCAATACGCGAACACTGAGAAGTAAGTTTAAACAGTTTTATTAACAAAGGCTGATTATAAGACACACACGCTGTGCACACCCATCATCACTGTGTCTGACATCCTAATTACGGTCGTATCGAAAGGCTCCATGGTGAGCTAAGAAAAGACATATTCGCGCCCGAGGCCATGCTAGTTAATACGGCGCGCTGTGGACAGAGGCCAGTCGCTTACTCCCTACTTACCCAAGCAAATTGTCATCATTCCAGATAGGTCGGCTGAAGAGCGTGTTACGTACCGTATGGCTGCGTGCAACCCGCAGAACATTACACCAGCAAATAATTTCTTTTTTTTTGTATTTATATAGTGATCTCCAGCAATATAAACATGTACATGAATATATAAACACCTGAGGATGGGCGCAAGCCTGAAACCGGCTGTGCGACAAGTAAATAACCTTCTATTGTGACTGTTAACGGAAATTTTTCTACACCCTATAAAGGAACAGTCAAGGAGTTCAACAGTGTCCACTTTTCATTATTGTTGTCACATGTTTACCTACAGTGAAACCTGAAATTTGTATTCTACAGGAGCACAGAATTTACAGACAGAAATTATAAAATACTTAAGACTACGCAAAAATTTATTATTTTTGAACAGATTTTTGCTTTTTGATTATAGGAGATCATTTCCTACATAAAAATGTCTTTTAGTATTTCTTGGGGAGTGACTTCATTAATTTTCTTTAGCTCCTATCAGTCACCATAGTAAAATCAGCGTTACGGTTGCTGTGTTCCTACCACCAGGTTCCTATCGAGTTGCACTGTTTTGGACCGACCGTTGAAACGCACAGACTCGTCGCTACTTCAGTTCGCGCGAGTAAGCGGGCGGCGCAAGTACACTGGGCCAAACTACGGTGTCTGCCTCTTGCCTTCATGATGTATCACCAGGATATTACGATGGCTCATGCGTGGATTAATAGAAACCTAAGATGACACAACAGCCGGTATACACAGCCAAGACGGTAAATTCACAACGTACTTGTAATTTACTTTAATGTATGCCACCTTACGGCGCTGGTTGCTGCTCCGTCGGCGCACGGCGCACGCTTAGCTTCACTCATACGTCAAGTTCTGATTCGAAGCCTAAGCTTCACTGCACAAGTGAGTTTATCACTTTAAAGGAAAACCATTTACAGATATTCATCGTAAAATTGTATCTTTTTCTCTTCACTTTTTCTAAGTCTCATTTATCCCACCCTCAAAGTTGTAATAACAGTCATAACTAAGTTCGACTCCCAGATAAACTTTTACCCTGCTCTTTGCATACAAAGGTACATTGATGTTCAATTTCTTACAATTGTATTGCAACAAAAAATTTCCTGTGTAGTAATATCGTCATATAGTTATCTTTTTTATCTATTTTGGGCTTTTCAGGTGACCTATTAATTCACAGTGTACCGTATCGAGTAGCCGGTAGGCTAAGACATAGTTTCTCCGTTTATAGGTAAATGAACACATCGCATGTTATCAGCTCCACATCAGCTATCGGAAAATCTTAACCGCAAATCTATAATTCACACAGCTGCATCTAGATTCAGCGGCATCGAAGGAAGAGTTTACAGTTTACTACTGTATCTACTAAGAAGTCGTCTTTCATTTGCGGAAATCAAGACAAGACTCTATATATATATATATATATATATATATATATATATATATATATATAACAATCGCGAAGAAAAAGGAAACGAAGGTAGTGGAATAAGATATGTGACGAAGTGATAGAGCATAGACAAACTGCTTGAAAAAAATGGAACTTTTGCAAAAAGGAAAGAAACTGGAACACATTTACTAATATGAGGAAACGAACATTAAGAATTATTCGAACAGGGAAACGGAAATATGATAAAAAACGACAAGAGGCAATAGATACAAATCTCAGACAACAAAACTAGGGACTTCTGCAAAGTTTTCAAAGAAGAAATAACAGGTTACAAGCTGATGAGCCTCCGCTTTAAAGATTCAACAGGCAAACTGATAACCAGCGATCAAGACAATTGTGAGTTACTAGCAAAGTACTTCAAACATCTTCTAATCTGTGAGGAATCAACACAACGACTAATTTTCAGACAACCTCAAAAGGAAAACCCACCTTCAGAATCACCATCAGTGCAAAATGAACAATACATTGGCCAGCTGGAAAACAACAAAGTGCCAGTTGAAGGCGGTATATTAGGTGAGACGTGGAAACTGAGAGAGAAGCGGACAATTGTAACCATTTATGAGGTTGTTTAAGATTGTTGGGAGAAAGAAAGAATACCGGACGACTGGAAACAAGCCGTAATCCATCCGCTACATAAGAAAGGTGACAGGACGGATACCAACAATTACCGAGACATATCTCCAGTTTCAGTCACCTACAAAATTATATCCTAAGCTCTACTGAATAAGACAGAAGATCAAGCAGAATACACAGTTGGCGAGTATCACGCAGAATTCAGAAAAAAAAAGATCGTTCCCAGAGCAAATTTTTAACCTGACAACTATCCTCAGGATCAGAACAATGGGGAACCTTAACACAGTCGTTATATTCATTGATTTCAGAAAAGTATACGATTCTGTAGACAGAGAGACAGTGTTCCTAGCACTGTATCAAGTAGGTATCGACAAAACCACCAGACAATTCGTCGAACAGACACTCACAGACACAACTTCAAAAATTAAATTTCTAGAATTTTCTGAACCCTTCAGAACTGTAAGAGACAAGAAATAACTTGAGAAAACTTAACATCACAGAAAACACCATACATAACAGGGAAAGTTTCAGGCTACTGATCAGTATTGCAAAATTTCCTGTCCAACAAATAAATTCACAATCAGGGAGAGTTATGTCAAAGTAACAGAGCAAGCCATGAGCCAACGCGTGAAGAAGCTCTGGGAAGATAAAAAGAAAAAAAATTGTACCTTCGTCTTCGATTCAAAGCGGTCTATAATTGGCTAAATTTTGTAATTACACTCCTGGAAATGGAAAAAAGAACACATTGACACCGGTGTGTCAGACCCACCATACTTGCTCCGGACACTGCGAGAGGGCTGTACAAGCCATGATCACACGCACGGCACAGCGGACACACCAGGAACCCCGGTGTTGGCCGTCGAATGGCGCTAGCTGCTCAGCATTTGTGCACCGCCGCCGTCAGTGTCAGCCAGTTTGCCGTGGCATACGGAGCTCCATCGCAGTCTTTAACACTGGTAGCATGCCGCGACAGCGTGCACGTGAACCGTATGTGCAGTTGACGGACTTTGAGCGAGGGCGTATAGTGGGCATGCGGGAGGCCGGGTGGACGTACCGCCGAATTGCTCAACACGTGGGGCGTGAGGTCTCCACAGTACATCGATGTTGTCGCCAGTGGTCGGCGGAAGGTGCACGTGCCCGTCGACCTGGGACCGGACCGCAGCGACGCACGGATGCACGCCAAGACCGTAGGATCCTACGCAGTGCCGTAGGGGCCGCACCGCCACTTCCCAGTAAATTAGGGACACTGTTGCTCCTGGGGTATCGGCGAGGACCATTTGCAACCGTCTCCACGAAGCTGGGCTACGGTCCCGCACACCGTTAGGCCGTCTTCCGCTCACGCCCCAACATCGTGCAGCCCGCCTCCAATGGTGTCGCGACAGGCGTGAATGGAGGGACGAATGGAGACGTGTCGTCTTCAGCGATGAGAGTCGCTTCTGCCTTGGTGCCAATGATGGTCGTATGCGTGTTTGGCGCCGTGCAGGTGAGCGCCACAATCAGGACTGCATACGACCGAGGCACACAGGGCCAACACTCGGCATCATGGTGTGGGGAGCGATCTCCTACACTGGCCGTACACCACTGGTGATCGTCGAGGGGACACTGAATAGTGCACGGTACATCCAAACCGTCATATAACCCATCGTTCTACCATTCCTAGACCGGCAAGGGAACTTGCTGTTCCAACAGGACAATGCACGTCCGCATGTATCCCGTGCCACCCAACGTGCTCTAGAAGGTGTAAGTCAACTACCCTGGCCAGCAAGATCTCCGGATCTGTCCCCCATTGAGCATGTTTGAGACTGGATGAAGCGTCGTCTCACGCGGTCTGCACGTCCAGCACGAACGCTGGTCCAACTGAGGCGCCAGGTGGAAATGGCATGGCAAGCCGTTCCACAGGACTACATCCAGCATCTCTACGATCGTCTCCATGGGAGAATAGCAGCCTGCATTGCTGCGAAAGGTGGATATACACTGTACTAGTGCCGACATTGTGCATGCTCTGTTGCCTGTGTCTATGTGCCTGTGGTTCTGTCAGTGTGATCATGTGATGTATCTGACCCCAGGAATGTGTCAATAAAGTTTCCCCTTCCTGGGACAATGAATTCACGGTGTTCTTATTTCAATTTCCAGGAGTGTATATGTAGAAAAGACATGACCAAACTCCAATGGAAATGTGACATTGAAACAGACATTAAAATGGGAATTGTAGTGTAACCTGAACATTTACCTACTTAATACATGTATTATGCGTATGTTAACAGAGATGAATCCCAATACGAAGCGTTATCATATTCGCACTGTGTTGTGTCAAAATTTATTTTAAATTCGCATTAGTGGTACTATTCATACCTCTCCAACTTCAACAACTTTTATATATGTGGAAATAAACGTTCATCGTTACAACTGTCATTTTACTTTTTTAATTATGATACATGTACGTATCTACCTTTGATTATGTTCCATCGGACGTTCTTATAACTATAAATATTTATGTAATCAATCTCATTCTCCTGCGTGACAAGTCTTAGTAACCTGTATTTCTTTCACATTCTTGTAGAGAAGTGTGTGACTATTCTACTACTGTATTATCTTCATGGACGGTCGACGTTGAGTATTCCTAATATAGGTTTCGTGAATGGTTCGAGAAATGTATTTAATGCGAGCATTTTACCATCTATTACTATTTCTGTATTAAATTTATGTTTATTGTCAATGGTTACATCCTGAGTGAGGTGAGGGGAGAGGGGGGGGGGGGGGGAGGAGAGAGCGAAAGGTTAGCATTGTCTTATATAGTTATGCGCTAGTCAACGAAAATATTTTCCATCAGTTGATGTGTAATTTGATTCTTCAGTCATTGTTCCGTGACTCACTGTATATATCAGCACACACAGCATACATTTTCAGCTCTTATACTAAAATTACCATTACTTTTACATCCACAGAAATGAGTATTCATACATGCCTTGCAACTCCACACATGTTCGTCTTCACATATACTCATACATTCATACATAATTATACTTCATATCAGTGGGGTCCTTACCGTTCCAGCCACTATGTTTATACACTCCTCCTCTACTAATTGGGACGTGCACCTGCATCATTGCCTTAAGATTTAACGCTATACAGCATAATTAAATGCTTCAATAGCCAGTGTACCATTCATACCTAGGCATAATAATTGCAAAGTAGTTTAGAACGCATTATTTCCCACTAGTATGAAATGTTAGTCCTATGTCTTACCCAGTCCACAGATACTATAATTGAACTTATCCTGACGAAGCTCATACTAGTGAGTTCATGTATTAACTCTCGATAGCTTGCTTAACTCGTTGCATTTGTCGCCAGTAAAACTTACCTTTTGAGAATTTTCGTTGTATAGAACATCGTAAGTGCTTCATAATAGTACGATGTTCTGTTTTGTGTCGTAATCGCTACTAATTCTACCCCACGCTAATCTTTGCGTTTAGGTGTGGCGTTTTGAGTTACTGGAGTTGCTATTTGTAGATATTATTGTACATATTTGTAAACAGTATAGATTTCATGAGTTTGTAGTATAATGTAGACCGGAGTTTTGTATCAGTAGTTCACCTTTCCTTTCTTAGTCCATTTCCTTAAATCTAAACTTAAATTTAATTATTTACATTTGTATGAAGTGTACATGTTCATTCTGTGTGACCCCATTATTCCCACTGGTCGTCGTTGGGAAGCTTAGCGCGAACGATCGCTGTTTTCCGGAGGTGGCGGAGAAGCATCGCTGCAGTCCACCACTTCACCAACCCTCATCGCATGTCCTATGTTGCGCCAATTAGTAATCTGATGAAATCTTTTCGGGTTTCCATCCGGGTAGCAGCGTCAAAAAGCCGCGACGTTTCGATGAGTGTCATTCTCATCATCTTCTGGGGAAACGTCGCGGATTTTCGACGCAGCTCCCTGGATGGAAGCCCGAGAATATTTCATCGGCAGTATACACCGGGAAAGCCTACATCTACATAATTAGGAACCTGATTACTACGGAAACGTTGTCCTCTTGTCGGACCACTCTGTTTTGTGTCGGACCAGAATTCATCAGCCATTACTCATTACCTGTATCATTGTTTACTCGCCTTTTTCTCGGTGCACCTAGCCAGTTGTTGTATCCACTCCTGTTGTCATGGTTCGGTTGGTTCTGGTATTCTGGTTTGTACCTACGATCTTTCTTATGATAATGTTTATTTCCTCGATAGCCAGAGTTTCTGCGTATATTGGCTTGTGGTAGGCGCATGAGGGTGTCAATCACGGATATTGTTATTACTCTGTTCTTTGTGCCATTACGCAAGAAATCTGACTGCGTGCTCGTGTTGCCTCCCTGACCTCACCCTTCTTCGTAACTTAAGCAACACAAAGAGCAAATATTCAAGATCTGTTTCTGGCATTGTGACTAATTTTTCGTGATGTTCAGCGACAACTTACTTTCCAAAATTTTTAGTATATCCATAACAGGGATAGGTTCAGTCCAGTATCTCGTTAAATTTGTATATTTCTCGAATTTTTTTTTTTTTTGTAATCCCCCCAAGTTCGATTCTGAACGGTCGCGAGTCGAACACCTCGTCGTAATCGTTCCTGGACCAAAATTTGTCTAGAAACGCTTGTTCAGACTGATCATATGTTTGAAAATTTGTGCCAGATCCGCTGCCGGGAGTAATGAATCTTCTTGGGTGAATCGTTACATAGCGTTGTTATCGTGATTAGGTCCAACATCTACACTCCTGGAAATGGAAAAAAGAACACATTGACACCGGTGTGTCAGACCCACCATACTTGCTCCGGACACTGCGAGAGGGCTGTACAAGCAATCATCACACGCACGGCACAGCGGACACACCAGGAACCCCGGTGTTGGCCGTCGAATGGCGCTAGCTGCGCAGCATTTGTGCACCACCGCCGTCAGTGTCAGCCAGTTTGCCGTGGCATACGGAGCTCCATCGCAGTCTTTAACACTGGTAGCATGCCGCGACAGCGTGCACGTGAACCGTATGTGCAGTTGACGGACTTTGAGCGAGGGCGTATAGTGGGCATGCGGGAGGCCGGGTGGACGTACCGCCGAATTGCTCAACACGTGGGGCGTGAGGTCTCCACAGTACATCGATGTTGTCGCCAGTGGTCGGCGGAAGGTGCACGTGCCCGTCGACCTGGGACCGGACCGCAGTGACGCACGGATGCACGCCAAGACCGTAGGATCCTACGCAGTGCCGTACGGGACCGCACCGCCACTTCCCAGCAAATTAGGGACCCTGTTGCTCCTGGGGTATCGGCGAGGACCATTCGCAACCGTCTCCATGAAGCTGGGCTACGGTCCCGCACACCGTTAGGCCGTCTTCCGCTCACGCCCCAACATCGTGCAGCCCGCCTCCAGTGGTGTCGCGACAGGCGTGAATGGAGGGACGAATGGAGACGTGTCGTCTTCAGCGATGAGACTCGCTTCTGCCTTGGTACCAATGATGGTCGTATGCGTGTTTGGCGCCGTGCAGGTGAGCGCCACAATCAGGACTGCATACGACCGAGACACAGGGCCAACACCCGGCATCATGGTGTGGGGAGCGATCTCCTACACTGGCCGTACACCACTGGTGATCGTCGAGGGGACACTGAATAGTGCACGGTACATCCAAACCGTCATCGAACCCATCGTTCTACCATTCCTAGACCGGCAAGGGAACTTGCTGTTCCTACAGGACAATGCACGTCCGCATGTATCCCGTGCCACCCAACGTGCTCTAGAAGGTGTAAGTCAACTACCCTGGCCAGCAAGATCTCCGGATCAGTCCCCCATTGAGCATGTTTGGGACTGGATGAAGCGTCGTCTCACGCGGTCTGCACGTCCAGCACGAACGCTGGTCCAACTGAGGCGCCAGGTGGAAATGGCATGGCAAGCCGTTCCACAGGACTACATCCAGCATCTCTACGATCGTCTCCATGGGAGAATAGCAGCCTGCATTGCTGCGAAAGGTGGATATACACTGTACTAGTGCCGACATTGTGCATGCTCTGTTGCCTGTGTCTATGTGCCTGTGGTTCTGTCAGTGTGATCATGTGATGTATCTGACCCCAGGAATGTGTCAATAAAGTTTCCCCTTCCTGAGACAATGAATTCACGGTGTTCTTATTGCAGTTTCCAGGAGTGTATGTAGTATGTTACAGAACGCTCTTCTAAAAACTATTGGGTGGACCTTCTTTGAATCTGTAGAAATCACTTGAAATTACCGGTGCTGTAAGAGTCTTTTATCTACGGATACTGCTGAATGACATGCTCCTGTCCCGAGTGAGTATGGTACTGACATTTGTTCCAGTGGGGGGAGGGGGATGACTTATTTGGTTTGCAAATGGCGTTGGCGATTAATTATACGTGCCGAAATCTCTTTGAGCAGCAACGTGAATCTGCAAAGGTGAAAAGGTACCTTCTATTTCGTTTGGTAAATTATCCTGCTTGTAGTTGATTCGCCCGAACTAAATCTTCCAGTGGTCAGTTCAGTACGAATTCGTTGTAGATAGCTTTGATGTCCGCATCTATTTTGCTAACGATTTTGTTTTTCATTTTCGGACATCAATTTTTCAACTTCGTCTACGTAAGCTTGGTGCTGCAGTACTAACTTCCTCATGATCGTTGGTGTCACTGTCAAATGCCAGTAGGTCAGAGCAGTCGTCCACCTCCTTTACGCCAGTGTCATCATGTTTTTTCTCCAGTTTCATAATATTTATATCCTCCTGCAGTTTTTTCACTTGGTCGGAGAATTCGTTGTAAATGATTGTAGTTCTGAAACATCTGTCTGAGCTATAGATACGGTCTTGGCTAACTAGTCAAGTGCAGTTTGCAAACTGCTTTGCTTTTCGGTCACGTCATATAATCCTACACCTAGTTTTCTTTTGTGCTTCGAGCAATTGTGAAAATCTCTCATTAGAATCGTTTTACATTTTTATAAATTTATGATCAAGTTTCAGATTGACATCACTTGTATCTTTAAATTTTTTTTTTTTAATTGCGTCGTCCCGTTAATGTCGCTCTTCTCAAAAGAAGTAATGTTTCTTGACTTCTCTGATGCCCTTTCACCCTGTGCTGCGACGGTAATTTATCAATCTTTTGCATGGCAGTACATCCTAGCAATTTCCCGTCGGTTACATTCTGCGTCAAATTCGGGTTGTGCTACCATTTATGGCAATATTTTCTTGATAATGTTCAACGCCAGTTATTTCTGTTGGCTTACCTATATTAATTGTTTTCTGGTTCTGATTGCGCGGAATACGTTCGTTAGCTACTTTATTTTCTAGCGGTTCCACTTTCATTGCTTATATGAATTATGTTCATTAGTATTAATGCTGCTATAAATTGCGTTTATCTTGGCCCTGGTAGAAATTTCTAGTACGACAAACCGCGACAACGTAATTATTTGTGCTAGAATATTCTGTCTTGTTCGAACTGTAACATGACAAAATGTTAAAATTTACTCAAAATTTTTACTACATCTACATAGGAAACGAATTGCCTTGCCGCAGATGTAACACCGGTTCCCGACAGAACACCGAAGTTAAGCGCTGTCGGGTTGGGCTAGCACTTCGTGTAGTAAAAAAAGGTCTTAACCATCTGAAAATAACTTAAAATTACTCCCAAAAATTGTGTAAAACTACAAAGACGGCAAAGACAGTAAGTATTTCTAATAAAATTCTTATTTGTTTAAGATACAAATCATAATCCAGCCATTTTCAATGAACTGCAATCGATGAGCAAAGTATCCAGAAAAAATGTAAAGCAAACAATTTTTTGTAAACGCTATAAGCGTACTTATTTGTTGCTTATATGTATGAAAATAGATACATATGTCGAAGTATATAAATAAACTGTTAAAACTTTACTGAGATATAGAATTCGTTTCATAAAAGCTGCGCACTCTGCTGTATCAGGAAAAAGAAGGGAACCAGCGGAGAAAATGCTCCTTTGGGAGCACAGTAGGGTCGGATACGTTCCTTTTTAAAAGACTCTAGCACAAATGTGGGGGGCCAACTGTCTCAGTCCCCATTCCGCCTTCCTCACCAAACATTTCGGCACGCAGGCATATTCCCGTATTTTTGTGCTGAAAGAGAGGAACGGAGAGACAGTGACGATAGAAGAGAGAGGAAACAGTGCCAGTGGGAGAGACAGAGGCAGGAGACAGTAATGGCGGGAGAGAAAAACTAACTGAGATATGGATGGAGACAGCAGCAATGGGAGCCAAAGTCAGAGCAGATACTAATGGTCAGTGAGAGACACTGGCGTAAAAGATGAAGAGAGATACGTGTAGAAAGAAGGAACGGGAGCAAAAGATGGAGAAGAAAGTGGAAATGAAAGAATACACACTTGCGGAAACCATACATAGGCTCGGAGGATCTGAATCATCGCAGGTCGCGAAATTTTGACACATAGGCATATGGAGGGTGTTGGGGGGGGGGGGGGCGGGTGAAGGGGGCGCATTTTGGACCGAAATTTTAAACACGTGGGTGTACGGGAAGAAATAACTTGGACCCCAGTATTTTTGAGCTGCAAAGTGGTGGAGACTGTGGTGTTGCGAAAGAAAGACAAAAAGAGGTAGAGAGAGACTGGGGGAAAGGACTTAGAATTCTGTGTTAAAAGAGAGCGAATATGTTCTCATCCCAAATTTTTTGATGAGGAAGGTGGAATGAGGATCGAGACAGCTGATTTTCTTCTCTTCTGTCAAAGTCATTTGAAGAGGAATATATTCGTCGTGTTTTGGTCCAACGTTATCTTTTTCCGCAGTTAATAGTATGGCTCTGCTTAACGATATTGAGGAGAAACCAGTCAGTGATGCTTCGCCTTTCGTTTCAGAGGACGTTACGAATCTTGAAACTCTTACCTTTATAGCTGACTACAAGTTTTAACTATTTCATTTTAATCATAAGCAGTGATGGTGCCATGGAATCTAGCATTTCAGGGACTATGACACATTTTTATCAGTGACCTAGAAGACGAAGTTTTAAAGCCTGACCAACCCATTATGGCTAACATTTGTTATTATAAACATTACAGAGACGATTCTGAGGAAGATATAGACAAAATAGTAAAAATGTTCAGTGATATTCACAGAATAAAATGAGCTTATCGTGGAGAACTAAACTTAAAGCAGTTTTCAATTCCTCGATTTGATCATTACGAGGAAGAGTAATAAGCGAGTATTTACTATTTACACGAAACCAACAATAACTGACGCTGTAATTCCCAATGATTCATACCACCAACAGGCTTATAAAGAATATGCTTTCTTTAGTTTATCAGCAGGAAAGATAAAGAGACAGAACTAAACATCATAAAGAAAATACCGGTAAACAACGATTACGAAGTAGGTACCGTGAAAAAATTAATGCACGAAAGTAAGAAGAATAGAAAGAATAATCTCAACGAACTAAAAATAAAAGTTGTCGCTAAGTTGTCCTATGGAAGAGTCTAAAAAATTATAGCACAGTGACAGCGTTGCAGACAAGTAATCTACAGACACATAACCTGAAGTATGATGTGGGTAGAAACATGAATGATTTCGAAAGATCGGGAGTTTATATAATCCAGTGAGCTTCCTACCATGGCAAATGTATTGGAGATATAGGAACAACACATTCGATCAGATACAAGGAACATAAAGCTGCATTCAGTTAAGTACCTGTGACAAATCATCTGTTGCGAATCATGCACACGAGACGGGCATCGCCTTAAGAGAATAGAAGGGAAATCGAAATCTTGCACATACAAACGAAAGAGAGAAAACTCGACTTCATGGAATAATTGAACGTCTCCATTCATTAAAAGGGACATGGCAGTATCCTGACATGTGAAAGACCACAGAATGAGATTTCTTAACAGGTTGTTAGGCAGATATATAATTACAAATTTAGAATGCCTCTTCGGCGAAATAGCTACATACCGACGATCGTAGACTTTGGAAGTGATCAGAAGTAGGCGACCAACAGAATAGCAATATGGTTGAGCCAATAGTTGTACACACACAATAATACTGCAGATACAGCATGTCAGTTCACAACGACTTCTGGACCTTTGCAAAAGTGTCAACTTGACACTCTTGTAGCCCACAGCTTATTCGCAGGAAGAGGAAGTGGCCTTGTGCGCTGTGGGGTATAGGATGAGATAGCTACTAACGGAAACCGATGATTAGAATGTAAGACGAGGACCCTAAGGACGTGTTTTTATTCTAATTGATATTTTGAACGTCTCCATTATGTCGATAGACTACTTAATGTTTTAAACTCATGAACTAAATTTTAAAAGCAGATTATAAAATCATTCTCTCTAGAAACACGTTTCAGTGCTGAGTGTAGGTTGGTATTATTCTTGAATGCTACCAGTTATATCTGTTAGTACTATTTTAATTGCCAAACCGTTGTATCTGGTATAACAAACCTCGTCCATTAGACCCCCATGTATTTGTGATCTCCTAGCTTTCCTAGGACTTTGCTATGACTTTTGTTGGTTTGAAATTCTGTCCCTAACGGATAACTACATGTACTGTGAATTATTATCCGTTGGCGATTTTTTTTTTAAATTTTGTACGGATTAATTGCGGCCAGTCATCTTCGACACGATGCCATCCACTGATCTCTCTGTTTATCCTTTGCTTCCCTTGTTGGACAGCGGAATTAATCATTTCCCTCTCTTTCACTACACGAATAAGTGGTCTTGGTCCCACATTTTGAAACTCTGATGCCTCGAACCGGAGGTTAATTCAGCTCAAAATGATCAATGTATCCTCATTATGCCACCTTTATAGGTGTTACGGGACCTACTATCTAATAATTAGTTACAAATAAGCCTTGTTTGCATCGTTAAGAATCTTGTTTGACAAAAGTGCTTTAAATTTTGTCGGTTACGACCCTATTTTCTGATCTCAATAAATTGTCACCATCCATGAAAAAAGAACTGTACTATCTACGTAAATGATTTGACAGCCAACCATGTCTTTTCTCATCCACATATATGCAACGATCCCCAAAAGATTAATGCACATTGTGAGCGTGTGGGTGCTATTCTACCATTCTGCGCAACGGATTAATCTGAGATGTATCCTTTACCCTGTGGCTCCTGCAAGATGCAATTTCCACCCCCAAACTACTACAGACGTCAGACAGACGCTCCTAACGTTCTAAAGAGAAATGCCTGAAAAACTTTCAGCAATAAATATCTTCTGGAGTCGTCTGCTGTAAGGAAATGACACAAAAATTCACAAAATTTCTTGCGTAAGTAGTGGGATACTTGGGTACTGGAGTAGTGCTAGTTAGTGTAAGAAAAACATGAAACTAACGAAAATTATTATTTAATTTGCAATAAATTCTGAGAAATCACAATAACACTTTTAGTTATGAACTGAACAAGTTATTTCCGGGTTCTTTTCGGAATGAAGTTACCTCTCAAGGATAGGATTCACTAATGAAATTTCTATACAAAGTTTAAGATTGTTATTGACTTGGCAGAATGGCTGAGAGCAGCACCTACTCAACTTGAATAATTATCCGTTAGAATGTTGCTATGTACGGTTGAGACTGTCACGTGTGAAATGCAGTGAAGTGTACTGTTGTGGAGGAAATATGGGGCTCACAAGAGCTGTAGTGCACAATACCATAAGCTGCGATGACTGCTGTCTGCGCCGCTCGCTGCTGGCAAATAAGATAACTCTCGTTCTACCTGGATTGACCTTCGCCAATCAAACTCTCCCTATGCCTTGATGAAGTCAAGGACTCCTATTCGCCCCTAATCTAACTATTGGCATGGTACACCGGTCAGATAACCAGACCACCACGATGCCACTCAAAAATTCGCTCGCAGGCATTTAACTATAACTCTGCCTGTTCACACCGCACAATAAGTGTGGCAGCCAACACAGTGAACAACACTTAATTGCAAGTCTTTGAGTACACGTACGAGCGACAACGGAATGGCCCCTCTCCATGCCAGACATGAAGGGGTACATCTTTCGGTCTCTTCCATTACTCCTTCAGCTCAAGGCGTCAGGAATATCGTCTGACAATCAGCATTGCTCTTCTAAAACGGGAGAATGATTTTTCGTTTAAGGTGACCAATCCGGAAATCATTGAAGTCTCCGGAATCTATGATGGTCCCATGGAGATTGAGTAAGGCGGGAAATGCTTCTCAATAGCGTGTGTGATCGCCATGGATGGCAATCCACGCAGTGCAATCTGCCACCATGGTGGCCGCAAGGTTGGCACGAATTCGTTGGGTTAGGGTGTTCCATTCCTCCATCACTGCAACTGACAACTGCTGGATGGTCGCTGGGGCATGTGGACTTTCTGGAAAGTCTTGCTCGTTGGGACTAAAGTCGGTGGAAGTGGCAGACCAGTCCATTCGACGAATATTCGCGCGTTCCAAGCTCTCCTCTAACCGCGCTGGTCGATGCTGTCAAGCACCCTCATCCAAAAATGGGCTGAACACATCTCTGAAATACACACCTAGCGAAGAAGTACTGTGTCACAATAGCGTTGATCGGCGAGTGTTCTGTGTTTAAATATCTGAAAGCCGGTTCGCCCTTGCAATATTATGCCTTCTCAAGTTTTAACGCCTCGACAACCAACCCGTTCATGCTCAATGATGTTCTTAGGCGTGTTACGTGTTCCCAGATCTCGGCATAAGAGGGTGCTGAAGGCACTCAAAATCAATGTTCAGCGTGACCATTTTCGTGGACCAAGTGTAATGGCGTAACAAGCAAAACGTTGCCTGGGCGTACTGACCTCAAAATCTTCCAGCACGGTACCCTAACCGTTCAACGTTATTGTGATACGCACTCCTTTCCCACATTCGTCTTTTCCGGACTGCATTCGGCTCTGACTTCATTTCTATGCATGAAAACGCGAGGCCGCATCGAGCAACGCTGGTGATGGATTTCTTGTAACAGCAGCATATTCGGCGAATGGACTGACCCGACCGTTCCTCCAACTTACTCGTAAATCGGATCGAGTACCTGCAACAACAGCCACCAATCGGTTGTCAACTACCTTGGTGAAGGAACGGAACGCTCTACTAAAAGAACTTCTTACTAACCTCGTCGCTGAAATCGGAGCACGTTGCAGAGCATGATATTACAGTCCGTGATGATCACACACTCTACGTAGGTTGGAACTTAAATAGTGCAACTATTTATTCACAACCGATAAAAAACAGTTACTTGTTTTTACCTGTTACTGTCCTTCAAAGTAGTCACCAGCGTTGTGTAGAACACGTTGCCAGCGATGTGGAAGGCGTAGTATACTGTTAGCAGAGCCTGTTCTGTTGATGGTGCGAATGGAACAGTCTACTGCCTGTCGAATCTCTGAAACAGTTCTGAAGCGAATGCCAAGATGTGGCTCCTTCATCTTCGGAATCAAATCAAAGTCACAAGGACTTAAGTCCGGGGAGTATGGTGGATGGTACAGTACTTCCCAGTCCCACGGACCGAACAGCGCTGAATGCGCCCGCTCAAAAAAATGATTCAAATGGCTCTGAGCACAATGGGACTTAACATCTGAGGTCATCAGTCCCCTAGAACTTAGAACTACTTAAACCTAACTAACCTAAGGACATCACACACATCCATGCCCGGGGCAGGATTCGAACCTGCGACCGTAGTGGTCACGCGGTTCTAGACTGAAGCGCCTAGAACCGCACGGCCCCCCTGGCCGGCACGTCCGCTCATCGTCGTGCAAAATGATGAGTGCGGTGCGCAGAAAGTGTCGCCGCTTCTTTCGCAGAGCTGGTCGAAGTGATGCTCCAAAAAAACGACCAGCTCATCCATTTCTCCGAAACCCACTCGACTTTCAGCAGTTTCTCAGTTGCTCTGTACATAATCCAAGTCAGCATTCTGACTTATTAAACTGACTGTTCCGTAATATCGACACGTGTCAGCGCCTACTTTTTTTGGAACGGGAATTAATCCATTCTTCGTGAAGTTTGAAGGTATTTCACCAGTCTCCCACATTTTGCATAGAAGGTGGAAAAGTTTTGTCGAGCTGGCGCTCCCTAGGATACTAGTAATTCGGAGGGAATGTCGTCTACTCCATCGGTCTTGTTTCGACTTAGGCCTTTGACTGTGTAGCCTGTCAGCTTTACCTCCACTGATGTGCTCAGTAGCTGGCGTTTCCTCTGAAAACTGGCTGAATAGTTCGTGGTGAAAGAGCTATTATCAAAAATAGTCACACTAAAAAAGTTTAGACCCTTTAATTGCACTTTGAAGTTATCTGAACTCTTGTTTGTGTAAAGTTCGAGTCTCATATAGAACAGTTTTCTACAGGTAAACGGATTGGAGCGTACGACACTCGGTTAAAGTTGTACAATATAATTCAAGTGTTACATAGTTAATCACAAACGTCTTCGAATGGCAAATTAGTGGTCAAAACAGTCACTTAGTAAATCACTCGTCACACTGTCCTTCCAAGCAAATGAACATACCTCAACGAACACAATGTGAATAGTAAGCATCAGTTTTAGTAAACAATACTGTCATTATAGGTCATTGTTAGAGATCGACACAGTGATACAGAAGTCACATTAAAAGTAATAATCGAAAACTGTCACTGAATTATTGACTAATAAGCGGCAGGAAACGAAACACATCGCGAAAGCAACACACTCTCTCGGTTTAATGTATGCACCGGACCGACTGCGGTACATTTCCTATATAGGCAGATACAGGTGTTACTCCATAACACTCTTGTGTTGGATGTGAGCCGTATAAGGAGTGACGTAAGAATTAATCGTTATTTTGAAAACTACACAACAGTCTAAAATTTAGATACCTTGGAGTCTATTCTTTTGGCTTAACTACAAGAAATAATGCGATTTCGATTTATGAAAAATATTGCTGGTTAGAAATTTACAAAAATAAGTGAATACTATTTTTCTTCTACAATGCCATTCCCCTAGTTTACATAAATGGGCGCCATATTGCAAATCACAGTGAATTACACGAATTTATTAATTAGTGAGTTAGTCAATCAACTCTGTATGTCATTTTGTACAGAAAAATTAAAGTAACAAAAGCATGTGGTTGAAGTCCGGAGTCAAACAGCAGTTATGATGTGACAGCATATCTGAACTCCATATACAATTAATACAGATGATAATTAGTTGCAGGAAAATTAATATGCGTTACTGTAAAATTGTATTATTGCATTATTTAATAGTATAGGTCCTAATACTGAAATATGTCTCCTAGCTCACTCCAAATCTGCAGAGTCGTACTGTACGAGTATTTTAAATTACTGGTTTTTTTTCTATTTAACATGCTCTCTAGCCCAACTACACTTACGGACGAAAATCTCAACACCATGAATAACTTGTACGACATAAACGAAAGTTCATAAGCGAATTTCCACATATGAGAGATAGATCTATTCAAATTTTACGCCAGTCACATAAGAGTGACGCAAGCAACAACACTATGAGGATGTAAAATGAGAATGTGGATCAGATTTCCTTTAAATACACGCTGTAACGGTCGTGAGCGTTGGCTACCTTTGAGACTGGACGTGGTGAGTTGATGTTAGTCAAGAATTGCTTTAAGGCGAAAAATACGCCATTATAAACACTCACTGAGTTTGAACGAGGTCGTGTAATAGTGCTACGAGAAGCTGGATGTTCATTTTGCGATACTGCAGAAGGACTTGTGAAGAATGTTGTGACTGTACATGATTGCGGCCAGCGAAAGTCACGAGAATCTACGGTCGTAAGAAGACTAGGCTCCGGACGGTTACTTGACACTACCATGAAGGAAAACTATGGTGTTCAGCGTATGGCCTGGCGCATCGTAGTATATCTGCAGCGGCAAACTGAGCAGCAGTTGACACCAGATGGACAGACCGAACTCTTACAAATCGGTTACTTCACAGACAGATCCGAGCCAGACCCCCTGAAGTGTACATTTAACTGGCCCCAAACCACTGCTATTTGCGACTTCAGTGGTGTCAAGCGAGAGAATCGTTGGACAGTAGGATGAATGTCTGTTGTGCGTTCTGCCTCGGTGTCAGTGATGGACGTTTGTTGGTTAGAATGTGGCCAGTAGTGTCTCCTCAACCAAACTGTCTGTATGCTATACGAGGTGGACCTGTACGAGGAGTTATGTTTGGGGTGCGATTTCGAACGACAGCAGGAGCACTCTCTTGGATATCCCCCGCACATTGACTTTGCTGTACATCGGTCTGGTGATTCCACCTATTGTGCTGCCATTCATGAACAGAATTCCTGACGGTGTTTTCCAATAGGATAACGCTCGCCTACATACCGCTGTTGTAATCCAGCATGCTCTTAAGAGCGTCGACTCTTTCCTTGGCCTGCTCGATCACCAGATCTGTCTCCAATTGAGTACATATGGGACATCATCGGACGACAACTTCATGATCATCCACAAACAGCATTAACCGTCCATGTATTGACCGACAAACCGCAGTAGGCTTGGAACTCCATCCCAAAAACTGACATCCGGCACCTGTACAACACAATGCATGCACATCTGCATTGTCGCATTCAATATTCTGGCGGTTATATCGGCTATTACTGTACCAGCGTCTTACATTTGCAATGACTTATCTCGTGCTTACATTAACTTGTGACGTTTCAATGTATATCATTTAAATATGTTACGTAAACTAATGTATTCCCTAAATTTCATTACTATGCATTGAGAACTTTTTGGTATTGCTATTTTGTTTGGTCACAGTAATTGTACCGATGGGTTCAGAGTAATCAGATTAATTATTTGAGTAATGAATTTTACTGGTCTAGGACTGACAAAGAAACTGTTTTCATAAGTATATACATATGTGTATATTACAAAAATGATTATTTTATAAATCAAATTAATTTCGGGAAAAAAATATTCAACTTATTGCGGGAAGAAACTTAATAGATGGTCTGGGTACTCAACCTGCTATGTTTCAAGTACTCCATCAAAACCTTCTTGCAGTATCCCATTTTCCATCTAATCCTCATCTACCTAGTCTTCATTTTCTATAATACTGCATTCATGTTCATGTCCTTGTATAATCCCTCTACCACTCGTTACACTTTTCAGCTGTCCCTTTATTGCTTAGTACTGGTCTGCTGGTCTCCCATCTGAGCTCTTGGTATTCATACAGCTGCTTCTCTTTTCTCCAAAGACCTTTTTAATTTTCCTCTGGGCGATACCTGTCTTGCTCCTAGCTATACATGCTTTTGTATTAGTGGGCCCCAACCTGATGGTAATTGTACCCAGAGCATTGAAATGAAGTTTCTGATGGGTGGAAACGAAAAGATTCGACAGTGATTCAGTCGTGAAAGTAAATTATTAATAGCAATATTTTTTCTCAATTATAAGAAACGTTTTTTCTCAGTTACAAGCATTAATGCGTGACACGATGCGATGGAGGTTACAGCTTGTGAAACAAATACAATGCATGAACTACATATTCCTAACGTAGTCCACCCACTATAAACCTACCTCGTGCATTGTGCTATGTATCTGTGACAGAAAAGTGGTACACATACGTAACAAATGCTAAATATCACACGATAATTTCTTTTCCAAGTCACAGAACATAAATTGCTTCATTACTCACTTAAAACTGATAAATAAACTGACAACATAACGCAACAATAACTACATAAGGACTACTATAGTGCTGCACACAGTATTACTATCATTTTTATTATTATTGTTGTTATTATCATTACTATTAGTGACACTAACCAAACACAAAGCATTGTGAGCCTGAATTTTTCCAATTTCTGCCAAGTCAGAAGTAAGGAGTGCAGTAGTCAATTGCCGCTAGAGAGAGAAACTAAACGTGTTTTGTAGCAAGTGTCTACCTTCAGTTTGGATAATTAGCTTTCTTTTTTGAGATAAGAGTTCTAGGTATCACTTACAGTGCAGTGGGAATCGCTACATCTTTCATTCTAACCACCCACAGGTATTGTAACATAACTGGTGCAGATCGTTTCTCTATCCTTTATCAGTTCAGTTACATTTTATTTCATGTACACTCTAAGACAAAAAAGTCGCTCAATCAAGGAACTATCCGAACGCGAAGGAAATCAGCAGATGACACGTACATGTACAGACAAACAAACAATTACAATTTCATAATAATTGTGTGAGTGTACAGAAGAAAGCGCTTCACGGGCTCAGCAATTCAATAACGCTCTGATACATCTCTGGTCCTTATGCAGGCAGTTATTCTGATTGGCATTGATTCATAGTATTCTTGGGTATCCTCCTGATGGATATCGTGAAAAATTCTGTTCAGCTGGCACGTTAGATCGTCAAAATCGCGAGCTTGTTGGAGGGCTCTTAGCACAATGCTTTCTCTCAGTTTGGGAGAGATTCGGCGAATTCGCTGACCAAGGTAGGGTTTGGCTAGCACGAAGACAAGCATTAGCAACTCTTGCCGTGTGCTGGTGGGTATTATCTTGTCGAGACGCACTCCCAGTGTGGCTTGCCACGAATGACGGCAAACGGGACGCAGAATATCGTTCACGTACCGCTGTGCTGTAATGGCGAGGAGTGCTGTTGTGTAAAGAAATGACGCCCCAAAGCTTCACCGCTGGCAGTCGAGGCGCATGACGGGCGATGTTCAGGTCGGCATCCCACCGATTTCCGGGACCTCTCCAGACGCGTCTTCGGCCTGTAATCTCATTGAATGGAGTAGAATTGTCTTCGCTGACGAGTTCCGCTTCGAAATGAGCTCCGATATACAGCGAATAACTGTCTGAAGACGCTCCAGATAGTGGTGGGACACTAGCCTAAGTGTCGCTCACCATACGGCTCAACACCCAGGAGTGATGTTGTGGAGTGCTATTTATTTTCATAGCAGGACCCCTTCGTTTTTTTTTTTTTACATTTTCTCCTCCACTAATTATATTTAATACCTCCTGTGATAACCAAGGATTTCTACCAAGCCTTATCTCATTATCTATTCAATCGTCTGCTGCTTTCACTATTTCAACTCTCACTCAAAGCTATCCGTTCGTCTTGTACTGTGTTCTTTTCCAGTTTCTTCAGTGTCAATCTGTAGTTCGTAACCAATGAACTGTGGTCAGAGTCCACATCTGCCCCTGCAAATGACTCACAGTTTAAGATTTGCTTACGAAATCTCTGTCTTACCATTATACAATCAGTCTGAAACGTACAGTGGATCCAGGCCTCTTCCACATATACAACTTTATTTTATGATTCTTAAACCAAGTGTTAGTGATGATTAAATTATCCTCTGTGCAAGATTGTACGAGGTGGCTTCCTCTTCCATGCCTCTCCCTAAGTCCATATTCTCCTACTATTTACACTACTGTTCCTTTTCCTATTATGGAATTCCAGTTCCCAGTTCTCACGTTAAATGTTCCTCTCCTTTAACTACCTGAATAATTTCTTATGTCATTACCACATTCTTTCAAACTCTTCAGCATCTGTGGCAATAGTTGGCGTAGAAGCTTGTACTGTTGTGGCAGGTGTTGGGCTCCTGTCTGTCTTGGCTACGATAACGCATTCCTGTTTTCCTATTCATTATTAGACTTGCTCCTGCTTTATTTAAATTTGATTTTGTATTTATCAGCTGTGTCCACCTGACCAGAATTCCTGTTCCTCTGGCCACCGAACTTCACTAATTCCCACTGTATCTAATTCCAACCTATCCATTTCCTTTTTAAAGTTTTCTAATCTACCTCCCGATTAAGGTGTAACCTACCCCTCACTTATAGACCTTAATGACAGTGAAAAATTAAACCGCCTGTACCTAATGGAAATTTGGGAAAAGCAATCGTCACTGAAGTTAATTTGTCGGTAAAGAGGGAGGAAAGTGTTACATCTAAATGAAAGGAAAAATGCTAATGAAACTCGTGGAAATTAATTTTGAAAAGGGGTAAAGTTAATAAAAAAAGTAAATGTGCGGCCGTTACGTTAACAATTAACTAGCGGTAATTAGATATTTGAGATTTGGGGGAAATTACGGTCGCCAGTCCTAAGGACAATTACTATAGTAACTGAAATAGAAGGGTTATTACACATACAATTGGCACTAGAAGCGTGGCAACTGAAGGTTGACACGTGTAGTGTGAAAACTGAAAGTTAGTCAGAAGTAATAAATTTCGCTACACTCTGACATAATTTAGCAAAAGAATTAATCATCATCATCATCATCATCATTTAAGACTGATTATGCCTTTCAGCGTTCAGTCTGGAGCATAGCCCCCCTTATACAGTTCCTCCATGATCCCCTATTCAGTGCTAACATTGGTGCCTCTTCTGATGTTAAACCTATTACTTCAAAATCATTCTTAACCGAATCCAGGTACCTTCTCCTCGGTCTGCCCCGACTCCTCCTACCCTCTACTGCTGAATCCATGAGTCTCTTGGGTAACCTTGCTTCTCCCATGCGTATAACATGATCCCACCATCTAAGCCTGTTCGCCCTGACTGCTACATCTACAGAGTTCATTCCCAGTTTTTCTTTTATTTCCTCATTGTGGACACCCTCCTGCCATTGTTTCCATCTACTAGTACCTGCAATCATCCTAGCTACTTTCATATCCGTAACCTCAACCTTGTTGATAAGGTAACCTGAATCCACCCAGCTTTCGCTCGAAAGATTGAACGGTGCACAGATAACTTAGTCTTGGTACTGACTTCCTTCTTACACAAGAGAGTAGATCGTAGCTGAGCGCTCACTGCATTAGCTTTGCTACACCTCGCTTCCAGTTCTTTCACTATGTTGCCATCCTGTGAGAATATGCATCCTAAGTACTTGGAACCGTCCACCTGTTCTAACTTTGTTCCTCCTATTTGGCACTCAATCCGTTTATATTTCTTTCCCACTGACATTACTTTCGTTTTGGAGATGCTAATCTTCATACCATAGTCCTTACATTTCTGATCCAGCTCTGAAATATTACTTTGCAAACTTTCAATCGAATCTGCCATCACAACTAAGTCATCCGCATATGCAAGACTGCTTATTTTGTGTTCACATATCTTAATCTCACCCAGCCAGTCTATTGTTTTAAACATATGATCCATAAATAATATGAACAACAGTGGAGACAGGTTGCAGCCTTGTCTTACCCCTGAAACTACTCTGAACCATGTACTCAATTTACTGTCAACTCTAACTGCTGCCTGACTATCCATGTAACGACCTTTAATTGCTTGCAAAAGTTTGCCTCCTATTCCATAATCTTGTAGAACAGACAATAACTTCCTCCTAGGAACCCGGTCATATGCCTTTTCTAGATATATAAAGCATAGATACAATTCCCTGTTCCACTCATAACACTTCTCCATTATTTGCCGTAAGCTAAGGATCTGGTCCTGACAACCTCTAAGAGGCCTAAACCCACACTGATTTTCATCCAATTGGTCCTCAACTAATACTCGCACTTTCCTTTCAACAATACCTGAGAAGATTTTACCCACAACGCTGATTAAAGAGATACCTCCGTAGTTGTTACAATCTTTTCTGTTTCCATGTTTAAAGATTGGTGTGATTACTGCTTTTGTCCAGTCTGATGGAACCTGTCCCGACTCCCAGGCCATTTCAGTTATCCTGTGTAGCCATTTAAGACCTGACATTCCACTGTATTTGATGAGTTCCGACTTAATTTCATCCACCCCAGCCGCTTTATTGCACTGCAATCTATTGACCATTTTTTCCACTTCCTCAAATGTGATCCTATTTCCATCATCATTCCTATCCCATTCTACCTCGAAATCTGAAACATTACTGATCGCATTTTCACCTACATTGAGCAACTCTTCAATGTAGGTGAAAATTAATAAAATTAATAAAACCGGAAAATCGAAAGTTAATTTAGTGACTGAAGTTAATAGTGAGCTTTCTTTCTAAAGCACATCGAAATTCAGTAAAATACGGTTAGTCTTGGACTACCTCAACAATCATTTCAAAAGCTACTTGAATCTACGCAATTTAGAAATAAGAGATTTAACTTTGAACTTGAATTAAATGAGCCTGAACAATTAACAATAGTAAAATTCAGTAAGTACCAAGCTGAGCTGCAGTCACAGGTAAGCTAAAATACGGTAACAAAACTCGCACTCTTAATTTGTGACTGTGTAATCTAAATATTGTAGCCAGCTATGAATACCTTAACTGAACTTTGAAATTAAAGCAGTGAAATCGTTTGAATTTCAACGACACTCAGGTTCATTCCGGAAAAGGAAGGGATCCTGCTTGGTAATGTAATTGGGACAATGAGCAACAAAGGTTCATGCTAAGTTGCTGTAATTTTGTGACGCAACAATTTAAAAAGTTTGAAAAGCTGAGGTCTGCCATACAGTTCTAAAACTTTACGTGCTTCCAGTCTTCCTTGTTGGTTGATTGAAGGTTTGAAGCCGTCGATCGAGGAGGTGGCGACAGTCACTCATTGTCGGTCGTCGCTGTTGCCGAAGCTGGATGTTGGCGCACCTTCTTCTCGACACGGTCACCAGACGAAACGGGCTCTTGATGTGCGCCAGCTAATGCTTCCCTTCCGCGACACCGTGTCAGAAACTATCATCGCCAGTCGAGCGCAATTACATGGTGCCAAACCCCGAAAGCGCGGCAACTCGCGGGAGCTTCACAAAACACACCTGCTCCACTGCACCACCCCAGCCAGACTCCCCCTCTGCCCGCGCTCCACGCGACAGAGTTAACACTACCATAGATCCTAAACACTTTGGTTCTCCACACGACCTATCGATGTATTCGTTCGATAGCATAGTTTTCCCTAGGCAAGACCCAGCGTAAAAATACAAATAATATTTACAAAACAAACCAATTATATATCGACATAAATGCATATATATATATACAAATAGTAAAACAATTACAATATACAAAGACACAGAAATGTTATATCTTGAGGTAACAAAACAAGGAAAAAAATTATAGTACAATAGATGGAAATAGGAGGAGATGCATTTCCGGCGATACAAAGGAAGCTAACATTCCACTCTCTGATTCGTAGAAAGCCTGTTTTGTTTTTCCTCATAACATCCTCTGGAGGTCCGAAAGAATGGCTATTCTTCCTCTGGAAAATTTTAAGCACGAGGATGCCACTGTTGTTTAAGCATACGATACAGTTGATGCTTATCTACAAGGAACTGTATATCACTTGCAGAATGTAATACAGTGTCGTGGAAAGACCCTAAACAACAGTAACCAGAGTCAGATACAAACCACGCCTTGTCAATGAGAAAAGGTTTCAAACCTGATAGGGATAGCTGCTTTCAGTGAAAGCATGTCCATTTCAACCAGTTTCTGGGCGACCACTAGAAAGGGAACAGCTTACAATTGACATTGTTAACAGTGGCGCGTGAAGCTGCGTGAATTCAATGGAACAAACAATACTGAAATTATGAAAGGTGACTGCAACTGCAATAAACATTCATCACTGTAAGATTTGCTCCTACTTCTTGAGCAGACCTATTCTCACATATACAGAGATTGCTCCTTCTACTATCGATTCTCTCCAGGCAAGAAGGTCTTCGAGCCAAGGACATACGTACCTTTGATTTGGCTTTGTTCTGTACAGTTGGTCAGAGATGTAACCCCAGCTTCCGCTGACTGCAAGACAGATGGGGCTATGGTGAGTGGCTAATTCTCTTGCTGACACGTCTGGAGAAGAAAGGCCTGTCCATCTCGTCGGCTGGACTGGCAACTGCACTGCATGTGTTGAACTTCAGTAGCACTGCGTATACCGCGAAACAGACTTCAGCCTATTTCTCGTGTGAGTGGAAGAGAACCTAAACTCTGCGATTACTTTTCCATGTCGCTTCGCAACAATTGAGTCTTAGTCCATGCTGCTTCTCGGCGGAAACGTGAAGTATGTTGGAAAATTCTTCAGTGTTCGATGAAGTTGTACTAGGCGGCTTCCTCTTCCGTGCTTCTCCCTAGGTCAATATTTTCCTACCATTTTTCCTTCTGTTCCTTTCCCTATTACTGAATTCCAGTTCCCATGGAAGTTAAATGTTCCTCTCCCTTAACTATCTGAATCGTGTATATCATTATTCCTTAAGAAAATCATCGAAAGAATCAGAATTTGGCCAAGTTTCTACTGTGGTTAGTTAGGCACTTGTAATGATGTACACGTAACAGGTGATTGATTATACATGTTTTATGCAAGCACGTGTGAACATTTAGCGTTCTTCCTCAGTTACAATGTTCTTTTGATGCTTACTTCATTTTGTAAAGTTTCTTACTTATTTTTGGTATTCAGTGAAATTGACATGAGCTCTTGTATATTCGAAGTTTCGTGCTTCAAATCTGTATACATGTTATTTTTCAGTCAGAAATCTTTAACAATCGATATGTTTCACCATAGAAGTTCTGAATACAAGCTTTTGTATCCCGCCTGGTAGGCGGCGCGTGGGTCTGCTCCTGAAAACTGAAGGGTAGGCCGAATGTAGGAAGCTAGGAGGAGCATCTTCATCTACATCTACATACATACTCCGCAATCCACCATACGGTGCGTGGCGGAGGTTACCTCGTACCACAACTAGCATCTTCTCTCCCTGTTCCACTCCCAAACAGAACGAGGGGAAAATGACTGCCTATATGCCTCTGTACGAGCCCTAATCTCTCTTATCTTATATTTGTGGTCTTTCCGTGAAATATAAGTTGGTGGCAGTAAAACTGTACTGCAGTCAGCCTCAAATGCTGGTTCTCTAAGTTTCCTCAGTAGCGATTCACGAAAAGAACGCCTCCTTTCCTCCAGAGACTCCCACCCAAGTTCCTGGAGCATTTCCGTAACACTCGCGTGATGATCAAACCTACTAGTAACAAATCTAGCAGCCCGCCTCTGAATTGCTTCTATGTCCTCCCTCAATCTGACCTGATAGGGATCACAAGAGCAGTACTCAAGAATAGGTCGTATTAGTGTTTTATAAGCGGTCTCCTTTACAGATGAACCACATCTTCCCAAAATTCTACCAATGAACCGAAGACGACTATCCGCCTTCCCCGCAACTGCCATTACTTGCTTGTCCCAGTTGATATCGCTCAGAAAGTTATGCCCAAATATTTAATCGACTTGACTGTGTCAAGCGCTACAGTACTAATGGAGTATTCAAACATTACGGGATTCTTTTTCCTATTCATCTGCATTAATTTACATTTACCTATAATCAGAGTTAGCTGCCATTCTTTACACCAATCACAAATCCTGTCCATGTCGTCTTGTATCCTCCTACAGTCACTCAACGACGACACCTTCCCGTACGCCACAGTATCATCAGCGAACAGCTGCACATTGCTATCCATCCTATACAAAAGATCATTTATGTAGATAGAAAACAACAGCGGACCTACCACACTTCCCTGGTGCACTCCAGATGATACCCTCACCTCCGATGAACATTCACCAACGATGACAACGTACTGGGTTCTATTACTTAAGAAGTCTTCGAGCCGCTCACATATTTGGGAACCAATTCCGTATGCTCGGACCTTAGTTAGGAGTCTGCAGTGGGGGTCTGCAGGTGAGGTAGAACACTTGGTACTGCAGTTAAAAGTGGTTTTACTATATCACCACGCAATAACTGGAATACATCAATTGTACTTAACTTTGGCTGAGATGAGCACGTAGGTGCGAAGCTGTACATCAAGTTACAAAGGCAAAATCTGTAATGGCTCGCCCACTATGAAGTAGAAACAATGTTGCTTGTTCGTCTGCAATGTGATCTTCTTTGGGTATCAGTAGTAATGTCGCTGACAGCAGGATTCAGAGAGAAGTAAGTGAGGGAGTCGGGTGTTGCTCATGCTACTGAGCGATCTGGAAGTAACTAGCAGAGCACTGACATACAAATGCAGAGGATGCTGAATTTTGTAAATATGATTTGTTAAAGATGGCTTTGAGAAGCGTGACGGTATTCAGGTAACGTTCTCGCTGCATTGCTCGCTCGCATCACCCCTTTACCATTTTAGTAACTAACCTCATAACGGTGTAATACACGAGGAAGCGCCAAAGAAACTGGTATAGACATGCGTATTCAAATACACAGATATATAAACAAGCAGAATACGGCTCCGCGTTCGGCAACGCCAATGTAAGACAACAAGTGTCTGGCGCAGTTGTTAGATCTGTTACTGCTGCTACAATGGCACATTATCAAGATTTAAATTAATTCGAACGTGGTGCTATAGTCGGCGTACGAGCGTTGGGACACAGCATCTCCGAGGTAGCGATGAAGTTGGGATTTTCCCGTCTGACCATTTCAGGAGTGTACCGTGAATATCAGGAATCCGGTAAAACTTCAAATCTCCGACATCGCTGCAGCTAGAAAAAGACCCTGCAAGAACGGGACCAAAGACGACTGTAGAGAATCGTTCATCGTGATAGAAGTGCAGCCCTTCCGCAAATTGCTGCAGTTTTCAGTGCTGAGCCATCAACAAGTGTCAGCGTGGGAACCATTCAACGAAACGTCATCGATATGGGCTTTCGGAGCCGAAGGCCCACTCGACTACCCTTGATGACAGCACCGCACAGAGCTTTACGCCTCGGCTGGGTCCCTCAACACCGACATTTGACTGTTGATGACTGAAAACATGTTGCCTGGTCGGATGAGTCTCGTTTCAAATTGTATCGAGCGGATGGACGCGTACGGGTACGGAGACAAGCTCATGAATCCATGGACCCTGCATGCCAGCAGAGGACTGTTCAAGCTGGTGGAGGCTGTATAATGGTATGGGTCGTGTGCACTTTGGGTGATATGGGACCTGTGACACTTCTAGGTACGACTCAGACATGTGACACACAGGTAAGCATCCCGTCTGATGACCTGCATTCATTCACGTCCATTTTGTATTCCGACGTACTTGGGAAATTCCATAATTGCTACAGAGTGCCTCCAGGAACGCTCTTCTGAGTTTAAACACTTCCGCTGGCGAGCAGACTCTTCAGATATGAACATTATCGAGCATATCTGGGATGCCTTGCAACGTACTGTTCAGAAGAGACTTCCATCCACTCGTACTCTTACGGATGTATGTACAGCCCGGCAGGTTTCGAGGTGTCAGTTTCCTCCAGCACTGCTTCAGACGTTAGTCGAGTCCATTCCACGTCGTGCTGCGGCACTTCTGCGCGCTCGCGTGGACCCTACACGATAATAGGCAGGTGTACCGCTTTCTTTGGCTCTTCAGTGTATTTTTGTGTAATTGTTTTTTGTAAAGATGGTTGTAATTGTTAAAGAATCACAGTTTCACTATAGTTTTTGAATGATAGTCACTTCTGCGTCATTCAGTAAATGAATATCTTCCATCGTCTCCTCACGAAGGTTTAGTTTTGTAATTGTGTGTTGTCAACGTTGCATTTCGCGGAACACAATGGTTAAAACCAAAGCGTAATATGCTTAGCATAGTTGCGTGTAATTCCGTTACACTGCGCAAGACTTTCTTTAGCTTGTTTTCTACTGCACTGAATTTTTATTTTCACCACTTTGGAGCAGAACTGCGTTACCGTTGTCACAAGCAAGTCACAAAACATGTTAGGAACAATTTAACATCATTTAGAATACAACAAGTTAATTCATAGTTAAGAGTTGCGTTTCATAATTATTATCATGTTCAGTTTAGATAAAGTTTAGACCAGATCTCATTTCTTATGCAGACAGCCTTATTCTTACAGTGCAGTGTTACATTCGCATGCACATTATTTAGTGTTCGGAATTTTATTTAGTCAGTTTCCCAACGTAAAATCACAGGTTATTTTTAGTGAAAAATTTCCGTTATTTATTCTTACAAAATTTTATTTGTTACTTCACGTATAATTCTTAATCTGTTAGTTTTGTGCACTGGAGCTGCAAGTAAAGTACTGTTACGCACTCGTTGTAGCGCTTTACACTGCACTTCCCAATATAGTATTTCACGGGATACCTCTACTGGTATACAGTTTTACGTTTTGTAGTTAATTTGCTAAAAGGTAAATCAAATACAGTTATACAATATTAGATAGATTTTGGGGACTCATTTTATCAGATAGCGTTTACGTACTCACACCAAAAAAAAACGGTTCAAATGGCTCTGAGCACTATGGGACTTAACATCTAAGGTCATCAGTCCCCTAGAATGTAGAACTACTTAAAACCTAACTAACCTAAGGACAACACACACATCCATGCCCGAATCAGGATTCGAGCCTGCGACCATAGGGTACTCACACCACTTACGTTGTTCAGGTTCATATTCAACAGTCATCTACGAAAGTTTAGGAATAGAAAACTAGTCCAGCTTTTTTTTTCACGGTGTCCTTCAGTAACATTTTATTATGCATTTGAGTGTTTTCAGGATTGACGAAGCACGTTAGAAATCTTAATCTACTTCGGACCCTCATCATCCCAGATTTTTTTTTTTTTGGCATGTCGAAACAACCAAGTGAATGATTTGTTAACCCAATCATAAATAAAGGAAGCAAACCAGTCATCAATCCAAAGTTTGCTTTGAGCTGTCAGTGACTCTTTTGTTAACCCAATCAATCCAAAGATAGTTTTGAACACCACAGTGTTTTACTGGAGGTGGTATTCCGTTGCCTTCATCCAACCTTTGAAGTGACTTGCACAGCCAGTTATAAAGGACCTGAAGTTTAACATGGATTCCGAAATACAGTGCTTACTGGGGATCAAATCCGAGATCTTAGATTTGTAGTACGGCACTCCAGAGATTACATTGACGCCGCCCTTCAGCGGACTGTGCAGAAACTTCATCTAAAGACATATATATGTGTTAAATTTCAGCTTCTAAGGTAAGCATCGCCAGACAGAATCCACATGTTGCGTACCAAGTCTACAAAGAAATGTTGTTGTGTGAAAGAAAATAAAGGGCTGACTAGTCATTCCTTGTTTCCATTTCCGTTGTCAGTAATACGGCTTGTTAAAGCACGTCGCTTTTGGATTTCACTTGTTGGTAGAGGTATAGTATTATTTGCAGTAAGATAAGACTGAATAATTACGCTGTTACTTTTAACAAAATTCAACAATAAGAGCAATACTACATGGGTCACAGAACTTATGGAAGATATAAGAGAACTGCAAGTTACAGCAGATGACGAAAAAAACCAAACAGAGAAAACCAAACTGCAAGACAATCAAACCAGACTACAAGCGAAGATTAATAAAAAAAATTTACAGAAAGAAAGATCTCAGATGAAGAAAGAAATAAAATATCTGAAAGAATGAGGACGAATTGCGCAGACAAAAACCAAAACACCCTTCATATAATAGGAAACTACACTCCTGGAAATTGAAATAAGAACACCGTGAATTCTTTGTCCCAGGAAGGGGAAACTTTATTGACACATTCCTGGGGTCAGATACATCACATGATCACACTGACAGAACCACAGGCACATAGACACAGGCAACAGAGCATGCACAATGTCGGCACTAGTACAGTGTATATCCACCTTTCGCAGCAATGCAGGCTGCTATTCTCCCATGGAGACGATCGTAGAGATGCTGGATGTAGTCCTGTGGAACGGCTTGCCATGCCATTTCCACCTGGCGCCTCAGTTGGACCAGCGTTCGTGCTGGACGTGCAGACCGCGTGAGACGACGCTTCATCCAGTCCCAAACATGCTCAATGGGGGACAGATCCGGAGATCTTGCTGGCCAGGGTAGTTGACTTACACCTTCTAGAGCACATTGGGTGGCACGGGATACATGCGGACGTGCATTGTCCTGTTGGAACAGCAAGTTCCCTTGCCGGTCTAGGAATGGTAGAACGATGGGTTCGATGACGGTTTGGATGTACCGTGCACTATTCAGTGTCCCCTCGACGATCACCAGTGGTGTACGGCCAGTGTAGGAGATCGCTCCCCACACCATGATGCCGGGTGCTGGCCCTGTGTGCCTCGGTCGTATGCAGTCCTGATTGTGGCGCTCACCAGCACGGCGCCAAACACGCATACGACCATCATTGGCACCAAGGCAGAAGCGACTCTCATCGCTGAAGACGACACGTCTCCATTCGTCCCTCCATTCACGCCTGTCGCGACACCACTGGAGGCGGGCTGCACGATGTTGGGGCGTGAGCGGAAGACGGCTTAACGGTGTGCGGGACCGTAGCCCAGCTTCATGGAGACGGTTGCGAATGGTCCTCGCCGATACCCCAGGAGCAACAGTGTCCCTAATTTGCTGGGAAGTGGCGGTGCGGTCCCCTACGGCACTGCGTAGGATCCTACGGTCTTGGCGTGCTTCCGTGCGTCGCTGCGGTCCGGTCCCAGGTCGACGGGCACGTGCACCTTCCGCCGACCACTGGCGACAACATCGATGTACTGTGGAGACCACACGCCCCACGTGTTGAGCAATTCGGCGGTACGTCCACCCGGCCTCCCGCATGCCCACTATACGCCCTCGCTCAAAGTCCGTCAACTGCACATACGGTTCACGTCCACGCTGTCGCGGCATGCTACCAGTGTTAAAGACTGCGATGGAGCTCCGTATGCCACGGCAAACTGGCTGACACTGACGGCGGCGGTGCACAAATGCTGCGCAGCTAGCGCCATTCGACGGCCAACATCGCGGTTCCTGGTGTGTCCGCTGTGCCGTGCGTGTGATCATTGCTTGTACAGCCCTCTCGCAGTGTCCGGAGCAAGTATGGTGAGTCTGACACACCGGTGTCAATGTGTTCTTTTGTCCATTTCCAGGAGTGTATAATAACCCTTGTGTAGGCACTATATTATTGAATTGTCTTATTGAACAATAATTGAACTGAATTATATTGCTGAATGACAACAACTTTTTTACTCATAAACCTTGGTAGAACTGACTAGAGTGGTTCAATGACGACCATGAATTAAATAATAATAAACAAAAAAATTGCAGTGTTACTCTTAATAGGAACAATCACATGCATAAAAGCTACAACTGCAGGGTAAGCCACTGGATGCGTGTCGTCCGGTTTGACGAGCTGAGATTTTTCTCTTTTCAAATGATGCAACTTGTCGAGAGCTCTGTCGGCCCAACGAGGCGTTTTGCCTCGGCACGTGGAGGGTGTACCAAATGCCGGAGGTATTTCTGTGATTTATTATAGATGTTTCCGATTAAAAAGACTGTGAGACAGGGAAGTACTCTTTCTCCCGTACTGTTTAATCTGTACATTGAAGAAGCAGTGATGGAAATAAAAGAAAGGATCAGGAGTGGAATTAAAACTCAAGGTGAAAGGATATCAATGATATCATTCGCTGATGACATTGCCATCCTGAGTGAAAGTGAAGAAGATTACATGATCTGCTAAACGGAATGAACCATCTAATGACTACAGAATATGGACTGAGAGTAAATCGAAGAAAGACGAAAGTAATGAGAAGCAGCGGAAATGAGAACAGCGAGTATCAGGATTGATGGTCACAAAGTAGATGAAGTTAAGGACTTCAGCTACCTAGATAGTAAAATAACCAACGACCAACGGAGGAAGGAGGACATCAAAAGCACATTAGGAATACCAAAAAGGGTATTCCTGGCTAAGAGAAGTCCACTAGTATCGAACATAGGCCTTAATTTTAGGAAGAAATTTCTGAGAACGTCCTTCTGCAGTACAGCATTGTATGGTAGTGGAACATGGACTGTGGGAAAACCGGAACAGAAGAGAATCGAAGCATTTGAGATGTGATGCTACCGACGAATGTTGAAAATTAGGTGGACTGATAAGGTAACGTATGAGGAGGTTCTGCACAGAATCGGAAAGGAAAGGAACATGTGGAAAACACTGATAAGGAGAAGGGACAGGATGATAGGACATCTGTTAAGACATGAGGGAATGACATCCATGATACTAGAGGGAACTGTAGAGGGCAAAAACTGTAGAGGAAGACAGAGACTGGAATACATCCAGCATATAATTGAGGACGTAGGTTGCAAGTGCTACTTGAGGTGAAGAGGTTGGCAAAGGAGAGAAATTCGTGGAAGGCCGCATCAAACCAGTCAGAAAACTGATGACCCCCCTCCCCCCCCCAAAAAAAAAAAAAAACCGCAGCTGGATGTCCACTGAGTGGTAACAGGTGGCCTTTTCAGATAAATCACGTTTTATGCTCCGTCGGACAGATGGCCGTTGACGTGTAAAGAGTGATATGTCCTAAAGCTAACGTCCTGTAACAGTCGTCGAAATGGCCCAGGCTGGAGGAGGGAGCTTTATGGTATGGGAAATGTTTTCGTAGATTCTCTGGACGGTCTCATTATTCTGGAAGACACGGTAATTAACACAAGTATGCATTTAGCCTTGGGGACCACGTTCACCTCTACATGCGCTTTGTTTTTCCTCGGCACGATGGCATCTACCAGCCGGACAATGCAGCGTGTGACACAGCGCTTGGGGTGTTAGTGCGTGGCTCGAAGAACACCGGGATGAGCTTACGGTACTCTCCTGGCCACCAGAACCCCCCCCCCCCCCCTCCCGGATTTTAACTCAATCGAGAATCTGTCTGACCACTTCGGTACCTCGATAGAGCCGTTAGCGCCATGGATCCTCAACCGAAAAACCTATCACAGCGGTCCTCGTCACTGGTGTCGGCATGGCTCTGCATCCATGTATGTACTCTCCATAACCTCACTGTCTATTCTTGCACATCTCGCTGTGGTCCGTGCTGCAGAGAGTGCTTATTCGAACTTTTGACAGATGGCCACATAGATGTTCCTCGACACTATATTAAGTTATGGGATTCCCATTCGGTTTTCTTGTTTAAATACGTTACTCCGATAATGTTTGTACATTTGTCTATTTCGATTCTTGAGGGAGAATGCTGACGGCAGTATTTTCGTCGCTACCGTCAGAGATAATTAGCCGACCGCTCTCACTCACTAACCGACGGCCAGCGTTCAGAAGAAGATGCTGCTGGCGATTTTTGCCGATTTTCGCCCTCAGTTGAATTATCTACCAAAAATACTGTAATTGAAAATACACTCCTGGAAATTGAAATAAGAACACCGTGAATTCATTGTCCCAGGAAGGGGAAACTTTATTGACACATTCCTGGGGTCAGATACATCACATGATCACACTGACAGAACCACAGGCACATAGACACAGGCAACAGAGCATGCACAATGTCGGCACTAGTACACTGTATATCCACCTTTCGCAGCAATGCAGGCTGCTATTCTCCCATGGAGACGATCGTAGAGATGCTGGATGTAGTCCTGTGGAACGGCTTGCCATGCCATTTCCACCTGGCGCCTCAGTTGGACCAGCGTTCGTGCTGGACGTGCAGACCGCGTGAGACGACGCTTCATCCAATCCCAAACATGCTCAATGGGGGACAGATCCGGAGATCTTGCTGCCCAGGGTAGTTGACTTACACCTTCTAGAGCACGTTGGGTGGCACGGGATACATGCAGACGTGCATTGTCCTGTTGGAACAGCAAGTTCCCTTGCCGGTCTAGGAATGGTAGAACGATGGGTTCGATGACGGTTTGGATGTACCGTGCACTATTCAGTGTCCCCTCGACGATCACCAGTGGTGTACGGCCAGTGTAGGAGATCGCTCCCCACACCATGATGCCGGGTGTTGGCCCTGTGTGCCTCGGTCGTATGCAGTCCTGATTGTGGCGCTCACCTGCACGGCGCCAAACACGCATACGACCATCATTGGCACCAAGGCAGAAGCGACTCTCATCGCTGAAGACGACACGTCTCCATTCGTCCCTCCATTCACGCCTGTCGCGACACCACTGGAGGCGGGCTGCACGATGTTGGGGCGTGAGCGGAAGACGGCCTCACGGTGTGCGGCACCGTAGCCCAGCTTCATGGAGACGGTTGAGAATGGTCCTCGCCGATACCCCAGGAGCAACAGTGTCCCTAAATTGCTGGGAAGTGGCGGTGTGGTCCCCTACGGCACTGCGTAGGATCCTACGGTCTTGGCGTGCATCCGTGAGTCGCTGCGGTCCGGTCCCAGGTCGACGGGCACGTGCACCTTCCGCCGACCACTGGCGACAACATCGATGTACTGTGGAGACCTCACGCCCCACGTGTTGAGCAATTCGGCGGTACGTCCACCCGGCCTCCCGCATGCCCACTATACGCCCTCGCTCAAAGTCCGTCAACTGCACATACGGTTCACGTCCACGCTGTCGCGGCATGCTACCAGTGTTAAAGACTGCGATGGAGCTCCGTATGCCACGGCAAACTGGCTGACACTGACGGCGGCGGTGCACAAATGCTGCGCAGCTAGCGCCATTCGACGGCCAACACCGCGGTTCCTGGTGTGTCCGCTGTGCCGTGCGTGTGATCATTGCTTCTACAGCCCTCTGGCAGTTTCCGGAGCAAGTATGGTGGGTCTGACACACCGGTGTCAATGTGTTCTTTTTTCCATTTCCAGGAGTGTACATGTATATCGTTGTATTAACTGATTAACATGGAATGAGATTATGTATCAGTACGCTGATTGTCGTCTGCTGTCAATAACTGTCAGGCATTTGTGTGTAATGAAGTCCACAAGAAGTCAAAATGAGTTGTTCGACATATCGTTCAAGAAGCATACAGGAGTTGGTCCCTAACAATATCAAACAGAGAATTACTCTGTATTGATTAAAAATTACTGTGGAGAACAGAAAACAACTAGAGAGTGGTGATTTTCGCAAATATGACAGCTCAGCCAGACATTAATAAGATTGTGCCCACTCTACGCATTATCATTGACAGTTTTATGGGGAGTATAATGAGGGGAGTTGTCATGAAGTCATGAACTTGAAGCCGACCCCCACCATATTAGTTACCGCAAATATCATCTTCTCGTGGAAGTGATCAGATATAAAAAAATGCCAGCTTGCGTCATTTATGGATGTACATTTTGATTATAGTTTTAAGTGGAAAAGAAATACATTTCTTTCGTAAGTGAACTAGTGCTTGCGCTTTTTACTGTAGTGGTCTCATTTCTCTCATTTTACTTTAGATTTCGTTTCAATCCCACACGAAAAGCTCTCTGGGTGAACGCTGTGAGGAAGAAAGATTGGAAATCGCCAAACATGTTCTCCTTATTTTCACGAATAGGACGAAGACCGAACATCAGTTTCGTCAGGTCCGCAGCTCGTGGTCGTGCGGTAGCGTTCTCGCTTCCCACACCCGGGTTCCCGGGTTCGATTCCCGGCGGGGTCAGGGATTTTCTCTGCCTCGTGATGACTGGGTGTTGTGTGACGCCCTTAGGTTAGTTAGGTTTAAGTAGTTCTGAATTCTAGGGGACTGATGACCATAGCTGTTAAGTCCCATAGTGCTCAGAGCCATTTGAACCAGTTTCGTCAGTCCGTATTAAGGAAAATGCTGGATTACGAAAACAGCCTTTCCATTCACACTCTTCTCTTCTTCATTATTCGAAAAGTGTAACAAAAACAATGTTACATTAACGAGGCGAAATGTGTGCTATTATCGGATCAAATACGCATTTAAGAGCACAAATAGTCTCAAAATGCCTTCCTGACGTTGTGTTATTCACAAAACCGTTGTAATGTTTTGAAACAACTGTTGCGCGGATACGACAGAAATTAAGAACAAGAAGCAATGTTATACAGTAGTCTGCTAATTTTTTTTGGGAGTCTAACATGGTGGCAACGGCTTCAAGTCACCACGCAGCGTAAGACTTCAGCGCCATCTCCCATTACTATAACTCCATGAATAACAGACAGACAGACAAACGTATAAAATAATACTTTTCAGAGTTACATAATTACAAATTAATAACCTTCGGATTTTTTTTCCTTTGCTTGTACTGTGAAACCTTGCTTCTTGACAAAGTTTGACAGGGACAGTTGAAAGTACTGTTGCACAAGATAGAATCTTTCTAATCTGCTAATTGCTTATGAGGAAACTTCAAAAATCTAGTTGTGGCTTACACCCTGAGTAACAGAAATCCGAACCGTGTCAAAAAAGATTAAATGAAATATTTAATTGAGAGCTAGAGTGATTAAATTAAGAGTAAATTTCTGCTGTACTTATGCACCGGAACCAGGTTCTGCTAGCTTTTCTGTCCGGTGTGCTTATACGTATAGGCGATCCTTTTTTAGGGTTCCGTACCTCAGTCTGTAAGAACGGAACCCTTACACGACTGCTCAGTTGTCCATCGATATGTCTGTCTGTCCGTCTGTTCGATTGTTAAGATCCCCTTTCTCAGGAACGGTTAGACATATCTTTAACCTGATACGTCTAAGCGTTCTTGAGGAAGGTGTCGCACAGCAAGTTCTGTGGTGTCTTGGACGTGTAATACTTTTAACCTTATAAGTCACTTCAGTCCAAAGATACGGCCATTTACGTCACATATTTTGATACTCAAAAACTCACTCACCAAAATCTATACTCTGCTTTCCGTTGACCTAGGGTCACTAAATTTGCCAAGAAACAAGGTTTCACAGTACAAGCAAAGGAAAAAAATCCGGAAGGTATTAATTTGTAGTTATATAACTCTGAAAACTATTTTTTTATACGTCTGTCTGTCTATCTGTCTGTCCGTCTGTTGAGGCCCTTTTTCTGGAGTAGTTTGACATGTCAAGTTAAAATTTGTCCCATACTAAGATCTCTGGTCCCTTGGCGGCGTAAAAATTGTAAGCTTCTAAAACAGTGCAATCAAAAGATACGGACATTTATGTCACATAATTTGATGGTCGAAAACTCACTCATTAAAATCTATAAGGTGCTTCCCGTTGACATAGAATCATTAAATTCGGCAAGAAGCAATGTTTCACAGTACAAGGAAAATAAAAAATCTGAAACATGTTAAATTGTAATTATGCCACATAAAAAATATCCTTCGCCATTAGAACATAGGTTCTTTTTGTATGTCTGGGTTAGCCTGAGGGACCACTGTAAAGATTTTGATACGACCTTGAAATTCCCAGGACCAATATCTCACCAGTGTCGACGTCGACAGCAGAGAAAAATCGTTGTACGGAACCCTTAGTGCGCGAGTCCTACTCAGATTTGGGCAGTTCTTTTTCCCGTGGTTCGTCCCGATATGTACCTTGAGCCTTACAGCCAAAAAAAGTTCTTTTTGTATGTCTGGGCTAGCCTGAGGGACCACTGTAAAGATTTTGATACGACCTTGAAATTCCCAGGACCAATATCTCACCAGTGTCGACGTCGACAGCAGAGAAAAATCGTTGTTGCTAGTGAATCAGTCCGACGGTAATCTGTAAATGGGTCTCCTATACGAACTCCACAAGCTACCCCAGAAAAATCATCCCATTAAACTGTCAGTTCTCTAAAGAGAAGCACCTTCAGCTACCAGAGAGCGGTACTAAACCTCAATGAGTGTCCATAGAGAATGACACTGTCGTGGTTGGTGTCTGGTGTCAACGTGTGCTAGTTATCGGCAGTCGTAGATTGGGCGGTCCACAGAGACCTGTGGAGAACACTAGTGGTCTTTCCGGCACAACATCATAGCGCCATAGGGTTTACGGATACTACTGAATATCACAATAAGTATAGGCTAACACTTCAGATGATGTTCCTACATTATAGAGATTGTAATCCTGCCTACCCAAGTGAATACTTCCTGCTTTTAAAAAAATGGTTCAAATGGCTCTGAGCACTATGGGGCTTCACATCTGTGGTCATCAGTCCCCTAGAACTTAGAACTACTTAAACCTAACTAACCTAAGGATATCACACACATCCATGTCCAAGGCAGGATTCGAACCTGTGACCGTAGCGGTCACGCGGTTCCAGACTGAAGGGCCTAGAACCGCACGGCCACACCGGCCGGCTTCTTCCTGATTTATCATCCTTCAGTTGGCTCCTGCTGCTCTTAGTGAGTATGCCTGATGGGGCTGGTGCTCTGCTTAACACGCTGCTAGCGAAACCTGTCACTGAGACTAGAGATCATGCAGTGCTCCGCTACGCAAGCGGACAGGTGTCTCGTGGTCTGAGTGAGAGAGGACGGCAGAGCGGGCCACCGTACGATACATATTCATGGGCGCCGCCGTGCCGACAGGTGGCGCCGGCAGGCGTTCGGCCCTCTGCGAAAGCAAACACTGCAGCGCCACCCATCCGAGCGGCCCCCACCTCCCACGCACGACATTCTGGCGGTCCACAGCACGCGCTGCACTAAGTCCAGGCAAATCTGTCCAGCAGGTGCCCATGTTGTGCAGCTGCAAATACACTTAGGATTTCAAGCACTATGTCGGTTCCTGCAGAGTGATGGCTAAACAGCATTTTGATGCTTCCTATACCCAGCACGCATAAATGAGAGTAAGTGACCAGTAAGTATGGAAATTTTATACCGACTTTTTTTTATTTTTCGATATGCAGTACTAGCCCCCCCCCCCCTTGAACCATGGACCTTGCCGTTGGTGGGGAGGCTTGCGTGCCTCAGCGATACAGATAGCCGTACCGTAGGTACAACCACAACGGAGGGGTATCTGTTGAGAGGCCAGACAAACGTGTGGTTCCTGAAGAGGGGCAGCAGTCTTTTCAGTAGTTGCAAGGGCAACAGTCTGGATGATTGACTGATCTGGCCTTGTAACAATAACCAAAACGACCTTGCTGTGCTGGTACTGCGAACGGCTGAAAGCAAGGGGAAACTACGGCCGTAATTTTTCCCGTGGGATGCAGTTTTACTGTATGATTAAATGATGATGGCGTCCTCTTGGGTAAAATATTCCGGAGGTAAAATAGTCCCCCATTCGGATCTCCGGGCGGGGACTACTCAAGAGGATGTCGTTATCAGGAGAAAGAAAACTGGCGTTCTACGGATCGGAGCGTGGAATGTCAGATCCCTTAATCGGGCAGGTAGGTTAGAAAATTTAAAAAGGGAAATGGATAGGTTAAAGTTAGATATAGTGGGAATTAGTGAAGTTCGGTGGCAGGAGGAACAAGACTTCTGGTCAGGTGACTACAGGGTTATAAACACAAAATGAAATAGGGGTAATGCAGGAGTACGTTTAATAATGAATAGGAAAATACGAATGCGGGTAAGCTACTACAAACAACACAGCGAACGCAATGTTGTGGCCAAGATAGACACGAAGCCCACACCTACTACAGTAGTACAAGTTTATATGCCAACTAGCTCTGCAGATGATGAAGAAATCGAAGAAATGTAGGATGAAATAAAAGAAATTTTTCAGATAGTGAAGGGAGACGAAAATTTAATAGTCATGGGTGACTGGAATTCGAGTGTAGGAAAAGGGAGAGAAGGAAACGTAGTAGGTGAATATGGATTGGGGCTAAGAAATGAAAGAGGAAGCCGCCTGGTAGAATTTTGCACAGAGCATAATTAAATTATAGCTAACACTTGGTTCAAGAATCATAAAAAAGGGTTGTATACATGGAAGAATCCTGCAGATACTAGAAGGTATGAGTCAGATTATATAATGGTAAGACAGAGATTTACGAACCAGGTTTTAAATTGTAAGACATTTCCAGGGGCAGATGTGGACTCTGACCACAATCTATTGGTTATGACCTGTAGATTAAAACTGAAGAAACTGCAAAAAGGTGGGAACTTAAGGAGATGGGACCTGGATAAACTGAAAGAACCAGAGGTTGTACAGAGTTTCAGGGAGAGCATAAGGGAACAATTGACAGGAATGGGGCAAAGAAATACAGTAGAAGAAGAATGGGTAGCTTTGAGGGACGAAGTAGTGAAGGCAGCAGAGGATCAAGTAGGTAAAAAGACGAGGGCTAGTAGAAATCCTTGGGTAACAGAAGAAATATTTAATTTAATTGATGAAAGGAGAAAATATAAAAATGCAGTAAATGAAGCAGGCAAAAAGGAATAAAAAATGTCTCAAAAATGAGATCGACAGGAAGTGCAAAATGGCTAAGCAGGGATGGCTAGAGGACAAATGTAAGGATGTAGAGGCTTATCTCCCTAGGGGTAAGATAGATACTGCCTACAGGAAAATTAAAGAGACCTTTGGAGATAAGAGAACCACTTGTATGACCATCAACAGCTCAGATGGAAACCCAGTTCTAAGCAAAGAAGGGAAAGCAGAAAGGTAGAAGGAGTATATAGAGGGTCTATACAAGGGCGATGTACTTGAGGACAATATTACGGAAATGGAAGAGGATGTAGATGAAGATGAAATGAGAGATACGATACTGCGAGAAGAGTTTGACAGAGCACTGAAAGACCTGAGTCGAAACAAGGCCCCCGGAGTAGACAACATTCCATTGGAACTTTTGATGGCCTTGGGAGAGCCAGTCCTGACAAAACTCTACCATATGGTGAGCAAGATGTATGAAACAGGCGAAATACCCTCAGACTTCAAGAAGAATATGATAATTCCAATCTCAAAGAAAGCAGGTGTTGACAGATGTGAGCCCGCATCTCGTGGTCGTGCGGTAGCGTTCTCGCTTCCCACGCCCGGGTTCCCGGGTTCGATTCCCGGCGGGGTCAGGGATTTTCTCTGCCTCGTGATGGCTGGGTGTTGTGTGCTGTCCTTAGGTTAGTTAAGTTTAAGTAGTTCTAAGTTCTAGGGGACTTATGACCACAGCAGTTGAGTCCCATAGTGCTCAGAGCCATTTGAACCATTGACAGATGTGAAAATTACCGAACAATCAGTTTAATAAGCCACAGCTGCAAAATACTAACACGAATTCTTTACAGACGAATGGAATAACTAGTAGAAGCCGACCTCGGGGAAGATCAGTTTGGATTCCGTAGAAACACTGGAACACGTGAGGCAATACTGACCTTACGACTTATCTTAGAAAGTAGATTAAGGAAAGGCAAACCTACGTTTCTAGCATTTGTAGACTTAGAGAAAGCTTTTGAAAATGTTGACTGGAATATTCTCTTTCAAATTCTAAAGGTGGCATGGGTAAAATACAGGGAGCTAAAGGCTATTTACAATTTGTACAGAAACCAGATGGCAGTTATAAGAGTCGAGGGACATGAAAGGGAAGCAGTGGTTGGTAAGGGAGTAAGACAGGGTTGTAGCCTGTCCCCGATGTTATTCAATCTGTATATTGAGCAAGCAGTAAAGGAAACAAAAGAAAAATTTGGAGTAGGTATTAAAATCCATGGAGAAGAAATAAAAACTTTGAGGTTCGCCGATGACATGGTAATTCTGTCAGAGACAGCAAAGGACTTGGAAGAGCAGTTGAACGGAATGGATGGTGTCTTGAAGGGAGGATATAAGATGAACATCAACAAAAGCAAAACGAGGATAATGGAATGTAGTCGAATTAAGTCGGGTGATGTTGAGGGTATTAGATTAGGAAATGAGACACTTAAAGTAGTAAAGGAGTTTTGCTATTTGGGGAGCAAAATAACTGATGATGGTCGAAGTAGAGAGGATATAAAATGTATACTGGCAATGGCAAGGAAAGCGTTTCTGAAGAAGAGAAATTTGTTAACATCGAGTATAGATTTAAGTATCTGGAAGTCATTTCTGAAAGTATTTGTATGGAGTGTAGCCATGTATAGAAGTGAAACATGGACGGTAAATAGTTTGGACAAGAAGAGAATAGAAGCTTTCGAAACGTGGTGCTACAGAAGAATGCTGAAGATTAGATGGGTAGATCACATAACTAATGAGGAAGCATTGAGTAGGATTGGGGAGAAGAGAAGTTTGTGGCACAACTTGACGAGAAGAAGGGATCGGTTGGTAGGACATGTTCTGAGGCATCAAGGGACCACCAATTTAGTATTGGAGGACAGCGTGGAGGGTAAAAATCGTAGAGGGAGACCAAGAGATGAATGCACTAAGCAGGTTCAGAAGGATGTAGGTTGCAGTAGGTACTGGGAGATGAAGAAGCTTGCACAGGATAGAGTAGCATGGAGAGCTGCATCAAACCAGTCTCAGGACTGAAGACCACAACAACAACAACATGCAGTACTACTTCTGATGTGCGTTAAACGTGCGTTACTTCTAGATTCTGTCGTAACAGCTCTACGAATTACTTCTTGACGAGGATGGAAATCCTTATCATCACTTTCTTGTGCCTTTATCCTGCACCGTTGAAGCCGTGGTAGGTCTTGTAACCCGCCTGGAAGGCCGCGCGTGGATCTGTTCCTGAAAACTGAAAGGTTTTCCGAATGTAAGAAGTGAGTAGGAGCAGGAAAAGGTAAAACAAGTCGGTACTACAAGTAAGTAAAAGTGTTTAACTGGTGCATGACTATATACAGAGGCATACATAACTTTGTACGTAGGTGCGAAGCCTTCGACCCGTCGTAAGTAGAGCAAAGTCTCTATATGAAGCGAAGTGTCTCGGCCGTCTGCTCTTGATCAAATGGGCTGAATCTGGAGTGGGGCTCGTGGGCATCGTAGCTATCCGATACCACAATAGGGATGGCCAGATGCCATTCCCACCACCGTCCATTTACCCCCTGGGATGGAATAGGTGTACCCAACTGTTTGCGTGTAGTGAAAGTGATAGAATTTTTTCTAAATAGTGTAACTTAGGCTGCACTTCTTCACCGGCGCAGTATTCACCTAGTGGGATGCCCAGACCGCCTAAAAACACATCCAGGCTGGCTAGCACGCCGGCCCTTGTCGTTAAACAGCTGCTTGGATTCAATGTGGGGCCGGCGCGCCTTCCCGTCACGGAAGTGGGACGTTAACACGTACGGCTATCTGGGCGGGTATTCTCGAGAATGAAAAATCATCTCAAAATTTGAAAAGCATACCAGGGGTAGCCGTATTGATTTAATCATGAACTCGGAAAAATAAAATAAACTAGCTGTGATCTCCAAAATTGATGATGGTACAACGAGTTCTCCTTGTGAGGCAGCCGCAACTGTAAAACTCCTCATACTACTATTACATAGTTTCCCTTAGTGTTCCCGGTCGTGCAGCACGGCAAAACGGTTTTTATGGCTGTTATGGCCCCCCTTTTACTTTTTTGTCATGGAACTTTCGATCCGTCAGAACACTAGGGGTGAGGACGACTTCAGACGGTTAAGTGATTTTATTTTTTACACAACATGATTTGAATGTAGTGTTCCGAAACTGCTCATGTATGCAACAAAAAATTGTTGATCCAGCAACTGTTCCGAGTGTCTTCATTTTACAAAACTGCTGATGCTGTTAGTCTTTCTATGAGTATTCGCTCCTCAATGCAACACATTTCTTCCGACGATAGTTGATTTGGCAAATACCTCGGTTATACAAGTCTGCATATTGTCTGTTCAGGAAACGTTCTACATCGAAAACAACATTATCATCCTTCTGGAAGTACTACCGAGGAAACGCAGAAGAAATCGCCGAACGACTTGTCTGTAGAATACGCCACGTGGTGAAACATTTCATAGCCCATTGAAGTAGCATGTACCACTGTTTGCTTTGCTCTTTTGCCTCAGGGACATAGTAATGCATGCAGCAATCGTCCATAGCAAGTAAGAACGTCATTTGGATTGGCCTGACACACAGCTGCAACATTTCTCCTATTTCGTCGGTTCGGCGAGCTTTCTGAATATGTGTGCATAGTCGTGGAACTTAGCGGGCGGCGACGTTATTTTTCATGATCAGAATGTCGCACAACATGGTGAAAACTGATGAATGAATGATTTCCACTATTTCTAGTATCACCTCGATTGTGATACGCCGCCCTCAAGCACCAGAGCCTCCACTTGCAATTCCCAGTTATTCTCTGGAAGATGGTCTGCCATTTCGTTCCTCGTCGTTCAGACTTGCGTGACCAAAGTCGAAGCCTATGTGCTACCTGACCGCTGTTCCATATGATAGGTTTGTCACCAGTTTGTGCAATTGTGGTTTGGGTTCTGTAGCAACTTTGTACGGTACTGCATCGCGAGGATTTCACTGTCTACCAGGGCTACAGAGATGTGCCCGCAAACAAACAAAAAATGTATTATTTAACTTATCACACACTGACCCATGCTTCCCTAAAATACCGAATCTGATGAACGAAATTGAAAGCTGACTTATGTAACTATATTTTTGAGACGATAATTAAAACTTTCAACTTTCCATTGAACTTAATGGGTGTAGCCTGGATTGATTATTAGACAGACGACAGGACCGGTTAGGCGGCTCGTCTATCTGGGTTATGGCGATGTGGCGCAAGAAAGGGCTAGCGACTTTGGACCAACGCTCTTCGGCATCAGCCAGCAATCAAAAAGCTCCCACAGTCCCCCTATTTGCCATCATTCTTCTGACTGGTTCGATGCGATACATCACGAATTCCCCTAATGTGCCATACTCTCCCTCTCAGAGCAGAACTTGCGCGCACTGTCTTTAATTATATTACAATGAAAGGAACACCCTTAGCTGCTTACAAGCGTTGACATACGTCGGCAACGCGCCGCGAGTAATGAGTATAATGGGCAGGGGCACTACGTTGAGAATGTGGGTTTCGCGGGAGGCGTGGCAGTGATAAATCCTTGCAGTCGCGCTATCCTCTGTGTCCTCAGTGGCTCAGATGGATAGAGCGTCTGCCATGTAAGCAGGAGATCTCGGGTTCGAGTCCCGGTCGGGGCCCTCATTTCCATCCGTCCCCGTTGACGTATGTCAACACCTGTAATCGGACATGTCCGAATGAACAGATACCATCTTAGTATATATAACTTTAATTATATGTTGGATAAAGTTCAGTCTGTCTTCCCCTGCCTTTTTAAGCCTCTACAGCTCCCTCAAGTACCATGGAAATTATTCCTTGATACCTCACTAAATGTCTATTGTCCTGTTAAATAATACCTGTCGTCTTTTACTACTGCAAGGTACTGGTATGATCAGCCTCGCCGAATATCTGTTTTCTGATTTCCTGAATCTCAAGAATGACCATTCAGTTGGAGCCTAAGTTCACTTGCCTGAAACAAGTACCAAACACAAAATTTCTGATTATTGGGCTAAATTTATTTAAATATTAATTAATTAAACTGATAAAACGACGCCACGTAACAGATAATTTGATGATTTAATAAAATACCAATCCATGTTTTAGATATACAATAATCATGATACATTTCACTGAAACATTATTAATGGAAGGTGCAAACTGACTGGTTTTAAGGATCGTGACTAGGGATGACGCTGTGAGATGTAAGAGCAACGAATTTAGCAATAATTAACATTTATTTCCTCGTCAAAAGTAGCACACACACAGACGTTAAATTAAAACACAGTTACTTGGAACGCTGGCACGTGAATCTCGACACATAGTAATTACACAAAGTAACAACTGAACCGACACGTGTGGGGGCAAGTCTACTAAATTACGGATTACAGTTTATCAAGAACACATACACGACGTTCACACTGATCGCTCACACAACGAAAGATAGAATTTAGAAGAAAACATCTGTACTCCGTATGTAAGCTCAGTGGGTCAGAGTGCGACTGGTTGTAACGGTCAGTTGCAGAGAACAAAGCCCACTTCTGAAATTCCGCACAACTCAATAATTTTGTAAATAAATTTACCAAACATGAGCACATCTTCTCCGTGATGAAACTGAGGCTTATGATTTACAAAAAACGCACGTGGTACGGAAGAGCACAGGCTACTACATTGGTAGGTCTAAAACACAAATTGGACGGAAAATTAAATAAAATTTAACATAAATTCCACAAAGCACATCACCGAAAAGATTTTTTTTTCCGACATGCCGCCGGAAAGACTCTGAGGACACATGCACTCATTGCCTATGGCCGTCTAATTTTTACGTCCTCCTTGCTTTGTGTGTCAGGTGTTATTTTGCTTTCTTCAATTTCTCTACTTCAGGGAACGAGGTCCCCAATTTGGTGTTAAGCTCATCATAACGCACATTTCTCGTACTGCTCATTAATCTTTTCGGTTCGCTCTTCATCTGCAGTGTGTCCTCACTTGACTTATTTTCATTCAGCAAGTACTGAAATTCCTCCAGACTTTCACTACGAGTAGCAGTGTCATCAGCGATCTCATTATTTTTTAAAAGACATCATAGTAGCCGTTGACTGTATGGAACACTTATTATTACGACTGCAATTTCGGCCTTAGTTCCATTTTCAAGTAACACTGCAAAAGTTACCTAAACACAAAAGATACAAAAATGAAGCACAGGGTGTATACAGATAAATAAACAAATAAACATTTCATTAAGATAGTAGCGTAGTTATAAAAACTGGTAAGAAATGTACATAACTTACATTGTCAGAATATAGGACTACCTGACACGAGTACCTGTCGTCTTTTTTTTTTTTTTTTTTTTTTTTTTTTTTACTTTATTGTTATTTTGACACCTGAGCAAGCAGGTAGGCTGGCAGCAGCACAATACGCTGCTCTTCAGCCGAAGAGAGTACAAGGAAATAAACAGAGAAGAGACATCACTTAGAAAAACGGCGGGAAAAAACAGTAGACTCATGAACATAAAAACACAAGAAGCCGTTCACACTCGATGACAATCCACATTACGAACTGGTGACACGACGCACAAACACTGAAGAAGACAATGGCACTGGTGAACAATGGAGTGTGACGACGAAACTGAACACTAAACACGACGGTACACACGATACACTGATGGCGATGACCTCCGGCGCGCGAATGTTCACTCAGCGTGTACGAGTCCGGGGACCTGCCAAGAGTGGAGGTGGAGGAGGAGGAAGGGGAGATGGGAGAGGGGAGAGCAGAGATGCCATGGGCAAAGGAGAGAGGGGGAGGGAGGAAGGGGGAGGGGAAGCCCGGAGGAGAGGGAAGGAGGGAGGGGGGAAAGGAAAGAGAAGGGAAGGGAAAGGGGGGGGGAGGGAGGGTGCCTAAAGGAAAGGACACAGGAGGTGGGGGGGAGGATCAAAGGTGATAGGAGGGGTAGATGCAGGGGAGGAAGACATCATCAGGGAGGGGGAGCTGGCGGAAGCCTCCTTGGGAGAGGGTAAGGAGGGTGGAGAGATGGAGACCAGGTGGGATGTGGGAATACAGGCGCGGCAGCGGGCGGGGGTGGGAGAGGATCGGGGACACGAGCGGGTGAGGAGGATCAAGTTTACGGGAGGTGTACAGGATCCGTATCCTTTCAAGGAAAAGGAGGAGGTGGGGGAAGGGGATGAGATCATACAGGATCCGCGTGGGGGAGGGGAGACGGATGCGATAGGCAAGGCGGAGAGCATGGCGTTCAAGGATTTGGAGAGATTTATAGAAGGTAGGGGGGGCGGAGATCCAGGCTGCATGGGCGTAACAAAGTATAGGGCGGATGAGGGATTTATAGGTGTGGAGGATTGTGGAGGCGTCCAAACCCCACGTACGGCCAGAAAGGAGCTTGAGGAGACGGAGGCGGGAACGTGCCTTGGCTTGGATTGTCCGGAGATGGGGAGTCCAGGAGAGGCGACGGTCGAGGGTGACGCCAAGGTACTGAAGGGTGGGAGTGAGGGCGATAGGACGGCCATAGACGGTGAGATAGAAATCAAGGAGGTGGAAGGAAGGGGTGGTTTTGCCTACAATGATCGCCTGGGTTTTGGAGGGATTGACCTTAAGCAACCACTGGTTGCACCAAGCAGTGAAGCGGTCAAGATGGGATTGGAGAAGGCGTTGGGAGCGTTGCAGGGTGGGGGCAAGGGCAAGGAAGGCAGTGTCATCGGCAAACTGGAGAAGGTGGACGGGGGGTGACGGCGGCGGCATGTCCGCCGTGTACAAAAGGTACAGAAGGGGGGAGAGGACGGAGCCTTGGGGCACACCGGCGGAGGGGAAAAAGTTGTAGGAATCTGTGTTATGGATGGTGACATAGGAAGGACGGCGGGAGAGAAAGGAACCGATCAGACGGACGTAGTTAATGGGAAGGGCAAAGGTTTGGAGTTTGAAGAGGAGACCGGAATGCCAGACACGGTCATAAGCGCGTTCGAGGTCAAGGGAGAGGAAGATTGTGGAGCGACGGGAATTAAGCTGTTCGGAGAGGAGATGAGTGAGGTGAAGGAGAAGATCGTCAGAAGAGAAGGACGGCCGAAAGCCACACTGGGTGACGGGAAGGAGGCGGTGCTGGCGGAGATGCTGGTGGATGCGGCGGGTGAGGATAGATTCCAGGACCTTGCTGAAGACCGAGGTAAGGCTGATAGGACGGTAAGAGAAGACGGCGGACGGCGGTTTGCCAGGTTTAAGGAACATGAGGATACGGGAGGTTTTCCACAGGTCGGGGTAGTAACCGGTGGACAGGACTACATTGTAGAGCCTCGCCAGGGTGGGGAGGAAAGAGACAGGAGCTTCACGAAGGTGACGGTAGGTGGCACGATCGTGACCAGGAGCGGTGTTGCGTTTTGTGCGGAGTGTAGCAATGAGATCCAGTGTAGTGATAGGGGCATTGAGTTCCGTGTGTGTAATGTTGTCCAAGTACTGGAAACCAGGAGCGAGGGGAGGGACAGAGGTGTCAGTCCGATCGCGGATATCCGGGAAGAGGGAGTAATCGAACTGGGGATCATCGGGGATGGAGAAAACATCGGAGAGGTAGGAGGCAAAGTGATTGGCCTTACTAAGGGCGTCAGGGAAGGGGTGATCATCGTGGAGAAGAGGATAGTAGGGGGAGGGTTTAGTTCCGGTAAGGCGACGGAAGGGCGACCAGAACTTGGACGAGTTGATTGGTAGGGTAGCATTTAAACGGGTGCATGTCTGTCGCCAGTCCCGGCGTTTCTTAGCCGCGAGCAAATTACGAACGTGTCGCTGGAGTTGCCGGTGGCGTCGTAGTGTGTCCGGGTCAATGCGTGCGGAGGAAGGCACGGTAGAGACGACGGGATTCACGGAGGAGGAGAACGGCCTGTGGGGGTAAGGTAGGACGGTGGGGGTGGATGGCGACAGTAGGAACGTGAGCCTCCACGGCCTCAGACAAGGTCTGCTGGAGAAAGGAGGCGGCATGGGTGACATCGTCAGGGTGGTGGTAGGTGAGAGGGTGGCTATCGACCTGGGTGGAAAGGGTATCCCGGTAGGCATTCCAGTCGGCTCGGGAATAGTCGTGGACATACTTAGGGGGAGGATCAGTACGAGGGTCGGGGCGAGGGCGACGACCGTCTGAAACGGTGAGGAGGACAGGGAGATGGTCGCTACCAATAGGTTCCAGGACATCCACCGTTATGCGGCCAAGGAGGTTGGGGGAGGAGAGGATAACATCAGGAGTGGAGTTGGATTCGGGACGGGTGTGCTGGGGGATGGGAATGAGGTCGCCTTGAAGGGAGGAGAGGAACCGATGCCACCGCCGTAACTGGGCGGCGGAACGACTATGGATGTTGAGGTCAGCGGCGATCACGTAGGAGGAGAAGGTACGGTCAATGTGGGAGAGGAAGTCGAAGGGAAGAGGGGCGTTAGGGCGGACATAGATGGTGGCGCAGGTAACGGTAAGGCCAGGGAAGAAGAGACTAAGGATCAGGTGTTCGGTGGGATCGGGAAGGAGAGGTTGGAGCCGAACGGGGATCTGGCGGTGGTGCCCAATGGCAACTCTGCCACGCGCAATCGGGAGGGGATTATCGGAGCGGTGGAGGAGGTAGGGCGAAGTGTGGACTGTGTGGTGGGGTTGCAGGAAGGTTTCATTGAGGAGGAAGGCATCCACGCGGTGGGTGGCAAGGGTGTGCAGGAAGAGGTTTTTGTTGGCGGGAAGGGAGCATATGTTATTGAAAAGGATACGTTGCTGTCGCGCCATGACAGGGATTTAAACGAGGGTGTCAAGACGGGAGAAGGTGAAATGGGCCTGGTTGTTGGAGTAGGTGGCGTACATCTTGAGTTGGAATATGGAACGGGCGGCAAGGGAGATCCGCTGGAGGGTGTGGGGGCGCTGAAAGGGATGAACATTCTGGAGAACGATGGTAAGGAACCTGATGATGTCCTCAGCGGTGGGGGGGGACGAAGGGAATTGCCAGGAGGGGTGGGGGCGTCCAGGGGACGGACAGGGACGGTGAGTTCAGGAGTGGTTGGAGGGGGTCGGGCTTTACACTTTTGGGAGTAGGTGGGATGGGGGAGATTGCAGGTATTGCAGGAAGGAGGGGATTGGAGGTTAGGGCACTGCCTGAGGAAGTGCGCTTGCCGACAATGCGGGCAGGTGGGGGCCTCGCGGCACTCAGCTGTGGGGTGCGCGTTATAGCGCAGACACCTCTGGCAGCGCAGGGATTGAGGAGGGGAACGGGAGGGGTCGACCTTGTACCGCTGGTTAAAAAGGAGGGCACCCTCCTTCAGTAGACGGTCAATGGAGGGGGCGTGCTCAGAAAAAACCCGCATAAGGCGGTGGGGCCGGCAGCGTTATGTATGCGGCGAACCGCACGCACCTCCAAATGGGGATGCGCCTGGAGCTCCGCCAACACCTCCTCCTCCGTGATCACTGGACTAAGCCAAGTGATCACGGCGGTGAGAGTTGGCGGGCGATGCGGAGGTTGGGGTTGGCGAGAGGGAGGTGGTGAAGGAGCAGGGGTGAAAGAGGCATGAGGGCCAAAGCGGGTGACAGGGATGCGGGAAAGGAGGTATGTGTGGAGGGTTGGGCTGGGGGAGGAGATGAGGACCGAATCACGGCGAGGAGTGAGGAGGGAGATGGGGGCACCAGGACAATGCTGGCGAAGGAAGAGGGTGAGGTTCCAGGCTTCAAGGAGAGAGGGATCAGGACGGGAGAGGAGGTAGCGGTAGGAGGAGGGGGTAGAGGAGGAGGAGGAGGGGGCAGGGACAGGCGGGGAGACATCCATGGCATCATGGGTGGGGGAAGGAGGACGAGGCGGAGCCTTTTTGGAAGCAGAGGAAGCAGGGGTGCCACTGGGGCGCTTGACGGCGGTGGAGGAGGTGTGGGGGACGGGAACAACGGGAATGTGGCGGGGAGGGGCAGGTCCCGGGGCCGGAGTCGGCGCCAGAGATGGTGACGGTGAAGGTGAAGGTGAAGGCGACGGCGACGATGACGATGACGGTGGCAGTGGCGGCGGTGATGGCGAAGGTGACGGGGAGAGCTGGGCGTGGACAGTGGCCCGACGGGCCACCACCCGAGCCGGAGCTACAGTGACAGGCTGGGGGAGTGGGGGGAAAGGATCAGAACAAGAGGGGCGAGAGGAAGAAGCGGGAGAGGGTGTGACAAAGATAGAGGGTGAAGGGAGAGTGAGGAGAGGTGGGATGGAAGGAGGGGGGTGGGACTGGGCACACCAAGTTATAGTGGTGGAAGCGGCGGAAGGGGAAGTATAAACTATGGCGGTGGTGGTAGCGGTGGTGGGGGCGGACATGACGGTAGACAGAAACAATAACGAACGGAACGAAGAGGAGAGGACAAAAACTGGGGACAGACAAAGACGAAGACGGAGGAAGACGAAGACGGAGGAAGACGAAGACGGCCGTAGACCAAGGTCAGGACGGCGGCGACCAGGCGGCACCGGATGGCGGCGGCGGGCACCGGCTGGCGGCGGCGGGCACCGGCGGCGGCGACGGCGACGAACAGACGGACGGACGAACAGCAGATGACGGCGAACAGGCAGACGGACGGACGGACAGCAGGCAGCAGCGGCGGCGGCGGCGGTGGACAGCGAGCAGGCAGGCGGACAGACGGACGAACAGCGACAGCAGGAAGCGACGTGCAGGCAGGCAGACAGACAGACAGACAGACAGACGAACACAAATTTCGAAAGCGGAGTTTCCAACTAGGGAGTAGCCCAGGCCTTGGAATCGGACGCCTTCGAATGAGGGGATCCAACCCTCTAATGTCTGTCGTCGTCAAAATGCAGCCTTTTGAATGTGAGAGTCCCACAAGATCCGATGAGTACGACACTTACTACATCGTAAAATGTTGTTAAATATGTGCTGAATTGTCAATGTTACCATCGTTCTAATAATCTATCGCAAATAAAGCTCAGGTGCACTGACAATTTGCGAAGCTAAGTCTGTTGGCGCGAAACACATTTACTAAAGGTACTGCCTGTGCACGTAGCAAAGATAGAGCACACCAAGGATACAACTTATAAGCTTTATATCGTAAAATCTTTTCATCTGTCGACGTCATACAGCTTTCTAAATAGTGCTATGATTGTAAGGGGCAGTAGGATAGGATGGGAGTATTTCTTTATAACATAATAGAGGATAATTCATGTGTTATATGTTAATAAGCTCTCACATTGACTTAAGTGCTCGTAAATCAGATGAAGACAGAGCTCTGATATATAATACTTCGTGTGCGTATACATTTTACGAATATGAATAGCGTAAAACGCTCCTCAGCAATCCAATTCACTGGGCAGCACCACAAATCAGGACAAACATCACAATGCCTCCGCACAAATACAGGATGCATCCTTCAACCAGGATCTATTATAGCAAACAACGCTAAGTAAATATGTATACTGTTCCATCGAAATTGCTTAAAATGTTTTCGATAAGTGTCCAAAATAACTGTACAGTTCTAAGAATCACTGTTGAAGTAGATTGATACAATAAGTTACATTCTTCGGAAACGATAAAATGTTGAGGCTACATTTCAATTATAAAACATACAAAAATAAAATACATTGGAGTATGCTTTTCTTCCCTCGTTATAGTCCATAAACTTTTCTTTACAGTAAAATACACCGGGATCACTGATAAAAGTTGTTATTTATGATTTAAGACAAAACTGGTCCGATATATCACATAAAAATTGGCGATCCTAAAATACATAAAATAAGAGAATAGATACATTCCAAGTGGTAGCGGATGTGACACTTCAAGTTATTAATATAATTTTGAAGGATCCACGTATTTTATTTTAATACCTCCTTTACGCGCTTGTCTATATAAAATGTCAGGGTGGTTAACTCCCGTCAGATGTCAAAGGTATTGCGCCCGTAAGCCATTTTACAGTCTGTCGTTTGTACATTAAACGGACTGGAAATTATCTCAAAATCTTTTACTTTTTAAATCAGTTTGATCATTAAGTAGGTCTACATCTACATCTACATCTACATTTATACTCCGCAAGCCACCCAACGGTGTGTGGCGGAGGGCACTTTACGTGCCACTGTCATTACCTCCCTTTCCTGTTCCAGTCGCGTATGGTTCGCGGGAAGAACGACTGTCTGAAAGCCTCTGTGCGCGCTCTAATCTCTCTAATTTTACATTCGTGATCTCCTCGGGAGGTGTAAGTAGGGGGAAGCAATATATTCGATACCTCATCCAGAAACGCACCCTCTCGAAACCTGGCGAGCAAGCTACACCGCGATGCAGAGCGCCTCTCTTGCAGAGTCTGCCACTTGAGTTTGTTAAACATCTCCGTAACGCTATCACGGTTACCCAAATAACCCTGTGACGAAACGCGCCGCTCTTCGTTGGATCTTCTCTATCTCCTCCGTCAACCCGATCTGGTACGGATCCCACACTGATGAGCAATACTTAAGTATAGGTCGAACGAGTGTTTTGTAAGCCACCTCCTTTGTTGATGGACTACATTTTCTAAGGACTCTCCCAATGAATCTCAACCTGGTACCCGCCTTACCAACAATTAATTTTATATGATCATTCCACTTCAAATCGTTCCGCACGCACACTCCCAGATATTTTACAGAAGTAACTGCTACCAGTGTTTGTTCCGCTATCATATAATCTTACAATAAAGAATCCTTCTTTCTATGTATTCGCAATACATTACATTTGTCTATGTTAAGGGTCAGTTGCCACTCCCTGCACCAAGTACCTATCCGCTGCAGATCTTCCTGCATTTCGCTACAATTTTCTAATGCTGCAACTTCTCTGTATACTACAGCATCATCCGCGAAAAGCCGCATGGAACTTCCGACACTATCTACTAGGTCATTTATATATAATGTGAAAAGCAATGGTCCCATAACACTCCCCTGTGGCACGCCAGAGGTTACTTTAATGTCTGTAGACGTCTCTCCGTTGATAACAACATGCTGTGTTCTGTTTGCTAAAAACTCTTCAATCCAGCCACACAGCTGGTCTTATATTCCGTAGGCTCTTACTTTGTTTATCAGGCGACAGTGCGGAACTGTATCGAACGCCTTCCGGAAGTCAAGAAAAATAGCATCTACCTGGGAGCCTGTATCTAATATTTTCTGGGTCTCATGAACAAATAAAGCGAGTTGGGTCTCACACGATCGCTGTTTCCGGAATCCATGTTGATTCCTACATAGTAGATTCTGAGTTTCCAAAAACGACATGATACTCGAGCAAAACACATGTTCTAAAATTCTACAACAGATCGACGTCAGAGATATAGGTCTATAGTTCTGCGCATCTGCTCGACGACCCTTCTTGAAGACTGGGACTACCTGTGCTCTTTTCCAATCATTTGGAACCTTCTGTTCCTCTAGAGACTTGCGGTACACGGCTGTTAGAAGGGGACGAGTTTTAATAAATAATAAATAATAAATAATAATTTTAATAAAATTGCAAAACTCTATTTCTTCTAGAATATTCATGATCCTACTTTTAGGCACAGTATGCAGTATTTTAATGGATGAATCTATGTTGTTGACCATATGTTTATTCTCGGTTAGGTAGTGGTATTGCTCTCTGTCTGCTTGATGTGTTCTTTAAATCTGTCGTTAAATGCCCGCCCAGTTTGTCCAATATACCATTTTGTGCATGAGCCACATTCTATTCTGTAAACCCCTGATCTTGCAAACTGGTTTGTTTTACCTGTTCCATGCCTGATTTTTTTATTTAATATATTGTCTGTGTGAAGGCTGAGCCCCACGTTGGTTTTCTTAAACACCTGTGCAATTTTATCTGATACTACTCCTAAATATGGTAATTTGGCAAACTTAGTTTTTTATAGTTAACATTATCTCTTTGAAGTGTGATTTTATCGGTTATACCTGCTCTTCCTTTTCTAACTTTCCGTTCAAATAGTTCTGTGACCATTTCCGCTCTGAATCCATTGTTAATCGCTACTTCCTGCAAGATATCTAGCTCGTTCTTTATTTCGTCATCGTCCAGCGGAACGTTATTTAACCTATGTATCATAGAGTTAAAATAGGCTCGCATATGGCACAATGGGTGGCAAGAATCATTACTTATTATGCAATCTATGGTGGTTGGCTTACGGAAAATTCCAAATTTAAGCTGGCTGTTAATGTTTGAAATTTCAGGTCCAGGAAATTTATACTTTTGTTAACTTCCATTTCTTTCGTAAATTTTATATTTGGATGCAAGCTATTAAGTTGGTCATGACGGTAACAGATCCCTCAAGAAATACTAAAGTGTCATCCATGTAACGTTTATAGTCCGAATTTTCTTGGTTGTCTGTTCACAATTAGCGAAAAAACGTGTGTCTAATGTGTTTATGAAGGTGTCAGCTAAAGTTTATACGACTGAGAAGTTGATCTCATTATTGTTATTCTCCATTAATTTTAATACAACTACCCAATCTTTCTTTCCGTCATGGCTTCTTCTATATGTAGATCGAATAGCAAGGGCGAAAGACTAATTCGCAGTGTTATACTTATCTTTGTAATTTGAACACTTCCTTTTCGGTTTTCTGTTCTTGTTTTGTTATTTTGGTTCTTGCACATATAGTATATTAATAGTCTGTCCGTGTTTCACATATCTTGCACCATTTGACGTAGTCGACCGCTTTTTCTAGGTCGACAAATCCTATGAATGTGTTTTGATTTACCTTAAGTCTTTTTCCATCGTCAGGTGCAATGTCACAAATATTTCTTTGGTACCTGTACATTTCCTAAAGCCAAACTGATCGTTCTCTAAAAAAATCTTCTGCTTTCTTTCCCGTCCTTTCGAGCATTATTCTTGGATACATGAGCCGTTAAGCTGATGTGGAACACTTTTCTGCCGTTAGTATCTTAGGGAATGTAGAGTTGATATTTTTCCGAAAGTCTGATGGAACGTCTGAAGACGCTTAGATTCTACAAAGAAAACCTGGAGAGTTGATTGGTTGCCCATTACTCCAACGAATTTAAAAATTCCGATGAATATTATCGATCCCTTCAGCCTTATTTAATCACAAATTTCGATTAAATTCTGATTCTAACACTCGATATTCTATGACTTCTGTGTCGACTCGCATTTCTTCTTATATCTCGTCGTCAGTTCCATGTCCTCATAAAGGTGTTCAGAGTAAACGCTCTTTCCATCTGCTCGCTCTCCCCTCTGCGTTGGTTGGCAATGGAATTACCATTCCACTCTTTATACGACGCTCTTCTTCTATTCTTTCTATAAACCGAATGAGTCCTTCCGACCTTTTTATTTTTGAAATTCTTCACGTTTTTCCTGTAGCCATTTCGCCTTGGCTCCCCTGCAATTCCTACTTATTTCATCCCTAACTGTCTCACAATGCTGTATTTCTATCTTTCCCCAAGCATCTTTGTACTTCCCTCTTTTGTCGGTCAACTGAAGTACTTCTTCTCTTACCTAAAGTTCTTTCCCAGTTACCTTCCTTGTACCTATAAGGGGTACTTAAATGAAAAGGAGACAGATCGAAAATGGTAATTAAACTGTTTATTACTTCAAACGTAATTACCATAAATGTTAATACATTTATTCCACTGTGAGACAAGAGGACCAAGGCTTTCATGTTTGCGGTCGCTTGTGAGTTTGCACCTCTTCGTTCGAAGCAAACCGACGGAGACAAATGCCTTTCTTCAGGGATCGAAAACTATGACAACCGCATTGGGAGAGGTCGGGAGTGTATGGAGGATGTGTAAGAGCTTTCCACCGAAATTTTCGAAGCAAATCGACGGCCACGAATTTCTTCGTTCAGGGCTCCAAAAATATGGGAAACGCACGGGGAGAGTTCCGGACTGTATGGAGGGTGTGTATGGGCTCTCTAACGAGGCTTCTACAGTATATTTGCAACAACCATGGCAACATAGAGGCTGTTGTTTCGATTATGCTACAGTACAATCATGGTTCAATAGGCACCCATAAATGTTTTCCATCAAGGCATTAACCGTCTCGTCTCACGGTAGGATAAACGCATTAACAGTTACGGTGATTACTTTTGAAATAATTAACAGTTTACTTACTTAATCCGATCTGTCTCATTTTCATTTGACTGCCTCTTATAAACTGGTCCGCCCAAGAGCTGTGACTGACTTTTTGGAGATGTCCAGTCCTCTTAAAACGAACTGAATACCGTGGGTTTCATTATCGCACTTCTCAGTACTTCAGTATGCCATATATTTTCACAATGATTCTTCCATACGTTTCTCTTAGGTTAAGACTATTCGTCATCATTAAGAAATTGTGATCTGAGTCTATATCTGCTCCTGGGTACGCCTTACAATGCAATATCTGATTTCGGAAACTCTGTCTGGCCATTATACTATCCAGCTGGGATCTTTCCGTGTCTCCTGGCCAGTTTAAGGTATGCTTCTTCGATCTGTGACTTTTTTTGAAACTGAAATTTATTGTAGAACTCAGTTGGTCTTTCTGCTCTCTCATTTCTATTGCCTAATCTATGTTCTTCTATAACTGTTTCTTCTTTTCATTCCCATGCTACAGCGCCCCAGTCGGGTATGACAATCGTATCTTCATTATTCTTTACACACTTTATTACACGATCAATCTAATCGGAAATTGGAAATTTGTGGTAAAGTCTTATGGAACCAAACTGCTGAGGCCATCGGTCCCTAAGCTTACTGCCCGCATCTCGTGGTCGTGTGGTAGCGTTCTCGCTTCCCACGCCCGGGTTCCCGGGTTCGATTCCCGGCGGGGTCAGGGATTTTCTCTGCCTCGTGATGGCTGGGTGTTGTGTGCTGTCCTTAGGTTAGTTAGGTTTAAGTAGTTCTAAGTTCTAGGGGACTGATGATCATAGATGTTAAGTCCCATAGTGCTCAGAGCCATTTGAACCAACCCTAAGCTTACTCACTATTTAATCTAACTTAAACTAACTTACGCTAAGGACAACACACACACACACACACACACACACACACCACACACACACACACACACACACACACATTTCCGAGGGAGGACTCGAACCTCCGACGGGTCGAGCCGCGCGGACCGTGACAAGGCGCCCCAGCCCGCGCGGCTAGCCCGCGTGGCCAATATAATTGTGTACTCTATCTCATCATCTGCTTCTACTATACCAACTTCTACTGCATGAAAACGGAGCTCTTGTAGTTGCCTCTTCAGGTTTCATAGCTTAACATTCAGTCTTCTGACTTTCCATGCCACGACTCGTAAAATTGTTAAACTTGTTGATTAATCAGTCTTAGTCTCATCGTCGACTTCTCCTTGGCAGTCCCCTCCCGGAGATCCGAACTGGAGATCAATCCGGAGCCTTTTGCCGACAGAGAGATCATGACTAATTTCAGTTACGGGCCACATGTCCTGTGGATTCACACAGTGTTTCTTTAGCGCAGCGGTTTCCATTGCCTTTGCATCAAATCGCCGTTGATCATTGGTGATTCTTCTGCTTTTCGTGGCAGGAGATACCCTGAACCTCTGTTCGTTCCTCCGTCCTCTCAGACAAGATCGTTGGCAGAAAGAGGTTGACTTCTTATACTGGAGATATTCAGCCGTCATTGTTGAGGACTTTTTACTCGAAATTTAAGCAGTAGCTGAGATCCAAACCGGGACCCCCGGATGTTTTGATTACTGGTCTGAGACGCTACCCATAAGCCACGAGCTACATTTACCTTGTTACACGGACATTTTGATTGTCAAAGACGCTGACCTTACTGCACGAACTACGAATGACTTACAACATTGTGATAAATAGGCCAAAGAAGTACGTACCCTGCCAAAAAGTAGAAGCACTTAACCTCAACAGTAAAACGTCAATGGGAAACCGTAGTTCGTTCCACCTATTCTTCGTAGCACGAGCTCCTAGTGGGCACATGCTCGCCCTACACCGCAGCCCAGCCTCTTTTCAGATGAGTCTATGCGCTCTCCTGCGGTCTCGTCCCCTGCGACAGCTGAAAACAGCGTGCAGACTGTAGGTTCCTCTCACGAAGGGATCCTTGTCGGCGCTGGCTGTGCTAGTGGCGCGTCAAGGTGGTAGCGGCGCGCTTTTTAACGAGATGTCCGTTCCTCTGTGCGGCGGACACAGGCCACAGCAAGAGGATTAGGGCGCGCACCGCAGTCGTAAGCCGCTTTGGCACACACAGCTCCGAGCCTTGCCGGCGCGCCTCAGCTGTACACGGCCTGCTGGAGCTGCTCGGTCAGCTCCGTCGCACCTGCCGGCTGGGCAGCGCAGGTTGGCTGTTATCAGCCGACCACCCAAACAAGCGAAATACGTACGTCAGTGCGAGGAACATCGGTTTCCTCTATTCGGAAAGTGCCAACTTGTTTCGGCTATTTAATGCTCTTAATGGTTTCTTTATCTTGTACTCGACCACATTCATCGAGAGATGTCGTTCATAGCGTAGTACAGTGATGATACTCTCGTACAGACGACAGCAACATCAGCGAACGTAGTGCTACTAAACTCACTAGGCTTAATTACCCTTTAAGAGTGTACACTGGTCGCTTTGGAGTGCTGACTTGGTGTAGAACTGGAGTAGATATACAAGGAGAGAACGGCCCCAACATAGGATGCCACCCCCAGATGAGGTCATCGATAAGTCATGCGATTTCTCCACCTCCCACCCCTGCCTATCAGAAAGGCTAGTTACCCTGTGTATAAAACAGTGACAAATTAATATTTTGGTGGGAAATTCAAAATTTTGACTGGAAATTAAGAAAAATAGCCCAGTTGTGCTATTGTGTTTCCTGTGGATGGAGGGTTGTTGTCCTAAGTATAAAATGGTGCTAGCTGACTTGGAATACCACCCCTGGCTCTAAGACACGTGCTAGTGCTCTATTCCAAGACTCAAATTGGCGAGACTTGGAATACGAGCACTAGCCCAACTAAGACGTTAAAATTCAAATGGCTGACCTGGAATACAAGATGGCGATCGAACATGGGAACCAGGTATACTGGCACACCAGTTAGAGAAGGGAAATGGACCTGATCTGCTCGTTCACTGTCGCTGTACTCCACTACCCCCATACCAACAGCTCTGAGCATCCGTGCTACCCACACCACCTGTGGAGAGCGTGACAGCCGTCCCATCTGGGCCACCACCATCCCTGGGGGAGCAGCCCTGACTTAGTCCGCTAACTTATAGTCTACATTGTTTGCTGTTTGGTAGAAATTCTTGCATTTTATTTTAAACAAATACCCTTGCCAAAGAGAGCTCCCTACTCCACTATCACAAAGTTCACAGTCAGCAGACCAGTCAAGAAGTCCGCCATCATGCCATCCACAGTCCCCACACTAAGGGCCAAGTCACCTTCAGACATGCCAACATGCACCAGCGGCAGCTCCATTCAGAAAGACACCACACACACAGTGCTGATCCAATAACCGTAATTTAACTGGAGTATCGAAGTTCCGATTCCCAATGCTAGTATGCTGTTGTGACAGCACTGTAGCCACAGACTGTGAGACTAGAGTTAAAATGAAGGGAAACATGAAAAATGCAGGAACACATTTGTACTTTAACCTGGGTGACAGAGAGTAAATCCACTTGCAGAATTTTAAAGAGAAGCGGAATCTACTGGTATCAAACTATAATTTACTCATCCCAGACTTAATACTGAATAGCCCACTGACGCAGCCTGAACGCTGTTGAACACTCGTCACTGTCGAAAGTAGTTGACGGGAAAGAAATAGGAGAGATATTCAGTTGCAGTTTTATTTGAAAACCGCTGCATGCCACATCGCGCCACGCTGATCATTGGTAGACTTGTGGATGCCATCTTGTGTCAACGCCAACACGCTTCGCTGTGCAGTGCCTTCCAGACCGTGCTAGGATAGGCTGAATGTCGCACTGAGGACATCGTCTCAGGCTGACAGACCACTGTATCTCAACACCAGTATTGCTAAGAGAGCACAGCATGACATCAGACTGCCTCCAAATTCATTGCTACAAGGAGGCTGCTTTCACCTCAGTAGGTGCATATGTGTAGGTACATCTCTCACTGGTGTATCAGTATACCTGGTTGCCATGTTCGATCGCCATCTTGTATTGCAGGTTATCTATTTGGATTATGACGTCTTAGTTGGGCTAGTGCTCCTATTCCAAATCTCAGATTGACGCGTCATAGAGCCAGGTGTAGTATTCCAAGTCATCTAGCAAGTCATTTTGTACACTAAGACAGTGCATACACATCACAGTGTGCGTGCTTTCTGGTGTACTCCTAGGACTGCACGATTTTATACTCAAACACATTAGAACAGGAGTGCATCCTGTTGTATTAGAGGAATACAACAGAGAAGTTAAGACGTTCCATAGCTGGAGTAGTCTGCATTGTTCCTGGACACTGCTACCACCGCCAACTCTCCAGTGCTGCAGCACACTCCTACCCTCTAAGAGATGGGCTCCACTACCACAAACATCAGACAGTTATATTCTGTTTTTTCTTTATATAACTACCATTAGATGCTCAAGTGGACTGGATGGTCTTGAGTGTATCTGGCCAATTTCATCTCCCCAGTATGATTCCAGAGCAGCAGGGGCTGCATCATACAGTGAGGAATGCAAACCTTTCGCCCAATACAGGTTGTTTCCTCCCACCACAAGTGAGGATATCAACAAATCGGTCTCTCATTGTTGAGATATAAATACGTAGAGGTAAAGAATAAATGTGTAGAATACTAATTACATCTCCTTTGTTTTCACATAAAAAATTCGGAGGGTTTAATTTTCAGCATACCCTCATAGTTCTCATAGTTTTTCTAGGCAAGCCACAGGTGGCTTTGCCATGCCATTAGTATTCCATTTACACACTGGTATCTTGATCTATTACAATATGCAGATCTCCCCTAGATCTATCGTACTACACACAACAGCAAGAAGTGTTTGACAAACACACATGATCTACTAGTGAAAGAGATCTAGTTCAGATAAGCAGAGGGCTTCCTAACATTTTAAAATTAGGATAAGCGAATTCCTAGGCATTTTAAACTTAGGATCAATTTAGGGTAAGTGAGGTAGGTTAAATTGTTTAAATGGTGACATCAAAAAGATGACAAAATTGTTTATGGAACGCATTTGTTCACATCCTATCATAAAATGTTAATCTTAACTGGGTTGGATGAAAACTGCCTGGTCGTGCTTGGCTGATAGCGACGGCGCAAATTTGCAGCAACGGTCCAACCTGGTGGGGACTGGGGAAGTTTAGCCTGGCACTGTCCTGCAAAGTCAAGGCTCATCTCAGTGTGGTCTTTGTTAATGAGAAACACAGTTGTTCCTATCCTATACCAGGAGTGGTGCCAGCTCTTGTATAAGCATAGCACAAGTGGTCTGGAACATCATAGGAAAACCAATGATTTTTTATTTTTATTTTCTACCATTTTAAACTCACAACCGAATTCTGTACTTAGCATAAATGGCCTGGCAATCAAGTAGGGTGTGCCAGAATCCGCCAGATTAGCCAACTTGGATTGTGACATCATGGCATTATGCTTGTATTTCCACAACAACGCAGCTTATGCCCATATTCCCAGGTCACCCGTTTTGGACTTTATACTTAGTGCAAGTGACCTGCTTCCATCATTTTGCAGTTTCAACCAATAGGATAAGTCCCCACATTGCTTTTCCCAAAAGTTTACACTTAGGAGAACGCGGCTAGGTCCACAATCATGGTTTACATTATTTTATATGTAGGGAAACTGAGCTGTTTTTGAAGTTACCACAAATTATTGAATTCCCCGTAGTTTTATGTACAGGGCAGTTGGCCTGCATTGGAGGCGAAGAGGGGAGGGAAGAGGGGGGGAGGGGGGCGAACTAGCAACAACACACAGTCATAGGAAGTGGGGCAGGGGGCGAAATGTGACAACAGTGAAGTCTGTGAAAAATCCGATGCAGGTAAACTACTGATGTTACAGGCTGGCGTCTAATTTTTCAATCAGCACTCATACATAATTGTATAAGTGCGTGGTGTCTGGTGTCAGACATGTCTGAAAGCACAGACACCACGCAGAATCCACAGCTTTGATACAGTATACGTAAACTGAAGGCGGAGGGAGGGGGAGGGGAGGAAAGGAAAGGGAAGGGATTACTGATGTCACTGGGAAATTTATGCAGAATCAGTGGTGACGAGTGAAAATGTGTACTGGACTGGGATTCGAACCCAGGATCTCCTGCTTACTAGACACATGTGTTCACCACTGCACCATCTGGGGCACACTGTTATCACAATTGCATGGACTATCTCAGCACATCTCACAGCATACCCACATCCCCACAGAGTGCCACCTATCCGCATGTCCCATCGGCCATGTCCGAAAGAACAGCACCACCCAGTCATCCACATGCTTCATTGCACATGCACAAGTGTTTCCGACCTCCTGAGGGAATCTCAGAGAGGTAAGCATGGAGGAAACGGACATAGATTGCGGATAGATGGCGCTAGGTGACAGTCTGTGCATATTCTACAATCCTGTGTCCCGGATGGCACAGTACATAGTTTTACTGGTCGTCGCTGATCCTGTGTAATGTCTCGTTGCATCTGACATCAGTAATACCTTTCTTTTCCTTCCTCTCCCCCCCCCTCCATCTTCAATTTACTCACAGATAAAGCGTAAACGTGTGTTTACATTCCAGCATGGCTCTGGAACACCTGAATCAAATTCAACCAAAGTCTTGGGGTGATTCCGTAAAGACGTTACAGACTGTCATGGATGATGGAGAAGGACAAATGTATCAGTTTGACGTAAGGAGCCCTGGTCCGGAAAGACTGAGTCGAAAGTTACATGCGAAAGTCATTCTGATACTTCTGACAGTGGAATACATGTACCAGTACTGTTGTTGCTGAGGTTGTAGGGTAGGCAACTTCAGAGGTGGTAGTGTGGACCAAACCAAGAATTAAATGTCAAATAAACATGGGTCTAAAATGAATACCTCTAAGAGTTGTGGGCACTTGTTTAGTGTTTCACACTATCGAAGAGGAACAAATGCTGGTAGCCCTTAACGTATGCATTTTAGAGCCCATGTTTACTAGAATCTTTTCCTTGTTTTAGTCCATGCTACCACTTCTGAAAGTTGCCTATCCTACAATCTTACCAACAACAGTACTGGTACATGTATTCCACTGTCAGAGGTATCAAAATGATTTTCTCTGGTAACTTTCGACTTGGTCGTTTCTGGACCACAGTCCATTATCTCATATTGATACTGATTCATTTACCCTTCTCCATCATCCATGAAAGCTTGTAATATCATCAATTATCATGTTGTACATGACGTAGCACCAGGAGACAGTTACCCCAGGAGTAAGACACTCATAGATAGTAGGGCTGGAGAGGCAACGTGATGAAATTTAAGAGTAACTGTTGAAGGCATAGATAAACTTCATCCAAACTTGATTTAAAAGTGACGTCTATCTGGAAAAATGTTTAAAAAAATTCTGAAACGAACTTAATTAATATCGAATCCGTAAGTTTTCGGGTTTTTGGGCTGATTAGTGAGAATTTTTACGACATTCCTTCTCTAGTTGTTAGGTGGCGGTAGAGAAAAGTACCATGTAAAGCATCATGTACTTTCAGTCGAACTCGGTATACAGAACGTGCTACATAGACAATAAATACTATGGATCAATGGAACACTCAAGGGAATGGGGCTGGGGATAGAGAAGCATATCTATGGAACGCCTGGAGAAATTTCAACTAAACTGAATACACATCCAGTTTTAAACACGGCTGTTTTTTCAGCAATCGTTTAAGATTTCCAAACATACGAATTATACAGCCAACCGGATGCATATAACTGTTCGGTACATTGACCTAGGTTTCGACACCTGCTAAGGGTGTCTTCATCAAAGTGAAATATTGAGAAACACTATAAAATAATACATAGAAAATTAAGTATGACAAAAAAATACATTAACCAAGACGACAATAATCAAGGCGTATAGAGGTTACTTACGTAAAATCACATGCGCGAAGGCAATAGTCGGAATTTCAAAAGCTATGCTCAAGTCTAAAATAAAATAACTTTCCAGCCTTAGGACGTATGCTTAGCTAGGAACAACATCAGACTGACCATCCCAGCGGCATACATTGCTGCCATAAAAATAATACAAGTTGCGCCACCTAAATGACGCGGATAGTGACACGCGCCCATTTGAAACATTGTAACAGAAATAATTGGAAAAACGACCGTTAATTATAAATACAAATTACGAAAGAAGAGAGCTTAATGTTTTTTTGAAAATAACAGTAGTCAAGAAGATGAAGTATAAGAGGCATCTATTAGGCTTTACCAAAATTTCTATTACATAAAGGACAGAATAATACAGAAAAGCGTCAGTTTTAACTTTGAAGATCTTGTCAACTATCGAGGGATCGTAGCCGTTATTAACTGCAATAGTTGTTATTATATTCATCACTTCATTGAGCTTGTCATGCGAAAAAAGGTACAGAAACTGCAGGATGAAAAGCTGAATGAAAAAATGATTTTTTATGGTAATGAGGATGCACGGAACTAGCGGGCACAATTACATATGTATTAGTTGCTCTTCGAAAAATACCGAAAGAAAGTCTGTCATTCTCAACAGCAATACTGAGATCTATGTAATTATGCTGACGATCGTTATTTTCTAATTCACAAATGAAGCTGATTTTTTTCCTGAAGACTATTGAAAATTACAAACAAACACTGCATTCCTTCCTGGGAACCACTGTATACAATCAAACTGTCGTCTACATACCGCGCACATGACAAAATACCCAGATCAGCAGCAGAAAAATTATGGAAGAATTTCTCTTCCAGCGAATTGTTGAAAATATCGGTCAAGATGTCTGCCAGTGGATTATCCGTTGCCGGCCCGTCAGGCTGATGGTATAGTTTGCCATTGAAAACAGAATAGTTGTATCTTACTACTATTCTTAGCAAACGAATTAGGTCAGCGATTAGCTCGTCAGAAATATTTTTTTTTAAGTACGTAGTTTTATTTAACAATGTCAATCGTTGTCTGAACAGGTAAGTTAGTACAAACTCCATCCGCATTGACCTTGGAAGGCCCGATGGTACCACCGGCTGGCGTATCATCCTCCACCCACAGGCGTCACTGGATGCGGATATGGAGGGCGATGTGGTCAATACACTGCTCTCTAGGCCGTATGTCAGTTTACGAGACCGAAACCGCTACTTCTCAATCAAGTAGCTCCTCAGTTTGCCTCATTAGAACTGAGTGCAATCCGCTTGCATCAGCGCTCGGCAGACCGAATGGTCACCAATCAGGTGCTAGCTCAACCCGACAGCGCTTAACTTAGGTGATCTGACGGGAACCGGTGTTACCACTGCGGCAAGGCCGTTGGCACGTTAGTATAAAGGTTAAAGGTTCGTAATACCTAATGATATCAATATAGTATCTTGATAACACTGCAGAGCTTCTATTTTACTTAATAGACTTTGACTATCGACGACAGAAAACAAAGACTTTTATTTTATTTTATCGTGAATAAACCGTGATAACTCTGCATATGCAATGCTCGTACTGTCCACAACTGGACGCATGGCATGGTGACTTATGTACACTAATGGCCATTAAAATTGCTACACCAAGAAGAAATGTAGATGATAAACCGATATTCATTGGACAAATATATTATACTAGAACTGACATGTGATTATATTTTCACGCAATTTCGGTGCAGAGAACCTGAGAAATCATTACCCAGAACAACCACCTCTGGCCGTAATAACGGCGTTGATACGCCTGGGCATTGAGTCACACAGAGCTTGGATGGCGTGTACAGGTACAGCTTCCCATGCAGCTTCAACACTATACCACAGTTCATCAAGAGTAGTGACTGGTGTAGTGTGACGAGCCAGTTGCATGGCCATCACTGACCAGACTTTTTCAGATGGTGAGATATCTGGAGAATGTGCTGGCCACAGCAGTAGTCGAACATTTTCTGTATCCAGAAAGGCCCGTACAGGACCTGAAACATGCGGTCGTGCATTATCCTGCTGAAATGTAGGGTTTCGCAGGGATCGAATGAAGGGTAGAGCCACGAGTCGTAACACATCTGAAATGTAACGTCTACTGTTCAATGCCAACAAGAGGTGACCGAGACGTGTAACCAATGGCACCCCATACCATCACGCGGGGTGATACGCCAGTATGGCGATGACGAATACACGCTTCCAATGTACGTTTACCGCGATGTCGCCAAACACGGATGCGACCATCATGATGCTGTAAACAGAAGCTGGATTCATCCGAAAAAGTGATGTTTTGCCATTCGTGCAACCAGGTTCGTCGTTGAGTACACCATTGCAGGCGCTCCTGTCTGTGATGCAGAGTCAAGGGTAGCCGCAGCCATGATCTCCGAGCGGATAGTCCATGCTGTTGCAAACGTCGTCGAACTGTTCGTGTAGATGGTTGTTGTCTTGCAAACGTCCCCATCTGTTGACTCAGGGATCGAGACGTGGCTGTACGATCCGTTACAGCCATTCTGATAAGATGCCTGTCATCTCGACTGCTAGTGATACGAGGCCGTTGGGATCCAGCATGGCGTTCCGTATTACCCTCCTGAACCCACCGATTCCATATTCTGCTAACAATCATTGTATATTGACCAACGCGAGCAGCAATGTCGCGATACGATAAACCACAATCGCGATAGGCTACAATCCAACCTTTATCAAAGTCGGAAACGTGATGGTACGCATTTCTCCTCCTTAAACGAGGTATCACAACAACGTTTCATCAGGCAACGCCGGTGAACTGTGTTTGTGTATGAGAAATCTCTTGGAAACTTTCCTCATGTCAGCACGTTGTAGGTGTCGCGCCACCGGTGCCAACCTTGTGTGGATCCTCTGAAAAACTAATCAACGGCACATCACAGCATCTTCTTCCCGTCGGTTAAATTTCGCATCTGTATCACGTCATCTTCGTGGTGTAGCAATTTTTATGGCCAGTAGTGTATTTTAAACAGGGGACGCAATTTTGGGGCCTTTGGATTCAATGACCTAGGTTTCGACACCTACTAAGGATGTCTTCATTAGAATGAAATTTTGAAAAACCCTATCAAATAATACAAAGAAAATTAAGTATGACAAAAAACACATTAACCAAGGTGACAAATGTCGTGAAGTATAAAGGTTATTTACGTAAAATTACACTGCGCGAAAGCAATTGTCAGAATTTAGAGCAGCTATGCTCAAGTCAAAAATAAAATGAAACACGTTCCAGCCTATGTCATTTATGTCTAACTTGGAAAAATGACACTGATCGGCCCAGTTGCTTACATTGCTACCACGAAAACAATATAAGTGGCACCGCCTGCTTTTTCCAATTATTTCTCTTACTACGTTTCAAATGGGCACATGACACTGTCCGCACCCGATATATCCTTTCTTCCACGAGTGCTAGACTTTCCAGTCTTGGAGTTTCGCAGAAGAGCTTCTGAGAAGTTTGGAAGGTAGGAAACGAGGTACTGACGGAATTGAATTTGTGAGAACGGGTTGCGAGTCGTGCTTGGGTAGCTCAGTCGGTAGGGCACTTGCCCGCGAAAGGCAAAGGTCTTGGTCTGACAAAGTGTTTTAATCTGCCAGGACGTACCAAACGGTTATTTGCATCCGGTTGACTGTATAATTACTGTATTTGGAAATACAGACGGCTTCCACGATATAAGAAGGAAGCTGTAAGTCATTCAAAACATGGGAGAGCAGACATGTAAGCATAACTCTGTAACGCCAAAACAGGTTTCAGCCAACCTTCATATGTTTATGATAATCTGCCCGAAAAAAGATACTATTTATTTAAGACACCACTAGTACTTCTGCCAACGGCCTTGCCGCAGTGGTAACACCGGTTCCTGTCAGATCACCGAAGTTAAGCGCTGTCGGGGTGAGCTAGTACTTGGATGGGTGACCATCCGGTCTGCCGAGTGCTGTAGGCAAGCGGGGTGCACTCAGCCCTTGTGAGGCAAACTGAGGAGCTACTTGATTGAGAAGTAGCAGCTCCGGTCTCGGAAACTGACATACGGCCGGTAGAGCGGTGTGCTGACCACACGCCCCTCCATATCCGCATCCAGTGATGCCTATCGGCTGAGGATGACACGACGGCCGGTCAGTACCATTGGGCCTACATGGCCTGTTCGGAAGGAGTTTAGTTTTTTATTAGTGCTTCTAGGGATTTGGTGGAGGACTTGAAGGGAATGACGTGGAATATAGTCGGAAAGTAACTGTACCCGAACAGTATTTCATTCTTGGCCCTATCTAATTATAATGCGGATTAATAAGTAACCGGGAAACGCCGGAAATCAGCTCTTCCTCGTTGTTGAGTAGTAACGCTGTGCTCAGGCTGCCCTTTGGGTTGAACACAGCAGTGCCTTCCTAGCCCTGTTGGAGGAGATACGCCTGTGCCTCCTTCCAATCTCTGAAGTGCATTGCCGGCCGGTTTGGCCGAGCGGTTCTAGGCGCTACAGTCTGGAACCACGCGACCGCTACGGTCGCAGGTTCGAATCCTGCCTCTGGCTTGGATGTGTGTGATGTACTTAGGTTAGTTAGGTTTAAGTAGTTCTAAGTTCTAGGGGACTGATGACCTCAGAAGTTAAGTCCCATAGTGCTCAGATCCATTCCATTCTGAAGTGCGTTACACGCCAACAGCACGACTTACAGTTTAACTTGAACTCCGAACCACGGTGAAACTCGGCATTTTTCCCAGATAAATCACTGCTGGAGGTGAACGAAGCAATTAAATGTTGGGAAAAATCCTAGTGCTACCTGAAGAATAAACCCCACAGCTTTGCATTTGGTCTCAAACACATAGCCATAGTCTGGTGATATGTTATGACATTAACGTGCACGTAATCTTTGCTTAGTCGATGGAGACGCCTCTCAGCCATTTCTGCGACTTCAGTCTACATCTACATCTACCCTCTGAAAATCTCTTTACATCCGTTCCAACTGTGTATGGAGTGCGGGAAGAATCACTGATGCTGTTTCTTCGCCTGCTGTAATGATTCTAATAGTGTCATCGTGGTCCCTAGATGAGACATGCGTACAGGATTGCAGGATATTCTTCACTAAGCATCGACTCCCGAAATCTTGAAAATTTAAGTAGTCTTTCGCGGAATCACATCAGATGCCATCCAGTCCAAGGTTTACAGCATTTCCGTGATGCTTTCCCGTACATTAAACAAGCCCTTCTTTGTAATACATTCGATATACTCTGTTAGACCTATCTGATACAGGTCCAACAAGCTTTAGTAATATTCTAGAATGGAACACATCAACGTTCTGTATAGAATCTCCTTCGCAGCCTGTCTGCATTTTACCAACATCCTACCAATGAATCGAAATCTACTACTAATCTCAATTACTAATTTATCTGCTACGAAGCTCCGCGTTATGACTGAAGGATCATTCAGGCCCGACCGCCCGCCATGTCATCCTCTGCCATTAGCGTCATTGGATACGATATGGAAGGCTTGGGGGTCTGTTGTACATCATTCTTCCGGCCGTTGAGCTTAGAGTTGCTACTTCCCACACAAGTAGTTCTTCAGTTAACATCACGAGGCTGAATGCACCTCGCTGCAGTCCTCCCATCACAGAAAATTCCATGCTGCTGCCAGGGATCGAACCTCGGTCCTCCACATAGCAGCCAATCACGCTGACCGCTCAGCTACACAGGTGGACTATTAATCTCATCTGATCTCTCCATTTCACATAACTGCTAATAGTTGCACCCACGTATTGGTATGTGTTGACTCAGTCCAGTTGTGACTCATTCATATTGTAGTGATATAGAAGAATACAACGGTGAACGGAAATTAACTCCCTATTAAGACAGTTTATAACTTTTTAATACTTAATCAATTTTCGTGAACGAAACAAAATTTTTCCTTACAATGCTAGAACTGTTACGCATAACTAAAATTCAACATAAGCACCACCATCATCTACCAGTTTTCGTATACGGGTGTGGATGTTTGTGTGAGACCTTTGAACATTTCCAAGAAGCTGGTGAATATTCTCCCCTAGTTCATGAAGAGTTTTTAGTTTTGTGTAATAAACTTCCTCTTTCGTCCACCCCCAGAGAAAGAAATTTGCTGGGTTTTAGGTCAGGTTTACCTGCTGACCATCCATGGGGGCGCAACTTCTCAACCAACGGCCTGGAAAATGGGGGTCGAGCCGCACACGGACAAATTATGCTAAGTGAGGCAGTACTCATCTTGTATAAAGATTAGCTCATTGTAATTGTTCTTTGTAGATAAAATACCGTGAACATAATTTTCAAGGTTATAAAGGCCCAGTTTTGAATTCAGTGTGCCCTGAAAAAGATATGGCGCCACAACTTTCGTAGATGTGATGTCATACCGCGTCACACACTGTGACCGTTGGACGATGTTGACTGTGTTCAGCAACTACCCTCAGATCCTCTGTTGCTCAATAATAACAACTGTTCCGGTTAGCAAACCCCCCTCCCTCACCCCCCAACATGAAACACGTCTTCATCTGACAACAAGAATTTACCGAAAATATCGGACCACTTTTCATACCATATAGAAACTGCGTCCATTAGCTTCGAGTGGCAATTCCTTGTGGTCTTTGTATCTACCGAGTCACGAGGTCCTTTCACACTTCGCCCCCACCTCCGTACTTGTACCACGGATCACCAGACATCGTACTACACTCATGCTCATAAACTAAGGGTAATGCAGATACATGGTGAAACAACACTCTAGTGTGCGGTTTGCGAGTTTAAATCACCTCAGGGTATGACCATTCGGTGCATTTGACTTGCGGGCGTCGCACGGTGTCGCTGGCAGCAGTCCACATACGCAGAGGTGCAGCGAGTAAGCGTGCAGACGTTTTCAGACGTGCTAATGGTGACTGTGTGTTGAAAATGGTTCAGAGAACACGTATTGATAACGTTATGAGGGGTAGAATACTAGGGCGACTGGAGGCTGGTCAAACACTGCAGGTCCTAGCACGGGCCCTCCGTGTGCCACAAAGTGTGATTTCAAGATTATGGCGACGATTCTAGCAGACAGAAACGTATCCAGGCGCTACAGTACGGGACGTCCACAGTGTACAACACCACAAGAAGACCTATATCTCACCATCAGTGCCCGCAGACGGCCACGGAGTACTGCAGGTAGCCTTGCTCAGGACCTTACCGCAGCCACTCGAACAGTTGTCTCCAGACACACAGTCTACAGACGACTGAACAGACACGGTTTATTCGCCCGGAGACCTGCAAGGTGCATTCCACTGACCCCTGGTCACAGGAGAGCCCGTAAAGTCTTGTGTCAAGAACACAGTACATGGTCATTGGAACAGTGGTCCCAGGTTATGTTCATTGATGAGTCCAGGTATAGTCTGAACAGTGATTCTCGCCGGGTTTTCATCTGACGTGAACCAGGAACCAGATACCAACCACTTAATGTCCTTGTAAGGGTCCTCTATGGAGGTCGTGTTTTGATGGTGTGGGGTGGTCTTATGCTTGGTGCACGTACACCCCTGCCTGTCTTTGACAGAAGAACTGTAACAGGTCAGGTCACTTTGCACCAGTATGTCCGCCATTTCAGGGGTGCAGTGGGTCCCACCTTCCTCCTGATGGATGATAACGCACGGCCTCACCGAGCTACCATCGTAGAGGAGTAACTTGAAACAGAAGATATCAAGCGAACGGAGTGACCTGCCTGTTCTCCAGACCTAAACCCCTTGGAGCACTTCTAGGATGCTCTAGGTCGACGTATCGCTGCACAACTTCAAACTCCTACGACACTTCGTGAGCTCCGACAGGAACTAGTGCAAGAAATGGAGGCTATACCACATCAGCTGCTAGACTACTTGATCCAGAGTATGCGAACCAGCTGTGCTGCCTGTGTACGTGTGCATGGTGATCATATCCCATACTGATGTCGGGGTACATGCGAAGGAAACAGTGGCGTTTTGTAGCACATGTGTTTCGGGACGGTTTTCTCAACGTGTCACCAATACCGTGGACTTACAGATCTGTGTCGTGTGTGTTCCCTATGTGCCTACGCTATTAGCGCCAGTTTTGTGTAGTGCCACGTTGTGTGCCACCACATTCTGCAATTGTACTTAATTTATTAGCATGAGTGTGGGATGCCAGCCGAGCTCACTCACGGAAGGGGGATTGTCCCGTGGTTCGCCACTGGTATCTGCAATAACATAAATGAGATATAATGTGAAGAACAAAATGTTTTTCATTTCATGGAAATTAGTTAAGTATTAAAACAGTTATAAACATTTCAATAGGGAGTTAATGCTCGTCCACGCTCTACATTGTTTCGTTTTGTAAAGTGCTCAGTCTATATTTCTGAACATAGTAGGTAATTTTCCAATCTTTGCACCACATTGAATTCTTATTAAGAGTGGATATTTGCGCAACTTTTTTAGACAATGTTAGTATAGATCACCGCATCACTGCAAGAAGTCTGAGGCTATTATTAATACTACTATACAACAAGATCAGCAAGAGCCCAACACACTTCTCTGACACCTCAGGTCACTTCTACATTGGTCTAAGATACTCCTTCCAAGACAGAAATCCTCAGCTCAGACACAAATTTCGTTTAATCTATTTGTGTAAAAATGTTAAAATACGTTTGTTTAAAATCGTGTATCTCCTAAATGTTCTTGACCAATTGTTTTGAAATTTTTATACAAGGTTGCATTCCAATACAGGCGTGTTTTTAGGTAACTGTTTCTTTAATACATCATACACGATACATGAAACGTTTTGAGATTTCTTCCCTATACTACTGGTTGCCTTTTAGAGTTACACACTACTATTTTTAAAATAGTAATAAATAAGGACAATGGCAGAAATTGGAAAGAAAAATGTGGGTACAAAGAAGGTAACCGCAAGAAACCGTGGGTAACAGAAGAAATACTCAAGTTGATCGATGAAAGAAGGAAGTGCAGAAATGTTCAGAGAAATTCGGGAACACAGAAATACGAGGCACTTAGGAAATAAATAAATGGGAAGCGCAGGGAAGCTAAGGCGAAATGGCTGCACGAAAAATATAAAGAAATCGAAAAAGAAATGACTGTCGGAACGACTGACTCAGCGTACAGAAAAATCAAAACAACCTTCAGTGAAATTAAAAGCGAATGTAGTAACATTAAAGAGTGCAATAGGCATCCCACTGTTAAATGCGGAGGAGAGAGCGGACAGGTGGAAAGAGTATATTGAAGGCCTCTATGAGAGGACGAATTGTCCGATGACGCGATAGAAGAGGAAACGGACGTCGATATAGAAGAGATAGAGAACCCAGTATTAAAATCGGAATTTAAAAGAGATCTAGAAGACTTAAGATGGAATAAGGCAGGCAGCAGGTATAGGTAACATTCCATCACAATTTCATAGATCATTGGGGGAAGTGGCAAGAAAACGACTACTGAACATGGTGTATAGAATGTATGAGTCTGGTAACATCCTACTATCTGACTTTCAGAAATATACCATTCACACAATTACAAGAAGCGGCAAGTACGGGAATTGTCGGACAAACAGGTGAACAGCTCGTGTACCGAAGTTGCTGACAAGAATAATATACAGAAAAATGGAAAAGAGAAAGTGTTAGGTGACGATCAGTTCGGTTTTAGGAAAGGTGAAAGTACCAGAGAGGCAACCCTGACGTGCCGGTTGATAACAGAACAAGGCTTAAAGAAAACTCAAGGCACATTCAAAGGATTTGCTGACGTGAAAAAAGCGTTCGACATGTCAGGTGGTCAAAGATCTTCGAAATTCTGAGAAAAATAGGGATAAGCTATAGGAAAAGACTGGTGGTATACAATATCTACAAGAGGAGATAATAAAAGAGGAAGAGGTCGAATAAAATATACCGATTAAAAAGGGTGTAAGACAGGGATGTAATCTCACGCTGCTACTGTTCAATACATATATCGACGAAACAGTGACAGAAATAAGAAGGAAGCCTCAAGATTGGAATGAAAATTGAGAGTGAAAGGATATCAGTTATAAGATTCGCTGATGTCACTGCTATTCAGAGTGCAAGTGAAGACGAATTACAGGATCTGCTGGATGAAATGAAGAGCCTAATGAATAGAGAATATGGATTGAGAGAAAATCGAAGAGAGATGGAAGTAATGAGAGGTAGCGGAAGTGAGAACAGCGAGAAACTTACATCAGAACTGCAGACCACGGAGTAGATGAAATTAAGGAAATCTGCAACATAGACAACAAAATAATCCTTGGAGCAAGAACATTGTTTCGTTGCGATATGACTAGAGGTGGGAACACGTAATGAACTCAGGAACGTTGTCGGAGGCGATCGTTTTGCTGGTTCAGGCATCTTGCTGTGAGAAAGCACGATGTCGCATGAGCGTACTGGCCGCGAAACCTTTGAACGTGGTACATTCATCGGGCAACATTGTACTGCTTACCCATGTGTGTCTTTTCAGAGATCCATTCCGCCCTGACTTCATTTTTATGGATGACAATGCGTGGCCGCATCGAACTGCGCAGGTAGATGAGCTCTTGGAACGAGAGGATATTCGCCGAATGGACTGGCCTGTCAGTTCCTCCGACTTAAATCCCATCGAGCACGTGTGGGATGCGTTGGGGAGATGTCCACATGCACCAACGACCATCAAGCAACTGTCAACGTCGCTGGTAGAGGAACTGAACACCCTACCACAAGTCCAGGGGACCATCATAAATCGGGCTGACGTCACTGTAATTATTGACTTTGGATAAAAGTGTCATTTCTTTTCGTCTCAGTGCGTATTTCTTTCAATTACCTTTTGTGCTATACTGTAGCAGATCTGTGTATGTGTGGTCCATGTTTCATCGAGCTATGTTACTTGGCAGTGACACGTCATGCGAAAATTACTTTTGTCCTTACGTTTTGCGTAGCAGCGTATACAGGGTGTTCCATTGATCGTGACCGCGCCAAATATCTCACGAAATAAGCGTCAAACGGAAGAACTACAAAGAACGAAACTCGTCTAGCTTGAAGGGGGAAACAAGATGGCGCTATGGTTGGCCCGCTAGATGGCGCTGCCATAGGTCAAACGGATATCAACTGCGTTTTTTAAATAGGAACTCCCATATTTTATTACATAATCGTGTAGTACGTAAAGAAATATGAATGTTTTAGTTGAACCACTTTTTTCGCTTTGTGACAGATGGCGCTGTAATAGTAACAAACATACGGCTCACAATTTTAGACGAACGGTTGGTAACAGGTAGGTTTTTTAAATTAAATAACAGAACGTAGGTACGTTTGAACATTATATTTCGGTTGTTCCAATGTGATACATGCACCTTTGTGAACTTATCATTTCTTAGAACGCATGCTGTTACAGCGTGAATCCCTGTAAATATCACATTAATGCAAAAAATGCTGAAAATGACGTCCGGCAACCTCAATGCATTTGGCAATACGTGTAACGACATTCCTCTCAACAGCGAGTAGTTCCATTATGCTCGAAGTACATCGCCATTCTGTCATGCAGTGAAACATCTTGTAGTAACATCAGTACAACATTACGTAGGAAATCAGCATACATTGCACCATTTAGATTGCCATCGATAAAATGGGGCCCAATTATGCTTCCTCCCATAATGACGCACTATGCTTTAACCCGCCAAGGTCGTTGATGTTCCACTAGTCGTAGCCATCGTGGATTTTCCGTTGCCCAATAGTGAATATTTTGCCGGTCTACATTACCGCTGCTGGTGAATGATGCTTCGTCGCTAAATAGAACGCGTGCAAAAAATCTGTCATCGTCCCATAATTTCTCTTGTGCCCAGAGGCAGAATTGTACACTGCGTGCAAAGTCGTCGCCATGCAATTCCTGGTGCATACAAATATGTTACGGGTGCAGTCGATGTTGATGTAGCATTCTGGACACCGACGTCTTTGAGATTCCCGATTCTTGCGCAATTGTGGCTGAACACTTCCTGTTTACTTCAAAATAACGTAGCTATCCGGCGAACGGTCCGGACACTTGGATGATGTCCTCCAGGATACCGAGCAGCATACATAGCACACGCCCCTTGGGCATTTTGATCACAATAGCCATACATTAACACGATATCGACCTTTTCCGCAATTGGTAAACGATCCATTTTAACACGGGTAATGTATCACGATCACGATGCAAATACCGTCCGCACTGGCGGAATGTTACGTGATACCAAGTACGTATACGTTTGTGACTATTACAGCGCCATCTATCACAAAGCGAAAAAAGTGGTCCAACTAAAACATTCATATTTCTTTACGAACTACACGAATATGTAATTAAAAATGTGGGTTCCTATTTTAAAAAACCAGTTGATATCCGCTTGACCTATGGCAGCGCAATCTAGAAGGCCAACCATAGCGCCATCTGGCTTCCCCTTCAAGCTAGACGACTTTCATTCTTTGTAGTTTTTTCGTTTGATACTTATTTCGTGAGATATTTGGCCCAGTCACTATCAATGGACCACCCTGTATATTAACAGTTTCTGACTGCGGCAAACTGATCTCAGCATCAAACAGTTGGTTTATAATTTAGTTGACGATGACTTTTTCAGTGTAGGGAAATAACTTAACTTTGGCTCGTACCCGGGTCGCCTATGGCGGTTTTGGCTTTTGCTCCAGTGCTGTGGCTGGGATTTGGGGCTTCCCAGAAGTGCGTGCGCTTTCTTACTTGACGGCCGTGACATCTGTTGACCGCAATTAGCGTTTCGCCACGCCGTCCATCAGGCGGAGCACAAAGACTCGGTGGGAGGTCTGCCACCGCAGAGGTTTGCCAGAGCTCTCTTTGAGGGCCAAACCGGCGTCGTCGCGTCGCCGTAAAGTTTCGTGGTTACTTGCCTCCCAAACATTTCAGCTCTCAGCGAACAAGTTAAGAGTTTCAACTTTTCGTCGAGTGTACAGGGGAAATTGGAGGGCTTTTGCAGGAAAAATAAAAAAATTTAAAAAAAGAGAGAGGAAGAGAAAACGAGACGGCTGATTTCCGGTATGAGTATTCATTGCCTTTTTTTAGCTATGCAAATTTTCCAGCATCATTTTTACCGTTGAGGTTATCAGTGTTTCATGAATAATCTAAGTAATTCCTATTGCCTATTTTTTATGTTAAGACTCTGGAAAGCAAAGCATTTGATCAACATAGCTTGACGCGAATGTCAAAACGCTTTATAATGAAACGCCACAGTTGATTCCTTGATGCTCAGTTGTGTGATAAGGCAGTCATCTGTCATTTTGAATTTCACTGAACGTAACTCCTGACAAATAGCAGGCCTACTTATGTTCGATCACTGGTTTCATTACCGTAGGACACGACGGCAGGCCTGAGATGATACTTGTACTGTTTTCAAGACTAACTGACATTTACATAGGGGGGGGGGGGGGGGGAGCGGTGGAACTAGAGGATAGCGTACCGAGGAACACATTGTTTTTTGATCGGTACTTTAATGTAGCGACTGGTTTTAGAATAACATGAACGAATGCGCCATAAGCAGTTTCCGCCATTTTCTCCAGTTTTTGATGTTGTTGGACATTAAGGTGTGTTCTGCGCAGAATTTGTAAATACTTCCCATTCTACACACTTAAGTGTCGTATAGTGCAGTACATTAAAGATATTTGAAATATACTGTTAATTCATCAATCACAGAGTTTTATGGTGAGTGAAATTCTGTATTTTCTAGATTATTTATATAACATATGTACAGTTAAACCATACTATGTCGGCCGTGCACCCTCTTGTACTCTGAAATAGAAGAAAGTCTTCTATCACGGAACAAGTTGAAGTTCCTTAATGTTTGAATGCTTTTTACCTATCTTGAATATGGAAACTGGTTCTAGTTTCTATCAGCTTCTATTTCAAAAGATGGCTAATGTGTAAATGCTTTTTGATAATACTTCGGCTTGATTTGATTTGACTTACTGATTATTGGTACATAGTAGTGTAATAATAATGTAACATGTAGACTATTAAATATAATATTGACAAGATTTTCTCCATTGCAAGTATTTAAATTTCTACAGAATATTTGATCCTAGGTATATGAACATGTTGTACCTTGGAACATATTTTCAAATTTGGAAAAATCTCAGTTTTCCGGAGTAGTTTTCTTAGTTTGAGAAAAAGACTACAGCACGTAAGAAATTAATATCATCATTTAAAAATGGAACTAAAAAACACAATAAACTTCTATTACAGTTCTGGCTAAAGTCTGAAAAGTGTGTTACAGCACAGCATTTCCACCTGCTTTCTATGAAGGTTGTAACCTCCCCGCAGAGAATGTAAATGAAAATAAAAATGTGAGCCAAGTGTAACCTCCCAATACAATTATTAAATTAAATGAATTTTTAAATATTGTAATCTCTGAACAAAACTGATTTTAATGTAACCTCTGAACAAATTGGCTCTCATTGCATTCACACTTAATATTCCCACAAAATTCTTTTCTCATTTAATGTCAAGTCCGAAACAGAAAAATTCCTAAACACCAAAATAATAAAAAAGTTTAGTAACCTGATAAATTTTATGAGGACAGCAGCACTGACTTTCCGCCCTGTATTCTGAATAAAAAAAAAAGCAAAAAATTCTTACCTCAATAAAAAACCGCAATTATATCTGCTCTTAAATTAGTCATTTTTCGACACAGCTTCGTGCAATGCTGGCGTATATATTTTTTTAATTCTTGGATGCAATGATAATGTATTGGAAATTCTTTAAATTGAAATGAATGCTTTTCTTTAAAAGAGTTGCTTTATATTATAAAAATTATTATTGGGGTATTTCTTTGAACAAATTAAATTACAATTAACATACATTCTTAAATATGCGCAAGGCTGCTTCTTTACCTTCTACAACAATACTCATCCACCAGAGTCCTGACCAGAGTCGCGAGCAGAGCACACAGCCGAAGCATGCCGACTCCCCGACTCACGCAGACTGGCTACTCACTCGCTACTACTACTGTCGACTGACAACTACTACTGTCGACTCGCGCGGTCAAGCGCAGACTAGCAACAACTAACGATAAACTACTCTCTGGTCAGAGATTCTGTCATGCCTCACCCATCGCTGGCAATGTATACATCTTACATAACCCTCCACTGGGGGGGAGGGGGAGGGGGGGGGCAAAAATTTGGCAGCGATGGTGAGTCAATTGGACTTGCCATGAGCAACCAATTTTTCTTAATTATCTAAGTTTACAATCACAGAATATATACATATATATATAGGTGCAGAACATGAAGTAAAAGATTGTGCACATGCACTGAGTACAGAACATATCAAGCAATGACAAAATGTATACAGAATGAGTACAAATCATATTAACAAATGACATAAAGTGCACACGCACTGTAGTACTGAACATATCAGGAAATCACAAAATGTAAAGGCAATGAATACAAATCATATCAACAAAATGACAAAAGTGCACACGTACTGTAGTACAGAACGTATCTGAGAATCACAAAATGTATACATAATGAGTACAAATGGCATAAAGTGCACACACACTGTACAAATCTTTAGCATGTTTACAACAAATAAACATAATGAGTACAAATCATACTGACAAATGACAAAAGTGCACACGCACTGTAGTTCAGAACATATCAGCAAATCACAAAATGTATACGTAATGAATACAAATCATGTTAACAAAATGACGAAAGTGCACATGCACTGTAAAACTCTTTAGCATTCTTACAACAAATAAACATATCAAAGAGTGAAATAAAGTGCACACGCACTGTAGAAGTCTTTAGCATTTTTACATAACATACCATGGAATAAAATAAAGTGCACACGCACTGTAGTACTCTTTAGCATTTTTACAACAAATAAACATATCAAGGAGTGAAATAAAGTGCACACGCACTGTAGAAGTCTTTAGCATATTTAGGACAACTAATCTTATTAACATATGAAATGTAGTGCACACGCACTGTATATGTCTTTAGCATTCTTACATAACATATCATGGAATGAAATAAAGTGCACACGCACTGTATAAGTCTTTAGCATTTTTACCTATCATGGAGTAAAATAAAGTGCACACGCACTGTATAAGTCTTTATCATTTTACAACGCATTGTATAAGTGTTTACCATTTTACAAGAACTAGGAAAGGCATGGGAAGGATTGCGTCATGGTTGTAGCACTTTAGGTTGCACGCAGCTGCACTGAAAGTCCATATCTTTCTACAGAAGCCCAACACCAAGTGAGACAGTCTGAAGTTCTTTTCCTTGAAGTATTAATCAGTGTAGCCAAGACACTGAATTGTCGTAGTAATATTCATGTTATCATTTTGGTAGTACATTAGGTACACCAAACAGTGGGACTATAATAACATCTCCATCGCTCAAGGTGGTGGACAGCATGTCGTGTCAACACCACGTTCTTGTAAGGTACACCAACGTAGAATTAGTGCAAAAATCAAATATAGTGCTCCATGATCATGAGGATAGACAGGACAAACGGATATTGCAGTAATTTCTGGTAATTAGGTCAGAAGGTGAAGGACATTAAGTCACACACTAGTCTTCATTGAGAATTACTCTAGTCTAACAACTGATTTGAGTAATTGGTGGCACGCATCGCCCAGTTACTGAACATTTCTGCACCATGTATGTAGTATTTCAGAATAATGTTCATAAATCGTTTGTTTACAGAGAACATTGGCACTCATTGCCCAGCTACAAACCATCAGTAGTCATCATTCAAAACAGGAGCTAATAAATGGCATAGTATTACAGAATAATGTTCATAAATTGTTTGTTTACAGAGAACATTGGCACTCATTGCCCAGCTACAAAGCATCAGAATTCATCATTCAAAATGAGTTAATTATTGGCATAGCATTTATACATAATTAATCTAATTATAGTAATCATTGGCATCATAGGTCATCTTATTACAATAATCAGTGGCATTCATTGGCCAGCTACAAAGCATTTTTTTTTATTATTATGTATTATTCAGAAGTCATCATTCAAAACAAGCGTTAATTATTGGCATAGCATTTGTACATAATTAATCTAATTATAGTAAACATTGGCATCATAGGTCATCTTATTACAATAATCAGTGGCATTCATTGGCCAGTTACAAAGCTTTTTTTTTTCAGAGGTCATCACTCAAAATGAGTTAATTATTGGCATAGGATTTATACATAATTAATCTAATTATAGTAATCATTGGCATCATAGGTCATCTTATTACAGTAATCAATGGCATTCATTTTTTTTTGCTAGCAATGCATTGCGTTGGGATCGATAATCAATAACAATATTTGCTTTTGAGTTATTGCTGCAAATGAAGATGTGTAACGTCATTCGTCATGAGTCAGCTGTAGCAAGGTTATGAAACTAGTAGAGTATATGTGATCACATTCACAAATGACATAGGTTTAATGAACAACTGCTTATAGCACATTAATTTCATGAATAATTTCTCCTGCAAAATATACAAAAATGGATTATTAAACTGAAAGAAGAAACGCATATTATGCTGAAAAGTAGTGAACTTTGAATTAACAGGTAGTGAAATGTGTATAAAAAATATATGTGTTCTCTAGCTGTCCTTTCCAAAACCTTCAGTCATCATACTACGTGATGTAAGACATACTGTCAAAACGACCTGCAACAAATACTTAAATAACTACATAGCATAAATACATAAACTTCAACATTATCCTCATCTGCAAAGAAAAAACTTCATTATCCATATTATCATAACTCCATTATTATCATCACCTGTAAAGAAAAACTTCATTATCCATAGTAGCATATTCTTCATCATTATTCATCACCATTCATTATCATCTGCAAAAAAGTCACTTCATTATTCATTATACAACTATTCCTTATTTCTAGCATATTTCATCACTAAAACTAAGATGTGTAGTTCTGCCTGACAGCCTGCATCAATCGCCTCGTATTCTGAAAGAAAAAATTAGTTTAGACTGCTATTCTACGATGTGTATAGTATATTCTTGTTAATGCTTGTTAATTCTGATCCATTTACTCTTCCTCACGAGGTATTGCATCTTCTTTCGTTCATTCCGAAGGTGAAATTCCCATGTCTGTTTATTTTTTTTTTACACGTTATTGCTTTCTGAAAATGATAAACAAAGATTAATGTCTTGCATTTAAATCACATACCCACTAAATAAAAACTGGTTTATAGTAACATAATTGAGCATACAGCATAGCATGACAGAAAACGTAATATCTCAAAAACATAGACAGTGTTCAGAGGCAAAAATGTACACAGTGTATCACAATGTCGCAGCAAAAAAAATGTAAAATAGTCACGATGTTGACATATCATAGGGCAAAAATGTTAAAGTCAACTAGTGTTTATTATATCTTAAATATTTCATAGTGCATACAAACAAAACAGGAAAACAATCATACATACATAAAAAATGATGACAAGAAATGTGACCTTCTTTGTGTTCAGCTTGTATGTTGTGTAGTTAATAGAGACGAAAATTGAAGACTATAATGGAGAGACAATTTAATCAAATTAATATGTCACTAGATAAAATTGCATAATTATTCATAAGATACGTAAGTTTATCTGGAAAAATGTGCACGGTCTGATGTGTAACGACAAGAATAGCGACCTGCTAATCTTACCTTGCCGGGCACTTGCCAAGAAAAAATACGACAATCATCAGTAAGTATTCATGTGAATATAATTGCATAAGTGGTCATAAAAAAAATAGGAAATGGCATTACACTATGATAAATCATAAAGTATGTTCATTCAATAAAAGGTTTGATGTTGGAGACGTGGTGGTTCCCTTTGGTTTTTCTGGTTCTCAAAGTTTCGACGTGTACTACATTGGGGTGAGGAATGCTGCGAATCCGATATGGACCTGCGTATAGAAGTTCAAATTTACTACACCTACTTTTTCCTCTGTTGGATAAATGGTGTGTACGTACTAATATCTTCTGTCCAACGTAAAAGTCACGGCGTGTACAAACCTGTTTTTGCTGTCTTCTCCGGCGCTCTACGGCACGTTTGATGTTGTTCAGCGCAATGTCAATTATTTCATGGTGTCGTAGTCGACGAGATATAGGAAAGGTTACTAATTCTTTAATTTTGTTAGGTGGTTCAACATTTTTCAGTATAACAGACGGAGATATCATAGTAGATTTGGTATGGAATTAATTACATCCTGGAATGAGAATATGTGTGTGTCCCAATCAATATGTTTTTTATGGCAGTATATTCTACACAGTTTACCAATTTCTTTCATTAATCGTTCACAAGGGTTCGAAGAAGCATGGTACCTGGATATATAGATCGGGAAATGTTTCTAGCTCGTAACATACGACTCCATATAGCAGATCGAAACTGTGATCCATTGTCGGAAATTACTTTCAACACATGCCCTACATGAAATAGAAAATGTTTTACAAATGCTTTCGAAACAGTTTTAACAGTACCTTTGCGTAGCGGAGTGAAGGTAACAAATTTTGAAGTGAGTTCAACAGCGGCAAAGATGTAGCAAAAACCTCTATTAGTTCTGGGAATTGGACCAAAAATGTCTACAACGGCCATATGTCTCAATTTAACAGGTACAATGGGATGTAATGGAGGAACATGTGAAGTCGTGTCTGATTTAGCTTTCTGGCAGATTTTACATGACGCTAAAATTCGTCGTATACGTTTCTCCATGTTGGTAAAATAACAGTTCTGTCTCAGTATAAGAAAACATTTTCTGGCTCCATAATGTGCGTAACTTAAATGAGTATACCAAATTAATTTGTTAACAAGTTCGTCAGGAATGCATAATAAGCAATTATTGCTGTCAGGGTGAGAGCGGCGAAACAAAATGTCATTGCGTACAGTGTAATGGTTTCAAATGGTAACATTATTCCTATCTTGCCAAAGGTGTTTAATTTCTTTCCATACGTTGTCTTTACTCTGCTCTTGTGCTATGTCTTGTAATGACGACGAAATGAAATTTTCAAATGCAACTTGTTGAATGTACATGACGCTGAAATTTGCTTTGCAGAAGTTGGTTGCGATGTCTTGCTGATTGTTGTTAAGAGAACGGGATAGTGCGTCTGCTACAATATTTTTTGTGTGCCGGGAATGTGAACAATTGTAAAATTAAATTGCTGCAAATAAAGTTTCCATCTGCTTAATCTGTCGTGTGTAAATTTAGCCGAAAGTAAAAACTGTATCGCTCTGTGGTCTGTGTAAACGGTAGTGTGTCTTCCATAAAGAAAATGCCGAAATCTCGTAAATGCCCAAACAACATATAATGTTTCCAGTTCTGTAACAGAATAATTTCGTTCAGCAGGTGACAGAATGCGACTTGCAAAAGCGATGATTTTAATTAATGTACAACCATCTTCTTCAATTTCCTGAAAAATATGTACGCCTAAAGCGGTGTTAGGACTGTCGGTGGCAATGGAAAAATTTATAGTAAGATCTGGGTGTGATAAAAGTGGTGCATTCAACAAGGCTTCTTTCAGGTTCACAAATTCAGAATGTGCTTACCTATCCCATGACCAAATTGTGTTTTACCTGTCAATTGACATAATCTAGGGGTGTCTAAAGCAGAGTAATGAATAAATTTACGAAAAAAGTTAATTAAACCCAAAAAGCTGCGCAGTTGTTTCTTTGTCGTAGGAACAGAAATGTCACGTAAAGCTTGAAGTTTTTCCGGGTCAGGCGCAATGCCTTCTGCTGAAATTACATGTCCAAGAAATTTTATAGAAGTTTTGCCAAAGTGCGATTTACTGAGATTAACTGTGAGTCCTTGTGCACGAAAAGTTTGCAACAGATGTTCAAGAATCAGATTGTGTTCAGACCAGTTAGCTTCTGCAATAAGAAGGTCGTCTACGTACGTTGTGATTCTGTCTTTAAGTTCTGTCGGAAATATTGTATTCAAACCGCGAATAAAAGCTGCTGAAGAAATAGTTAAACCGAATGGTAATTTACAAAATTGATAACAGTCACCAAAACAGAGAAATGCTGTGTACTTTCTGCAGTTCGGATGGAGCAGAATTTGCCAAAATCCCGATTTCAAATCTAATGTGGAATAAATAGCAGTACCATGAAATTTCTGTAGAAGTTCTTCTAGTGTCTGTGGGCGATCTGTTTCATTAATAATAATGTCATTGATGTGACGCGAATCAAGTACAAGGCGAAGTGAACCATCTTTTTTCTTAACAATATGGAGCGGGTTTATGTACGGACTAACTGCCGGTTCAATAATTCCTTGTTCAATCATAGCTTGCAATTCTTTCTTAACTTGTTCTCTATGAATATACGGAATGGGATAATGCTCGGCTTTAAATGTGTCGTACTGTTTAACTTGAAATTCATACATAAAACCGGACATAGTACCAGGAACGTTGTCAAAAACCGGAGCTTGCTGTAAAAGAATTTTGTGTAGTTGCGTGCGTTCGTCGTCTGTATTTGCACTGCTCTGTTTAACTTTATCAGAAATCATCTGTATAACGTCATAGTCGGCTTCGTCTGGAGTATTATGGTTGTGTACGTACGTATCTGTGAACAATGTGAAATTACAGTCTATGTTACGTGATACGGAAATGACCTCTGTACGATTAATTGTTTGTTCTTCTGCAGATAATGAGTGCTGAAATTCTAAAGCCAGTTGTACATTTTCATCCTTTAACATTAAATAGGAATTTTCAAAGTCAATAATTGCGTCGTGTTGTACCAGAAAATTCGTACCTAAAATAACGTCTGTTGTCAATAAGGGAACAATCCAAAAATTTGAGTGAAATGTGTGACCTGCAATACAAAATGATAAATGTGTCTGTAATTTTACATCTACTCCTTTACTAGATACTGCTCCTTTTAATTTCGTTTTGCCTAATGGGTACGTAGGATAGGTATTCTGTTTGTTACCCTCGTTGAAAGTTTCTTCATTTATAACTGACATAGATGATCCAGAATAGATTACTGCCGAAAATTTCGATGATCCTATTTTTACTTTGATAACAGGGTGTGAAATGGTTTTTTGAACAACTGGTCTTTCCTGCAAAAGAGTGTGTCGGATGTCGTCAAAAGTAATAACATTTTCATGAACAACATTCTGTGTGTCAAAAGTAGTGCTTGCGTTACTGGAAGATGCAACCTGTATAGTATCTAGTCAAATTCTATCTGACGTGCTATTATTTTCAGGAGGATGCTGTGGGATTTCGACTATTTGAACTGTTCTGTTATTTCTTCCTGACGTATTACGCTCGGGATGATACCTACTGTCTGGTTCATTCATGATAATATGTTGTTGTTGATCTTCTTGCTGCTGATAAGATCGACTGTTATTAAATGTACGCTGAAAATTGTGCTCATTGTTTTTACGTCTGTCATGATAATCATTTCTATACGGTGCATTGCGATAGGAATTGAAATAGTGTGTTTTCTGTACGTACTGATTTCCTTGTTTCTGTGCGTTACTATTTGTTGGGGCCGACGCTATACGTGTATGCGGCGAAACATTAAAGCTTGGTTGACCTTGTGCATTACATTGTTGGTTAGGTATGCTAACCGGTTGGTTTTGTTGCTGTTGTTGGGAAAAACGTCTATTGTTACCAAAATGTGGTTCCTGTTGCTGATAATTTTGACGATACTGATAATTAAAATTTTGTCTGTTATTAAAGTTCTGGTGGTTGTCGTTCCTGAAGCGTCTATTAGCTTTGCTATTGAAATTGCGTGGCTGATCGTAATTGCTGTATGTTTGTTGACCTTGGTTATTATATGAAAAATTTTTGTTTATAAACGAATAATCCGATTGCTGCACTTCCAAAAGCTGTAACAGATCTCTGAATGCCGAAATATTTTCCTTCTGCTGGCCCGTTAAAAGTGACACTCTTAATGACCGTGGTAATTTAGAAATGCATAATTGTATAAGTGCAGATTCACTGTATGGTTCACTTAAGTACTGGTTTTGTTGGACCAAGTGCTCAAAAAATTGCATGACAGTGGAAAAATTTGAGTTCTCATAATTTGGTAAACTAATTAGTTGATCCTTAATTCCGCGCTCTGTCGTCTTCGACCAATACGCTGACAGAAAAGCATTCTGAAATTCTTCTACCGAATAGCACTGCCTCGCGATCGGTCTCATACGAGTTGCCGGTTCGCCTTCCAAAAAACTGCAAATAAATTCAAGTTTATGTGTTACGGGCCAAGTCGGTGGAAAAGCAAAGCTAAATTGTTGTATCCAATCCAAGGGGTGGATCTGTGTTCTGTCATTTTTAAATACTTTAAATTTTCTCAATGATAGCAAATGTTTGTAATCAAAATATCGTCTCTGTACGTCTGAACAGGTTCACGATTGTATGAGAATCTATTTGTCTGTGACTGTTCGGAATCTAACTCACGTACTCTCTGTAAATTACCTAAATTATACTGGCTGTGTGAGTCTGACAAATGTTCGCAAAGTGGCGTCTGCTGTGATGTATTAAACACTGAAACATTTTTCATCTGTATTACCTCTTGCTGTAAAGTTGACAATTTTCTACGTAATGTACTATTAGACGAATCTATCTCACTGATCGTCTGCTGTAAATTTTGGAATTCAGGTGTTTGATTAAACGAAATCGGTAAGTATCGTCTGATTTCCTGTCATTATTAGTTTCAATAACGTCAATACGACTGGCCAATTCATCATATTTTTTAGTCAGTATTTTTACCTGATCATCGGTTTTAGTGTCACAAGCATTAATTTGTTTTTGTATTTTACGTGTGGTTTCGCTCAACTTTTTAACGTCAGCTTTGATGACATCGGAATCCTGTGTTAGTTCTAATTGTTCGAGTCTGTCTGTGTGTGTATCTGTTTTTGATTTAAGATCGGAAATTTCATCACGCAATTCTGTGTTCAACTGTTTGATTGTATTAATTTCGTCTGATACAGTTGCAATATTGTTGTCTACGTATGTTTTTGCTTTCGCAAACAATTTACGTTTATCTTCCTGTCTCTGTGCAGTAATTGTTTCCATGACTTGTCGCTTTACTTTATTCTGTTTCTGTATAAAATTACGGAAACGCGTTTCACTGTTTTGCAGGTGGTGATTAAAACGTTCGTCAATTTGACTGTTCTGTTGGTTGAATTTCGCGTCTACTTTTGCATCCAGTGTGCGCGGAAGTTCTGCTGTCATTAATTTAAACTCGTCGCGTAACTGCGTTGCTTTTTCAGAGCGTTGTTTACCGACTGCACTAATTTCGTCTCTAAGTGATTCTGTTGTAGCTGTTTGCATATCCCTTAATCCTTGAGCAACAGATCTAATTTCTTCAGTACTTTTCCTAGCACAAGCCTCAATTTCCTCATATAATTGTTCTTTAGTATCATGACATTGCGCGGCAACGGCTGTAATCTGTTCAGTAAGCTGTTTGGAATTGTTATCTAGTTTTTCATTAAGTTTGTCATGTTTTTCATTAATTTGTTTGAAATTTTCATTAAGGTTATCTTGTTTTTCATTAAGTTGTTTGAAATTGTGCTCTTGTCTTTCATTCTGTTGTTTGGAATTTTCACTAACTTGTTTGTTGTGTTCATTAATTTGTTTAAAATTTTCTCTAAATTGTACCAATAATGCCATAACTTGATCCATGCCAATATTAGCTACTGTATTCTCTGTGCTGTGTGATGGTGTATGTGCATTTATCACGTTTTCTGTAACCATTTGGTCATTTTGTGATTCTTGAAAAGGTTTGCCAATCGGATGTGCACTGTTAGTCACTATCTCGGAATCAAATAAATCTGTCCTACTTTGAGTATACTGTTCATTTTCGTTGGAAAGAATTATCTGTTCGCTACGTAAAATTTGCAAATCGGGCGTGTCGAACTGGGCAGCGTTCATTGTAACAGAACGTCCCGCGTCATCAATTGTCGTCAAATTAACAGAGGACACAATTGAATTCGTTTGTTCATCGTTAAGATAAAAATCAATATTAGTGGTCGGTACCCACTGTTTGGCAGTAAACGGAGGATTGTCATCATTAGACTGAGTGTCGCAAATATTATCGATCAAATTATTAGAGTCGGCTATTTCACTCATCGCACATCGCGGTGTACTGTTAACAGTTTTTCGCCTCATTTTTCACAAAACAGAATTAAGCACTAATGAAACAAGGACAATGCAAAATGCAACAAACGCAGTTGCAACAGTGAGCAACAAATTGCCGATGATCTGTGAAAGAAAGAGTGACAAATTAGTAAATGCGTTGCGCCAGATGCAAACTACATTTAAGTAAATAAGAGCAGATATATGACTACTTCTCAGAAGATTCACAAAGAAATACGGTCCTGGCCGGATGTCGCCAAGTGTAACCTCCCCGCAGAGAATGTAAATGAAAATAAAAATGTGAGCCAAGTGTAACCTCCCAATATAATTATTAAATTAAATGAATTTTTAAATATTGTAATCTCTGAACAAAACTGATTTTAATGTAGCCTCTGAACAAATTGGCTCTCATTTATAGTCTGTGCGCAAAGAATGCATTCACACTTAATATTCCCACAAAATTCTTTTCTCATTTAAAGTCAAGTTCGAAACAGAAAAATTCCTAAACACCAAAATAATAAAAAAGTTTAGTAACCTGATAAATTTTATGAGGACAGCAGCGCTGACCTTCGGCCCTGTATTCTGAATAAAAAAAAGAAAAGCAACAAATTCTTACCTCAATAAAAAGCCGCAATTATATCTGCTCTTAAATTAGTCATTTTTCGACACAGCTTCGTGCAATGCTGGCGTATATTTTTTTTTTTTTAATTCTTGGATGCAATGATAATGTATTGGAAATTCTTTAAATTGAAATGAATGCTTTTCTTTAAAAGAGTTGTTTTATATTATAAAAATTATTATTGGGGTATTTCTTTGAACAAATTAAATTACAATTAACATACATTATTAAATATGCGCAAGGCTGCTTCTTTACCTTCTACAACAATACTCATCCACCAGAGTCCAGACCAGAGTCGCGAGCAGAGCACACAGCCGAAGCATGCCGACTCCCCGACTCACTCGCTACTACTACTGTCGACTGACAACTACTACTATCGACTCGCGCGGTCAAGCGCAGACTAGCAACAACTAACGATAAACTACTCTCTGGTCAGAGATTCTGTCATGCCATTCTGTCGCCCATCGCTGGCAATGTATACATCTTACAAGGTATGACATCCTATGCAGTTCCTGAGTATTCACTATTGTCAACTTCGGCTCGAGGTCACCGAAGAGAAGAGTGCAATCACAAATTAACTGTCAGTCACTTTAGTAACATCATGTTTACAAATCAGTCTCTTTCTTCGTTTTTGAGCACCAATGCCATTTGCCACCCCTACTGTCGCACACATTTCTTAACTCGTCGTCCGACGCTCCTTTTACCTTTAATTAAATGTTTTAAAACTACTTTGGCGAGACTATAATCATCCCCTTAATGTTGTACTCTCTTAACCATGTATGCATGGTAACGCTCATTCATTTTCTGTCAGTTATTTCAAGCACAGTTAAGTATGTGACAAGCCTCACTCCCTAAAACAATGTATTTTTAATACGAACAATTATATTCAATTAATAAATCATCGCGCAAAGTTTATCATACTGAAAATGCGTAATAAACTTTGAAATATGTCGCTATTAACGGTTTTTCAACTACCTAAGGGTGCATATAAGTTACGAGTCCGGTATTCATGCCTTGAAAATATTCCCATTTTTATAAATTTCACCCACGAATTAACAACAAAGTGGTCAGAAATATGCGACGGTGAGAAAAATATGTCGCAGTGAACAACAGACATCATAAAAGGGACTTTGGTATGTGTTAAAGTAAGACAAATATTGTATCCAATTTATTCAGTCGTGCTAATATAACAAGTAAGTCTGAAGCTTTTTTCTTATATAGAAGACACGTGCAAAGCTGTTAAGACTGTCTTTCGTATGGCTTAAATCCTAATAACAAAAGAATTTATTGATGAATTGTTATGTCTCAAAAGCTTCTTGGTTGCAACACGTGTCTCGAAGTTCTTTGCAACTGACGACTTATCTTAACAGGGCTGAAAACCGTTTAGAAAGTTAGTAAACAATTCATCTCCTGAAGGCAGTTTGTAGTAGCATGGATTGTGCAGCGCTTGCTTCTGCTATTACTCATAACAAAGGCTAATTGCGCACATGTGCCACTCACTCTAATAGTTTGTAAACTTAATGAGTGATTTCAGGAAAAAATAATGCATTAGAGATTTTAAGATAATTCCAGTTGTTCTTCAAAATACACTTGGAAATTCCGGTACGAAAGGTACAGATGTCCACAATGGGACCACGTAGTTCTACATCTCCATCTCCACTCCGCACTACGCCTCGCGGTGTGTAGCGGAGGTTACTTTATGTACCACAGTCGCATTTCCTCTCTCCCGCTCCAGTCGCGAATAGTTCGTGGGAACAACGACTACCGACAAGCCTCGGTGTGGGCTCGAATCTCTCGAATTTTATCTTCGTGGTCTTGTCGTGAGGGCTACGTAGGAGGAAGCAATACATTTGTTGACTCTTCTAGGAACGTACGCTCTCGGAACTTTAGCAATAAACAACGTCGTCATGCAGAACGCCTCTGTTGCAGCCTCTGCTACTAGAGTTGGTTGATCATCTCCGTCACGCTTTCGAGTTTACTAAATGAACCTTTAACGAAACGCGCCGCTCTTCTTTGGGTCTTTCTCTGTCTCCTCTGTCAGCTCTATCTGGAATGGACTCACACTTTCGAGGAATATTCAAGTGTTGGTCGAAAGAGTGTTTTGTAAGCTATATCATTTCTTGATGGACTACACTTTTCGAGGGCTCTCCAACGAATCTCATCAGCCTTCGTGACTTCTCTGTACACAATAGTTATCATCAGAAAAAAGCTTCATGGAACTTTCGACGTTATCTCTCTCTCTCTCTCTCTCTCTCTCTCTCTCTCTCTCTCTCTCTATATATATATATATATATATATATATATATATATATATATATATATATACTTTTAAGTAATGGTCTTACAACACTTCCCTGGCGCACGCACCAAGTTACTTTCATGTCTGAATGACATGTTGGGTTCTGTTTCTTAGAAACTTTTCAACCCAGTCACACAGTTGGTCTGATATTCCATACGTTCGTATTTTATCCATTAGGCAGCGCTGTGTAGCTGTATCGAATGCCTTGGTATAGTCAAGCAACATGACGTCTACTTGGACGCGTGTATTCACTGCTTTCTGAGTCTCGTAGGCGAACAGAGCGAGCTGGGTTTCACAAGATCGTTTTTTTTCGGAACCCGCGTCAGTTCCTATAGAGGAGGTTTTCGGCCTCCAGAAATGTCATAATACGCGAGCATAAGCATGTTCCAAAATTATACAACTGACCGACGTCAGAAACATAGGCACATAGCTTTTTGCGTCTGTTCGACGATCCTTTTTGAAAGCGGGAATGTTTTTTTTCCAATCTTCAGAAACACTTCGCTCCTGCAAACGGTACACTGCAGCTACAGCTGTACAAATACCGCACATTAATAAAAGCGGAAAGGAACCCGGCAGGGCCTATACTTTCAAATCCCCGCAATACCATTAAATGAGTGGAAACATAATATGAGATTCGACCATTATCCACGCATAGTTTAAAGACAAACCGATACTGATCTTTGCATATTCGGACAAAGCCTCGACTGGAACAAAGAAATTTAACTTTTTCTCATGGATACACAATCGCAATCACGTCAATACAGCTCAAGAATACAACATTCTTGCGAGCTGCAGCTGAGTAATTTTCGTCTCAAATCATGCACAAGACTAAAGGTCTGAATCTTTAAAAAGTCATCGGCGTGTAGTGCGCTGTAAAACACCGTCTCCAGCTCGGAATGTAGCGAGGAAGGAGGAAAGAGCAAGAGTGTCAAGTCCGCATAAACAAGGCCCAAGCGAGCTCGATTCTAACCGCCCAGCGACCTGATTGGTTGCCAAGTATTGCTTGCAGTTATGCTGCGTGACCAAAGATATGACTGTGGTAAAAGCTGAAAGAGTGGACAATGCAGTCTTCGTATCATGCGTGTGTCTCGCAACTCGTGAAGTAATACACTGTACGAACGGCTTACAACATCTTGTAACTTCAGAATATCTAAATTCACAAGATACTGTTGTACGGACATACACGTTCATTTTATTCTCACATTGTAACTAATCAGGAAACTAAAAATAAGGATTTATATAGAATTAGTAATCTTCAGGTCATATGTTTCAGCAACACTAGCAATGATGACAGTCACAAGATTTTACGAAAAACGAATTTTGAGAAAAAGTATTGTAAACTGCAAAGTGACACTGAATATTCAGCTAAAGTTTCTGTATACGAAGCAAAATATATATTTAATTCCTAAACACACAAAAACAGAAGCAATTCAAAACTTGCAGCATATGAACCAGCGCATACGTCAGTACGGAATTTAAATCCAAAAAAAGCACTCCGTCATCATGCCACGAGTGGACTACCGGGATCATCTCCTCTGTGGAGGATGCAGATAGGAGGGGCATAGGGTCAGCACACCGCTCTCTTGGTCGTTATGATGGTATTCTTGACCGGAGCCGCTACTGTTCGGTCGAGTAGCTCCTCAATTGGCATCACGAGGCTGAATGCACCCCGAAAAATGGCAACAGCGCATGGCGGCCTGTATGGTCACCCATCCAAGTGCCGACCATGCCCGCCAGCGCTTAACTTCGGTGATCTTACGGAAACCGGTGAATCCACTGCGGCAAGGCCGTTGCACATAATTTAAGTGTAACGGAACAATTATTTTGAGTGATATAAGCCATGAATCAAATTAATAATAAGCGGATGTAATAGTGAATGAAGGCTTTCAATGCGTGCAGTCAACAGTTGAAACTCGTAGTCTCTGATCAGCATAGGTATACAGTTTATGGTTTTATTTGTGGTCTTCAGTGCGGAAACTGGTGATGCAGTTCTACACGCTAGTCTGCCCTGCGCAGGACTTTTCAACTCTACACCTTTATGAAGTTGCTTACTATAGTCAAGCTTTGTCCGTCCTCTGTAATTTTTACCCCCCTTCCCCCTCCCCCCCCCCCCCCCCCCCGCCACTGACCCATTATACCTTGATACCTGGACTGTCCACCATTCACTTCATGCATGTCCAGAGGAATCTTGCATTGTAATTCAGAATAACACAGGTACTGCAACATCGTATTCATCTGCCGACACCGGGCAAGCGACTATCAAGTAAAATGTCCCACCTGTTCGGGAATACACATAATGGATGTACGAATACATATTGTAGGCGCTTGGTTGACGACATCTAGAAGTTTGGGTCTGTCAGTGACTCGTGCTCGGATAGCCTATTGGTAAGTCGCCTTTCGGCACGCTAGCGGTTCGGACGTCTTGTTTACGTTCTCGTCGCGCAGCTCGCTCGCGAAGTTGTTTACGTGATTCTGCCGCCTTCTTAACGCGCTATATTTCCTTCGAAAGAGAATGGCTTTTTTTTGTCATCAGTCTTCTGACTGGTTTGATGCGGCCCTCCACGAATTCCTCTCCTGTGCGAACCTCTTCATCTCAGAGCAGCACTTGCAATCTACGACCTCAATTCTTTGCTGGATGTATTCCAATCTCTGTATTCCTCTACAATTTTTCCCCTCCACAGCTCCCTCTAGTACCATGGAAGTCATAGCTTCACATCGTAACAGATGTACCATCATCCTGTCTCTTCTCTTTATCAGGGTTTTCCACATATTCCTTTCCTCTTCGGTTCTGCGTAGAACCTCCTCATTCCTTACCTTATCAGTCCACCTAATTTTCAACATTCGTCTGTAGCACCACATCTCAAATGCTTCGATTCTCTTCTCTTCCGGTTTTCCCATAGTCCATGTTTCACCACCATACAATGCTGTACTCCAGACGCACATTCTCAGAAATTCCTTCCTCAAATTAAGGCAGATATTTGATATTAGTAGACTTCTCTTGGCCAGGAATGCCTTTTTTGCCATACCTAGTCTGCTTCTGATGTCCTCCTTGCTCCGTCCTTCATTGATTATTTTATTGCCTAGGTAGCAGAATTCCTTAACATCATCTACTTCGTGACCATCAATCCTGATGTTAAGTTTCTCGCTGTTCTCATTTCTACTACTTCACATTACCTTCGACTTCCTTCGATTTACTCTCAATCCATACTTCGTACTCATTAGACTGTTCATTCCGTTCAGCGATCGAGTAATACTTCTTCACTTTCAATCAGGGAAGCAATGTCATCATTGATATCCTTTCACCTTGAATTTTAATTCCACTCCTGAACCTTTCTTTTCCATCATTGCTTCTTCTATGTACAGATAGTACAGTAATTGCAATAGGCTACATCTTTGTCTTACACCCTTTTTAATACGAGCACTTCGTTCTTGGTCTTCCACTCTTATTATTCCCTCTCGGCTGTTCTACATCTTGTATATGGCCCGCCTCTCCCTATAGCTTACCCCAACTTTTTTTCAGAATTTTGAATATCTTGCAGCATTTTACATTGTCGAACGCTTTTTCCAGGTCGACAAATCCTATGAAAGTGTCTAGATTTTTCTTTAGCCTTGCTTCCATTATTAGCCGTAACGTCAGAATTGCCTCTCTCGTCCCTCTACTTTTCCTAAAGCCAAACTGATCGTCACCTAGCGCATTCTCAATTTTCTTTTTCATTCTTCTGTATATTATTCTTGTAATCAGCTTCGATGCAAGAGCTGTTAAGCTGATTGTGCGATAATTCTCGCACTTGTCAGCTCTTGTCGTCTTCGGAATTGTGTGGATGATGCTTTTCCGAAAGTCAGATGGTATATCGCCAGACTCATACATTCTACAGATCAATTTGAATAGTCGTTTTGTTGCCAATTCCCCCAATTATTTTAGAAAGTCTGATGGAATGTTATCTATCCCTTCTGCCTTATTTGATCTTAAGTCCTCCAAAGCTCTTTTAAATTCTGATTCTAATACTGGTTCCCGTATCTCTTCTAAATCGACTCCTGTTTCTTCTTCTATCACATCAGACAAATCTTCCACCTATCCGCTCTCTCCTCTACATTTAACAGTGGAATTCCCGTTGCACTCTTAATGTTATCACCCCTGCTTTTAATGCCACAGAATGTTGTTTTGGCTTTCCTGTATGCTGAGTCTGTCCTTCCGACAGTCATTTCTTTTTTGATGTCTTCACATTTTTCCTTCAGCCATTTCGTCTTAGTTTCCCTGCACTTCCTATTTATTTCATTCCTCAACGACTTGTATTTTGTATGCCTGAGTTTCCCGGCACATTTTTGTACTCCCTCCTTTCATCAACCAACTGAAGTATTCCTTCTCTTACCCATGGTTTCTTCGCAGTTACTTTCTTTATATCTATATTTTCCTTCCCAATTTCTGTTTTGCCCTTTCCTCTTCAACTGTACTGCCTACGAATTATTCCTTATTGCTGTATCTACAGCCTTAGAGAACTTCAAGCGTATCTCGTCATTCCTTAGTACTTCCGTATCCCACTTCTTTGCGTATTGATTCTTCCTGACTAATGTCTTAAACTTCAGCCTACTCTTCATCACTACTATATTGTGATCTGAGTCTATATCTGCTCCAGGGTAGACCTTACAATCCAGTAATTGATTTCGGAATGTCTGTCTGACTATGATGTAATGTAACTGAAATGTTCCCGTATCATCCGGCCTTTTCCAAGTATACCTCCTCCTCTTGTGATTTGCTATTACCAGCTGGAACTTGTTGCAGAACTCAGTTAGTCTTTCTCCTCTCTCATTCCTTGTTCCAAGCCCATATTCTCCTGTAACCTTTCCTTCTACTCCTTCCCTTACAACTGCATTCCAGTCCCCCATGACTATTAGATTTTCATCCCGCTTTACATACTGTATTGTCCTTTCAATATCCTCAAACACTTTCTCTATTTTTTCGTCTTCAGCTTGCGACGTCGGCATGTATACCTAATTATCGTTGTCGGTGTTGGCTTGCTGTCGATTCTGATGAGAACAACCCTGTCACTGAACTGTTCACAGTAACACACTCTCCGTCCTATCTTCCTATTCATAACGAGTCCTACTGCTGTTACGCCATTTCCTGCTGCTGTTGATAATACCCTATATTTATCTGACCAGAAATCCTTGCCTTCTTTCTACTTCATTTCACTGACCTGTACTATATCTAGATTGAGCCTTTGCATTTCCTTTTTCAGATTTTCTAGTTTCCCTACCACGTTCAAGCTTCTGACATTCCACGCCCCGACTCGTAGAACGTTATCCTTTCGTTGATTATTCAATCTTTTTCTCAGAATGGCTTATGCCCACAGAAAACTGGCACTTTTCACCTGAATATGCCCTAAAAGCACTTGAAATGGAACAGTTTATCAGAGATGAAGTCAAGATTGATTGCAACGATCTTGTTGGCATCCACCTGTCTACAGTGAGAAGTGTGGTATACGTGAAATTATGTGACAAAATTCTAAGTGCAACTCGAAGTGTTCTTAAATTCCATCTCTGATCGACACATCGGTGACGTAACTATTGAGAATATGGGAATTGGACTGCGGACGATCAGTGTATATGAACATCCTTTCGAGTTGCCTTCAGAGGTAGTGGTATCTGCATTCTGCCCGTATCTACATCTGCATCTACATCTATGAGGGTTCAATGAACCACCTTCAAGCTGTCTCTCTACCGTTCCACTCTTGAACGGCACGCGGGAAAAACAAACACTTAAATTTTTCTGTGCGAGCCCTGATTTCTCTTATTGCATCGTGATGATCATTTCTCCCTATGTAGGCGGGTGTCAACAGAATGTTTTCGCAATCGGAGGAGAAAACTGGTGATTTAAATTTCATGAGAAGCTCCCGTCGCAACGAAAAACGCCTTTGTTTTAATGATTGCCAATCCAATTCACGTATCATGTCTGTGACACTACCTCCCCTGTTACGTGATAATACAAAACGAGCTGTCCTTCTTTGTACTTTTCGATGTCATCCGTCAGTCCCACCTGATGAGGATCCCACACCGCACAGCAATACTCCAGAATAAGGAGGACAAGCGTGGTGTAAACAGTCTCTTTAGTAGACCTGTTGCACCTTCTTTGTGTTCTGCCAATGAATCGCAGTCTTTGGTTTGCTCTACCCACAATATTATCTATGTGATCGTTCCAATTTAGGTTATTTGTAATATATGGAAAAGTGATCAGTCATACAACTGAAAAGTGGGTTCAATTCACTACGTATCTGGTTCTCAATGGAGTACGACGGATCCGCATAAACCAAACATGTGCCGTCCTACTTATCTATTGGTGGCTGCCGTGCAATTATACACTCCTGGAAATGGAAAAAAGAACACATTGACACCGGTGTGTCAGACCCACCATACTTGCTCCGGACACTGCGAGAGGGCTGTACAAGCAATGATCACACGCACGGCACAGCGGACACACCAGGAACCGCGGTGTTGGCCGTCGAATGGCGCTAGCTGCGCAGCATTTGTGCACCGCCGCCGTCAGTGTCAGCCAGTTTGCCGTGGCATACGGAGCTCCATCGCAGTCTTTAACACTGGTATCATGCCGCGACAGCGTGGACGTGAACCGTATGTGCAGTTGACGGACTTTGAGCGAGGGCGTATAGTGGGCATGCGGGAGGCCGGGTGGACGTACCGCCGAATTGCTCAACACGTGGGGCGTGAGGTCTCCACAGTACATCGATGTTGTCGCCAGTGGTCGGCGGAAGGTGCACGTGCCCGTCGACCTAGGACCGGACCGCAGCGACGCACGGATGCACGCCAAGACCGTAGGATCCTACGCAGTGCCGTAGGGGACCGCACCGCCACTTCCCAGCAAATTAGGGACACTGTTGCTCCTGGGGTATCGGCGAGGACCATTCGCAACCGTCTCCATGAAGCTGGGCTACGGTCCCGCACACCGTTAGGCCGTCTTCTGCTCACGCCCCAACATCGTGCAGCCCGCCTCCAGTGGTGTCGCGACAGGCGTGAATGGAGGGACGAATGGAGACGTGTCGTCTTCAGCGATGAGAGTCGCTTCTGCCTTGGTGCCAATGATGGTCGTATGCGTGTTTGGCACCGTGCAGGTGAGCGCCACAATCAGGACTGCATACGACCGAGGCACACAGGGCCAACACCCGGCATCATGGTGTGGGGAGCGATCTCCTACACTGGCCGTACACCACTGGTGATCGTCGAGGGGACACTGAATAGTGCACGGTACATCCAAACCGTCATCGAACCCATCGTTCTACCATTCCTAGACCGGCAAGGGAACTTGCTGTTCCAACAGGACAATGCACGTCCGCATGTATCCCGTGCCACCGAGCGTGCTCTAGAAGGTGTAAGTCAACTACCCTGGCCAGCAAGATCTCCGGATCTGTCCCCATTGAGCATGTTTGGGACTGGATGAAGCGTCATCTCACGCGGTCTGCACGTCCAGCACGAACGCTGGTCCAACTGAGGCGCCAGGTGGAAATGGCATGGCAAGCCGTTCCACAGGACTACATCCAGCATCTCTACGATCGTCTCCATGGGAGAATAGCAGCCTGCATTGCTGCGAAAGGTGGATATACACTGTACTAGTGCCGACATTGTGCATGCTCTGTTGCCTGTGTCTATGTGCCTGTGGTTCTGTCAGTGTGATCATGTGATGTATCTGACCCCAGGAATGTGTCAATAAATTTTCCACTTCCTGGGACAATGAATTCACGGTGTTCTTATTTCCAGGAGTGTAATTTATGATGGCCAGCCGAAGACGCTTGGGATGTGACAAAGAAGGACACCTCCGTTCCAGCTATCTGCAACGCAGAATCACACACCCTGGGGACCTACACGCCACGACCGCTCCGACGACGCTCCCGCTGACGTTTGTCGCAGTTCTCCATAACGACCCCCGACCGCGATCACCACTGGCTCCTACTACTGACACATCGTCGTCTCCGGTAGAGCCTCAAACTGTTGCTGACGGACCGACGCCCTTGCCTCCTCCTCCTGTCACGTGCAGTAATGAGAAATCTCTAGTGCATGGGATGGTCCTTGATTCCATGATTGTGCCTGCTAATGCTTTTGTGCCTGGCCATCCGCATCCCAGGCGTCTTCGGACACTGAAGATCACGTGCGCAAGCAGTGGTCGCCGAAGAGACGTCGGAAACGGCGGATCACTCCGTCTGACACCTGCAGGACGCAGCCTCAAGACGATGAGGATCATAACTCTCAAGACCTTCCCCCGATGGACGATTCCGTGATGGAAGCACCAGCTTGTTCCCCCCCCCCCCCCCCCCCAACCCCGTCGGAGGTACAGCCATCTTCGCATGCGCCAGGTGCTGTACCTATGGACGTTGAATAGCAGCTGAGCCAGCACCGCTCTTCCACATCCGACTTGACGCCGCCTTCGGATTCCACAGGTACTCCACTGGACGCACACCATCCACGCACCTTTCCGTGGTCTAACGATATAGACGACGAAACACCCACCGTTGTGGACGACGAAACACCCTGCCGCTGGAACTCATGACTGCTAATCGACGGGGTTACTGGATGGGGATGTGCAGCCTCTGGGACAACGTTCCTGTTAGCTGCTGCTCTCCATGCCTCCATGAGCATCCCAGTAGCCCGAATTACGCGACAAGCTTACAGGATCGGCTCCATCAGTGTCAACACCATTGGCACCCATTTCAAACTACAATTGCTCCGTGAAATGTTGAGGGTGTCGGACATCGATGTTGCCCTTCTGCAGGAAGTTCGTCTAGCGACGTTTCCTCATACACTCCTGGAAATGGAAAAAAGAACACATTGACACCGGTGTGTCAGACCCACCATACTTGCTCCGGACACTGCGAGAGGGCTGTACAAGCAATGATCACACGCACGGCACAGCGGACACACCAGGAACCGCGGTGTTGGCCGTCGAATGGCGCTAGCTGCGCAGCATTTGTGCACCGCCGCCGTCAGTGTCAGCCAGTTTGCCGTGGCATACGGAGCTCCATCGCAGTCTTTAACACTGGTAGCATGCCGCGACAGCGTGGACGTGAACCGTATGTGCAGTTGACGGACATTGAGCGAGGGCGTATAGTGGGCATGCGGGAGGTCGGGTGGACGTACCGCCGAATTGCTCAACACGTGGGGCGTGAGGTCTCCACAGTACATCGATGTTGTCGCCAGTGGTCGGCGGAAGGTGCACGTGCCCGTCGGCCTGGGACCGGACCGCAGCGACGCACGGATGCACGCCAAGACCGTAGGATCCTACGCAGTGCCGTAGGGGACCGCACCGCCACTTCCCAGCAAATCAGGGACACTGTTTCTCCTGGGGTATCGGCGAGGACCATTCGCAACCGTCTCCATGAAGCTGGGCTACGGTCCCGCACACCGTTAGGCCGTCTTCCGCTCACGCCCCAACATCGTGCAGCCCGCCTCCAGTGGTGTCGCGACAGGCGTGAATGGAGGGACGAATGGAGACGTGTCGTCTTCAGCGATGAGAATCGCTTCTGCCTTGGTGCCAATGATGGTCGTATGCGTGTTTGGCGCCGTGCAGGTGAGCGCCACAATCAGGACTGCATACGACCGAGGCACACAGGGCCAACACCCGGCATCATGGTGTGGGGAGCGATCTCCTACACTGGCCGTACACCACTGGTGATCGTCGAGGGGACACTGAATAGTGCACGGTACATCCAAACCGTCATCGAACCCATCGTTCTACCATTCCTAGACCGGCAAGGGAACTTGCTGTTCCAACAGGACAATGCACGTCCGCATGTATCCCGTGCCACCGAGCGTGCTCTAGAAGGTGTAAGTCAACTACCCTGGCCAGCAAGATCTCCGGATCTGTCCCCATTGAGCATGTTTGGGACTGGATGAAGCGTCGTCTCACGCGGTCTGCACGTCCAGCACGAACGCTGGTCCAACTGAGGCGCCAGGTGGAAATGGCATGGCAAGCCGTTCCACAGGACTACATCCAGCATCTCTACGATCGTCCCCATGGGAGAATAGCAGCCTGCATTGCTGCGAAAGGTGGATATACACTGTACTAGTGCCGACATTGTGCATGCTCTGTTGCCTGTGTCTATGTGCCTGTGGTTCTGTCAGTGTGATCATGTGATGTATCTGACCCCAGGAATGTGTCAATAAAGTTTCCCCTTCCTGGGACAATGAATTCACGGTGTTCTTATTTCAATTTCCAGGAGTGTATCTATGGCCATGTCTCTTACCTTACGCCGTGTGCTGACGGTGGCAGTGGGACGGCTATTCTTTCAAAGGAATGCATTGACGACGTAAGGCATTGACGACTTGATTTACCAACCATCGGCTAGGGGTCTTGCTGTGGCTTCCTACTGTATCCAAATCATCAATGTTCACGCTCCCTCGGTCACGGCCAAGCGACGGCAACGGTCGCAGTGCTATTCAGAACAGGTCGCTCCTATGTTTGTGGGCTGCTACGACCGTATTATCCCTGGCGGCGAGGCGACTTCAATTGTGTGTTATCCCAGAAGGACCAACACCCCATTTCACCACATGTCAGGAACTCCAAGCTGCTCGTGCATGAACTGAACCTCGCCGATACTCGAGACCGCGTGCATGGTAATTGACCTGGATATACGTACGTCACCACCCATTCAGCAAGTCGTCTTGAGCGTGTCTACCTTTCCAAAGGAATCGTAACTGCCACGCTTGACGTTGAGTTATGGCCTACGGCCTTCTCCGACCATATCGCCTACATTTTCACTGTTTCGCTCCAGAAGCAGAACGTGAGGCCAGTGGAAGCTGAATGTCGTCCATCTCAAGGACCCAGAATGCAGGCAGGTCGTAGAGCCGACGTGGACCAACAGTGTGAGATGCCTTCCAGCGTATCACTTCGGTGGTGGCTCGCCTGCATCAGTTCTGCTTTACGTCGTTCGATATGAATTACGGTCGCGACAAAATGCTGTGGCAACGACATACTATGGAATACTATTTCACAATTCTCCGCGAACTCTCAAAGCATGCTCCCTCTGTTCAACGACAGGTTGAAATTCAACGGATTAAGGCGAAGATCATTTCTCTTATGCGTCACTGCCTTGAAGGCACAATAGTACGTTCAAGACGGCACGATTGTGTACTAGGAGAACCCACGTCCATGCACTTTATTATCCAAGAGAACCAGCGGTGTCGGAGAAAGTTGGTCAACGACCTCGACAAGCCAGACGGTCGCCGATTGACGTCCCAGAACAATATCGTAAACACCTTTGTGGATCACTACAAACAATTCTATGCAGCAGAGGACAAGAACCTGGCCGTAACGACTGATATCTTCCGTTCCTTGACAGGTACGCTTGATGGGGCTGCTGCGGAGATTGTCACAGCGACAATTACGGTTGATGACGTCACTGATGCTCTACATAAGGGTGCGTCTAACACAGCCCCAACTCCCGACGGTTTTCCGCTGGCGTTTTACCGCACATTCAGTGACATCATGGATCCACTTTGGACTGCGATGTATGAGGAACCGATGAACCCTGACCTTCCTCTCCCACACGAATTCGTAGAAGGCTTGCTTATCCCGGTCCCCAAGCCATCGGGAGGTCGGGGAGTTGGACATTATCGGCCGTGACCTTGTTACCTTGTCACTTCAAGATTTTACCCGGACACTTGCCTCTCGCCTTCGGTGCGTCATGTCTCAAGTCAATTCTTTGGATCAAACGTTCTTCCGTGATGACAGTAACATTCAGACGGCACTTAGCGATTACCGTGACGTCATATTCCTGACCACGACCTGCAGCAGTGGACTTCGACCATGCCTTATAGGGCGAGTCATGACTTTGTGGAAAACGTACTCCGACGGATGGCCTTCTCCGACTGGTTTATACATATCGTCTTGCGGCTTTTCCGCGGTGCCACCTCGCTAGTGCTGGTCAATGACGGAGTGGCGGGACCTATTACTATAACGCGGTCGGTCCATCAAGGATGTCCTCTGTCGATGCTTCTTTCCGCCATCGTCCTTGAGCCACTGTTAAACGGTTTTGAGCAGCCGGTTGACAGGGATAACAATGAGGGGGCATGGTTTCATCTGCCGAGCCTATGCAGGTGACGTGGTGTTCTTGGTTCCATAGGAGGACGAAGTGCGAGAGGCACTGGCATGGATCAACCAGTAACGGACTGCTGCGGACAACCGTGTGAACTGACGAAATCTAGTGCTATGTCCGTTGGTATAGGTCTTCCAGCAGAGAGTGTGGTTCCACTGCTATTAGTGGCCAAGCTCAAATGTTTGGGGATCACCTTCACGCGTGATGTACAGCGCACGATCTCATTTAACTTTAAACGCCTGCATCAAGCTATCTGCACGAACGTTCGTGGCAACCTTCTGAGAGCACTGGACATGTTACAACGGGTGGGTTTTGTTATCTAGTCTCGCAACTACGCCATTTAACACAGGTTTTACGCATGCCAAAGGCAATGCCACACTGCTGCAAGCGGCGTTCGGCTGCTTTGTAAGCGCCGGTCTTATCTTCAAAGTCCACTACGACACGCTGACACTCTCTCCTCGAGATGGCAGCCTTTGCCTCGTCAACGTTCAAGCGAGAGCAGCTGCCCTTTATGTAAGCGCGATGTTAACCATCGTGGACCCGCCGCCGAACCGGATTATCGGGACGCCTGATGGACGAACTGGCCCCTCCCTCTCGAGCGGCATCCGCTACGATAGTCCATATTTCTTCCTCTCTCACATTCGTCAGGACCTTTTTCATCGAATACAGTTATGTCTATGCCGACTTGGCCAGGAACTCTACGGCACATGATGTTTAACACCTAATGATGAGAAATCATACACGGAATGTTGTGGAAAGCCGATATCCTACGATCGCATGGCCCGTGGTTTGGCGTTCTGAGCAACATGTCCTCCTTGAGACGAGCGCTCGTTAATGGGAAATACATGACACAACTTCGTCTACATGCCATAAAAACGACATATTCGCCTCTGTGCCCTCAATGTCACACACTTGATACGGACGAACATCGACCGATGTGTGGATCGTCTGCAGAAGTGTGGCAGCTGTTTCACATGATGCTTGCCTTTCTTCTACATACGGCTCCCCATGCCATTACACCGAAATCACTTCTGTTCCCGGATGAGACTTATTTCCCACGTACGAAGACCAACGCTGTGATCTGGATAAGAGGCCTCTCGATGTCTTATTTGTTCCATGAAGGCGACAAGAGTGTTCTTGATTTTTGGACGTTCCTGCAAGATCGCTTTACTTTTCTCGTGCGCCATCCGCGATACCGGCAGTAAGTACTATGCCACCTTTTTGGGTAGCGCCTTCTTCGATCCCCCCTGCAGTTGCGGTGTCCCAGCTATGCCTGAACGCCTTGAGATTCAGAGTGCGTCTACTCACAAGTTGGCGGGACGCGGATGCCATTTCGTTTGTTTTTCCAGAAGGGCGTTTTCTTTAATTCCATTTATGTTTAATTTGTTATTGATGCTAATTACACATTTTTTTCGCCTGGAGGGCGTTCTGTGCGATAAAAAATAATAATGAAATTTGGTATGATATACGCTGTGAAAAAAAACTTAGTTGAAAAAGTATACTTCTTTAAATTTTCAAGAAACTTTTCTTACGAATAAGTCAGTAAAAAAATGGTGTGGCTACCGCTCACCAAAGCGGGAAATCTGGGTTCGATTCCTGGTCCGGCACAAATTTTCACTGTCGTCATTTCATTCTACAGCTGATGGTTGTCCAAATTCGCATTTGCGAATACATTTAACGTGTCTGTCGATAAACCCTGCTTAATCTGACTAGTTGGGAAATACATGGGGCGCTCAAAAAGTTTCCGTTAGAGTGGGATATTGCAGCGTATATGCAACCCAGAGGAATTCCGGTACCGATATATAAGCACCGACATTTAGGAACGGGGCCTTCCAACAGACACTTTTTGTTCGCCTCTTATAGTACAACCATTTACTAATTACATTCAATAGTGGCATACTTCATCCTGTATCCACCACTTCCTTTCTTAATCTAAGAGAAGTTCATGGAGGCACATTAAGGCAAACACAGCATTTGTTAAAAATAACCTGAGCCAAAATTTCCAGAAACGTTTTTCTAATTTTCCTGAAAACATGAAAAATTTTATAGAGAAAGAATTTTTAGTACTAAGACACACACCTTCTACAGTAGAAGCGCGATTTGATTTGTAACTTCCATAAAACCGAAACATGTTAGCAAACAGGCGCTAAATTGTATCTTTTCCCAAGAAAAGATTTGGTAGTGTTTAAGTGTTTCTAACTATTGTTTTACCTTTTGTGGGAATGTTACTGCAAGGTTAGATGACTTTAATATCCCTCTGTTCACATCAAGTACCTTCTGAATTTTTTCCACGTTTTTATTCAGGATCGTGCTTACATGTCTTTCTCGAGAAAGTCGATTCTCATAGAAAATTTCCTGGAGAAAGTTTTTGTACTTCCATGTTGAGGAGTCTTTGTCGAGAAAGCCTGCCTTTGTCGGAAATCCTCTGAACAAATTTTTTTTACCAAGAATTACAAAATCGATTAACTCGTGTTTGTAAAGGAAGAAGAGCCAATTTGACACAAATTCTTCTTATTCTTTACCTACGTATCCTTGTGACATAGTTTGGGCTATATTAGTCTCAACTGCTGTTAGACCATAGTCATAAAATAAGGATGGAGTCACAGTTACAGGAACTAAGTAACAGACATGGTTGGAAAATTTTTAGTAGCATCCTCAGTCATTTATAGATCAAAGTTCCTATAATTTATCAGTTGATAATTATATGGTGCATCAATTGCTTCTCATTACAGAGTCCAGGCCACTTCGTACCTTCGAGTAGGAGAAGTATATACTCTTCTCAAAGACTGTTTCTTTCCATGTGATAAATGAAAAGATCTTGAATGCGAAAACTGCCACGCAGCATGACATACAGTTCATAGCTCTTACTTACAGCTCTGTTCTACAGAATGTCGCTAGTTAATTCCAAAAGAACTCGGTAACCATCTTGCGGTTTCGAGCGCTAGAGCGTGTTTGTATCTATATGTGTATATGTGTGTGTGTGTGTGTGTGTGTGTGTGTGTGTGTGTGTGTGTGTGTGGTGTTTGTTCATTATCAAAAAATCTGATGGATGGATGGAGAGGGTTGTATGGGCGCAAGACGGCAAGGTCTTCAGTGCCCGCTCAGTAACAGATTGAGACGGGTGTCAAGAAAATTCTCAGAACAGTAAGATAATACAGAACATAAAACACATTTAACAAGGTTGGAAAAATATGTGCCTATCCACACCGAAACGTGGGACGAAGCATGCCGTCAGCAGTAAGACATGGACAACACAGGAAGAAAGTGGTAGAGCGAGCTAAAACAATACAGCAGATGGAAGTGGCTGGCTGACCGCAAGGAAAAAAGGGAGGAGCCAGCCACTTTGCAATACACTAAAACCTCCAGCCTAAAAGTTTAGGCCAGAGTCCAGACACATCACAAAACTTTAAAACCCTAGACACACACCTCTCATCATTAGCTAAAACACAGGGCAGATCCCCATCAACTTGTGCTTCTGCCCTTGCATCGCGGTATAAAATGCAGCCTGTTAAAATGTGGCGGACAGAGATGTCCACACCACAAGCATCACAAAACGGGGGATCCTCCTGCCGTAATAGAAAGCTATGTGTGAGAGGACAGTGCCAAATCCGAAGACTTATGAGGGTCACTTCCTCCCGCCTGAGCAACCGGCATGAGGAACGCCATGGCCGAGTTGTTGACTTCACCAATCTCAATTTATTGGCCATCACAGCCAGTCATTCTTCCTCACACAACTCCATGCACTTCTTGTGGAGTGCAGAAATGACTGCAAGGGAATAGGACACTGGACCACATCCTGCTCTCTGCAGGCCTCCTTGGCAGCCCGATCGGCCTGTTCATTGCCCCATATTCCTACATGACCAGGCACCCAGCAGTTGTACATCACCAGGCACTTCATTGCTGCCAGTCATCTAAATCTTCTTGTCGTCCTTCTTTGAGGTTTGTTAATTATTTTTAAAAGTATCGCGTCTGGACTGGGAGTTGTACTATGTCAGGCAACAGTTCCTCAAAACTCACTCAAAAATGTTATGTCACGATTACACAATTTTTCTACACTTTAACAGTCACCATTTAGCCAGCCTATGTTGCATACTGTCGTACCACAAGCAAGTGTCTGCATTTTCTCGGCTCTACCTACTTCTCCACTGTGAGGCAAATGGCAATGGCTTACTCTTCTCATGATGATATTGGGATTTCAATCTCTCAAAGCAACTGCTACTTGCCTTGAAAAGCTGTCATCAGTTCATTGACCTCTTCAATATCTGTGAGTGCTGGAAGCAGTTTTCCAGCCCAGTGAAACACTAACTCATGGCAGAAGACAACCTGAAATTCGTGTCTTATTTTTGTGTGTCTCTCCTCTCTACCATTTTTTTGAGGTTTTTGACCAAAAGCATGGTTTTATACGAGGTTACCTGTATCATACCCGAAAGTTTCTGCAACATCTGTAATTCACATTACTCTCACTGATCTTGTACCGATAAGAAACATGAGGCACACGAGAAACAAAACTCTGAAGTATTTCTGCTGGTACTGTTGCAAATCTTCTTGTTGCTGGTCTTTGGTGAACCATGAAAAATGACCTTTCGTTTCTGGCACAAATCTCACTGCTTTCACTTGTTGGTACTAAACCACCTGATGACAGCCAAAACTTTTATCTATTTAAAGTCCTTTTCCTCCTTGTGGTTCTGCTGGAGTGGACTTTGGTGATGTTTCTTCGTTGTGTTTCAGAGTCTGATGTGCAGGAACCATGGAGTGCGACTGTGTTTTCTGCCGTTGAAGCAATGTTAAATTCTATCCCCTTCCGTTCTTAAGTGTTCGAAAGCATCTGACGGGGATACGCTATCTAACCAAAAATATCCGAACACCCCCAAAAACATACTTTTTCATATTAGATGCATTATGCTGCCACCTACTGCCAGGCAGTCCATAACAGCGACGTCAGTAGTTATTAGACATCGTGAAAGAGCAGAATGGGGCGCTCCGTAAAACTCACGGACTTCGAACGTGACTGCGTGGCACCTGTGTCACACGTCTGTACGCGAGATTTCCACACTCCTAAACATCCCTGGTCCACTGTTGCCGACGTGATAGTGAAGCGAAAACGTGAAGGGACACGTACAGCGCAAAAGCGTACAGCCCGACCTCGTCTGTTGACTGACGAAGACCGCCGACAGTTGAAGAGGGTCTTAAGGTGTAATAGGGAGATAACTATCCACACCATCGCGCAGGAATTCTAAACTGTATCAGGATCCACCGCAGGAACTATGGCAGTTGCCCGCCCGGTTAGCCGTGCGGTCTAAGGGGCGGATTAGTATCGAGGTCCGGTGTGCCGGCCAGTCTGTGGGTGGTTTTTCAGGCGGTTTTCCATCTGCCTCGGCGAATGCAATCTGGTTCCTCTCATTCTGCCTCAGTTACACTATATCAGCGATTACTGCGCAAATACTACATCCAAGTACGCGTACACCATAATTACCCAACCACGTAAACATTGGGTTTACACTTGTCTGGTGTGAGACGTTCCCGGGAGGGGGGGGGGGGGGGGGGATGCCACTGGGGGCCGAACCGCACAGTAACCCTGGGTTCGGTGTGCGGTGTGGGGCGGCGGTGGAGTGAGAGGACTGCTGTAGCCTGTTGTGGGGTTGTGAACCCCTGAGAGCTACGGCGGGGACGGAGCCTCTCCGTCGTTTCTAGGTCCCCACTTCAAACAATACAATACAATACAATACTATGACACATAGGCGGAAGGTGAAAAAACTTGGAATTCATGGTCGAGCGCTGCTCATAAGCCACAAATCACGCCAGTAAATGCCAAACGACGCCTCACTTGGTGTAAGGAGCGTAAACATTGGACGATTGAACAGTGGAAAATCGTTGTGTGGTGAGACGAATCGCGGTACACAATGTGGCGATCCGATGGCAGGGTTTGGGAATTGCGTATCCTCGGTGAACGTCATCTGCCAGCGTGTGTAGTGCCAAGTAAAATTTGGAGGCGGTGGTGTTGTGTGGTCGTGTTGTTCATGGAGAGGGCTTGCACCCCTTGTTGTTTTAAGTGACACTATCACACCACAGGTCTGCATTAAAGTTTTAAGCACCTTCTTGCTTCCCACTGTTGAAGAGCAATTCGGGGATGTCGACTGCATCTTTCAACTCGATCGAGCACCTATTCATAATGCACGACCTGTGGCGGAGAGGTTACACGACAGTAACATCCCTGTAATGGTCTGGCCTGCAGAATCCTGACCTGAATCCTATAGAACATTTTTGTCTCCCGCCTGCGGGTAGGAACGGAAAAAGGTAATACAAGTCGGTACTGCACGAAAGTGGTTTACTGGTGCAAAAACAAGGTGATAAACGATTACATAACTGTGTACGTAGGTGCGATGCTGAACCGAAGTGTCCTGGATGGCTGCACCTGATGACATGGGGAGAATCTGCAGCGATGCTCGTAGAGCTCTCCAGCGCCGGCTAGAGGGCGCTGTCGTCGGTATCTGTTGTAATGCCGACCTAAGCAGTGGCATCGTAGCTATTGATACCCCAAACACCTTTAGGATGTTTTGCAACGCCGACTTCGTGCCAGGCCTCACCGACCGACATAGATACCTCTCCTCAGTGCAGCACCTCCCTCCTGAAATGACGGACCGTCATTGAGTATGGTTTCCGACGGCGGGTGGAGGGACCCAAGGGCGGTGCAGCTGAGGGGTCGGAAAGCTGAACTGCGGGGGCCCGCTGTTCACCCGCGACCCCGAATTGCTCGCGAGGGGGGGAGGAAAACGCCCCGTGGAAAACCTGCCCAGGCCGCGCACCGCTACTGGGTATGCTCGGATGAGGAGGCGGAGCAACGATCTCCGTGGGCGACAGCGGCGGCGGCGTGAGAGGCGAATGTCCGGTGCAGGTGACGGGACCGGCAGCGGCGACGACGGCAGGCGCGCCCACCAGGGAGTCGCGCGTCGGAGGCGCCGTCGGTGGCGTCGTGGGCGGAGGCGGCGGAAGCCGCGAAGCCTCCAATTCTGTCGGAAAACAAACAGCTCCAGAAAACCGAGGACGGCACAAACGAATCTGGTTCCGGTGTCGCTTGACAGTGCCGGAGGGACCAGAAATGAGAAATAAGGCACGGGCAAGCTGGCGAAAAATGCGCCCCTGCTCCCAACGCTGCCTGGCAGAGAAAATGCGATAGAACACCAAATCGTGCGGCGCCAAGCCAGAACGAGGCGAAGCTGCGGGACCGTGCAGCGGCGGGTGCAATAGCTGCAGGAGCGAGAGATGGGCGCGGCCGTGTAGCAATTCCGCTGGGAAACGGGTCCCGCGCGGCTGAGAGCGATAAGAAGCAAGAAAAGTCCAGAGCGCGCGCTCGAGAGAGTGCGTGGCGCGCAACTTGCTCATCTGGGACTTAAACGTACGCACAAAGCGTTCAGCCTCTCCTTTCGACTGGGGGTGGAACGGGGCTGAGGTCAGATAGCGAATGCCTTTAGCAACACAGAACGCTTCAAACTCAAAGGACACGAATTGCGGACCATTGTCGGAGACAGTAACTTCAGGAAGGCCCTCAATGCAGAAAATAGACGTCAAAGCCCGAATAGTACTTGCAAATGTAGTAGAGGACATAGGTACAACAAAAGCAAAGTTGCTGTACGCATTAATAACTACACTCCTGGAAATTGAAATAAGAACACCGTGAATTCATTGTCCCAGGAAGGGGAAACTTTATTGACACATTCCTGGGGTCAGATACATCACATGATCACACAGATAGAACCACAGGCACATAGATACAGGCAACAGAGCATGCACAATGTCGGCACTAGTACAGTGTATATCCACCTCTCGCAGCAATGCAGGCTGCTATTCTCCCATGGAGACGATCGTAGAGATGCTGGATGTAGTCCTGTGGAACGGCTTGCCATGCCATTTCCACCTGGCGCCTCAGTTGGGCCAGCGTTCGTGCTGGACGTGCAGACCGCGTGAGACGACGCTTCATCCAGTCCCAAACATGCTCAATGGGCGACAGATCCGGAGATCTTGCTGGCCAGGGTAATTGACTTACACCTTCTAGAGTACGTTGGGTGGCACGGGATACATGCGGACGTGCATCGTCCTGTTGGAACAGCAAGTTCCCTTGCCGGTCTAGGAATGGTAGAACGATGGGTTCGATGACGGTTTGGATGTACCGTGCACTATTCAGTGTCCCCTCGACGATCACCAGTGGTGTACGGCCAGTGTAGGAGATCGCTCCCCACACCATGATGCCGAGTGTTGGCCCTGTGTGCCTCGGTCGTATGCAGTCCTGATTGTGGCGCTCACCTGCACGGCGCCAAACACGCATACGACCATCATTGGCACCAAGGCAGAAGCGACTCTCATCGCTGAAGACGACACGTCTTCATTCATCCCTCCATTCACGCCTGTCGCGACACCACTGGAGGCGGGCTGCACGATGTTGGGGCGTGAGCGGAAGACGGCCTAACGGTGTGCGGGACCGTAGCCCACTTCATGGAGACGGTTGCGAATGGTCCTCGCCGATACCCCAGGAGCAACAGTGTCCCTAATTTGCTGGGAAGTGGCGGTGCGGTCCCCTACGGCACTGCGTAGGATCCTACGGTCTTGGCGTGCATCCGTGCGTCGCTGTCGTCCGGTCCCAGGTCGACGGGCACGTGCACCTTCCGCCGACCACTGGCGACAACATCGATGTACTGTGGAGACCTCACGCCCCACGTGTTGAGCAATTCGGTGGTACGTCCACCCGGCCTCCCGCATGCCCACTATACCCCCTCGCTCAAAGTCCGTCAACTGCACATACGGTTCACGTCCACGCTGTCGCGGCATGCTACCAGTGTTAAAGACTGCGATGGAGCTCCGTATGCCACGGCAAACTGGCTGACACTGACGGCGGCGGTGCACAAATGCTGCGCAGCTAGCGCCATTCGACGGCCATCACCGCGGTTCCTGGTGTGTCCGCTGTGCCGTGCGTGTGATCATTTCTTGTACAGCCCTCTCGCAGTGTCCGGAGCAAGTATGGTGGGTCTGACACACCGGTGTCAATGTGTTCTTTTTTCCATTTCCAGGAGTGTATTAACCAGCGGGTGTCCCAGAATGGACCTGGAAAATCAATATGAACGCGCTGCCAACGCGCAGTAGGAGACGGCCACGCAAAGAAGCGCTGGCGGGGAGCAGATTGATGCTCCGAGCAAGAGCGACAATTAGCAAGCAAATTCTCAATTTGTTTATCAATGCCGACCCAAGTGCAGTGACGACGAGCGAATTGCTTCGTCCGCACAATACCCCAATGACCAGCATGCAGCAATCGGAGGATTTCCGACTACGACGAACGAGGTACAACCACACGAGACTGATCATTGTCAGTCCGTAGCAAGATAACACCGTGGTGTACAGACAAGCTGTGACGTAGCGCAAAGTAACGTTGAACAAGTGGATGACGAATTTTCGTAGCAGATGGAGGCCATTGAGTACGAATATACTGCAAAAGAATATGCAAAGAAGCGTCGGCTGCTATCGCGGAAGCAATGCGACGAAAATCCACTGGAAAACCATCAGCTAATTCCGTATCTTGCGAATTAATAAACATGCAAGACAGTTCGGAAGAAACAAACACTTCGTCAGGATCGATAGGTAGACGAGACAAAGCATCAGCATTGCCATGCTGGGCCGTAGGCCGAAACAAGATTTCGTAATTGTAGTTAGACAAAATCAAAGACCAACGTTGCAACTTTTGTGCTGTACGGGCCAGAACTGGATTTGACGGGTGGAACAACGACGTCAAAGGCTTATGGTCGGTTACGAAATAGAACTTGCAACCATACAAAAAATCATGAAACTTTGTCACTCCATAGACAATAGCTAAAGCTTCCTTCTCGATCTGAGAATAGTTTTGCTGGGCTGTATCGATCAACTTAGACGCAAAAGCGATCGGGCGATCGACAGAATGAATGCGGTGTGAGAGAATCGCTCCGATGCCGTGAGAAGATGCATCGACAGCCAAAACAACTGGTTTGGAGGGATCGAAAGGAATCAAACAGCTATCACTCAACAAAGCAGGTTTGAGCTTGTGGAAAGCAGCGTCACATTCCGAAGACCAAACAAAGGGAACGTTCTTACGCCGAAGGCGATGCAAAGGCGCTGCAATCTGCGCTGCATTTGGTATAAACCAAATATAATATGTAATTTTGCCCAACACAGACTGAAGTTCTTTCAAGTTCCTGGTGCTGGCAAGTCTCTGATCTCACTGAGCTGTGACGGCGAGGGGTGGATACCCTGTCCGTTAATCATGTGCCCTAAATACTGTATATCAGTTTGAAAAAATTTACACTTGTGTCTGTTACACTTGAATCCTGCCTGCAAAAGTACAGGCAAAGTCTGCAGATGTTCGTCAGGGGTGCGACCTGATACAACTATATCGTCCAGATAATTGGAAGAACCAGGGACAGTGGCACACAACTGCTGCAAGTAAGACTGAAAAATAGCAGGATCCGAAGCACAACCGAATGGAAGGTGGCGGAACTTGAACAATCCAAGGTGGGTGGTGATCACAAAATAACGCTGCGACTGTTCGGCGAGCGGAAGCTGAAAGTATGTGTCCCGCAAGTCAATTGTGGAAAAGAATTTTCCCGCACCAAGCTTATCAAAAATGTCTTCAGGACGCGGTAAGGGAAATGTAGCTACCACTGTCTGTGGATTTACTGTAGACTTAAAGTCAGCATAAATGCGGAGACGACCGTTTGGTTTCTTCACACACACTGTAGGCGAAGCCCATGGCGAAGCAGAAACAGGTTCAATGACGCCACTGTCTTGCAAATTCATAAGTTCAGCAGCTACGGCGTCGCGCAATGCGTGCGGTACCACGCGTGCGCGCCAAAAAATAGGCATGGCATTGTCTTTAACTACAACATGCGCCGCAAAGTCTGTGGCGCAACCAAATCCATCAGAAAAGAGTTCAGCAAAATCGTTGCACAGTGCAGCAACACTGTCTGCATGGTCACTAGCGTTGATGCAAAGTACATTGTCCTGAATTGCGAGGCCAAAAAGTTCAAATGCGTCCATGCCAAAAATGTTCGTAGCATCACTAGAGCAGAGCACATGGAAAGACACTGTACGGGTCGTTGCACCATACGTGGCTTGCAAACTACACACGCCGAGCACTGAGATTTCCTGTCCAGTAAATGCAGTCAGCATGGAATGTGAACGATGAAGCGGGGGCGAACCAAGCAAGTCATACGTTGATTTGTTCAGTAAAGAAACTGATGCACCAGTGTCCAGCTGCATGCGAACAGAACGTCCCCAAATGTTCAGAGTCACAAAAAGTTTCCTCGCATCGCGCTGAACGTGAGAGGAAGTGTATGGTAAAACTTGATTCACACGACGAGCTGTCGTAGCACGTGATGCAGAACGCTTTGAAAAAATGGCATTAACGTCCGTAGGCTGATGTGAATCAATTTCATGGCGGTTGCCGTTGCGGTGACGCCCACGCGGGTCACGTGAACGGGAGCCAAGTTGTGAATTAGTTCTTCTCCAACTGCACACAGCTTGCACGTGGTCTTTCTTATTGCAAAAATAACACTGTGCTTGACGAGATGGGCAACTGTCCCGTGGGTGGGCACGAAAGCAGTTTCTTAGGGGGTGCCTGGTTTGAATCATGTTTGCGAGCGGCACGGCGTGACTGGCTGGGAGGGCACGTGTTGTGCCGCGCTAACAGTACACACACCCGGGGTCACGTCGAACGCTGAAGTAGCCATGTCTAATGTATCTTGTCTGTCTAGCGAGTCCACTACTTCCTGCAGAGACGGGTTTTTAAATCCGAGGATTTGCTTGCGGATTTGCTCGCGGATTTGCTCGCGGATGTGGTGGTCCGCCACATTCTGGGCAATCGGTGGTCCGCCACATACTGGGCAATAGCGTCTTTAATCATTATATCCGCATATTAGCGTCCACACGAGCAATTAAAATCACAATCAGATGCTAGTCACTGAAGGTCCGCTAACCAAGACTTATTAGACTGAGCAGGGCCACGCCGGAGACGAAAGAATTTGTAGCGTGCTGCTACCACATTTACACTGTCACGGAAGTGGGAGTTCAAAGCTTCAATCAATTCGTCGTAAGTTTTAGTTTCTGGGCGGGCGATGGGAAATAAATTCACGAGCACATGGTACAACACAACACTCGCGTTGGCAATGAAAAAAGCAAGCCGCTCTGTACCTGGTATGTTGTAAGCCGTGAAGTGTGCCTCGAGCTGGCGGCGCCGGTACAGGCGGTGGCGTCGGAGGCGCCGAAGTACCTGCAGTTTGTACTGTGACCACTCCATTTATGGCAGCAAGCAGCTGCATCATTTGCTGAGCCCGAAAACGAACAAGATCGTACAGTGAAGCCTGTTCCTGTGGCGAGGCCATGGTGTACACAAATTAAAGTTTTATAGCAACAATGCCAATCACAAAAAAGCTAAAGCAGTACCGAGCAAAAAAAGGAAATGATAGGAGATGAAATGCGGCATCCTCGTCGCCAAAATTTTGTATCCCGCCTGGGAGGCGGCGCGTGGGTAGGAACGGGAAAAGGTAATACAAGTCGATACTGCACCAAAGTGGTTTACTGGTGCAAAAACAAGGTGATAAACGATTACATAACTGTGTACGTAGGTGCGATGCTGAACCGAAGTATCCTGGCTGGCTGCACCTGATGAAATGGGGAGAATCTGTAGCGATGCTCGTAGAGCTCTCCAGCGCCGGCTAGAGGGCTATCGATACAACAAACACCTTTAGGATGTTTTGCAATGCCGACTTCGTGCCAGGCATCACCGACCGACATCGATACCTCTCCTCAGTGCAGCACTCGGTGAAGAATGGGCAGCTATTCCCAAAGAAGTCTTCCAGCACCTGATTGAACGTGTACCTGCGAGAGTGGAAGATGTCATCAAGGCTAAGGGTGGTCCAACACTATATTGAATTCCAGCATTACCGATGGGGGACGCCACGAACTTGTAAGTCATTTTCAGCCAGGTGTCCGAATACTTTTATGTCATACAAATGGTCCATTATTTGTACAAAAATATCCCTTTGTCCTTGTCTACAGTTCGAGTCAAATATTTCTGTAAAACTTCCTATTCATTTGAATAACTTATCAACGACACAGTTACTTCTTACAATAGTAATATATGCGTTACACAAAAAAAAGGAAACTGTCTGTATCACCTGAGCTGCGTTTTCCTCATTTATAAGTCTTAAGACTTCTATAATGTAGAAGAAAACGTTTAAAAGTTGCCGATGTACAGATAGTTTTGCTCCAGTGATTTGACTAGAAGCTTAGGAAACAAGACAAACTTAGAACTGATTTCTTAATTTATGTGATGAACTACCAGACGAAGCTGATATCTTTTTATAAGTCAAGGAAGAATTTGTCACAGAAGTTCCGTTGCACTAGACGCACAAATTGCTTCAATTAATAACTGAGAAATCATCTGTGAAAGACAACTTCATTTCTGATTATAAAATAAGTATATCAAGCACATAGCATAATGAAAACACAAAGATTATGAAAAAATTGTCGAATAACAAAGATAATAATGTAATCCAAGCCTCATAATAACATAGTTTATCTAATAATGTTTGTGACAAATCCCATAGAAGAATTCTCATGGAAAACACTCTATGTTTTCTACATTTTATCTCAACAATAGCAAATTACATGCTACTTAGACAGTTACTGCATGCTACTAGAAACAAATCTCGCATGTCAGATTCATGAAAATTCATGTTAATTTCCATTAATAATGTCTAAAAGTGCCTGCAAATCAAATAAATTTAAAAAAATCCTTCTAGGTGATAATTTGAGAGTTTCATAAACGTTGGGGTCGCACACATAGTTTCTTTGTTGTTTGGAACAAGACAAAAGCCTGGAAGATAAACATTTACAATATTGAAAAATAAGGATCACCATAACACCCATCAAGCTACACACACACACACACACACACACACAGAGAGAGAGAGAGAGAGAGAGAGAGAGAGAGAGAGAGAGAGGAGAGAGAGAGAGCATAATGCAGAGTTCGAATGTAATAGAGCAATGATACTTGTTTCCGAGACAATTGTTGCTGCTTGTTTTAGGAACCGGTTTTGGACAAGATTTTGTTTTGTTGGTTTTTTATAACATCCCTGTGTATTCGACATTTCATAAAACGTGTAAAAGTGTTTAGTGTGCTCAGAACTGTGGGTGTTAATGAAGAAGACAAATGAAGTATATTTTTTAGGAGTCTTATTCTATTATAAACCCTAATTTGCCGCAGATTTTCTTGTTAATTTTTGAATAGCATATCCCCTTTACCGTTGTGTTACGCAACGTTTATATTTCAAAGTAAATCAGTTTTATACAACTTATCATTTACATTAAAGCTCAGACCAATGATTTATGTGTTTCTGAATCCTACCGAAAATCTTAAATTCGTATCAATCCCTATTTATGGCTTCTAAGTTGTAAAGGAGCTGATTATCCATTTTTCTTTTTTTATAAATATCAAATATGATCGATCGTACACGTCGTTACCTTTAGGGTAACTTACCACAGTAATATCCTTATAATTGCTCACTTTATTGGTACTCAATTTAGTTTATTAAGCGTGATTATCACGACTCTTAATTGTTACATTTTAATGAAAACAATGTCTGACATCCTCAGCACTTGAAATAGAAGTTCCCCTCCCTGAGAACAGGATACTTTCAGAGTTGTTGTATTGTCATAATAAGCATCATGAAAAAAATTAACGCGACCATCTGTCGGCACAAGCAGAAACCACTGACTTCCAGGTAACGTTCCTGACGTAAGTAAGGAATGAGTCCTAGTTTACTGGAAAGTAGCAGAGAATAATTACTGCGCAACGAGGGATCTGAGCATTATTCCAATATCATTAAAGATTTCATAACTAACGTAAATATAGAACAAGTCCATTAAAATCAAGGGAAACAAACCATTCCGCTTAGCAGATAAGGGATTTTCAATAACCTTTTCTAATGCAAGAAGAGTTAAAGATAGTGCCGTAAGTTTCTTTATTGTGGGGCCTTCAGCATCTATTATGTTACAGTGGTACATTATGCAGAAATGAAATGAAATGTCGTGTGGCTAAGGCCTCCCGTCGGCTGAGAACTGATAGACAATATGCTGCTTGATATTTTATGTTAGTATACAAATTTATTTCGGCGTCATTGCCCAGTACAAGTCCCGACGTTGTAGATGGACATATGTCAACTTTGAGTAAACAACCAGCTGTCAGAGATGAATTTCTACGGCTGTAAAAGCAATAAAAAACGTATTATAATAAGTTACAGATATCTTTGGTTCAACTCATGTTCAACGAATTTAATGAAACAAGTAACGGCTGGCATATTCCTCCCACTAAAGGCTGCATTCTCTCCAACGATACCCTGTTCGGATTTTTTATTGCCAGTTCGTATATAAGCGAACCACGCTTCTGTTTGCAAACCACTCTAATTAATCACAGTAGCAACGCTTATTCGCATGCACAAAAGTTCCATTATTACTTGCTGTGGATTCCAATTACATTTCATTAAACCAATACAGGCGTTAGTGCTTCCTTTCTGTGATGCTCTTGTCCGACAACATGAATCGAGTTTTGCTCTCAGAAAGTCTAGAGCGAAAGCAACTTTTGCCTAAAGTTTCCACGAAAATAGTAATTAACTGAAAAATGTACCTGAAATTCAAAGTGAAATTACACTGATGAACGTTTGTTTTTCTCCTTCTCTATCCTCAGCGTAACACAATCGCTCTGTTCATAGAAAAAAAAAATCCAGGATTTAATTTAGCGATATACAGAATGCGACATCTAGTACACACAACTGGCTGGCCACCTCTGACGTCAACAACGGCCCTGACCAGTCTAGACGTCGAGTAGAGCTATTAAGAGCCAGGTCGTGCTTTCAATCTTTAATAAGGCTTATTTGAAAATGTTGTGTTAACCATTATGACAAAAAAAATATTAGCTGCTAATGACTCACTATATACGTCAGGTGGCCAATAGAAAATGACTGTCCGGAAGCTGCAGAGATCAACATTTCAAAATCGGTATCACCATCGTTCAAGTAGTGTTCAAAACAAAGAATTAACTTTCACCATGAACACCGAATGAAAAATGGAGTGCCACAGTGATCACAAGTGTTCGAATCATTAAGATCGAAGGTGAACTCCTTGGGAGTTACAAACTGTGCAGCACTTTCAGCTAGGTATCCACTCTTAAAGAATGGATATATAATTATATTGGCGTAACTGTGTGATGAGAACTGATGGAATATGATGGCATGCAACCGAATACGAAACAGTCTGTCGTGGAGATTATCGTGAAAGTGGCTGTCTTTAACGCGTAGCTGCAGAAAGTTCACTAATATGTTTTATAAGCACGGAAAAAAACATCCAGAGGCTGAATTTATCCAGTGGTTCCAGGTGTATGAATTGCAATGTCACACACTTTTCAGGAGGGATACTTTGTCCTAAAGAAGCAAATTATTTCGACCAGCTGTTGCCCAAAAGCAGTGCTGGAACCACAGTTGTAGTTGTCTTACGCCCATTTTCCCTCTCTCGCATCCTGTGACGTAAAACTCTCTACTGCCCTTGCAAGATCGCGCACACATGAAAAAATCGTAAAGGGCATAGCACCCCCAGCTTCTCGCAGCACAAACTTTCAAGCCTGTTTACCGTCTTGATTAACTGTTCACGAATGCGTTGACACTGATGTTAGTTGATCTTGATAAAGCTCTCTTGGTGACTCTTATTTGCAGGATTCCTTTCATATGCATTTCATCTTCAAACCCCGATTGGTTGGAGTTAACAATAAATTCCTTACTGAGCGAAGGAATTAGTTTGTTTATCTCATCTACAAATTTTCGGGCCGATTCCGCAGCTTATTCTGCATAGTCAAGTTGAGACTTTGTTTTAAATTTCGTTATCTTTCATCTTATGTCTTGCAGTTGTCTAGCACTGTTGGAAGTTATGCAACCATCCACTGCTTCCCTTGGAATCCCTGTACTCTATGTCACGTGCAATTTGATGTACATAACGTAGCAGGTCACCATCATGTACATACGATAAACTGTATCGAGCATCCTTGAAACATGCAAACACCAGTTTCTGTAAGAAGTGCCCCTTGTTACCCGAATATCCGTAGTTTTCCTCAGGCAGTCATATTCTTGCGGACTTATTCGAAGTCTGTTACTTCTATGCTGCGGATGATCTTCCACGTACGTAATTATGATTAGTACCCGCTGCTTGGACAAAGATTGTCCTTACTACGTTTCACTGGGGACGAGATGTGTGGCTCCCTGTGCGACAAGGATGATGAACTACATTGCTCGACATATGTTGCAATATTGCTTTCAGTTGTTAAGCACGTATCATTATCATTGTACTCCTCACGTAGGTTTTCCGCACAATCGAGTGTGCAGAAACGCTAATATCTAAACTGCCACTTCTTTCTCACTCTGCGGAATTCCTTGGGTTCCCTTCTGATGAAATGCCAACTTCATAAACAATAGTTATATATATATATATATATATATATATATATATATATATATATATAGTGCAATTTTTGCTTTATTTATCGTTGTCTTTGCTGTTGCTGTTGTGAGTTACTTGTCTAAGCAATTCAACTACGCTCCCTAGCCTCATACTGTGCTCACCTTTGGATACCTCCACTCCTGTCCCTATCGCCATTAACAACCAATATTGCGGCTGCATGGTAGACAATATGTGGGGAGTCGATAGCCGTAAACATCATTGGCCTTTTGCGGCTTATCACTCAAGGAGTTCCTTGTAAGTCCATATGACAGATGCGATTATGTGACTCATTTTAGTATTTTCATTCACTTTAAAAATACTTCTATATACCAACAAAAATAAACAACATTTACCAGTATTCCGCATGGTATTCTGCTTACATTTATGGCCGCACTCGCTGCTGTTCTCTAGATACTCCCATGGAAAACTGACTCTGCCAAAGACGCTGCTTTCGTAACACTCGATTACTCTGACTATCCTTATTGAGCAACAATGAAAAGTGTGTAGAACTAAAAATAATCATGGAGGTAATCTATACAGGATGTCCGACAGAACAGATACCATCTTCATATATACACTCCTGGAAATTGAAATAAGAACACCGTGAATTCATTGTCCCAGGAAGGGGAAACTTTATTGACACATTCCTGGGGTCAGATACATCACATGATCACACTGACAGAACCACAGGCACATAGACACAGGCAACAGAGCATGCACAATGTCGGCACTAGTACAGTGTACATCCACCTTTCGCAGCAATGCAGGCTGCTATTCTACCATGGAGACGATCGTAGAGATGCTGGATGTAGTCCTGTGGAACGGCTTGCCATGCCATTTCCACCTGGCGCCTCAGTTGGACCAGCGTTCGTGCTGGACGTGCAGACCGCGTGAGACGACGCTTCATCCAGTCCCAAACATGCTCAATGGGGGACAGATCCGGAGATCTTGCTGGCCAGAGTAGTTGACTTACACCTTCTAGAGCACGTTGGGTGGCACGGGATACATGCGGACGTGCATTGTCCTGTTGGAACACCAAGTTCCCTTGCCGGTCTAGGAATGGTAGAACGATGGGTTCGATGACGGTTTGGATGCACCGTGCACTATTCAGTGTCCCCTCGACGATCACCAGTGGTGTACCGCCAGTGTAGGAGATCGCTCCCCACACCATGATGCCGGGTGTTGGCCCTGTGTGCCTCGGTCGTATGCAGTCCTGATTGTGGCGCTCACCTGCACGGCGCCAAACACGCATTCGACCATCATTGGCACCAAGGCAGAAGCGACTCTCATCGCTGAAGACGACACGTCTCCATTCGTCCCTCCATTCACGCCTGTCGCGACACCACTGGAGGCGGGCTGCACGATGTTGGGGCGTGAGCGGAAGACAGCCTAACGGTGTGCGGGACCGTAGCCCAGCTTCATGGAGACGGTTGCGAATGGTCCTCGCCGATACCCCAGGAGCAACAGTGTCCCTAATTTGCTGGGAAGTGGCGGTGTGGTCCCCTACGGCACTGCGTAGGATCCTACGGTCTTGGCGTGCATCCGTGCGTCGCTGCGGTCCGGTCCCAGGTCGACGGGCACGTGCACCTTCCGCCGACCACTGGCGACAACATCGATGTACTGTGGAGACCTCACGCCCCACGTGTTGAGCAATTCGGCGGTACGTCCACCCGGCCTCCCGCATGCCCACTATACGCCCTCGCTCAAAGTCCGTCAACTGCACATACGGTTCACGTCCACGCTGTCGCGGCATGCTACCAGTGTTAAAGACTGCGATGGAGCTCCGTATGCCACGGCAAACTGGCTGACACTGACGGCGGCGGTGCACAAATGCTGCGCAGCTAGCGCCATTCGACGGCCAACACCGCGGTTCCTGGTGTGTCCGCTGTGCCGTGCATGTGATCATTGCTTGTACAGTCCTCTCGCAGTGTCCGGAGCAAGTATGGTGGGTCTGACACACCGGTGTCAATGTGTTCTTTTTTCCATTTCCAGGAGTGTAGTAACAGAGCAGTGGAATTGCGGCAGTGTTTTTGGTAGTAGTCTCTGAAATTCATGATGTGTATATCACTTTTGCAGGATTTAACTGTCAGTGCAATATGACTGCTGAATCTTTTTTTTTTCGAACTGTACAAAATCATTTTGAAAAAAATTCGGCGGACATTGCTCCCACACTGGCAACAGCAGCAGTTTGAAGGGAAAATTCAGTAAGAGGCAATCATAATGCTCCATTCACAAGACATCCTTTGTGTGGGTTATAAGAGCATCTACAGAGTGATTCAAACAAGATGCGGGCAAGGTATCTACCGGAAGTTCTGTGACGTCCGAGAGTAACATGATGTCTTCTTTGGTCGAGTGCTGAGAGACACGTCCAAGCAGACCTCCAGCTCAGGCGGGATGCTGTCCCTTACCAGCCATTGTGGCTACGCAGCATCTCCAGACCATCAGCTGTAGGACAGTGTTTCGTGAAGTGAGAAAAATAGCGTCCCCAAGCTCCAGCATTAGCAAATATAAAACTAAGCCCACTCACCGTTTCAAAAAAGTGATGAACACCACATTAGCTATAGAACAAGAAAGTTTTCTCACTCTCTGGCAGTGCCTTCAAACTAGCAGCTAATCTCGAAAAGTGGTGAGCGTCCTTTTTACAGTTACAGAGATATTTATCTCGACTTCCAAATATCATCGTTTTGGCGTGTAAAATCAGATATTCGAGCTGATATCGGTTTCGGGATCTGTTCCCCACAAAGCGTGTGAAGTGGCTAAGGGAGGTTTCACAAGTGAGCAGTGATCTGTTTTTAGAACCTGTGTTCGATTGTGGCTGCCTGCATACACCGTAAAAATGATTCAAACTATTGTGCAGAAATCTTTTTTGAAGGCGTACTCAGAGACATATTCAGTTGGATTCAGTAACTTCTGAAGCATCCCATGCTCAAAGACAATTGTATATCCCACAAAAGCGCTCGAAGTGTCTCTGGGGTGGTTTCACAAGCCTGCCACGACTCTGTTTATGGAGTCTGTCCTCAAGTATGGGGTTGTACATCGCAAAAGTGAAGCAAACTACTGTTCAGCGATCTTTTTTTTTTCTTTTAATGTGTATTTATACTCGTGTTCAGTTGGATTTATTAACTCCTGAAGCAGCAAAGCTCTATCTCTATGTCTTTGTGCAGTGGTATAATTAGTTTCTATTATATCTACAAGTTATGTACGTGACAATATTCGGCAACACCAGATGCAACAGCTCCTGGAGCAGTTCGTGTTCAATGACAAAGGGTATCCAAGCGCTGGGATTGGAAAGGGGGGAGGCCGCGGGTATTTCCAATGTGACAAGAAGTGCTTAGCAGCTACCACGTGACCATGCCATAAGCCGGCGTAGCCACTTGGTGCAGCTAGCCCAGGTGGGTGAATGTCTTGCCTCTTGCGCATCGGAAGAATGAATTACTGACTGGACTTTTATCGAACGATCTACATTTACGGCACAAGCATTTATCAGTATGAGTTGTGAAGCGTAACTTCACCCGTATTCATCACATCATGAAACACATTCGTCTTCACCAAATACCAATGCTATCAACACAGTTCTCAGATGCTAATATACTCCTCCTTCTTCAGCGCCGTCATCTCATCTATTGAATACAGTAAATAATTATGCCCATCCTCCCAGTCCATCAGCTAGACACAGACTGAGTCCTTTTCTCCAGCCGCAATTTTGAATTACGCCATGGGAGAGGAGATGGGGATGGACAGCAGCACCCTCTGGTGGTGGTACTGTGAACTAAATCAATTGGACCCCAAACCTCATAGTGAACACACCAGATGGAGCTACTGCCTATGACAACTCAAACTGTTTAAATAAACAGTGCATACAAAATAAAGACTTCCATCTGTCCTGTCCAGCATACCAGCACAGACTGAGTCCTTTCCTCACCAATTTCTATGTGTGGGAGGGGAGAGGAGCAATGCGTACAAAATAAAGACTTATATACATCATATCCGGCAGCTCAGCACTGACTGAGTCTTTTCCCACCAATTTCCAGATGTCAGAGGGGGCGGGGGGGGGGAGAAGTGGTAAGGTCAGTAAAGGCAGCCCAATTGACCTATTTTTCTGCCAAAATTTGAGCTCGCCATCATGACGACACTGCGACGTTGCCACATCTATGGCCGCCATTTTGTTCCACCGTCTTGAATAAATTTGGCAACAGTGCAATGTGGGGCCGCGACCACCTCGCCCTACTTCTTATTTCATGCAGTGTTCCTTTTCTTTTAGCATTGACAGCTCTACCCAAACGTCGCTGCACTCGATCACTAAGTGTAACCCATCCGCCAGTGCGTTGTCCTGGGTGAGAGGTAATGTCTGAAATCTGGTATTCTCGGCACACTCTTGATACTGTGGATCTCGGATTATTGAATTCCCTAACGATTTCCGAAATGCATTGTTCCATGCGTCTAGCTCCAACTACCATTCCGCATTCAAAGTCGATTAAATCCCGTCGTGCGGCCACAGTCACGTCGGAAACATTTTCCCATGAATAACCTAAGTCCAAATGACAGCTCCGTCAATACACTGCCTATTTTAATATCTTGCTTAGCGACACTATGGCCAGTTGTAAATGGGCACATCCCTGTCCCATTACTTTTGTTACCTCAGTGTATGTATCTATGCGTATTCACTGAACCTTATTATTGAAGTCAAGACATTCTCTCTCTTTACAATTCCACCCATGCCCCCACTACCTCTCTCCTCCACCCACCAACAAATTCATTGGTCTTTTGGGAATACGCAAATAGTTTCGTTTTTAGGTTATGAAAAATTACTAGATTCGACAGTTGGCCATTACGCGATCTTTGAAGAAAGAAAGACGAAATAACCCCAGCAATTTCGGATAAAATACTGGTTTGTTGTTTTGCTGTGCTCTTCGGTCAGAAGACTGGTCTGGTCTCATGCAGCTCTCCTGTCTAGTGCGTCCGGCGCAGACCTCTTCATTTCAGCATTACAAACCTTCTTATTACATTCCAGAGGAAGTGTCCTACCAACTCATCCCTTCTTTTAGCCAGATTTTACCACAGATTCCTTTTCTTCCCCATTCGATTCAGAAACACTTCATTAGTTATCCGACCTATCCATGTAATCTTAATCACTTGCCGTATTTTGACGAGTTCGACTCATGGAAACAAATGCAGAGTAAACGTAAACATCAGAAATCATACTCTTGGTTTATGAAAGTCGTGCCAAACTTTTGTATGTCGGATATGGCTCTATTCAACACGTACATTACCCAAAAAACAATATATGATCAGAGAAATGAAACATACATTGATTATCGAATAAATATAGCAGAGGTATTCTTAAAAAATGTCAAATGACAGACTACGAAAAGTGTGAAAAACCATCACTAGGTGAAAGGCCTCTTCAAGTCCAAGCGCAATGTTAGGCGCATTTCCCAAAAATTATCGATACGATACCCAGAAGAAAAGTTAAGGAAAAAATAAAAATGAAGGATGTGCAAGGTTTTCATAAAGCACAAAGTACGAAGCGAAACGACGTGGGATGCACAGAGAGTAAAGTGACACAACATCCAACACACTGCTTTGGAAACTACCATACCGTCAGGAACTTCTGGTTTTAGCGTTGTAGGTATTTTCCTATAAGAAATTCGTTCAAGGGAACCATTTTTTCCTTTAATTTAATTTTTTGTTGATAATATCTACTTTTAGGTGTCATGTTGTTAATTCGTTCTGAAGAAGTAACATCTGAAGAAGCCGCCCAAAAAGATTATAATTCGTATTAAAGTTTTGCTTATGCGCAAATTTATATTTATATTCCGAAGTACTGTCTGAAAGATTCTATTACAAAAAACACCTAAAAAGTGAACAAGAATGAAATTAACAAGAACGTCTACAGGAGTAGTATCACAATATCTGCATGTCGGCTTCTATTGCGATATTCTTGCCCTTCACATACGCCAGTTTGCGAGCGTCGCTTTAATCGCATGGATACGGATTTCTTCGAAAGCAAGGGGTTCAACATATTTATGAAGCACCACGTTCTGAAAGCTTTTAGTCTCTCCTTGTCTGGACTGTTTACCGTTCCTGGTTCACGTCCGTACAGGGTTACGCAACCGACAAACACATCCGAAAAAGGTATTTTGACGCATTTATACTCGATGATAAAATATTTCTCTTCGCAGTAATGTTTCCCTTGGTATCGCCATTCTGTAGTTTATATCATCACCACTTCGCCAGTCGTCATTTTCTTCTGCCCAATAGCAACACTCATTTACCACTTTTAACGTCTCTTTAGCACATTCCAATCAACAATATGAAAGGCTTTCTCTAACTCTACAAGTGCTGTAAACGTATGTTTGGCTATCTTCAGTTCGGTTTCTCAGGTAAGTCGCAAGGTCAGTGTTGCCTCTTGCATTCTTATATTTCTCGGAAACCAAAACTCAGCAATAGTAGGGAGATTTGGGGCACCATCCCCAATTTTGATATGAAATTTATGTGCAAATTAATTAAGTTGATCAATTAATCACTCCCCAGCCTCTCCTGCCCCCACCACGCCCACCCCTGCCCCCAATCAAGCCCGTCCCCACCCTGGACGACGTCATATGTTCTTCTAAACCTGCATGTGGGTCGCAGCCCCCGCCCCTCCCGCACGTACAATACTGGTGGGAATTTCAAATTTTGGTGGAAATTTGGAAGTTTGGCGGGAATTTCGTATTTTGGTGGGAGTTTCTTTGTCCCACAGGCTATGCTGACGCCCCACCCCACCCGGGAATTGGTGGGAAATTAAAATTTTCAGTACCCTTTCCGGGACTCGAACGCTGGTCCTTCTGGACGGAAAGCCCAAGCGCACTCCCCTAACACAATTATACCACCAGAGGCACTTGCAATTGGCGGAAAATTAAAAAGTGTGGTGCCCTTTCTTGGACTCAAACACTGGTTCTACTGGATGGAAAGCCCAAGTGCTCCCCCCCTCCCCCCAACTAATGGAAACGGTCTACATACAGGAGAGAAAGGTTAGATTAGTGTACTTTATTTATTTTGGTCAGGAAAATGCAGTAAAAAAAGTTGTTCAAATGGCTTTGAGCACTATGGGACTTATCTTCTGAGGTCATCAGTCCCCTAGAACTTAGAACTACCTAAACCTAACTAACTTAAGGACATCACACACATCAATGTCCGAGGCATGATTCGAACCTGCGACCGTAGCAGTCACGCGGTTCCAGACTGTAGCGCCTAGAACCGCTCGGCCACTCCAGCCGGCCGAAAATGAAGTAAAGGTAGGTCCTAATTACTTAATTAATAGTAAAGATCGGGACTAATTAGACAACTATATGCGTGGCGCTACACAAGGATGGTCTAAAATCGCAATACAGCTCAAAAACTGACCGTACCATACAGCTGGTGTTATCCTGCTGGGAAAAAATTTCGCAGTGCCACTACAAGCTAGTGACAGACACAATCAAACTCTACCCTTCGCCTACAAGTTGGCGAGAAAAAAGGCAGTGGTGTAAGGTATTATCTTTAAATCAAAGCCAATACATGCTACCACAACTGACGAAAAAAAATGCCTCACAGTTCTAATAATCTACAGAGGCAGTGCATTTGTTCTATTTTTTCTGTATGGCTATGTCTTTGCGTGTGTTGTGGATGGCTGCCCTACACCTCACCCAATACTCCCACTGCTGGATGTACCTTCGGACCCTATCCCGGACGTACTACATTGCGGATCCCCCAGCGGGAGGATGGGGTGGGGTTTATTGGAGCCATTCGCAGCACATGCGTAGAATACACATACAGAAAACTAGAACAGTGCATAGTATCTGTAGAATATTTGTTTGTGAGTGACTGGGCTCATTCGAGTACAGTACTATACTGTCCGACTAATGTGTTGTCCTGTACCGTACATAACAATAAAACTTATGAAAGATTGTTGCTTTCCATCCGATATACATCTAGCACACAAAATAGCGGAATGGGGATGATTATGTTCCATCATCGCCGATCTTTAAGAGTGGAAAAGTAAGCATGTTAGGTAGGCACAGCAGGTGGCATGGTTTGATGTTATTACTGGCGAATCTCGAAATCGAGACGTCGTGATTGTTAATATGCATGCATAGAATCTATATGTATGTGTGTAGTGCTGTCAGTGGTGGACAGTTGTGGCTGGAAAGCACAATTTTCTAACTGTTCGTCTACAAATTACGCTGCCGGGGTTGCACAGTCTGTAGGTACGGGGAAGGGAAACTCTCATGGTCAAGAATGCTATGTGCAGTCGACACACTGTGAACTACCGAATAACTTATTGCTAGGATAAAAAAAAGTACCTGAAACCTAGAGTTTGCCGATGTCCTGACATGGTTGTGGGGATCTATGAGAGTTGGGCGATGTAAACAAAAGTAGCGAAGCTCATATCGTAAGCGATAAGAGCACATACTTATGGGGAAAAAGAATATCAAAGCAGCAGCAGAAATCATTTCTGTACATATCTCAACTCCCCGTTGCAAATCTCTACACGGCAGAGTGGAAGTCAGATGAACGCGTGGAGCTGTGTCAGACTTTGAGTTTCCATCAAGTGCCTGGCTACATGAGTCGGCAGACAAGCTCTTTGATGTGCCTTAGCAGTACACAGATTTGTTTACAGACTACGAGGTTCCAATCTGCACCACTCGCTGAGTCTCATCAAGGTATGAGACGGCTGTTACTATACATTTAATGACCTTTCTATGCAAAATGTGTGCATGTAGATCATCACGAATGGTGAATTCTCAGAGTTTTGTGTAGGACAGGCAAATATCCTCGTATAAAATCAAACAACGCATGGACATGCCTATAATATGACCACATACCTACGGTAAAATATTAAAAACTATATGAAAAAGACATAAATCCATAAAAATCGACGAAAGCCTGCTACAATTATGACAAATCGATGGGAAATAAGTAAAATTGAGGGAAATACGTCAAAATATGTAAAACTCCGAGAAAACCTGTAAAATTACTTAAATTGGGTGAGAATACATAAAATTAGAGAAAAAGTACCACGAAATGCGGGGCATTGAGGAAGGTTGGTGGGTATTCGATCACGTAAGACCGAGAAAAGCTTAAAAAATATTCTCTGACTGCATTCACTTTTAACCCACCCCCAGTCCCTGTAAACTACGTGGGTTTTCATAACACAGACTCCAACAAAGGCGACATATGTGTCACACCAGGCTAGACATATACATCCCAATCAATAGCTGCATTCTCACACATGCAGTCGAATATATACATTTCCTAATTACGGCTGGTTCTCACAAATAGTGTTATTCCTTAAGCATTAAAGAGAAGACTCATTGCGGTTATCAGACCATTCCCTAGAATGTTCTGTAGGAGAGTGTATCAATGTCACATGTATCACCTTTAATAGTGTGAGGGAGTCTACTCGAGAGGTGTGGTGTTAGGATGAAATTGCTATATTATCCTACACATGATCTAAGCTATATGACATAAGACCAGGACTTCTCTGTGCAAGAGGAATGCTACCAGAGCTGTGGCGATGCTACTGTAAACAGAAATAAGACTGTTACATCTCCTTTGGCTACTGATCGTGGTGCTTACTCCCTCATAAAACGTTGCTGCTTCTTCGTGTGCATTTTCCTGTATCAGCGTGTGTGTGTTACCCCAATGTATAAACTGCGAAAATATTCAAGTCGACTTTTCTTCCCTCTATTTCCTAGTGAGGCAAGGCCGCATCTGCCAAAATCGATACTACTACTGTTACTATATGCATGGCTGACATGGAAAGCGTGATTGAGTGTACGTACGTTACCGACCTAAAAAGACGTTTAAAGTCCATTAATTTCCTAAGAGACAGAACAACTGTCTCCAGACTTCGTTCTAGTCGGTTTATAAGCAGCTCGAGCTGTGGATAAACACTGCCGATGCCTTCCTAGGATACCGGAATAGTGTAGAAGGAAGCAGTTTTATCATGTTAAAATTTGCCACCATGATGAATGGGGTAACATACTCGCGGGGTACCTGTATGTCTGATGTTGGACAAATATATCACCCATTAAAGTGTTAAGAGAGTTGCATTCCTCACGAATAATACTTCGGAAATAGTATGGCTTTAACAGTGTAGCATTTTTAGGAGCAGAACCGTGTAATGATTGGAGTGTCGATTTATGCTCTATGATCATTGCTTTCATGCTGGTACCTTCCTAGTACTGACTCTGGACAGTGGAATAATGCTTCAGAATTGATTGCATTCTTGATTTACGTGAAATGTTTCAAACGCCATACATATGGACCTCCATAGTGTATAAACCATCTGTTACAGCAACGCAACACTTTCATGTCTACCATACACCGATAAGAGGTGCTACCCTCCTTGACACGCACCCATCTTGTGCTTTTGGACGGATGCCGTATGTAAGATTAGTGTTGCATGAAGGATTGGTCAAGGACAATGTGAGAGGGATCTGTCAATCTCCGACTTTATCCTACGAATGCGACAATACTTTGTGATGCTCATCCACACAAGGAAAGATGACCAGTCGTAATCGTAAATTCTGTACTATGATCGATGTGCTGGAAATATGTAGATGACTTCTTTGCATCGGTATAGGACGCTCTCTGGTATACTTCGGTGTATATGGTCGACTAGATGTACTGCAAAGTCATCTAGCTGCATTCGCAATCTAGTATATGGTACTTGCAAAGTAGCGAAAGGGTGATTCAGTGATGTAGAAATTGGGTTGCGCTCTACCGTGTCATTGACTGGCATTGAAATTACAGAAAAACAGGTAAAATTGCTAAAACTGATCTCTCTATCAACTACGGTGCGTACTACTGTACATCGTCCCATATCAAAGGTGTCTTTCCCACCTCGACCGTCCACTGGGTATGCTGTTGATTACAGCTTAATGATTGACTGACACCACTAAGCAGAGATGGACGGTGCCTTGGCAGAGAACTGGATATCTGTCACAAGTCGCTGTGGAGCATGGGATTAAATGTAGAGGTCATCATCTTCGTACAGTTGTTTGGAAGCGCTCCTCAATGCTGCAGACTCATCCCACTTCCATACGCTGCGATGCCCTTCACATGTTTTTAATCTTTATTTTCTTTAACTATTTTTTCACCAATAAGAGAACAGTACCTCTTTTTATTTGTACTGTCTCGCGCATGTTGTGAACAGCACCTTCTGATGATGGTCAACACTGGGACACTAATCATGTACTTGACTGCAGAATGAAGGAACAATGCATTTCGAAGTGGAAGACCAAGACATCCGCTACCCTGTCGATGGGGAAGATGAGATTAACTGTACAGGTCATCACCTTCGAATAACTGTTGGAGGCACTCTACAATACCGCAAACTCTTCGAGTTTCCATATGTTGCGATGTCTTCCACAATTTCGTCAATGAGAAACATTGCTTCTGTGCTTTATTTCTACCAGGCTGTTTTGTGGTAGCGGTATAGCTTATGCCATGTGACGTTCAGCTTTCTGTGAGAGCCAAAAGGAATGAAACGTGTTAATGTTGGTTTAGCAGCAGCTGACATGGACCTCAGAGTCATGGCAGAAAAAGCAAAGTGAATGGCGGTACACTGATTGTATGTGTTACAAATGAAAAAGCAATGTATTAAACTGCTTATTAAGGAACAATACAGGAACCCTCTCATGTGATTGATAGTCTGTTGGATATGGTTCTCTTAGAGTATAGGTGATTGAACTTTACACTGATCTGTGGAAACGACTTCGATCACAAGCCACCTGCTCCAGTGAACCAATACCTGTATTTTTAATAGGATGGCCACATATGGTCAATGCCAGAAATCAGACTGTATTTCTTTCAGATATATCAGAAGACAGAACATGGTAATATCGAGTTCTCTAACAGATGACGTTAGCGGAGTTTTTATAGTTTGTAAGTTTCCTCTGTTGGTTGGTACAAAATATGAAGGTGGGAGAGAATATTGATAGACATGAGTGGACCCTGAGGGACGCAGATCTCCTCTGGACTGCAGTACGTGTATGTACTTTGGAGATGTGCTGCAGTGCAGTAGCAAAATCCTCTTCCTCCCTCCATGCTCTGTATGATGTGGAGTCCTCCTAATTTTCGCAACAAGAAACACCACCGTAACTGCTCATACTATCTTTCTTGCTACCTCGTGTTGCAGGAGAAAGCTTTGTTTGGCGCTAACCTCACAGATTGTACATAGTTGGCGGAGCTACGACAACATTTTCCCATTTCCAACGAGTGGTCAAAACGCGCTCCTGTCACATTAACTCAGCTTGTCCTGTTACTTCACAAAATGCAGAAGGTCTTAGATAAACCACTGTCTGACTTTGGTTCAGGTGCGACTTAAACTGGCACTATGACGTGGACAAAGCTGCAGGGAGGGTGGGGCGGAGACTAAGGAGCAGTTGCAAGGTGCAGAGGGACTATCTAAAAACCAGCACTGGAGTTTTTGCCATATGGGTTGCTTAGCAGATAGGTTGGAAAAAGGTGTCTCATTTCGGGATATGAGAGTGGCACGAATGAGATCTAGCAGCGGCAGTAATCATTAAAAGATGTCTCTACAGGATCCATCCCAGGTATGTGGTAGTATGGGTAAACTTGATTCGAAATCACAGACAGTATTTCTACCAGAAATCGTAATGCTATCAGTGAGTCGTGTGAGTCCGTAGACTCAACACCGCTTTTTATGCAGGGTGACGGTAACATAGTCGCTACGATCGTGTTTTTAATAACGCGGTCCTTATTCGAAATGTATGGTGTGGGCTGTAGGATCCATCTGCGGTCAGTTTCAAATGTCGATTCTCAAAAGTGTTCCTCGAAAAGAACATCGTCTTCCCTCCATGGATTCCCATTTAACATACCTGGTGAGTGTAATCCGACTACTGAAAAAAATTACTGGTCATGCAAATTGACTCTCATGATCAATGTAATTACTTAGCCTGTTAAAAATGGTTCAAATGGCTCTAAGCATTATGGGACTTAGCATCTGAGATTATCAGTCCACTAGACTCAGAACTACTTAAACCTAACTAACCTAAGGACATCACACACATCCAAGCCCGAGGCAGGATTCGAACCTGCGACCGTAGCAGCAGCGCGGTTCCGGACTGAAGCACCTAGAACCGCTCGGCCACAGCGGCCGGCAGTTAGCCTATCAAATTGATATCAATGACATTCCAGCTGGTGGGTGGAGGAGATGCCTATGGCACCACGGAATGCTTCTTGACAGGCGTTTCTTTTTTCTTTTTTCTTTTTTTTTTCGCTCCGATGGTATCTTCAAACGAAATTTCAGTCTCCCACCTACACAGGGCAAGACAGGCTCTCACTGCTTGTTTCGTAAATGCTAGTATGATATAACATAGCATTGGTAAAACAATATCCCCAACAGTGTACAAACAGCTACATCCTCTTGAATTATAGCTTGTTGTTGTCGAACGTAAAATGAATGTGTTTTTTTCTGACATGTGAGCCAGTGACGTGAAGGATTGTATTCTATAACGTTATTTCACATGTCTGAAATGTTTGTAATGCACACGTTCATTACAGTTTATTTACAGACACTGAAAGTGAGAGACGCTCTCATGTCTTATAATTTGTTCATCAAGCTGAAAGAAATTGTTTCATATGGATTGTTTTTTTTCCTTTGGAGTTTAAATTCTCGCTTTCTTTACTCCAATGATGGTTTCGAGATAACGAGGACATTCTGCGGCGATCGGTAATTTTTGTAGCAAAGTTGTTGAATTCTTTTTTTTTTTTTTTCCTGATTGTACTCATGGTGGACATTACACTGCTGATCATTTGTGACTGTATCGGTGCACTTCATTGGATGTCACAAAAATAATGAGATGCAAATTGTATCCTGCAGTCGAATGTAAAAACTATAGCGATTTTGCTCATAAAACTAAAAGAAAATGGACTATGCCTATTTTCATGGAAAGAGATCATTTATTAGCGTCGCGATTGTGTGTTCCTTTTTTTATAGTTGCTTTATTATAGGAGTCACGTTGATGTTAAATACAAATGGCGTGGTGGCCGAGTTCCGTAAGAGGTCGCAGCTGTCCCTTTAGACAAACAGCCCATGGACAGGTTAGCCCTCATTTATCACGGTTTTGTTCTGAGGGATGCAGGCGTCGCACTCTACTGTATGAGTAGTTTTTCTGCGTCGATAATGCTGACCGCCCAAAAGCGTACAAGAGGGGGCCGCATTGTACTGAAGACACTGAGGTGTGAGGCTGCAGTCACTTCAGGCGGAAGGCTTCCTGTTTTGAAGCAGCCAACTTCTGGAAAAGCCGCCTGGAGCATTCTCCAGAATTTCGTTGTTATTCCAGAGGGCTCCAGTCCTTCCGAGGAATACTTTTAACAGATTGGAAGAAAGAGTCGCGTTCACGTTAAATACAACTGTTCTCCATCGCAGAATGGCAGGCTGCTGGGGACGAGGGGGGCGCTTCTACTGGGTATGGTTGCCGGGCACGAGTTGTAGACACTTGTGAGAAAGGACACTTGTGAGAAACTGGAATGTGGGGACACTTGTGAGAAGGGACACTTGTGAGAAACTGGAATGTGGGGACACTTGTGAGAAGGGACACTTGTGAGAAACTGGAATGTGGGGACACTTGTGAGAAATCCGGAATACTGAGGGACCGGCACAGGGTGTGTCGCAAATGCTGCGCCACTACCTGCTCGGCCACTACCTGCTGCCGCTTGGTGTGACTGAGCGCTCGGCTTGTGCCGGCCCGAGCAGCTGCCGAGGGACATTCACACTCCTCCAGTGCAGCCAGGTTACATTATTTCACAATTTTTTTGGGCAAGGAAGAGTGGCCTTAGTCAAATTAGAAATCGGAGCTGATTTTGCCCACACGATGTCAACCATTAGTTGCAGCACAGTTATACTTAAGACCTTTTTCATTGGAATTTTTGTTCTGATTAATCTTAGACAGGGCATAGCTTTCACTCAACCTCATTCTTAGCGATGTATTTTACAGAAACTATAAAAACCGAAAATGTTTTCCATCTTTCAACCCCTCACCCAATATTTGATATGATAGGAGTGGCAAACTTTTACCATATATTAAGAGGGGCCAACTACAGAATTTGGTTCTCGGTAGAAACTTTTTTCTTTAATTATTTCGAAATAAACCTCAATTTTCCCGCGCCATGCAGGGAAGTGTACTGAGGTCTAATGTGAGTCCTGCTAGCAATTAGCGTTAAGGAATGCAATTTATGTATTGAAACAAGATGTATTCATCGTCCACTCAAACAGACATTGTTTCTAAAATTCTCTACACAAAAATGCTGATTGCGATTGTTAGAAACGCTATGACTTTTCAGACTTCATTTGCAAGAGATATTTAGCTGACTTTGCGTCGTTTCCAGGGAAGACCATGAGGAGGTAGTCTCTCTTCGTCTCCCATTATATTTATTTACAATATTTACAGGATGATTATTTATTTACAATTTTTACAATAGAGCGATCGAGTGTTGCTGTACCTTCAGCCATTTCCTTTTCATTGTAATTTCTGTGCGTAGGCCACGCAAGTAAGAAATGATTTTATATTGCCGTCAACTTGGAGTCTTGTAAGGGCCTTAGAAACTATCTCATCTGTCTTAATTGCGTACTTCTTTCTTCTTTTCCCACCTAGATTTAAAACTAGTCGTTCAAATTGGTACGCATGATATTCTAGTCCTCTCTGAGAATTTTTGCTAAGGAGTAAAATGTATTTATCCTCCTATTCCATCCTTCTGAAACATAGTTGGTGCGGTGACGCCTTCCTGCGCAGTTCCATATATCCCTTGACATGTCTTCATTATCCAGCCATCGTTCAGTTTTTCATTATCTGGCGTGCTCTCCTGAATGCATAGCCACCCATCGTCTAACATGTCCAGGGGAATGTGAACCAAAGTGAAACACAATCTTATGTGAAAACGAATTTCTTCGTTTTCCTTGTAGGCAGCAACAAGGCCGCAATTCTGCACTTGCCTCCACAAGCACTGATTGAAATGGTAGTTGCAGCCATTAATCTTATTATCAGGAAACAAATGTGTTACTGATTGGATGATTGCAGCTTGAAAATCCATCATGATAGCTGTAGGACTCCATCCAGGTACGTTGCTCTTAACAGCTGCGAAAAAGCGAGCGTACGTTTCTCGCTTTTTATTGGGTAGCAGGGCGTACATGGTTGGAACTGTGTTTGTTTCCTCCTCAGAACTAGAAATATCGGCATGAACAATAAATAACTGTCCAAACTGCTGACTGGAACTTTCGAACGTTCCATCGACAAAGAACGAATTGCAGTCTGTTAAACAGGATTTTCAACTTTCGCTGGCAAACACCAATATTCTATCATTTGGTCCTCTGTCGTCATCTGCAAGTAAAAATTTGCTCCCATCATTCATTAGCAAATAATGTTCTTGCAGAAATATTCGTGCAGCATCAGTCGGATCTTGTGTAGATCCCATGCTTTTTGGCCTCATGTGTTGCAGCGATCGTTTTGCACTCCTGTGTGATGGTAGTGATTTGACGACGTCGTATCCTTGATTGAACAGCGGCTCTACTTCTTCGGCGTAAAGAGAGGAAACTGAAGTGAAAGTTTCTTTTGCTCGCCTTTTGGCGTTTGCCACGTGTTTTCGCACTTCATTAGCCGCGACGCCCGGAATATACACTCCTGGAAATGGAAAAAAGAACACATTGACACCGGTGTGTCAGACCCACCATACTTGCTCCGGACACTGCGAGAGGGCTGTACAAGCAATGATCACACGCACGGCACAGCGGACACACCAAGAACCGCGGTGTTGGCCGTCGAATGGCGCTAGCTGCGCAGCATTTGTGCACCGCCGCCGTCAGTGTCAGCCAGTTTGCCGTGGCATACGGAGCTCCATCGCAGTCTTTAACACTGGTAGCATGTCGCGACAGCGTGGACGTGAACCGTATGTGCAGTTGACGGACTTTGAGCGAGGGCGTATAGTGGGCATGCGGGAGGCCGGGTGGACGTACCGCCGAATTGCTCAACACGTGGGGCGTGAGGTCTCCACAGTACATCGATGTTGTCGCCAGTGGTCGGCGGAAGGTGCACGTGCCCGTCGACCTGGGACCGGACCGCAGCGACGCACGGATGCACGCCAAGACCGTAGGATCCTACGCAGTGCCGTAGGGGACCGCACCGCCACTTCCCAGCAAATTAGGGACACTGTTGCTCCTGGGGTATCGGCGAGGACCATTCGCAACCGTCTCCATGAAGCTGGGCTACGGTCCCGCACACCGTTAGGCCGTCTTCCGCTCACGCCCCAACATCGTGCAGCCCGCCTCCAGTGGTGTCGCGACAGGCGTGAATGGAGGGACGAATGGAGACGTGTCGTCTTCAGCGATGAGAGTCGCTTCTGCCTTGGTGCCAATGATGGTCGTATGCGTGTTTGGCGCCGTGCAGGTGAGCGCCACAATCAGGACTGCATACGACCGAGGCACACAGGGCCAACACCCGGCATCATGGTGTGGGGAGCGATCTCCTACACTGGCCGTACACCATTGGTGATCGTCGAGGGGACACTGAATAGTGCACGGTACATCCAAACCGTCATCGAACCCATCGTTCTACCATTCCTAGACCAGCAAGGGAACTTGCTGTTCCAACAGGACAATGCACGTCCGCATGTATCCCGTGCCACCCAACGTGCTCTAGAAGGTGTAAGTCAACTACCCTGGCCAGCAAGATCTTCGGATCTGTCCCCCATTGAGCATGTTTGGGACTGGATGAAGCGTCGTCTCACGCGGTCTTCACGTCCAGCACGAACGCTGGTCCAACTGAGGCGCCAGGTGGAAATGGCATGGCAAGCCGTTCCACAGGACTACATGCAGCATCTCTACAATCGTCTCCATGGGAGAATAGCAGCCTGCATTGCTGCGAAAGATGGATATACACTGTACTAGTGCCGACATTGTGCATGCTCTGTTGCCTGTGTCTATGTGCCTGTGGTTCTGTCAGTGTGATCATGTGATGTATCTGACCCCAGGAATGTGTCAATAAAGTTTCCCCTTCCTGGGACAATGAATTCACGGTGTTCTTATTTCAATTTCCAGGAGTGTATTTATGGTTGGCTTCGCCTAAGACTAAGTTGTTTCTGGTGGATAGTCTTCCTTTACACTTCTTGTTTACTTTTACGCACCGCCAATAACTTATACCTTCATTGTTGGTATATTCCACTATTTACTGGCAACCGTTATAAATCACTAGAAGCTTCTCTTTCGTTGTCGTGGTGAATTCCATCTTTACAACAGCAATACTGAACTGCAGTGCGCTACATGTTTTGTGTCCACAGCAGAACTGAACTGCGGTGCACTACCTGTTTGGTGTCCCTGTAGACCGCCCGCTACCTGTTCGGCCGGGTCTCCTCACAAATGTCGCTCCTCACAACTGTCGCTCCTCACAACTCACAAGTGTCCCAACCCCGCCAGGCACAGCCGAGCTCTGACCATGGGGGTCAGTGTGGGGACTCTGTCGCTACATTTTAAACAAACCACTTGCACTTGACGCAACCGTCCTTTTATCTCCTGTTGTTTAGTTGACTATACACGCTATTGTGGCGCAGCGGAGGCGGAGGGGCACAGCGTAGCAGCTGGTCGTTTGAAGAAGTCTGTGTCCTTCATTTAGGTGGATGAAGGGAGGGATGTGAGAGGGTCTCGATTTTCGACAGTTTGTGGACACTTCTCAAGGAGAACGTTCATTCAATTACGGCCCTCTCTGCAGTCTTTTGCGACGACGGTTTTCCCCCGTACAAATGTCGCATTATGACCCATTCATTACGAGTGCCGGTTTTTCACGACAATTCTGGAGTGTAGTTAGAACAGTGATGCATTTCTTTCCAGCAGTTATGATAGCGTGTACTGGCTTCAGTTTAAAGGTAGTACCTTACACCCTTGTCTTTTTTCGCGCCATCTTGTAGGTGAAGGGTAGAGTTTGAGTGTGTCTGCCACTAGTTTCGAGTGGTATTGCGAAATTTTTCCCAGCAGGATAGCACCAGTTGTATGGCGTCGTCAGTTTTTGAGCTGTATTGCAAATTTTGGGCCGTCCTTGTGCAGCGTTAAGCATACAATCGTTTTATTAGGCCAGATCTTTACAATTAATTACGTAATTAGTACCTACCTTACCTTCATTTCCCTGACCAAAATAAATAAAGTACACTAACCTAACCTTTCTCTCCTGTATCTAGACCGATTCCATGTGTTTGGTGCGAGCATTTGGGCTTTCCATCCCGTAGAACCATGGCTTGAGTCCCAGAACGGGCACCGCCCTTTCTAGGTTCCCGCCAATTCCAAGCGCCTCTAGTGGTATAATTGTGTAGGAGGGTGCTCTTGGCCTTTCCATCCAGAAGGACCAGTGTTCGAGTCCCGTAAAATGTACCACCAATTTTAATTTCATCCAGTTCCACGGTGGAGGGGTGAGGTGGAACGTCAGCACAGCCCTGAGACAAAGAAACTCCCACGAAAATACGGAAATCCCGCCAAAATTCGAAATTTCCACCAAAATTCGAAATTCTTACCAAGATGATGATGATGATGATGTTTGGTTTGTGGGGCGCTCAACTACGTGGTTATCAGCGCCCGTACAATTACCCAATCTTTGCTCAGTCCAATTTCGCCACTTTCCTGGATGATGATGAAATGATGAGGACAACACAAACACCCAGTCATCTCGAGGCAGGTGAAAATCCCTGACCCCGCCGGGAATCGAACCCGGGACCCCGTGCTCGGGAAGCGAGAACGCTACCGCGAGACCACGAGCGGCGGACAAATTCTTACCAAGAGGTACGTGGGGGAAGGGAGCGGGATGGGGAGGGAGGGGTCGTTTTGAGGGGGCTGGGGCCCACATGCAGGCTGAGAAAAACACATGACGTCATCGAGGAGGGTGGGCGTGACTGGGGGCGGAGGTAGCCGGGGGCGGGGGTCGTTGGAGGCGGGAGGTTCTTAATTGATCAATTTAATTAATTTGCATATCAATTTGATATCAAAATTGGTGGTGATGCCACCATCTTCCTAATACTATCACCTTCTTCGACATCAATTTCTACCAATATTTTCATTTTGCTGTATAATTTGCGGCAAGGTTTTGCAACAGTGAATTATTGAATTGGTAGTCTGTCAGTATCACCATATCTCTGGGTCGGTCGTTTTTGGAAGGGGAATTATTACATTTCTTCTTTCATATACAATGCATACCACATTTACATGATTATTTATCTGAGAGATGTCAATGTTTCTGAAGAAATACTCCAAGTCAATAGGTTTGACGAGAGATGTTGTCGAAGTTATGATTACTTGATGTGACTACGGCGTCCTAATTCAAACACTGAATCCCTTCCGAGTAAAGTGATGGAACGGCTAAGCTACTACATCCGTGTTCAATGGAAAAGGAGTTCCAGCTAACATGATTTAGGACATCCGTGTTTTTTCTCATTCTCCTCAGGCGAATCTGGGGCCTTCGGTAAGGCCAGAAGCGATTCTTTCTTCTCACCTTTCGCCGTATCAGCGAGTGACCCATCTCTGATGACTTGTGCTGGCCGTTGTGGCCGAGCGGTTCTAGGCGCTTCAGTCCGGAACCGCGCTGCTGCTACGGTCGCAGGTTCGAATCCTGCCTCGGGCATGGATGTGTGTGATGTCCTAGGTTAGTTAGGTTTAAGTAGTTCTAAGTCTAGGGGACTGATGACCTCAGATGTTAAGTCCCATAGTGCTCAGAGCCATTTGAACCATTACTATGACTTGCACGTCGACGAATGGTTAATTTCTAGGGTATCTGCTTACTCAGAATCTCTGTACTTTAACCGATGCCAGTACGACATAAGACACTGTTTATTGTGGCCCACCTTGTAACACGACGGCCAAACATCTTTTACAATCAGTTGAGTTATTCAGTTACACAGATAACGCATCGGTCTCACGTCATGTAGAGGCGACAGGTGACGTTATATCCTACATTACTCCAAAAAATGTGTTAGTCTACTCTGTACAGTTGATTACAGAATCGCTGTTTTGAATGTCTTGTTTTTGTGCAGCATTACTGCATTAACAAGAGACTCAATGCTGCAGGAAAAGCCGTGATGTATCCGAAATGTGGAAGGAAAGTTGCAACTAGAGCCTTATATATTCACTCTATAGACATCCGGTAAACAGAAAAGAACACCAGAAAACTGGAAACATTTGCTCAGTACACAAAACAAAATCTAACAATTTCAGATGCATCTCCTCTACCATTAGAAGGTCAAGGTACCTATCATTACAAGAGCCCCAATCAGGAGCTGATACCTGAGGATTTCGCAACAAAACCATAATACTTAGGAGAAAGGAAAGAAACTTTGTGAATAAGATATTAAGAAACAGAACACATTGGCAACTTTTAGGTTAAGAAGTAGCACTGAAGTATAAGTCCATGAAGAATAAATTACAGACGATGTTGCGAAAAGAAGAACAATACTCTGTGCGCACATTCAAAGAATGGTCCTAGCAGACCGACAAAAAAAAGTGAATAGCATGTTGAAAAATTAAAAAGCAAACCCAACTGGCTTATGAAACTGCACGATGTCGTAGAAAAGCAGCATTAATAATCAATAAATAGAAGGTAGATCATAATAGAGAAAAACTGATAAGTGGGAAAGTTTCACTATTCCAAAAGGACAGAGAAGACAGCGGAAGACAGGGAAGAAAAACGTCAAGGAGTACTGAAGAAAGGGTAGAGCTAATTTAGGGGCTTAAACCTAGTCGTTAGCTGGCATGAGACTGTTGAGTTATACTTTAGAATTGTTGCTCACATTATTCTTCACTTAACTGCACTGCCAATACAAATTACAGTTTCTTTTAATAATAGTAATGTTTAAATACTTTATCTAGGCAGCTTATTCTTTCAGACGCTTTTACAGCGTCACAAACCATGGTTTAACTAGACAGATGAGACTGCAAATGGCAAAACACCCAGAAACAGAAAGAGATTTTCACTCTGCAGCGGAGTTGCGCTGATATGAAACTTCCTGGCAGATTAAAACCGTGTGCCGGACTGAGACTCGAACTCGGGACCTTTGCCTTTTGCGGGCAAGTGCTCTACCAACTGAGGTACCCAACCACGACTCACGCCCCGTCCTCAAAGGTAGGAGACGAGATACTGGCAGAAGTAAAGCTGTGAGGACGGGGCGTGAGTCGTGCTTGGGTAGCTCAGTTGATAGAGCACTTGCCCGCGAAAGGCAAAGGTCCCGAGTTCGAGTCTCGGTCCGGCACACAGTTTTAACCTGCCAGGAAGTTTCACCCAGAAGCAGATTAGGCCTCACATCACTGCAAAATTAAACAGACATCCGGTTATTGCATCTGAAGATTTACGTTTTGGAATTAAATTCATGAATCCATTGCAAGTAAAACATTCCTTCAAGAAGGCGACACTCTTTCATTAGTCCTTTAAAATGTAGTGTTGGTTTAGATCATAAGAGACTGGAGAACGGACAAGAAAAATTCGTGATAAGAAGATTCAGTGTGAAATGAAATGGCTTTGAGCACTATGGGACTTAACATCTGAGGTCATCGGTCCCCTAGAACTTGAGAACTACTTAAACCTAACTAACCTAAGGACATCACACACAGCCATGCCCGAGGCAGGATTCGAACCTGCGACCGTAGCGGTTGCTCGGTTCCAGACTGAAGCGCCTAGAACCGCTCGGCCATTGCGGCCGGCTTGAGTGTGAAATATCACACTGGAATAATTCCCAAGAAAAAAAATAGTTGCTAAAGCAATGATAAATGCTCTTTATGAAATATTATTTTAGTTCTGGCCCACAGAAAACACGACGCATTGAACACTGTAAAAATGGCGAAACGTGCACGCTAACACGACTTGGGATCATTGGAAGACTTTATATGGTGCAATTCTTGAAAGAATAGAAATGGTGAAAGACAGCTAATTTGGAGAGATACGGATGTAACATTTGGCTTATAAACATTCACTAAATTGGTGCATTAACAAAAAATTTCCATCATTCGAAATAAAAGTCAAATATTATTTAACAATAAATAAGCCAAGTAAGTTTCTACGTATGTCAAAATACGCAGCGTTGGACAAAAAAGGGAAAAACAAATTACTAGCAATGAAGAAAGTAGTGACGTCAAATTATATGATCACATGAGAACAAAGACAGCAATTAATATAAGAGGCAAAACGAAGATTTACACAGAAACGAAATGAAACAAGAGACTAAAGCTCTACGCCCACCTTCACTGACCTATCAGTAATAAGTCAGCCAAGAAAATAAAAGAAACCGCGGAAACCTGCGATAGCTTGAACAGACAAGATCAGACTTGATCGGACTGAAGAGTACGATAGACTATATTAAAAACAGATCTGTCACATTCTGAAGTAAAGGACAAACTCCAATCTCTATAACGGAAAAATAGAGACTGACTATTCACCAATGAAAGAAGTAATTCTGCGTATAAAATAATAATAATACCATTGCCTCAGAAGCGCTCTGCTAAAGGACAAATTCTTAACAGCTACGTGCTATGACTGTGGAGACAGTATGGCCGAATTGCCAGCGGTGGCGCCATATTGGGTCTTTCGCGGTGTCGCTTATAGTTTGGCTGCTAGATCGTTTTCAGACCTATTTAGATAAAGAAGCGAACACAGTTACCTTCACGCTTTGCTAAGGCAGAGCACAAGCTTCAAACTTAACTGTGACTCGATTTCGACAAATTACGTACTGCAGGCGACAGCAATCAGTGGAGAAAAGGATTGTCATACTTTCCCTACCATGACAGAACCAAACGTCATTGAGCACCTCAATCTCATTCTTACTAACGTATACAAATAAAACTAATTTTTTTCTTCTTTTCTACATTATTTTCCTGAAATTTAAACAAGCGTTTGAAAAATCTTTTGAAAATCATACCACAAAGCTTTGAGGAATGTAGCTATAAATCTGCGGAAGCAGATATTCCTTCAGAGACTGTAGACAGTTTCACTCTGCCTACAAAACTTCCATCTCTACGTACTATTGCCTTCAATAGTTTCGCTAACGAAACGTACGCTGCTACCATATGCCATTATATTTGATCTTAAACTTTTTTATAGTTACATACTTAGCAGATTTCATAGGTTATACAATAATCCTTTGTGCCCTCTTTCTATTGACGATCTGAAATTGACCATTCCCAGGTTGAATCCGAGCAAATGTCCATGTGAATTTGATGAAAACATATAAACGTAGAAGTCACTCAACGTTTATTTTCACTTAATTTTTCCCAGTATAGTCCTCTGGTACTAAGTGACTAGTTAACAAGCTCGAGTAGTTTTCAAGATATTTAGCGATCTAATCACCTTCCAGGCATATCCAGCCTAAATCGCTTTAGCTGAATTTCCTAGGTAGTTCCCTGACATCGCCTGCATGTTCGCCCAAACATTGGTTTTGCTGCGTCTCTAACGCTGAGGTGTTGTACTCTATTCTCACTGACATCATTATTAGGTAAAACGATTAGCTGTTTTTAAAATACCCGTCTGTTGTAGAAAGCTTGGATACAACCGTAACATTATTTATATTCGCCGTACCTAAGACTAGTACATTTAAGATACCACAACGCTTAATCAGCCGTATGAAAGTGAGACACCTATTTTGCCGTTTGCTGTGTTATTCAGTGGTTTGGTATTTAACTAATTTGTAAATGGAAATGATAATCTTATTTTATTACATTGAGTAATTACTAAATAATTTTTCTCCCAGCTAAAGATTTGATCAAGTTGCTAAAGAACTCCAAGTTAACGTCGTGTTAAAGTGTTGTCTGTAAGTTGTGTAAGTGTCAGTAAATCACAGTTCATACAACAGATTCTATACAACTATTGATTAAGATGGAAGGAGTTATCTTCAGCAAAATGATCATTAAAACCACCGAATATCAGCCGCGCACAACACTGACGTATGTTACCTGAAACAATATTCTTCGCAACTCGTGCGTAATTAATTTTGGCTCCATACACCAGCTAGAAAAGTTTGTTATAACGTTCGTGCTATGAGCACTGTTTTTTAAGAACCAATCTGATTCGAATTATTTTCATTAAAATGAGTTCGGGACCCCCGGTGCACATTTATTTTTACACATTTGTATCACCTTCGACATTTCTTCTGCAGAATTGCGTAATTTAAATTTGAATTTGCCGCTGAGATAATTGTTAAGATGGCGGCAGACAATTGATAGAGACTTTCTATTGTTAGACCAAATAAGTAAGTATTTGAAATGATTATTAAATTCTATAAACTATACTTTCATATTGTGCACTATTTAGATCTCATCAAGCAAACATTTGATTTGTTTCTAAGGAAAACACAGACAAAAACGCGATTCAAATCGCTATCATCAATGGCTGCGCTCCTTGCAGCGGAAAGAAATAATTAACACAGATAATGCTTACTGAGAGAGGAATTAAAGTCACAAATAATTATTCACTCATATTTACAATAATAATGAACTCTATTTTCAAGTAATAATTAACAAATAATTACAATTTCTTAACAGACCTCAGTTTGATATGCGTCCGCAACTTACAAAAGCCAACCAACAAAAGGTAAAAACAAAGGAAGACAAAGACAGATCATAAAAGCAATTTACAATCATCATTGTCTTTGTATGATACACATCGATATGTCCAATTATATCATAGAATATTATAAAAATAATTAATATTTATAAGTTTCACTGTTTTTTCATACGTCGAATAGATAATGTTTATAACTGTTAGAGGCATAATTTCCTCTCGTCGCACTGTAGCCAAAAATTTTTCACGTGGATGTTACAATGCCCCTTGGGCTGAGAAAAAAAATTAGTATATCTATTGTATATTTTTTTTATCAGTCCATGTAATCCACGTAGATTTGCTACTCTCAAGATGCAAATGTTTAGTTTCAATGTTGTTTTACACATGATAAAATTATAGTTGAATCGAGGACTTTAAATGACTTCAGTGACTGTATTATCTCGGAAATTGCTGCGGGTACTTCCCGGATTAACTTATCCCCCCCCCCCCCTCCCCAACATTTGGGTTCACTGGACTCGGAAAACCGGGAATTAAACCGTCCAAGGGGCTTCAAGAAAATACAGAGACCTACTTTTAACAGTCAGGCTTGACATGATTGTCACAAAATATGCTGGAAAATGCAAATTTATGACTGTTGTAAGCATATGAGATAATGAATGTTTTCTCATGGTGGTATATCATAAAATTTCCAAAGTCACTCATTTATCGAATGTCATAACAATTTGCCGCTGACGTCGTAAGACCGCCCCCGTGTCGAGCCGTTGGGACGCAGACAGGTAGTGGCTGCTGCTGGACCGCCCCCGGCCGAGTCGGTGGGGCGTCGGCTGCCGTCGGCTGCATCGTGGTTTGGATCTGCTGCTGGCTAGAAGTCGCGCTGCAGCAGGTCTTGTTTCTCCTTTCTCACGTCCCTCAGTTTAAGATGGGTACATGAAATGTCAAAATATAAGCATCAGTGACAAGATAATTACTATTCTCATCCAGTGGAAAAGTTTATTAGTGTCCATTCCACTCGCATTCACACGGATGGAATTAGACTGTTTTTGGAGTATGTCCTGTATTTTGACACTGTTCAACACAATGTAGTGATTCACATGTAAGTTTATCACAATATGCATATTTTGAATACTGCACCGTTAATCATACAAGTGTCCGTAGTGTGCCTCGTTTACTTAAGCGGAATGTAAATATTTTCGCGACGCGCTGCGTAGCCAACGTTGCATTATTGTTTTGCCGCGCGGCTGGCTGTACAGTTGTCACATTAAATTTGGCACGCGGAGACGCTTCATATCAAACTACTAAAGGTCATCAGTTCAAATTAATTATTAATACAGTCAACAGTACTCAACGTTCATAGCGTTGTTGCTAACTTTGACACTCCAAGAGCGTTCATAAGGTTACATGATCACAGTTTTTATCACTGTTCATCATTACTCACAATATAAATCACAGTTCTTCACGCGTCCACTAGTTCCTGCGAAACACGTTTCACTGTTCTGATTGCTGTCAGTAGTTTTCCAGAGTACTTAATAGGCAATCTATATGCAAGTGACACTTTTCAAATAATGAGGTCTGGTACACTAGCACGCAAATTCCTATTACCATGACTGAATAACAAAATTTAAAATTTTACACTGTCACATAAACATGAGACAATATAAAACTTTCAGAATCTGCTACATTATCTTGACCATGAGATCATTACTGAACTGTCCAGATAACAGTACTTTTCCATTTTTATTACAGATACATATTTTTACATATTTCTATTTTTTACCTTTTTTATTGGGATTGTTATTTACCATGTTTTTGGGACAGATGTCCATGTTTGGTTTATCTAACTGGAATGTTGCTCATAAGAGCATTTGAAATGACTTTGTAATGAAACCGTGTACGTAAATCAGTACACATTCAGATTTCGCTTCACTAGTGGGGAAAGCAGTTTATTTTATTTTTTTTTTTTCTCAGTCACATAGCTCACACACCACCAACACTCACTACGTGTGTGGGACTACATGACTCGATCTTATGAAAATATTTTTGTTATATCCATTGTTACACACGAACAAATATATTACTTAAGCATTTTAATCATTTCTATCCTATGTAAAGGAAGGTAAAATTCCTCGCATTTAATGCAACAACACTCAAGTGTTTACTAAGTTATTTATCCCTTTTAGAGTAAAAATACATTTATTATAGGGATTCTACTCCTTGTTCAAATAATTCAACAACATTACAGTGTAATACTTGACATAAAAGCTTATAAACTAATACATACATAATATTACCAAGTTATTACTGCTAATTATTTTACCATAAACATTATATTTACAGTTATGGGGTTAGTGCACTTGCACTTCTGATTGGTCCTTTGTATCACTTCGTTTTTCTTAGTCCAGGGGACCGAGTAAGATGCTCTGCAATAGGTCTTGTGCGGATATACTTTCATATTATACTGGTAATCTTTTATGATTCCAGAGCGTTCAGTGAATACTTCGAGATAATAATTCTGTTAATTGTCTGGCCTCTGAAGCATCAATGCAAGTTGCCTCCTGTACTTTCTCTTCTCTTGTTGTGACGATGTCACTCAACGTTGCCGGGTGCATCGTTATTTCGATTTTTGTGACACATCTGTGGGTGCTTATGATCCAACACTAACAACTTCTGTTTGCTGAAAGAAAGTTTCATTTTTCTCATCAGCGGAAGGTTCGCACCAAACTCCCGATTCAGCATTAATGTTATGGGTCGCTGTTGGTACTTAAGTGCACATGTCCCACGGGCGAGATCAATTACAGCTTCCCATTCCCGAAGGAACTCAAGACCCAGAAGCACCGGTACTGACAAGTTATCCATTAGCAGGAACGTGCATAATAAACGATCATTTCCCAACGAAACTTCCACCTGTGTCTGGTATTTTATACTCTGTGCCTTTTTTCCCAATGCCCCTATAACCTTACAATTTGCAACCGGCATATTCGGCAATCTCCTTATCTCCGATACCTTCTTGAAAAACTGCGTGTTCATAACTGATACATCCGCACCTGTGTCAAGCAGAATAGTAGTTGCCACCCATTTACAGCTCCGGTGACACTTGCTTGGATATTTTCCCTTTGTGGCTTATCAGAGACAGCGGGTTCCTGATATAGCTCATCTTCGATCCTGTTGCCATCCTGATACCGTATCATGTTTATTTTTTGTTCCGTCGACCTATTGCCTTCATTGTTGGCCTCGGTCACCTGGCGAAGGCCTACACGGACCGAAATTAGTTTGTTGGCTTCTGAGTGTTTTGTTTTGTTTCCGAACGTACCTCCACTATTCTAACATGTTGTGAGTTTTCAGTCGGAGGAGGTCTGCTTGGATCCCACCACGGTGGATATTGATTGCTTGGTATAGGTATAGCCTGTACATAATTTATTGGCTGACCTGAATTGATAGAATTTTGCTGCGGCTCCCAATGACTTGGCCCTGGCTGTCGCCAATATTCACTGTCACCCCGCATATTTTTAGGCTTGTCTTTATATGGACTGTCTGACCTGTTGTCATTTCGTCTCTTTCGGTTGCTATTGTTATTGTTTGGGTTTTCATTGTGGTACAGCCTCTGATTACCATTCGGTTGTTGGTGTTCTTCGGCCTTTTGATAATTACTGTTATTATTATTAGGATAACCAAAATTTTGGTTGTAGGGATTCCTACTACTATTATTATTATTGTATTTTCCGATACTATAAGCTTTACTTTTATTTTTCTTTGGACTACCTTCACCCCTATTTCCATATTTCCGTTCCATGAATTTTTTCTATTAGGACTATTATTATTGCTGATCACGTCGGATTTTTTTTCTGGCGTCTTCTTTCAATAGATCCAGAGAATCAATTACAGACAGAAATTCTTTCAGATCGGTGTCTGTAACATTCAATAATTTTTCTCTAATATGTATGGGTAATCTAGCTTTTAACACTCGCAATAAGTCTCTGGTGGTTACTGGCTCATCTCAGTACCGGGTCACGTTAATATATTTTTCAAAGTACTTTCTTAAGGAACCTGGCTTCGGATTGTACATTTCTGCATTGTAAACAATTTTACAGAGCCGCTCTTGAGTAGACGCTGACCAGAATTGATCAAGGAACGCCTTCTCAAAGTCGTGGAAAGTCTTGCAAGTTTCTGCTGCATTTAATGCCCAGAGCGACGCATCATCAGAAATATGTGAAACCACAAACTGTATTTTCTGTTCTTCCGACCATGATTTTGGAAGAACACTTTTGAAGTTTCGAATGAAAACTACTGGATGTATGTTTTTCTTGCTTTATTCGTTAAATACACTCCTGGAAATTGAAATAACAACACCGTGAATTCATTGTCCCAGGAAGGGGAAACTTTATTGACACATTCCTGGGGTCAGATACATCAAATGATCACACTGACAGAACCACAGGCACATAGACACAGGCAACAGAGCATGCACAATGTCGGCCCTAGTACAGTGTATATCCACCTTTCGCAGCAATGCAGGCTGCTATTCTCCCATGGAGACGATCGTAGAGATGCTGGATGTAGTCCTGTGGAACGGCTTGCCATGCCATTTCCACCTGGCGCCTCAGTTGGACCAGCGTTCGTGCTGGACGTGCAGACCGCGTGAGACGACGCTTCATCCAGTCCCAAACATGCTCAATGGGGGACAGATCCGGAGATCTTGCTGGCCAGGGTAGTTGACTTACACCTTCTAGAGCACGTTGGGTGGCACGGGATACATGCGGACGTGCATTGTCCTGTTGGAACAGCAAGTTCCCTTGCCGGTCTAGGAATGGTAGAACGATGGGTTCGATGACGGTTTGGATGTACCGTGCACTATTCAGTGTCCCCTCGACGATCATCAGTGGTGTACGGCCAGTGTAGGAGATCGCTCCCCACACCATGATGCCGGGTGTTGGCCCTGTGTGCCTCGGTCGTATGCAGTCCTGATTGTGGCGCTCACCTGCACGGCGCCAAACACGCATACGACCATCATTGGCACCAAGGCAGAAGCGACTCTCATCGCTGAAGACGACACGTCTCCATTCGTCCCTCCATTCACGCCTGTCGCGACACCACTGGAGGCGGGCTGCACGATGTTGGGGCGTGAGCGGAAGACGGCCTAACGGTGTGCGGGACCGTAGCCCAGCTTCATGGAGACGGTTGCGAATGGTCCTCGCCGATACCCCAGGAGCAACAGTGTCCCTAATTTGCTGGGAAGTGGCGGTGCGGTCCCCTACGGCACTGCGTAGGATCCTACGGTCTTGGCGTGCATCCGTGCGTCGCTGCGGTCCGGTCCCAGGTCGACGGGCACGTGCACCTTCCGCCGACCACTGGCGACAACATCGATGTACTGTGGAGACCTCACGCCCCACGTGTTGAGCAATTCGGCGGTACGTCCACCCGGCCTCCCGCATGCCCACTATACGCCCTCGCTCAAAGTCCGTCAACTGCACATACGGTTCACGTCCACGCTGTCGCGGCATGCTACCAGTGTTAAAGACTGCGATGGAGCTCCGTATGCCACGGCAAACTGGCTGACACTGACGGCGGCGGTGCACAAATGCTGCACAGCTAGCGCCATTCGACGGCCAACATCGCGGTTCCTGGTGTGTCCGCTGTGCCGTGCGTGTGATCATTGCTTGTACAGCCCTCTCGCAGTGTCCGGAGCAAGTATGGTGGGTCTGACACACCGGTGTCAATGTGTTCTTTTTTCCATTTCCAGGAGTGTATTTGAAACTGTCTATGCTTAATCAGGCTTTCTTCATGCATCAAAGTAGTTAAGTGCATGGTATTGCTATCATTCGCAGGTGGTGTGGTTACTTTATTACAAGTACATTCTACTCCACTACTATTGTTCCTTGGTGTCACATATTGCTCTGGTAATATCGGTTGATTACCAAAATTTGGTCTTCCTTGTGGTGCACTAATATTCGCCGCCAGATTGTCTGCGATCTTTTGCCTGTCAGTACCAGTGCTGTTATTACTGCATACTGTCAGATTTTCAAAGTATTGATTTTCAGAGCTCAGCACCCTGGCTACTTCTGTTCGGACTTGCTTTCGGATTTCCGAGAGAATGTCCTCCTGCATTGTTTCCACAGCGGTAGCCAAGGCTTTGAATTGGTTCTCTAGTCTATCTACTTCAGTTTGAAGACTATTGACCTGAACTGGATTGTTTGTTAACGGTTCAATAGTGGTTTTTACTGCATCGATCTCCTCATTAAAATGGGTAGTAATAGCATTATCACGATCGACCAGCACTTGATTTATCCTACGGACAGTTTCTTTATCTCTTTCCAGAAAAATATTGTTTATATTTTCCATAAATTTCTTTTCCTTTTCTTGCTCCCTGAGCTCCTGTTGCTGTTTTTCTATAAGCTTTTCCTGTCTACGTTTTTCCTTTTCCTGCTGACGTTGTTTTTCACGCTCCTGCTCTTTAATAGTAAACTTCTCAAATAATGCTGTTAGCATATCCTGTATGGACATAGCTTGAGCATTGCTAACTTCTGCCCCTTGACCAGAAGAAATATTGTCATTAATTCCTAACTGGTTGAATCCAGGAGTGTCAGTTTGTTTTGGCAACTCCTCAGATTTACTATCACTCGGGAATCAGATTCTAAATTATCATTCATAATTAAATTTTCTAATAATTCGACAGAAATATGGGTGGATTGTTCTACCTGAGACTCTGATGTCATCTCTGCATCAGTATTCTCATTCGGTTTACTTTTCTTTTGTTTAATCATTCTATCACCAATATAGCACAACAAATATATAAATCACTAACAAGCACCAACTGACACAAAAAATCTTATAGCTAACACATATACACAAATAACACTTAAAATATTATTCTCGCAGCCAGAATACTCAATTATTACTACTTATGGCTGGAGGTATTGACATGCCGCGATGGTACGGGACTACAAGTCCCACCGCCACACCTTCACCTGCCCATGTTAGGCAATAAATTCTGCCTGACTCATGTAGTACTATCACCGTCAGAGGGTGGTACGGGACTACAAGTCCCACCACCACACCTCCAAAGTGAATTGCAGTGACGCAGTCACTGCACAGTGGAAATTTACTGGCTCACCAACACAGTTAGACCGCAATAGACCGGTGATGCTGTATTGTAACATATCACCCCGGACTACAAGTCCATTAAAAAAAAAAAAAAAAAAAAAAAAAAAAAAACATGCCGCGACTGTTATTGGTGTGCTGCTCTGCAATTACAGAATATGCACGTCTGTTCTTACTTGTATTAATTGAGAGGGGTGGACTGCAAATTTCGGTAGGAAGATGTCAGTGCTTGTGAAACAAATAAACAAACAATGATTAATAGTTAGTTTTCGTACTCCTTACCTGTAATAGATCACAATTTCAATTATTGAAATGAATAAATGTGCACTGGTGGCCGCCAGTGTGGCGTTCGCTGTGCTATTCAGTGGTTTGGTATTTAACTAATTTGTAAATGGAAATGGTAATCTTATTTTATTACATTGAGTAATTACTAAACATTTTTTCTCCCGGCTAAAGATTTGATCAAGTTGCTAAAGAACTCCAAGTTAACGTCGTGTTAAAGTGTTGTCTGTAAGTTGTGTAAGTGTCAGTAAATCACAGTTCATACAACAGATTCTATACAACTATTGATTAAGATGGAAGGCGTTATCTTCAGCAAAATGATCATTAAAACCACCGAATATCAGCCGCGCACAACACTGACGTATGTTACCTGAAACAATATTCTTCGCAACTCGTGCGTAATTAATTTTGGCTCTATACATCAGCTAGAAAAGTTTGTTATAACGTTCGTGCTACGAGCATTGTTTTTTTAGAAACAATCTGATTCGAATTATTTTCATTAAAATGAGTTCGGGACCCCCGGTGCACATTTATTTTTACACATTTGTATCACCTTCGACATTTCTTCTGCAGAATTGCGTAATTTAAATTTGAATTTGCCGCTGAGATAATTGTTAAGATGGCGGCAGACAATTGATAGAGACTTTCTATTGTTAGACCAAATAAGTAAGTATTTGAAATGATTATTAAATTCTATAAACTATACTTTCATATTGTGCACTATTTAGATCTCATCAAGCAAACATTTGATTTGTTTCTAAGGAAAACACAGACAAAAACGCGATACAAATCGCTGTCATCAATGGCTGCGCTCCTTGCAGCGGAAAGAAATAATTAACACAGACAATGCTTACTGAGAGAGGAATTAAAGTCACAAATAATTATTCACTCATATTTATAATAAAAATGAACTCTATTTTCAAGTAATAATTAACAAATAATTACAATTTCTTAACAGACCTCAGTTTGATATGCGCCCGCAACTGATAAAAGCCAACCAACAAAAGGTAAAAACAAAGGAAGACAAAGACAGATCATAAAAGCAATTTACAATCATCATTGTCTTTGTATGATACACATCGATATGTCCAATTATACCGTAGAATATTATATAAATAATTAATATTTATAAGTTTTCACTGTTTTTTCATACGTCGAATAGATAATGTTTATAACTGTTAGAGGCATAATTTCCTCTCGTCGCACTGTAGCCAAAAATTTATCACGTGGATGTTACACTATTTAATTATATCACACGTCCTACTATGTTGAACAATATCAAACATTCATGAACTCTGAGTGATTTACAATGGCATTTGACCGAAACTGGAACTTTGGATGGTTTACGAATTACAGTGTCTTAAAAACAACTTTCCGTTACAATCGTTACTAAAATTCAAGTCTCTCTGAACAATTTCGGTGTATCGCTGTAGGACTACAGAACAGGTTTATAATATATTTTCTTCTTCATCTTGCGTGAATGCTAACTGTGCAGCAGCACCTTCTTGTGTCCTAGAATGGCAGCACTTTACGGAAATAAGCTTTGACATCAGGGTAAACTCTGCTCTCAGCCAGTTGTAGTCTCATCGAAGGAACACACGATTTGCACCCACCGTGCGGATTGTTCGTTGCTCAGCCACTCCTGAAAGTGCAGTTTTCACCGCAACAGACCATGGGGGACGAACAGGCATCGATGAGGATACGGAGCTACTCTGTAAATTGGTTTTGCGCTCAAATCTGGCAGAAAATGGACCACTGGCAGTTTCACATTTGTTTCCTCGTCGATATGAAGCAAAGAAATACTTAAGCCTCAACCGATAGTTATCCTCATTTAAATGCAGATATTGTTCTGTCAGTAGATGATGGGAACACTAATGTTGTTATGAGTAAAGAGGATTATCGAAGTAAAAGTGTGAGTCTTTTAAAGTCAGGAGAGTACCAATGCTAACAAAAGATCCTACAGCCGGTGTTCTACAGAAGACTAATAGTCCGATTAATTTTTTTACTTCAGTTCAAGAAGAAGATAAAAGAGCCTCATTGAATCTGTTCCGGCCTACCAAAAACTTACAAAACTGAGCTTTCCCTGAGACCCATTTTTAGTAACACGAAAACATCCACGTATAAGAATAATTTTTGAAACAAGATGGAAGGGAAATGGAAATATCTACACTGATCAGTATAGAGTAATTTATATTGATGGTGAGAAAACAGGACATCATGGAATGGCAGCTTTAAGGTGATTCGATGAACGTTTTGCCAGGCACTTAATTGTGAAGTGTTGAGGGTAGATGTAGATTAGATATAGATTCTCGATGGGAAAGTGCTGGCAAAGAAAGGAAGAGGACGGCCTAGGATGAAGTATATGGAAAGCATAGAGAATGGGATCGGGTGTGACAATTACATGGAAATGAAACGGTGGAAGAGAGTGGTTGGACCGACAAGGCATTAGCCTTTGGAATATGAATTATGTATCAAAATAATAACAAGATATCTGGCAACTCATTTACAACATATATTTGGGAAAACTGAGTCATACATAAAAAAAACTCACGTCATTTCAGAGAGAAATTTGAAGGGCTAACTTTGAAACCTGATATGTACTTGTAAGCTCTGAAATATTGTGTCGATTTTCAATCATTCCGGCAAATGAAATCATGATCTACTGCAGGTATTTTCCCATGGGATTTGGCTGCCCTTTTTAGAAATTTCAGCACTTCCAGTCAGTTCCAGTGGGGAAAGAAATTCCGTGAGTAAGTCAATGGTATTGCAACGGATCATCCGAGCTCTAATTTTTGTACAGAAGAAGTCGAATAATCAGCTCTAGAAAAAGCAAATGCGAAACCATGTCGATGGTATCGGTTTGTGGAGAGGCTTAGAAGAAATTTTTTATACCTAAATAATATACGTAAATTCAGAAATCTTGTTTACCATCGAAGTGGAAAATGGCAACGATATATCGTTCTTGGAAGTTTTGGTTATGAGGCACACTTATGACAGGGAAGTCACGCGTATAGACAAATATTTACATAAGAACAACTATCAAACACACCGAAAAAGCGACGCCGCTACAAGCCATGTTGACAGAGCCAGAAGAATTTGAACAGCGGAGCATCTCCACGTCAAATTAAAGCACCCAAAACAGGTTTCCCAAAAAAATTACTATTCAAGAAAAGTAGGCCAAATGACAAGGATGAAAGATCAAGACGGTAGAACACGGATTGCCTCCCTTTCAATAACATCGCTACTGATCAGATCGGTGAATTTTACGGCAGCAGGACACCAGAGAGGTTTTTGGACCAACAATGAAAATATGTCAATCCCTCAGACCTGTGAAGGATAAATGCCATGTCGGCTTGTGGGCTATATAAGACCTAATTTACTTGTTCTAAGATCTATAATCGAACTACAAATGGAAGCATAAAGACTCTTCTGGAGGAACACGGAAGTTTTAAAGTCTTTGTCGACTAAGGAAACTGAAAAATCAGCTGTACCAAAGCATGGTCTTCAGCAGGAAACCATGAAGTGAAGTTTCAGAAACCAAGATTTTATCTACAACTAGCCTGTGTCCTCCTCCCCTTCACTCTGTCCGTCTCCTCCCACTCTCCATCCCTCTCCTCCTACCCCTCTCTTTGTCCATCTGCTCCTTCGCCACCTCCTCCTCCCCCTCTATCTTCTCCCTCCACCTCATCTCACCAGTGCTTCCCTCTCCCCTGATTCTGAACATCACCTCCTCCCCCCTATCTGTCTCCTCCTCCCCCTCCCTCTGCCCATATCCCCCGGCTCCCTTCCCTCTGTCCATCACCTTCTCCTCCCTCTCTCTGTCCTTCTCTCCTCTCTCTCTCTCTCTATTCATTTTGCCCTCCCCCTCTCTATGTCCATTTGCTCCTACCCCCTTCTCTAAACGTCATCACCATCCCAACAGAAGGTTGCTGGTTCTCACATTCACAGTACTACTTTACAAATAGTAAGTAGTACGTATAACAAATTTGGTTTAAATCGATCCAGGAAGAGCTTTCTCTGTGTATGTACGTGTGACATATATTTAACATATCTCACACACATTTGTACACATAGTTCAGCCGTATTTCTAGCGAATTTCGCCCGGAAGTTTCGTTTTCACACAACTGAATGTTTACGACGTCGTATCTTCTGAACTGTTACTTGTGCAATGGTATAATTTTGAAAGTATATTCAGCGGTGTATGTGGGTACTGTCTGCGAAATCTACTGTGAATTTTCCACTGTTAGTAGGAAACAGATAATAAATTTAAACGTCAGGAATTATGCAGGAGTTTTATACGCATCTCGGTGTTTATGATTTCATATCTCCTGAACTATGTTTCATACAATGATATAATTTTGCAGGTACGTTCAATGCTATACATAAATGCTGATGCAAAATGTTTCACGAATACAACTGGTAGTAAAGATGTAATAAATTAAAACGCCAAGCTTGATGCGACAGTTTTACTGCATGAACAGTGAAAATATAGTAGGCGTTAAACTTTTATTCTTTCATCATTTAGAGAGGATTTCACGGAAAGAAGCTTCTTAAACATCTGAAATAATGTGTAAAGTTTGTTGTGAGGCACTAAGTGCTCTTATTCTCGAAAACCGGATGAATACAATCCGGGTATTCGAGCGATGTGGGCTATATTCAAAAAATGGTTCAAATGGCTCTGAGCACTATGGGACTTAACATCTGAGGTCATCAGTCCCCTAGAACTTAGAACTACTTAAACATAATTAACCTAAGGACATCACACACATCCATGCCCGAGGCAGGATTCGAACCTGCGACCGTAGCGGTCGCGCAGTTCCAGACTGAAGCGCCTAGAACCACTTGGCCACAACGGCCGGCTGGACAATATTTCTTTGTCACTCCCACCCCCATTCCGTTGTTAGGTTGGTAGTTCTTACCCCACCCCCCACCCCCCACCTAACAGTCACTCTTTCCAAATTGTAAGTGATATGGGTACTAAGTTTGGTTGAAATAGATCCGTTTGTTTAGGAGGCGATGTGTAACATACTTATATACATACAAATATACATACATGCATTATTATAAAATGTACGACACGAACTATTATTCATGGCTTTATAGACAAGCCATCAAAATATATAAACATATGGACGTTTATAACAGAAATGAAGAAGACAAGAAACTTAATTGTGTACGGACAGTAGCCCTACAGAATCGACTGATAAGTTCTACGTATTTTTTAGGTTAATTTCTTTCCTCGGATCATACCCCTTTTTCACGATATTTATACCGCTCTTCATGTCCGATCGTCTGTCGGCAAGACTCAGCGGTACCACGAGAGCATATGCAGGCGTCCAACTCAGCTCTGGACGAAACTTTAGGAAAAAAATTTTATATAAATTACAAAGTGCAACAGTAAGTCGTCCTTGTTTATATTTTATTACACCAATCCAGATTTCGGCTAGTGGCTAGCCATTCTCAGTGCACTATTTTCTATTCTCGACGCATGTAACACAAAGTATTCAAAGAAATGTGACTGATGCCGAACAACAGGGACTTGCATGCATCGAGAATAGAAAATAGTGCATTGAGAATGGCTAGCCACTGGCCAACATTTGGATTTGTGTAATAAAATCTGAAAAAGGACGACTGATTGCTGCACTCTATAATTTATAAGCCACATAACAGTCGCTGAGTGCTCCCACTTTCCGAATGGAAGGTAACCTGATAAAAATTTTCATGTATGACTACACTCCTGGAAATGGAAAAAAGAACACATTGACACCGGTGTGTCAGACCCACCATACTTGCTCCGGACACTGCGAGAGGGCTGTACAAGCAATGATCACACGCACGGCACAGCGGACACACCAGGAACCGCGGTGTTGGCCGTCGAATGGCGCTAGCTGCGCAGCATTTGTGCACCGCCGCCGTCAGTGTCAGCCAGTTTGCCGTGGCATACGGAGCTCCATCGCAGTCTTTAACACTGGTAGCATGCCGCGACAGCGTGGACGTGAACCGTATGTGCAGTTGACGGACTTTGAGCGAGGGCGTATAGTGGGCATGCGGGAGGCCGGGTGGACGTACCGCCGAATTGCTCAACACGTGGGGCGTGAGGTCTCCACAGTACATCGATGTTGTCGCCAGTGGTCGGCGGAAGGTGCACGTGCCCGTCGACCTGGGACCGGACCGCAGCGACGCACGGATGCACGCCAAGACCGTAGGATCCTACGCAGTGCCGTAGGGGACCGCACCGCCACTTCCCAGCAAATTAGGGACACTGTTGCTCCTGGGGTATCGGCGAGGACCATTCGCAACCGTCTCCATGAAGCTGGGCTACGGTCCCGCACACCGTTAGGCCGTCTTCCGCTCACGCCCCAACATCGTGCAGCCCGCCTCCAGTGGTGTCGCGACAGGCGTGAATGGAGGGACGAATGGAGACGTGTCGTCTTCAGCGATGAGAGTCGCTTCTGCCTTGGTGCCAATGATGGTCGTATGCGTGTTTGGCGCCGTGCATGTGAGCGCCACAATCAGGACTGCATACGACCGAGGCACACAGGGCCAACACCCGGCATCATGGTGTGGGGAGCGATCTCCTACACTGGCCGTACACCACTGGTGATCGTCGAGGGGACACTGAATAGTGCACGGTACATCCAAACCGTCATCGAACCCATCGTTCTACCATTCCTAGACCGGCAAGGGAACTTGCTGTTCCAACAGGACAATGCACGTCCGCATGTATCCCGTGCCACCCAACGTGCTCTAGAAGGTGTAAGTCAACTACCCTGGCCAGCAAGATCTCCGGATCTGTCCCCCATTGAGCATGTTTGGGACTGGATGAAGCGTCGTCTCACGCGGTCTGCACGTCCAGCACGAACGCTGGTCCAACTGAGGCGCCAGGTGGAAATGGCATGGCAAGCCGTTCCACAGGACTACATCCAGCATCTCTACGATCGTCTCCATGGGAGAATAGCAGCCTGCATTGCTGCGAAAGGTGGATATACACTGTACTAGTGCCGACATTGTGCATGCTCTGTTGCCTGTGTCTATGTGCCTGTGGTTCTGTCAGTGTGATCATGTGATGTATCTGACCCCAGGAATGTGTTAATAAAGTTTCCCCTTCCTGGGACAATGAATTCACGGTGTTCTTATTTCAATTTCCAGGAGTGTATTATACTATGCGAAAGATTCACCAGCAAATACAACCAGGTTTACCGCTTTAACCACATACTCGTGAAAATAAAACCTCCTTTTAACTATTACCAACTCGGTGTTGTCATATCCCACATCATTATTCCAGCCTTTAAAAAGGTATGGATCTCGAAAATCGCTGCTACCATGGCACTACACCAGGTCCTCTGCGGACCCATTGGCATCGATCTCCCGCCACAAATAGAAGTGAGACTCATCGCTGAACACCACAGAACGCCACTCAGAGCCTTAGTTGCCTCTTACTCTACATCTGCATGTCTCTGTTGTCTGTGGCATGTTATCAGTGGCAGACGACCCGTCGCAATTCGAGACTGTCCGTATCCTCTGCATGAATTTCAGCTGTTGTCATTCCTCCATCTTTCAGAGACAAACGAACAAACCTACGATCTTCCCGTGAAGTAGTCATTCGCAAAGAATCCTTACCTACTCTTTTTGCTACATTGTTGTCCCGAGTCTATCTGATCACCACCTCGCAGCAGTCAGCAAATTACAGCCAATATATGTGCGGTCTGTTGTTATGATCTACACACACACAGCAAACCACTATAAGGTGCGTGGTGGTGGGTACCCTTACTACTATCAGTCTTTTCCTTTCCTGTCCCACTTGCAAACAGAGCGAGGGAAATACAGCTGTTTGAATGCCCCCGTATGAGCCCTAATTTCTCTTAGTTCATCTTCGTTGTCCTTACGCGAAATGTACGTTGGCGGCAGTAGACTCGTTTTCCAGTCAGCTACAGATAGCGGTTCTCTAAATTTTCTCAGCAGTGTCCGTCGAAGAGAACATCGCCTTCCCTCCAGGGATTCCCATTTAAGTTCACGAAGCATATCCGTAACGCTTACGTGTTGTTCGAACCTACTGGCAACAAATGTAGCAACTCGCCTGTGAATTGTTTCCATTTTTGCCTTTAATCTGACCTGATGTCTAGATGTGGTCTCCTTTACAGGTGAACCACACTTTCCTAAAATTCTTCCGATAAACTGAGAGTGTGATACGCCCTGCTAAACCCGCAGGACAGGAACTGTGGAAAGGGGCCAAAATGAGCGGCTGTCAGTTACACTCTAACACATATAACCTTATTTATTTGACCAAACATTTCAGTACAAATTCTTGAACTGAATACGCCACTCTATCTTATGCATTAATGGCGCAACCAATTTAATTTAAAAAAAACGGCTAAAAGCAATTAACTAAAAATTCAGACGCCAAAAACAATATTTAGCAGGCAGATGGCCTCACGTTAAGTAAGTTCTATTGTTTGGCTGAAGACCCAAACAATCTAACACTTGAAAAGTAAGGAGCTTTAATTTTAAAGCGGCTGAAGGCCCCGTGACTTAAAACACCACTAAAAACAATTCAACTTTAATTCAAAACCTTCGGCTATGAGCCATACAGAAACACACAACAGAAAATAAGAAAGGTAGTGCAGCTAACGGCGCTGAGAAGTTTCGAGGGTCGGCCAGCACTTGAAATACTAACGTTCACTTAGGTGAGATAGGCAATCGGCCCAACCATTCTCGATCCAACGACAACCCAACCAACAGGCAGTCAATGGACCCACCGACAAGGTAACTTGCGATCCACTCTACCAGCACACAACCGGGAGTTCAATGCAAACGTAAAAGGCGTGTACGTCCACAATCAAGCATACATTAAGCTGTCGAACAACACACCGTGCTGGACAGTGACAACACGTTGAGGAAAGGACACTGCCTAAATTTACGTCAACAGCCAGGGCAGGTAACCGGAACGTTAACAGCGAGAAGACAGAAAATTTCGCTGGTGCACTTCAATTGCAAGTAACTAAATACAGCTAGACTCCACCGGACGGTGGCTAAAGCTTCACCAACTCGAACACACACGTTGTTGCTCGCGGAAAATGTCCCAACAGCCAACAACGAGTACAAAACAGCACAGTGTCAAGAGTCTTGACTTGCTGGTAAATTAAATCCAAACTCAACTTTCGTGTCCAGGGTCGGTGAGCCACGGACGTCGTAGCAATGGGAACAGCCCCACACACTCCGACACTGTGCAGAGACCACCAGCGGGCCCGACTAAACCAAGCCCTGTGGAGATTTCCTCGCTGCTCCACGCCAACCCACCGACTCCACACATCAGCAAGTTGATAGCACTAAAATAACTGAGCAGTCGACATCACAAACTACACACAGTTTCACCAACACTTGCACGAAGGACTAGACAATACTAACGGCAGCGACTGTGCAATAACAAGGACGAATCACGAGTTGGCACACGCAGGCAACCCATAAGCGATTGCCGGCCAACATACACGTCGTCCGACAATACGACCAACCGACGTCCTACCAAGGTGGTCCACACTCATGTGATACGCATCGGCAAGAGTCGGGCGAGTCATGGCTGTCCGGACCTCACTGCAGCCGCACCCCGACTGAACTTCTGCCGCGTCCTAAGTCAAACACTGCCAGGTCCGAACTGCACTGCTAGCGCCTCCCAACTCACTGCCAGATCCGAACTAACCCCGAACACACGACAACCGGGAAGTAATAGCAGTCAGCAAAGATAATACGCCAGGGGTTATATCGATAAGCACCACTGCTGCCTTTCGCGGGCAGGCTAGGCGGCAACTCTGTGACACCAGTAATTGAAATTAACATAACGAGGTGATAGTACAGTAAAAACAGGATGTTAAATGAGATATGGCACGAACACAAGCCACGCATGGCTCAGAGTGTAAATTAAAGGGGGTCACTGCTGTAAGCGGGACATTACGCGGAATCGGCAGCGACGACCGAAAAAGTGTACCAGACCAGGACTCGAACCCGGGATCTTCTGCTTACTAGACACGTGTCTTTCGACATGTCCGAGAGAACAGACACCACGCAGTTATATAAATGAAACGCCTAGCTGGGCACTGGATCCACCTTCTTCAGTGCGGATGAACAAATACGTCCGATCTCCTGTCGGAATCTCAGAGTGGCGAACATGGAGTCAAGGCACAGCGACTGCGGATAGGGGGCGCTCGGTGGGAATGTGGATCAGCCGTGAGGCGTGCCGAGGTAGTCGGCGCTGTTGCGACAACGCTTTGTTCCGGGTGGCGCAGTGGTTGACGCACCTGCCTAGTAAGCAGGAAATCTCGGGTTCGAATACCGGTACCGTACACAGTTTCACTCATCGCCTCTCATTCCGCGTAAGGTCCCGCTGCAGCTGACAGCAGTGATCCTCTCTGATTTACACATAACGTTTCACAGCGGCGGATTCTGCGTAGCGTCTGTACTTTCGAGCATGTCCGAAGGAACAGACACAATGCAATCATAAAAGCTAAGTCTTCCCTACTACAGTCCTCACATGCCTCATTCCATTTCATGTTGGTTTGTAACGTTACCCCTAAATAATCGCTGTAACTGTGTCAAGCAGCATACTTATAATGCTGCGTTCAAACTTTACGAGTTTGTTTTTCCTATTCATCCACATTAACTTCCACTTTCTACATTTAGACCACCAGCTACAAATTTTCTATAGGTCGTCTTTTACCCTCTTACACTCACTTGACGGCCGGCCGCGGTGGCCGTGCGGTTCTGGCGCTGCAGTCCGGAACCGCGGGACTGCTACGGTCGCAGGTTCGAATCCTGCCTCGGGCATGGGCGTGTGTGATGTCCTTAGTTAGGTTTAAGTAGTTCTAAGTTCTAGGGGACTGATGACTAAGATGTTAAGTCCCATAGTGCTCAGAGCCATTTGAACACTCACTTGACGACACCTTCCCTCACACGCAGCACCAACAGCAAACAGCCTCTGATTGCTGCTCACCCTATCCGCCAGATCATTTATGTGTATAGAAAATAACAGCGATCCTATCACATTTCATTGGGGCACTCCTAACAATACCCTTGTCTCTGATGAACACTTGCCGTCGACTGCAACGTACGGGTTACGTTGCTTAAGAGATCTTCCAGCCACTCGCATATCTGAGAACCTATTCCGTACGCTCGTATCACTCTGCGGTGGTGAACCGTCTCAAATGCTTTTCGCACATCAATGAATATGGAATTTGCATGTTGTCCTTCATTCGTGGTTCGCAAGACACCATGTGAGAAAAGGACATGCTCAGTTTCGCAAGAGCGATGCATTCTAAAACCGAAGCTTTCCCTCTCAAGTAAATTTATTCTATTCGAGTGTGGTAAGCAATTATGCAGCAGACCGATGCTGAGGATACTTTTTTTTTTTTACTCTGCTTATACACAGAAGTCACCTACACTTTCTTCCAGTTGCTTGGGTCGTAGCGTTGGGCTAGAGATTCGCGATGAATGTAAGGGGCCAGTGCACCAAAATACTGGCTGGAAAACCGGCGACTTATTTGTTTTCAACTTTTTCTGTTGCTTCTCTACGCCAGGGATGACTACTTACATGTCATCCATCCGGTAGACTGTGCGATGGTCAAACTACGGGTACGATTCCCCTGCAAGGATGATTTATTAAAATGAAATTTAAGATTTCCTTCAGCTATCGTCTGCTGCCATATCAGACTGGTCAACGAGTGACTGGATAGAAACCTTAGAGGCCCTTGGCAGTTTTACGTAGAACCAGAAATTTTTCTCATTCTGCGAAAGATTTCTTTTAATGCGCGTCTTACTGATATGGGTCTAGGGGTAGCGTTTTTTACTACTAATAAAAACGTCCTCTATCTCAGGTCGAACCCAGCCATTTCTTAGATTTTGAATAAAAATAAACAGCAATGGCGACTGAAGACTTCCAGCGTAAGAAGATTATCCTCATTCTGCCAAAGACCTTCTCAACAGGATGGGAAAGTACCCCAAAAAGAATCAGCAATGAGCAACGGCACGAGGACGCTGAAGGCAATGGAAACAACTGAATTAAAGACAATTAATGTGTTTTTACATGACATGTAGCCTGTAACTGAAAAGATGTCAGGATTATTTCTCGAATAACCAACGAAAGGATAACGTTCTACGAGTCGAGGTATGGAATGTCAGAAGTTTGAACTTGGTAGGGAAGCTAGAATATTCGAAAAGGAAAATGCAAGGCTAGGGCATCAGTGAAGTGAAATAGAGAGAAGACAAGAATTTCTGGTCATATGAGTACAGGGTAATATCAACAGCAGCAGAAAATAGTATAACGGGAGTAGGATTCGTTATGAATAGAAAGGCAGGACAGAGAGTGAATTATTGTGAAAAGTCCAGTGACAAGGTTGTTTTAATCAGAATCGACAACAAGCAAAAATCTACAACAATAGTTGAGTTATACGGGCCGAAGTCACAAGCAGAAGATGAAGAAATAGAGAAAGTATAAGAGGATACTGAACTAGTAATTCAGTACGTAAAGAGAAACAAAAATCTAACAGTCATTGGGAATTGGTATGCGCGCTGTAGGGGAAGGAGCAGGAGAAACGGTTACGGGAGAATACGGGCTTGGTCGTAGAAATGAGACAGGAGAAAACTAATTGAGTTGTACAATAAATTTTAAATGTTAATAGCGAATACTCTGTTCGAGAATCACAAAAGGTTCAGGTATGTTTGGAAAATCCCGGGAGATACGGAAAGATCTCAGTTATACTACCATGGTCAGGTAGAGATTCCGAAATCAGGTATTGGATTGTAAGTCGTACCCAGGGACACATATAAACGAAGGTCACAATTTACTTCTGACGAAGAATGGGTTGAACTTTAAGAGGCCAGCAGGAAGATTCAGAGTGCAAAGAAGTGGGATACGGAAGTACTAAGGAAAGAAGAGATCCGCTTTAAGTTCAGTAGACAGATCAGTTGAAGAGGAATGGACATTTCCAAAACGGCAATTACAGAAGTCGGAGAGGAAGACGTAAGTACAAGGAAGGTAACTGCGAAGAAACAATGGGTAACAGAAGAGGTACTTCAACTGATCGACGAAATAACGAAGTACAAAAGTGTTTAGGGAAGTTCAGGACTACAGGAATACAAGTCAATTGCGAATGAAATAAACAGGAAATGCAGAGGAGCTAAGTTGAAATGGCTACATGAAAAATGTAAAGAAATGGAGAAATAAATGATCTGCGGAAGGATTGAGTCAGCATATAGAAAAGTCAAAACAACCGTCACTGAAATTAAAATTATGTGCGTTAACATTAAGAGTGCAAAGGGGTTTCCACTGTTAAATTCAGAGGAGAGAGAGGATAGGTGGTAGAGTACATCGAGGGCCTCTATCAGGGGGAACATTTACCTGATGACGTGATACAAGAAGAAACAAGACTCGATGTGGGAGAGATAGAGGATCCTTCATTAGAATCAGAATTTAAAAGAACTTTGGAAGACTTAAAATCAAACAAGGCAGACGAGAAAGATAACATTCATTCTGAATTTCTAAAATCGTTGAAGGAAGTGGCAACAAAATGATTATTCACGATGTGATTCTTCAATTTCTCCAGGCGTATTTTATGACGAAATAAATCTCGGGTGAACAGCCTGTTATGAGGGGTTTCCACTGTTAAATTCAGAGGAGAGAGAGGATAGGTGGTAGAGTACATCGAGGGCCTCTATCAGGGGGAACATTTACCTGATGACGTGATACAAGAAGAAACAAGACTCGATGTGGGAGAGATATTTCGTCATTATTCACGTTGGTGTGTAGAACTCACGAGACGGGTGATATACCATCAGACTTTCGAAATTCCCATGATTTCAAAAGCCGACAAGAGCGAGAATTATTGCGCAGTCAACTTGACAGCTCATGCATCCAAGTTGCTGACAAGAACCATATACTGAGGAATGCAAAAGAATATTGAGGATCTGTTAGATGACAGTCAGTCTGGCTGTATCAAAAGTAAAAGCACCAGTGCTCTGACGACGCGAGTTGATAATAGAAGCAAGACTGACGAAAACGTTTATAGAATCTGTCGCTCCGGTACAAGATGTTGTAAATCCCTAGTAAAATAGGAGTAAGCTATAGGGAAAGACGGATAATATGTAATATGTACAAGAACCAAGAGGGAAGAATAAGAGGGAAGTGCTCGGATTAAAATGGTGTAAGACAGGCCTTTCTCCTCTGCTGCTCAGTCTACGCTCCGAAGAAGCAACGACGGAAATAAAAAAAAGATTCAAGACTGGGACTAAAATTCATGGTTAAGATTCGCTGGTGACATTGCTATCCTCAGTGAACGTGAAGAAGAATTGCGCAGTCTGTTGTGAACAGTCTAATGAGTAGAGAATATGGATTAACAGTATATCGAAGAAAGACGAAAGTATTGAGAAATAGCAGAAATAAAAGCAGCGAGAAACTTATCATAATTGGTAATCACGAAGTAGATCAAGTTAAGAAATTCTGCTAACTAGGCAGCAAAATAACCCATGTCGGACAGAGGAGGGAGGACATAAAAATCAGAGTAGCACAGGCAAAACGGGAATCTCTGGCCAATAGAATTTTACTAATATCAAACATACGTTTTAATTTGAGAAAGAAATTTCTGAGAATGTACGTTTGGAGTACAGCATTTTATAGCAGTGAGGCATGGGACTTGGGAAAGCCGTAACAGAAGAGAGTCAAAGCCTTTGAAATGTGATCCCAAAAGAGAATGTTGCAAATTAGGTGGACTGATAAGGTAAGTAATGAGGAGATTCTCCGGCAAGTAATATTTCGAAAACACTGACTAGAAGAAGGGACAGAATGATAACACTCCTGTTAACACAACACGGAATAATTTCCATGGTAGCAGAAGAAGCTGTAAAGGGTAAAAACTGTAGGGGAGAACAAAGGTCGGAATACATCCAACAAATAATGGATGACGCAGGTTGCAAGTGATACTCTGAGATGAGAAGGTTAGCACAGGAGAGGAATTCGTGGCGGGCTGAATCAAACCGGTACTCTGAATGACAAATAGGACTTAGTGCTACTGCACTACTTCCCTTTTCCTCGTCATTTAATTGACACACATTTATCCGTGGACAATATTACAGCAGTAAAATCCATCATTTCGTTCTATTCTTCTCTCTGATCTTGAACGTTATGTTCATGGCATGAACTATGTCGAACTTACGAGTTTCAGAAGTGTCTAACAAATACTAGCGTTATCCTCTGAGATATAAAACAACAAAAAACAACAAATACGATCGTTCGTGACTATATGTCTGCCGCCATTACCTAGCCATCAGTTTGTTTGAAAGCCACAAGAAAGGTCCAAGATCCGTCACCGGTAGCGATAAAGAGCTTGAAAGGAATGAAGTGTTACCCATTCAACTTCTTATTCGATTACCGCTGATGCACTGGAAAGCGAAGAAGCGTTCCTGATTTCGATGCGAAATTAACAGTCGGAACAGGTGGCCCTCGAACATTGTTATCCCAGGAGAGATGTGTTCTGAACACGTGCCCCACGAACACGATCGTAACTATTATGGTACCTTAGCCTTATGGTGAGGGAACAGTCGGTTGACAGTATAATGTAGTATATGACGAAAATACCAGAAAAACCATTTTCATTTTAAATAGGAAATATGTAACTGTTAGAACCTTTATGGATGAGCTCTCCGTTGAATGAAGAACCAGAAAATATAAAGAACTATGAATTCTGTGTGGATGTCAAAAAGTACCTTTATTTTACCTGACTCTCAGAGTTAAACTGCGTGTCAAATTGTTAAAGATTATCTTCGAATTCAGAGTATTCTATGAGCTACGTGCTGCCGGCCGCTGTGGTCGAGCGGTTCTAGGCGCTTCAGTCCGGAACCGCGCTGCTGCTACGGTCGCAGGCTCGAAACCTGCCTCGGGCATGGATGTGTGTGTTATCCTTAGCTTAGTTAGATTTAAGTTGTTCCAAGTCTAGGGGACTGATGACCTCAGATGTTAAGTCCCTTAGTGCTTAGAGCCATTTGAACAATTTGAACTACGTGCTAATGTACAGGGTGATTCAAAAAGAATACCACAACTTTAAAAATGTGTATTTAATGAAAGAAACATAATATAACCTTCTGTTATACATCATTACAAAGAGTATTCAAAAAGGTTTTTTTTTCACTCAAAAACAAGTTCAGAGATGTTCAATATGGCCCCCTCCAGACACTCGAGCAATATCAACCCGATACTCCAACTCGTTCCACACTCTCTGTAGCATATCAGGCGTAACGGTTTGGATATCTGCTGTTATTTCTCGTTTCAAATCATCAATGGTGGCTGGGAGAGGTGGCCGAAACACCATATCCTTAACATACCCCCATAAGAAAAAATCGCAGGGGGTAAGATCAGGGCTTCTTGGAGGCCAGTGATGAAGTGCTCTGTCACGGGCTGCCTGGCAGCCGATCCATCGCCTCGGGTAGTTGACGTTCAGGTTTCATAACTAACCTTTCTCGTAGGACTCTCCATACAGTTGATTGTGGAATTTGCAGCTCTCTGCTAGCTCTGCGAGTCGATTTTCCTGGGCTGCGAACAAATGCTTGCTGGATGCGTGCTACATTTTTATCACTCGTTCTCGGCCGTCCAGAACTTTTCCCTTTGCACAAACACCCATTCTCTGTAAACTGTTTATACCAACGTTTAATACACCACCTATCAGGAGGTTTAACACCATACTTCGTTCGAAATGCACGCTGAACAACTGTCGTCGATTCACTTCTGCCGTACTCAATAACACAAAAAGCTTTCTGTTGAGCGGTCGCCATCTTAGCATCAACTGACGCTGACGCCTAGTCAACAGCGCCTCAAGCGAACAAATGTACAACTAAATGAAACTTTATAGCTCCCTTAATTCGCCGACAGATAGTGCTTAGCTCTGCCTTTTGCCGTTGCAGAGTTTTAAATTCCTAAAGTTGTGGTATGCTTTTTGAATCACCCTGTATTTTAGAAGATACAAACACACACAGTAGCTGCACATTAAAGCTCACTGTCGGTGCTAAGATGTGACGGCAAACTGCACCTCTCACTGCATGAAAAGCACACATCTGTGAAAGTGATGAATGTGAAAGTACAGTACTCAATAAGGAAACAAATCCATGGGAATAATCTGCAATAAAGCAATAAAGTAAACTGAGCCGTGCGCGGCTCGCGTTCGTGCCTTTTATTGCTTGTTTTTATTCCATTTACTGGCGTCTCTGAGTTGCTGGTTTGCTTGCCAAGGAGTGGCAGCAGCAGCGCTTATCGATAAGTGGACTGTCGTACTAACTCTGGAGCGACCGCTAGTATTTCCGGGTCGTGGTCTCGGAGTTCAGTCGCCATGCAGCGCCAGTGAGGTCTGGAGAGCCAGTACTCGCCCGACTGCTGGGGAGACACACATGCACTGTCCGACGGAAGGAGACTTGAGCGGCGACGACCGTTGGTTGGTCGTTCGTTCGGTCGTCTCATCGGGCGACGTGTATTTGGTCTTTTTACCGTTTCTAGGCCTCGTCGGTTGGTCATCTTGCCAGACATGGGTCGGTTCCTTCCTTGTGCAGAGGTGTCGGGTGGCCAATGGGCGAGTGTTACCTCTGCATGGTTGGGTCCGAGCCAGTTTGCCCGGGTCGCCCTATCTCCGAGTTCCTAACGGACATGAAGTTGAGTCTGGATGGAGCTGCAGTGAGGTCCGGACAGCCAAGACTCGCTCGGCTGTTGCTGACACACATGACTTGAGTGGGAACGACCTTGGTTGGTCGTTTGGTCGGTCGTCTCATCGGACGACGTATATTTGGTCGCCGACCGCTTAGGGTTCTCTGTGTGTGTCGACTTGTCATTTGTCCTGGTTGTTCCTCAGTGATTGCTTTTACGATTTTTCGAGTTCTTGTGGAAGTGTTTTCGTGGCACTGTGTCTAGCTTGTGTAATTTCGACTGAGCAGTTATGTTAATGCTGTCTGCATACTGGAGTAGGCAGTCGGTCGGTTGGGACAGTGCAGCGAGAATGTCTCCGCGGCGAGAGCGTTAGCGTAATGTTCCGCATTGTGTTTTTCCTCGGCGTGTTGATGCTGTCCGTACCGCGTGTAGTTTGACAGCCTTTGGTGTTTTGAGTGGTTATTGCGCATTGGCTGTTTTTAGACGCCAATTTTGAAGACGTAGTGCTGCTGATATCTTCGTCCTCGGCTGATATTTTCCATTGTCGTGCCGTTGGTCGGCGCAGCGGAATTGGTTAGGTTGTTGGTCGGTCCTTCAGCCGTCTCTGGCTCGGGTTGCCATCTGATAACTTAATCTTATTCTTGGCTTCCTATCTCACCTAACCTTACGTTAGAGTTACCTCCTCATGCCGACCCTTGGAACACTACTGAGCACCATTGTTCTGTTGTTTTTAGATTGTGATTTTTGTCTCAAGTGCCGTGCGAGGCCTTCAGCCGCCTATTACTTTAGTTTGTTTTAATTTTGAAATAAGGCCTTCAGCCGTCTTAAATTAAATTCAAATTTGAAAATTCACTTGTTTAAAACCTTTTTAAATTTTATTCTCAATTGGAAATTCTTGTTATCCAGGCCTTAAGCCTCAGTTCTTCTGTGGCCACTGTGTGGCCTTCAGTCGAATTTTTGTGTTAAATTTTGTAACTAAGGCCTTTAGCCGTGGGTTTTCCTTAAGGCAATTTTAATAACTTGTGTTCGGACCTTCAGCAGTATTGTTGTTGAATGCATTTAAGGAGATGTGTGATTAAGTGTTTTAGGAAAATAAAATTTGTATGTTTTGTGCAACTGACAGTTACTGATTTTGGCCCCTTTCCAGAACTATAACCTGATCCGCTCTCTCCTGCGAACCCAGATTTCGTAAATAGTACTTGTTATGACCTGAAGTACTGAAATGCCGATGAGGTCGACGTAGGGTGCCAAAATGAAATAAAATTCGAATAAATGATAAAGCAAAGAATCACATTTATTGTTATCACTCACAAATCATCAATACAAATTTAGAGTGATGGCCAGTTTGAGTGAGAATATTCACGATAGTAACTGGGCATGTAGGATGGGGGCAGGGAGGGAAGGAACACTTTATCTCACCACTTGTCGGTGTTCGTGTTGGGTGCATGTATGGGCCGCTGATGGTGGCACGAAATATTGATTTCCCGTCGAAACGATGTGGTATATCGAGAACATTGGTCATTGAGTCCCAACGCTTTTTTCCAGTGTCAAAAGCTGTACTTCGAGATAACGTCTCACGTGTTTGCATCCTTTCACAAAATCTACGATCAACGATAGAAGAGGGAATATGGCTGCATAAAACTCTCTGAGGAACCTGTTTTGCATAACACCTCTAAACGTGCGTGCATTGCGTTTACAAGATCAAATCACAAGTACACGGCCACCAATTCACTGCGAATCTGTTCATTTTCATGCTGCACTCTTTTGACTCACAGTCGCTGTCACTACTAACCGAACAGCGGCGAACTCAGACTAAACAACGCAACGGGAGCGTCACGGCTTCCGTGGTAGGTCACTCACCAAGGCAGACGCTAACTGGCCGTTTGTGCAGCTCCCACGAGAGCTTCTTTCGGAACGCTCTGTCTGGCCCACTCTTTGCCTGGGAGTAAGCGGCGCGGAAGACAAAGCGTGATGCCGCGCTCTTGCCTACGGGCACATTGTGAACCAGTTTGAGGTCGTCACGCGGCTTGGTAGACCACAAGTGTGCTGTATGAAATTGTTCCCCTCGTCTTCCTGACGTTACAGAAACAGCAACATTCTGCCCTGGATTATCATCGTCTGCGCGTATTTGCACTGCGCAGAGCTCTCACAATCAACAACCGAAGTACGAGGTCGGTAATCGTCCTGGCTGTTCCTACCATGACGGCTAGAGTTGGTACTGAATTTCGCTGCCTGACATCCTGTAGTACATGTCGCCACTTCCTTTTTATTCCTCTTATTTAAGACTCTCACGACAAGATATATTACAAACAACTTCCTAAACACGCAAAATACCCTGATCTGTGAGAACCTTATGACCACTCACCTACTATCGATATAAATCCATCCAGGCTATAGCATCATCACCTGTCGAGAAATGAATACTAGTCAGACACATACATCAGTGAGCGCGCTGTCCGTGTGTTGAATAGGGAAGGCGCGCAATCTGTCTGAGGTGAACCAAGGGCAGACAGTGACGACTCAGAAGCTCGGCACAAGCTTTCGGAAACTGCACGACTTGCCGTGTATTCGAGGAGTGCTATGGTGATTGTCTCCAGGATGTGGCGAAACCAAAGTGAAAGCACGTCCAGACGTAATGGGGTTGGGCTGCTGCCCTCAGTACAGGTGTCGACTGTCATAGGCTGGGCAGACTGCTAAAACAGGACAGGCGGTGAACTGTGGTGGAACTGACATCAGACTTTAATGGTGGGCAAGGTAGAAGTTCATCTGAACACATAGTGCATCAAACACTCCTAATGATCGGCCTCAGCAGCCGACAATACACGCATGTGCCAATGTTAACACCACGATGTCGGAAACCTTGCTGAAATAGGCATGTGACCATCGCCGGACGGTGTGGCCGAGTGGTTCTAGGCGCTACAGTATGGAACCACGCGACTGAAACGGTCGCAGGTTCGAATCCTGCCTCGGGCACGGATGTGTGTGATGCCCTTAGGTTAGTTAGGTTTAAGTAGTTCTAAGTTATATGGGACTGATGACCTCAGCAGTTAAGTCCCATAGTGCTCAGAGCCGTTTGAACCATTTTGTGACCATCGGCTCTGGGCGTTGGCGCAGTGGCAGAGCATTGCATAGTCTGATAAATCCCGATATCTTTTTCATCATGCCGATGAGAGGGCGCCAATCCTTCGTCCTGCCGGGGAACAGCTCCTTGACACCTGTGCTGCAAGACAGAGGCAAGCTGGAGGCGGTTCCATTATGCTCTGGAGAACAATCATGTCAGCATTCATATGTCCAGTGGAGCTCGAGCAAGGCACCATCGTACAATGGTGTTACAGATCACATACACCTCTTCTGACAGCACTGACATTTTTCAACAAGATAATGCGGCATGTCACAAGGCCATGAGTGTGATGGAGTGGTGCGAGGAACACAGTGGCGAGTTCCTGTTTGATGTGCTGGCCCACCCAATTCGCCACATCTGGAACTGATGGAAAACATTTGGGATGTAATTGAACGTGGCGTCATGACTCGTCGCCCCCTACGCGGAATTTATGGGAATTACCTGACTTGTGTGTGCAGATCTGGTGCCAACTCCCTCTACTCGCATACATTGCTTCCAAACGACGACACATCGCCACTGTTATCCATACCAAAGGTGGACATACTTGCTGTTGGGTAGGTGGTCGTCATTTTCTTGCTGATCAGTGTATACCTGATTTGTTTAAAAAAAAGACACATTTTAAATGGGGTACCATCCTTGTAATTTATCATCTTATTACGACATATAACAGTTTTACACTGTAGTGCAATGTAATGAGCAATGTATAATACTTTTAACAGCCCAAACCAGAAGATAAAGAAGTTAGTTCTAACATAAGATTTCTTAAGGCACCAGCTGTATTACGAAAGAATTGTTCCCCTATTAATATCTAGGAGGTGACGAGTGTTAATATAATTTCAAACGTTACTCAAAAAAAAAATCGTATCTGTCACCAAGATAGAGCCTATACCAGTGGTCATGATACCTTTTTTCTAAAGAACCAATACTGACATTGTGGTGTGACAGCGGTAGTACATGTTTGTTGATTCGAAACTGAACAGCATACTTTTTTAAAAAAATTCTCAGTTTTAAAACCAAGATTTTAGTTTTATTGTTTCGCCCATTTAATATATATATACATGGTTATTCCAAATGATTGAAGCGATTTCACAGCTCTACAATAACTTTATTATTTGAGATATTTTCACAATGCTTTGCACACACATACAAAAACTCAAAAAGTTTTTTAGGCATTCACAAATGTTCGATATGTGCCCCTTTAGTGATTCGGCAGACATCAAGCCGATAATCAAGTTCCTCCCACACTCGGCGCAGCATGTCCCCATCAATGAGTTCGAAAGCATCGTTGATGCGAGCTCGCAGTTCTGGCACGTTTCTTGGTAGACGGGGTTTAAACACTGAATCTTTCACATAACCCCACAGAAAGAAATCGCATGGGGTTAAGTCGGGAGAGCATGGAGGCCATGACATGAATTGCTGATCATGATCTCCACCACGACCAATCCATCGGTTTTCCAATCTCCTGTTTAAGAAATGCCGAACATCATGATGGAAGTGCGGTGGAGCACCATCCTGTTGAAAGATGAAGTCGGCGCCGTCGGTCTCCAGTTATGGCATGAGCCAATTTTCCAGCATGTCCAGATACACGTGTCCTGTAACGTTTTTTTCGCAGAAGAAAAAGGGGCCGTAAATTTTAAACCGTGATTTCCCCTTACAGAGGCATCCTGAAGCTTTAAACTGCACATACCATCACCGAATGGAGTTAGCAGTTGGTGGATCTTTGATGAACTTCGTCCTGAAGTGTAGTTGCACTGTCATGACTGACTGATGTGAGTGCATTTCAAGCACGACATACGCTTTCTCGGCTCCTGTGGCCATTTTGTCTCACTGCGCTCTGGTGGCAGAAACCTGAAGTGTGGCTTCAGCCGAACAAAACTTTATGAGTTTTTCTACATATCTCTAGTGTGTCGTGACCATATGTCAATGAAGGGAGCTACAGTGAATTTATGAAATCGCTTCAATAATTTGTAATAGCCCTGTATATATATATATATATATATATATATATATATATATATATATATATATATATATATATGAGAACGAAATTTACATTTCATTAAAAAAATAGATTTATTCAATTAAAATTTAGTATCAAAAAACTAAATTTAAAAATACAAATAATTCTGTAAGTATTCAAGTAACATGAACTAAGTCATTTTTATTTTGTTTTTTACCTCAATAAATAAAATTTAATCCAACAAGTTTCTCTAATTTTAGTATAACAATATGGAAAAGTAATTTCATATTTATCATCTAAGAGTAATAAACTTGCCCGCAAAAGATAAAGGTCCTAAGTTCGAGTCTCGGTTGGTTTTAATCTGCCAGGAAGTTTCGTATCAGCAGACACTCCACTGCCGAGTGAAAATCTCATTCCAGTAATAAACTTCTTCACCATGTTTAGTAACCAAAATTTCAGCTTCTGAAATACTGTAATATTTATTTATTTTTTCAACTCTAATAATTTACTATAACAATTAAGTTCATTTACTAGATTTTCAATGCTACCATTCATATTTATTCATAATATAGAAAAAAGTTAGAATTTCTATAATTATAAAGGTTGACAAACATTTTAAATTTTTTTAATCTGAAATTGAAAACTTGAAACATATGAAAACACTAAATTTGGAAATTGAGAACTTACAACATTTAGAAAATTTAGATTAAAAAAATTGAAACAATTTCAGAAATTTACAATTATTGATCGAATAATTTAATTTTTGAAAATCTAAATTTTTCCAGGTTTTCTTTTCTCAGTCCTTATGGAAATATTTCAAAAGGAAATTTAAAGATGAAGTTAACATTTCTACAACTTTTTCTAATTTTCTATTTTCAGTTAAAACTCTCAGTTGTGAATCATAAGTCAATCATTTCCCATACATAATTAGTAAACAGTTGTCTCATGAGTATACTTTCATTAACAATGCACATAATTTAATTGTTATTTTTTGAGTAGTTAAAACATACCTCTAGATATATTTGTTACGTACATTCGATAATTTTGAATAAAATTGAATGAATTTACATTGCTATTTATTTATTATTCTTTTAAAATCTCTGTAAGCATCATAAGTTTCTAAAAATTATTTCGTGAATCGATATTCCACAGTTTCATTTTCATTTCAATTTCATTTCTTCCATTTTTTTGTATACATTTTAATTTAACATGATTAAATAAAAAGAATCAGTTAATTGTTTCTTCAATTAGATTGTTAAACAATGAAAATAAAAAAGGCAAATCAAATTCAACAGAATTATAATAATTAATAATATCTAGTTCAATTTTTTTTCTTTTAATCCATCAAATACAATTGTTTCTAGCTCAAATAAAGGAATTCGATTATTTGGATTTTTCAGTCATTCTTTATCTAGTTCATGTGAATTTCTGGTTCTTATTTAACAACAGGAACAGGAATTTCCATACTTTTTACAACATAATTACCTTCTTTTGGAAGTGTGCTGTTACCATTATTAACAGTCCATTGAAGAATAGAATCTTCTTGATCCTTCCTTGAACTCCATGTAACAATTACTGTTAAATATCCATCCCAAATTATTTGTTTAACATCCTTAAAAAACACCAAATAATTCTAATGGTTAAGGTGCTTCATTTCATTTGTTTTTTCTTTTATCATTCTTAAGAAAATGTCCTTCCATAGTTCGTTCATTTGATTGAGATTAAGATTTGATGAAGAAATAAATGGATGTTCTATTCTAGATAAAACATTGTTCACATTTTTAATTGTAACAACATCCAACAATTTTAGCTCATAACTATCAATTGATTTAACAGCCATCTTACAATCATATGATAAACCTCGATTCCATGTCTGTGAATAACACTGACTGTCATATAAAGTTGTCAGTAATTAGCATGTATCAATAAATCAACAATATTAATATTAATATGTTTCTTTGCTGGGGAGATTTAAATTATTTTTGTTTTTTCATTAACAGCAAGTGGGTAAAATTGATAACTGTCTTTTTTGTTCAGGCTTTATTAAGGAAAAAGTTTAGTACTTCGTTTTTAAAGTTACTGTTACACAAGCACTATTAAAGTCAATCAAATTATCATTTTCATCTGTGATAGTAGTTATTAGAGTTAGAATACTACCAAAATTGGAATCTTTATATGATTAGTTTTTCTATAAAAACGATCATTATGTTTAACAAACATTCTGTCAGCTAGATTCAAATTTAAATCTATTAATGGAACTGGAATAATTTAAGGAACATTATTAGCAATTTTTTTTATTAGCTTCTAGAATTTGATTATTAAATCCTAAAATTTGATCAGTATGATTTTCTTTGACCAAAATAATTCAATATCACTATCAATAAAAACTCTATTTTAAATTTTGTCTCCTTTATTGTGTATATTAGGTGTTTTTAATTGAATAAATTTTTACATTTTTTTTTTAATTTATTTAATAAAATTGCAGTCAAATAGCCATATACAGTTACTTTGCTTAACATTTTACATTTACATTTCACATTTTTGCATATTCATTTATCGATTTCACTCTTTTACTGCACAGTTCTATGTGATATCGTTCACAGGCTTTGTTACACAGTTCACATACACATGTTGCGATTGGGTTGTGATAAGTTTTGTTCTTGCAGATTAGATGATGAAAGCCATGAATAGAAAGTCTAGTTACGACATGTCGCTGTTCAAAGTTTGGTGCTGTCCATGAGCGGTTCGTCATTGCTTTGGTGCTATAAAACTCCAGCCATATTTTTTCTCGTTTGTCGTCCATGATCTTCAGTTGCTTTCTGGAAGCCCTGGTGTGTGGCATCATATATCGAAGTCTGATGTCTTCAGTTAGGAATGTCTCTCTCGCTAGCAGGTACACTAGTCTAGATCTTGTTTTCTTTGAGAGACCTAGTGCTCTTTTTAGATATGTCGATTTTACCTTTTCTAGTGTTTCTAGATTTTTTTCTGTCAGGTGGTCCCATATAACCTCCATCCCATAGGCAAGGATTGGTAAGATTTTTGTGTTAAATAATTTCATGGCTGTTTCTAGACTGAGTAGGCGGATGTTTTTGATGTCCTGTATTGCTATTATTGCTTGGGCTGTACATTCTGTTGTACGTTTTGTAAAGCATTTGGCTGTTGGTTGCAATGTCACTCCTAGGTATTTAAAGTCTGATGAGATTTTTATTTTTTTTCCTCTGATTTCCGCATTCTTGGGTGTTTTGCCTCGTTTTCTGAAAATTACCATTTCTGTCTTTGTTATGTATATGTGTAGTTTGTGTTCACTGCACCATCTGTCTATTTTCTCAATGATTCTCTGCAGCTTCTGTATATCTGTTGAACCTACGGCTATGTCGTCAGCATATGCATATACATACACATCTTCTTCATTTTCTCCAATTCGGAGTACTTATTCAGTGGCAAGAATGTACAACAAAGGGCTCATTGGGTCACCCTGTAAGACTCTGTTCGATTGCAGAATGGGGTTCGAAAAAGAGAGGTTGTCTGATATTGTAATTAAGTTGTATTCGAGGATTGATTTGATTATTCTTGCCCATACGCTATCTTCTCCCATTGTGTTTTCCAGTTTTCGGACTATGAGCTCTCTTTCCAATAGGTCAAAGGCTTTGGTTAAGTCTGTAAACACTGTGTAGAACATTTGTTTCTTTTGTAGTGCATCATCGATGTTGTTTAGAAGAAGCCTGACTGCCGTAAGTGTTGATCTTCCAGATCTGAAACCCATTTGTCGTTCTGGGAGATGACTGTCCACAGAGGCTTGGATTTTTTGTGTTATTATCTTTGAAAACATCTTGAATTGAGTATTTTCCAGGGCTATGCCTGTGTACTTGTTTGGGTCCATTGGGTCTCCTCTACCTTTGTAGAGAACTTTTATTGTCGAGTGTCTCCATTGTGTCGGAATTCTTCCAAGTTCCAGGCATTTGTTAAACAGTTTGGTCCATATGTGTTGGAGGGCCTCTTTTGCATCTTTTATATGTTCATTATATATATTATCAGGACCTGTTGCTTTCTTGTTCTTCAGTGCTTTTATTACTTCTTTCACATAATCTTCATTTAGGGGTTCCCATGTATTGTCTTTTTCCTTAGTTTGATGTTGTTTCTCTTTCTTTGGCGGTGTTTTGAGTCCTCGTTTGTTCAGTATCTTATTGAAGTGGTCTTCCCATTCCTTCAGGTCTATATTTGGTGTATGAGCCATTTTTCTTGGTCTTGCTGCTATGTATGGGTCTTTCTCTGCTTCATCCACTTCTCTTTTTGCCTCACTTTCTATGTATTCTTTTTTCTTCTCTTCTATTCGTTTTCTGTAGATTCTCCTCTCTTCTGTGTACAGTTTGTATGTTTCCTCGTCATGCTGGTTTCTTAGTCTGCGGAGGATTCTTAGAACAGTGTTCCTTTTACTGTAGCATTCAGCATCGCACCATCTTTTGGACGTCCTTGTTTTGGGGATTGTTTGTATCACTGAATTTTTTAGGATGTCTTCTATTTGGTCTGTTGCTTTTTCAAGGTCTCCTTCCTCTATGAAAGTTTCTATTTCTGTTAATTGTTCTTGCTCGTTTGTTAATTTTTCTGTATCAATTTTTCTTTGTGTGATTTGGTGGGTCTTTCTTGCTGGCGGTGATGTGACGATATTTATTTTTATCTTCATTGGAATGCGCTTTCGTATAGGAGTAATGGAGTCATGCCATATTGGTTGAATACTTCCTTCTATTACATTTTTTTCAAACTACATTGACCAACAGGAATTTCTATCATTTCCTCATTAGTGTATAAATTATTGTTATTTGTTGTAATATTTGGATTTGAGGGTTGTATAAAAAACCAACTAGTGAAAAATTTTTATAAGGTTCTTTTATTCAAACTTGAAATCTTATTTTAAAACTAGATGAATTATCACTAAATTGAAATAATCTAATTATTTACATTAATAAAAACTATGTAAATAAATGACAGATTGGAATATAGGAATTGCTGAAAAGAAATTAAAAAATAAATATTGTGCACATGTACCAAATTCTATTCAGTGTTCAATTATAGGCTCAAGTGGTTGTGGGAAAACAGCACCAATGAGTGACAATTACATTTTCGCATCTTTATGGTTAAATTATATATTCAAGCAAAAGATTTACCTCAATAAAATATTAAGAATTTATAAGAAGTGATGAAAAAATTAAAGATAAAGTTAATTAAAACATTACCACTTTTAATAAAAAATGATGAAATTATTCCATTAGAATGTGAATTAGATGTGAAAATAATTTAGTTGTTGTTTTTGACAATTGCATTCCTGAAAAATGAAGATAGAGTTGGAGAATATTTTACTACAAGTAGACATAAAGCAATAAACTGAATTTATTTAATTCAAACTAAAAAGCAAAACAACTACTTAGAGATAATCTAAATTTTTAAAATATTCTCAGTTGACGACACAAATTTAAACCATATTTATAATCAGTCTGTACACAGAAATTTAAAATTTAATGATTTTAAATAAATCTGTTGTAAACGTTGGAATAAAGATGAATTTGGATTTATTACTGTAGATATGATAGGAAAAATTAATAATGGTAAGTAGAAAGAAAGGTAAAGCATTTTTAAACATTAAACATAAATGTTAACATCAAAAATTTCACATAATAACATTGAACCAAAATGATAAACATAAACATTGAATGAAAAATAAAAATTACTCTTGTGTTTTTATCCTTAATAAATGTTTTCAATATAAAACCCAGAGGTTCTAAAAACGCTAGACAAAATGGAAAGATAAAAGAACAAACAAGAACAGAATTAAAAATTTTAAAATAAGAACAACCACTTATTGATGAAATTGAACGAGTTAAGCAAGAAATTGAAGGACAAGGTGACATGTGTTAAAAGAAATTGAAGAAAATAGGGATGTTGAAATAGTTCCTTGTATCTTAACATTATTTTGAAGAATTTAACATTATTCCAACAATTGCACAATATGGTAGTGGTAAAAGAGATTATACATTAAGTGAATAAGAAATACAAGATTTATTGACAAAATATGGAGAAGAAATTACAGATGGACAACATTCGAAAACGAAGAATATCATGAAATGTCAAAAACATTAATAGAAGTGAAAGGATGTTAGAATATATTAATAATAAATTTGATAGAGATAAATTAACTGTTGGTGATAGTTCACATGGATTAATGAATCTTTTAATACAAAAAACAAATAACTATAGACGATATGAATACATTATTTACAAGTGCTAATAATGCAGATATGTTGATTTACCTAGGAGAATTATATTCAGATACTAATCCAAATAAAATAATATCAAGTAAAGGCAATAAATATAGATAGCTGATAAAAGAAATTGTTTATATTTATCTTCCAAAAAATTACCAGTACATTTAGATTAAGGTATAGATGCATGTGTAGATGAAAAAATGGGTGTAACTTAATTTAAGAATATTCAGAACATGCCATCAAATATATTTGGATGTTCATCAATTAATTGATAGATTAACAGTTATCCACCATGAAGAATTGGCTGGAAGTTAAAGTTATTATAATGTACAACTTGGGATAACTCAAAATTTCATAAATAAATTTAGTTACTTTATTATTAATGATCTGAAAGGAATTCCTTATACAATTAGATTTTCAATAATTTACCACACATACATTGGAAAAGTGAAAAATATGGAAAGGATTAGTTAATACATTAATTAATAAATTACATATCCCTTATTATAATTACTGTCGTCCTGGAAAAAAATTGGGGGAAAGATTGACTAGAGGTGATAATAGGATTGGATCCATTGCATGTAGCATGTAAGGAACATGATGTTTTTATACAGATAATAAAGAATTAGAAAAAAGACATGAAGCTGATTAAAAAACTTCAGTTAGCTGCAAAAGAAAGAATGTATGCAGCAGATGCTTCAGTTGGTGAAAAATTAGCTTCAAGTGCAGTTAGAGGAATAATGTATGGAAAACGAAAATCAGGACCTGGATTAAAGTTTGATGAAAATGGATGACGATTATAAATTCTTTTATTAATTTTTAATCTATATAAATGACTAACATTAGTATTGATCATTCTAAACTTCCAAGTCATGAAATAAAACCAATGTCAGTTATAACTAAATTAGACAATAAACAACTAAAATCGTATTGAACCATTCTTAACTGATGCACAGAAAAGAAAAAAGATAAAACCCTGTTTATATAATGCTTATTACATTTGGTATTCCTGTTGTGAAAAATATTATTGATTACTTAATGAGCAAAAAAGGATCAGAACACGAAGGTGGATTTTTACCATTACTGTTGTCAACTTCATTATTTTTATTTCAGCAGCTGCATCTAATCTATTGCAAATGCAGTTGTAAACAAGAAAAAAACTGATAAAGGATTAGAAGAAAAAAAGACAATATTGGGCAATGGAAAATAAAAGAAAAGGTTTGAAAAAGGTTAAAAAGTCAAAGAAATAACCAAAAAATATAATAATCCTTTATCTACTTTTGATAGAAGAATTAGATAACGAATTAAAAACAAAATATTTTCATAATTTTTTATCACAGATGAATATCGTGATAAACCAAAAAAATAGAATGTGGAATATCTAATTTAGATACATCTGATCATGTTGTTACTCACTGGATTTAGTGCTATATGAATAAAAATTAAAAATTTGTTTCTGATTGTACTGGTGGAAAGACAGCAAAACAACAAGAAAATCATCTACGAAAAAGTAATATATATTATGACATCGAAATGATATAAAATTTTAACGAATTTATTTGCAGTCATCTATGTCAGTTATTTTAAAACTATTATATGTAAAGTTTAAGTGATATTATATTTTAAATTTAATAAATGGACAGTTTTGGAAATAAGATAAATAAACAAATTAATGGAGAATTAAAAACTGAATTGACTTCAGTTGGAGCAATTAATGTAGAAGCAGTAATTAAGTCAAAAATAGAAAATATAATCAAACAATTTCATAAGGAATTATGTAACATTTTTAAAGTATGTAGAGGATATATTGATTTTAAAGGTAGAAAAATAGTGGATACAAAATATCTAGAAAATGGTTATAATGCTGTTACTGTAACATTTTTAAAGTTGGTAGAGGATATATTGATTTTAAAGGTAGAAGAATAGTAGATACAAAAGATCTAGAAAATGGTTATAATGCTGTTATTAAACAATACTCACAAAAAGAATATGTTACAAAACATGAATCAGTAAAATGTATTTTAATGAAAAGATTAATCAACTAAATAAAATTAACTATCAAATTATCTTACAAAAAGAGGAAATAGTGTGGTTTATTTCTTTTTTTTAAAAAATATTTATATTTTGATCAAATTGTTATTCTCTTGTGAAGAGTCAGAAATCTGTTGCGAGTTTTGCACCACTTCTTCGCAGGAAGAGCAAAGACTTTTCAAAAAACGTAAGTACTGTAAGTGATAGTTTACATTTCAGCTGAAATCATTTGCAGAAAGTGTATCATTCTCAAGATTAAGAACAACGTTTGCATTGCCATTTAATTTATTTGTGTTGTGATCAAGTTCGATCATGAACAGATATGAGACATACCAACTATGAACAGAGAAACCTAAGGGACCAGACAGAGCTGGAAATTTTCTTTGCTATACTACACTGAAAATTAAAAGAAGTTGGATTTAAATCACAAACAAGGTAAAATAGCAATGCGCCTTCTGCCTTAACTACAATGTTTGCCAACATGCAGTCGGTCCCTGGTAGCTGTATGAATACTATAAAAACACCATTATTTCTGTTGCTATTAATAGGATACGTATAGCACAGAAATACTTAAAGTAATAAGCAGACACTACAGCATTTGAGAGCACAAATACCAATTTAATTACCTTAGTCAGTATTTCTGACAATAGGCTCCATATACACTCCTGGAAATGGAAAAAAGAACACATTGACACCGGTGTGTCAGACCCACCATACTTGCTCCGGACACTGTGAGAGGGCTGTACAAGCAATGATCACACGGCACAGCGGACACACCAGGAACCGCGGTGTTGGCCGTCGAATGGCGCTAGCTGCGCAGCATTTGTGCACCACCGCCGTCAGTGTCAGCCAGTTTGCCGTGGCATACGGAGCTCCATCGCAGTCTTTAACACTGGTAGCATGCCGCGACAGCGTGGACGTGAACTGTATGTGCAGTTGACGGACTTTGAGCGAGGGCGTATAGTGGGCATGCGGGAGGCCGGGTGGACGTACCGCCGAATTGCTCAACACGTGGGGCGTGAGGTCTCCACAGTACATCGATGTTGTCGCCAGTGGTCGGCGGAAGGTGCACGTGCCCGTCGACCTGGGACCGGACCGCAGCGACGCACGGATGCACGCCGAGACCGTAGGATCCTACGCAGTGCCGTAGGGGACCGCACCGCCACTTCCCAGCAAATTAGGGACACTGTAGCTCCTGGGGTATCGGCGAGGACCATTCGCAACCGTCTCCATGAAGCTGGGCTACGGTCCCGCACACCGTTAGGCCGTCTTCCCCTCACGCCCCAACATTGCAGCCCGCCTCCAGTGGTGTCGCGACAGGCGTGAATGGAGGGACGAATGGAGACGTGTCGTCTTCAGCGATGAGAGTCGCTTCTGCCTTGGTGCCAATGATGGTCGTATGCGTGTTTGGCGCCGTGCAGGTGAGCGCCACAATCAGGACTGCATACGACCGAGGCACACAGGGCCAACACCCGGCATCATGATGTGGGGAGCGATCTCCTACACTGGCCGTACACCACTGGTGATCGTCGAGGGGACACTGAATAGTGCACGGTACATCCAAACCGTCATCGAACCCATCGTTCTACCATTCCTAGACCGGCAAGGGAACTTGCTATTCCAACAGGACAATGCACGTCCGCATGTATCCCGTGCCACCCAACGTGCTCTAGAAGGTGTAAGTCAACTACCCTGGCCAGCAAGATCTCCGGATCTGTCCCCCGTTGAGCATGTTTGGGACTGGATGAAGCGTCGTCTCACGCGGTCTGCACGTCCAGCACGAACGCTGGTCCAACTGAGGCGCCAGGTGGAAATGGCATGGCAAGCCGTTCCACAGGACTACATCCAGCATCTCTACGATCGTCTCCATGGGAGAATAGCAGCCTGCATTGCTGCGAAAGGTGGATATACACTGTACTAGTGCCGACATTGTGCATGCTCTGTTGCCTGTGTCTATGTGCCTGTGGTTCTGTCAGTGTGATCATGTGATGTATCTGACCCCAGAAATGTGTCAATAAAGTTTCCCCTTCCTGGGACAATGAATTCAAGGTGTTCTTATTTCAATTTCCAGGAGTGTATTTCAATTTTATATCCTGCTGGCTGTATCTTTAAATCAAGTCCTTTAACATTTTCGACATTTAATCTTAGCTGCACACACAAATTCTTACATAGCACTGCACAATAATAATATTTTATAATAACTAATTAGTGATTGTAGACCACACAATATACACGTCCGTCATCTTTAAAAAATATCACGACTGTGGTAACAGAAGAGGATTGCACTTCTTCAGCTGTCAAAAAATAAGAAACACAAAATATCTCTATCAATACAATTTATGAACAATTCGTATTCTGCAATGTGGTGCATAAGATATTCTTTGAAATATCACGTGGTCGCTGCTCAGCGACGATCTAAGAAAATTTTACGTAAATTGTATGGTTTTTATGAGCCTGAATGGTTAGACTATCGAATGTAAGTTTATTTGAGCTATCGAAACAGATACTAACATTACAATAGAAAAAGCTTTTTTAGATTATTTCTGAAAAGCATAGTTAACTCCAATCTTAAACGATTTAAGTCATCATAAAGTATATGATAAAAAATAATTGAATGCACATTTATGACTGGAGGCCAACAAAAAATGCACAGTTACAATGAATATGATTTTATTGTTAAAATTTTGTGAAAAGTTTGTCCCATACACATTGACACCCAAATAGTAACAATGATACTTGGACGTGTGCCACAACTAGATTAAAAATTCGTTTCTAGGAAAAATCATCACAGGGGACAGGCCTTGGTGTTGTCAGTACAAACAAACCACAAAACGGGGAAGTTCAAAATTCACATGCAGGCTCAACGATTTGATGACATAACGCACATACAAGCGAAAGTGAAGTGCGGGTTGTACAGCATTCCAAACAAAGATTTTTCTCGTTGTTCACTTGGTTGTACAACTGTCCTTTGCATTACACTCAAGTGTGGGGATACCTTTTGGAACACTTAAAGCATTAAAACAAACATTTCTAAGTTTCTCTCATTTTTGTTAACCCATCTCGAAACGATTTGAATTAATTAATTAACTTAATAAGTCTCAGAACCACTTAGAAAACATGAACGTGAAAAAAAAGAGTGTCTGTCCTATGAGTCATCAGGAGTACTTTCTCGGTTGCAACAGCAGATATTTTCAATTTCATTTTCGAGTTATTTAGCTTTTTCCAGCTCAAATAAACAGTGTTCATCACATCTTTCTGGGAACACCCAGTGTTAACAGAAATCGGCAGTCTGTTTCCCGTTACAAATAAAAATATTTTTAAAACGAAATTTTACGTTGCTGTTCGATAGAACTTGCCCTGTTTAGTGTAGTGTCATATATGTTTTATCGATATGTGCAAACAGGGATGGTAAAATAGGAAAAATAACCAGCCCTCCAGAGGCGACACTACTCCCCTGGCCCACAATGACTGCTATTGGCAACGGTGCACATGCAGTGTTACTGAGTCGCTGCTGGACTTTTGTTTAGTCTTCGCGTTTTACTGTCTCTGTTGATTCAGATCGATGAAACGAATTTGGATTAGACTAACCTGAGATCGCTCTGTCGAATGGGTACATGTTGTTGTTGTTGTTGTCTTGAGTTCGAACACTGGTTTGATGCAGCTCTTCAGCTCTATCCTGTGCGAGCGTTTTCATCTCCAAATAACTATTGCAACCTACATCGATCTGAATCTGCTTACTGGATTCATCTTGATCTCTCTCTACGATTTTTCCCTCCTTACTTCCTTCCAATACCGAATTGGTGATCCCTTGATGTCACGGAGTATGTCCTATCAACGAATCCCTTGTTTTGGTCAAGTTGTGCCACAAGTTTCTTCTCTCCCCAATTCTGTTCAGTACCTTATCATTAGTTACGTGATATACCCATCTAATCTTCGACATTCTTTTTTAGCACCACATTTCGAAAGCTTCTAGTTCTTTTTGTATAAACTCTTAATCGTCCTTGTTTCACTTCCATATGTGGAAGTAATTTTCGCACCTGGCAGTAATTGCTTTCTTCGGTATTGCAATTTTGCACTTTTGTTGAATTCTGAAAGTATTTCGCCTGACTCATACACCCTGCATACCAGGGGTAAGAGTTTTGTCATGACTGGCTCTCCCAAGGCTATCAGTAAGTCTGACGGAATGTTGTCTACTCCCGAGCCTTGTTTCGACTTATCGTCTTCATCTACATCCACTTCCCTTTCTACAGCATAGCCTTCAAATTTATCTCCCTTGTACAGGCCCCCTATGAATTAAGATTTAAAAATGGTTCAAATGGCTCTGAGCACTATGGGACTTAACTTTTTAGGTCATCAGTCCCCTAGAACTTAAAACTACTTAAACCTAAATAACCTAAGGCCATCACACACATCCATGCCCAAGGCAGGATTCGAAGCTGCGACCGTAGCGGTAGCGCGATTCCAGACTGTATCGCCTAGAACTGCTCGGCCACTCCGGCCGGCTAAGATTTAAAAATTATTTTGTTTGTAACGGGAAAGAAATCGGTGCTCTCTGTTGAACTATTTACAAAAGTAGAGCGACGCAGAGGAAATTTCATAGAGAACTATTTCGGATAATATCACTAATATTTTAATTTTAAGTCGCTATACGTGATTACACCGTTTAAAAATGTCATAAACATACACTACTGGCCACTAAAATTGCTACACCAAGAAGAAATGCAGATGATAAACGTGTGTTCATTGGACAAATATATTATACTAGATGTGACATGTGATTACATTTTCACGCAATTTGGGTGCATAGATCCTGAGAAATCAGACCTAGAACAACCACCTCTGGCCGTGATAACGGCGTTGATACGCCTGGGCATTGAGTCAAACAGAACTTGGATGGCGTGTACGGGTACAGCTTCTCATGCAGCTTCAACACGATATCACAGTTCTACAAGAGTAGTGACTGGAGTATTGTGACGAGACAGTTGCTCGGCCACCATTGACCAGACGTTTTCAATTGGTGAGAGATCTGGAGATGTGCTGGCCAGGGCAGCAGTCGAACTTTTCTGTATCCAGTAAGGCCCGTACAGGACCTGAAACATGCGGTCGTGCATCATCCTGCTGAAATCCAGGGTTTCGCAGGGATCGAATGAAGGGTAGAGCCATGGGTCGAGACACATCTGAAATGTAACGTCCACTGTTCAAAGTGCCGTCAATGCGAACAAGAGGTGACCGAGACATGTAACCAATGGCACCCCGTACCATCACGCCAGGTGATACGCCAGTATGGCGATGACGAATACACGCTTCCAATGTGCGTTCACCGCTATGTCGGCAAACACGGATGCGACCATCATGATGCTGTAAACAGAACCTGAATTCATCCGAAAAAATGACGTTTTGCCATTCGTGCACCCAGGCTCTTCGTTGAGTACACCATCGCAGGCGCTCCTGTCTGTGATGCAGCGTCAAGGGTAACCGCAGCCATGGTCTCCGAGCTGATAGTCCATGCTGCTGCAAACGTCGTCGAACTGTTCGTGCGGCGGCCGGTGTGGCCGACACCCCCGGGATAACAAGGCCGCCCAGCGCAGTGTTAGTGACGTCACACTTAGCGGCCCATAGCCGACGCAGCAGTCCACGTACAGACGCGCCTGATGCTAACGATCTTCTGTCCGTCATACAGAAAGGAGCGAACTGTAATTCGAACCAAAGACCAAATTATATATATTCTTGTAAACAGCATAAAGGTTCATAACGAAATACCGATTAGATATACGAGCAGGAATAAGTTTAATCGATTGAAGAACTTTGCCACTATTTTATAATTGTCAGAACACTATTTAGCTTTAAAACTCGCATACAGGTGGTGACAAATGCCAACTGACAGCAGGACTTAACATTTTCAAGCTATTACACTGAAAGTAAATTATCTTAAACACTGTCATACATAGCAAAACCCTCACAACTTTCGTTTACAATAAGGTAACAAGAGTTCGCTTTATCTCATAAAACACATGACTATTGTGAATTTACTCATATGTTCATGGTGACAGCTCTTTTCAAGAATTTTTACAAGTGTATCCCCAGTAATAAAGAATGGAAACAAAAGATAGATATCAAATATTCTCCTTTTAACACAGACATCACTGAACACAAGATTCTGTCTTGCACTGTGATACTAAGGGACTGCTCTTTCCTTTAAGAAAAGCCTGACAATTTGAAGTTCACTCTGCTATTGAAGATACACTACTTGAAACAATATTAAAAATATTATGAAAGGTAAGGAAATGAAAAACAACCAAGTGCATTACATGTAAGAATGTGAACAAAAGGCTGAGGCTCTCTTTACTTAACATTTTCAATCTCTTTACAGCTTATTTCCTTTTCCACGTAGAAATCAACAACTGCAAGTCTCATTATTGCTGTCTGTTACTAACAAAGTGATTTTCTATTTAGAAAACCTGACAATTTTATGTTCATTCTGGTACTGAAGATAAACACTTTTCAGAGGAGTTCTAGAACTTATTCCTGCCTGTATATCTAATCGGTATTTCGTTATGAACCTTTATGCTGTTTACAAGAATATATATAATTTGGTCTTTGGTTCGAATTATAGTTCGCTCCTTTCTGTATGACGGACAGAAGATCGTTAGCATCAGGCGCGTCTGTACGGAGGTGTCGGTGGACTGCTGCGTCGGCTATGGGCCGCTTAGTGTGACGTCACTAATACTGCTGGGCGGCCTTGTTATCCCGGGGGTGTCGTTGTGGCCAAGCGGTTCTAGGCGCTTCAGTCTGGAGCCGCACGGCCGCTACGGTCGCAGGTTCGAATCCTGCTTCGGGCATGGATGTGTGTGATGTCCTTAGGTTAGTTAGGTTTAAGTAGTTATAAGCTCCTGGGGACTAATGACCTCAGATGTTAAGTCCCATAGTGCGCAGAGTCATTTGAACCATTTGAACTGTTCGTGCACATGGTCGTTATCTTGCAAACGTCCCCATCTGTAGACTCAGGGATCGAGACGTGGCTGCACGATCCGTTACAACCATGCTGATAAGATTCCTATCGTCTCGACTGCTAGTGATACGAGGCCGTTGGGATCCAGCACGGCGTTCCGTATTACCCTCCTGAACCCACCGATCCCATATTCTGCTCACAGTCATTGGATCTCGATCAACGCGAGCAGCAATGTCACGATACGATAAACCGCAATCGCGATAGGCTACAATCCGACCTTTATCAAAGTAGGAACGTGATGGTACGCATTTCTCCTCCTTACACGAGGCATCACAACAACGTTTCACCAGGCAACGCCGGTCTACTGCTGTTTGTGTATGAGAAATCGGTTGGAAACTTTCCTCATGTCAGCACGTTGTAGGTGTCGCCACCGGCTCCAACCTTGTGTGAATGCTCTGAAAAACTAATCATTTGCATATCACAGCATCTTCTTCCTGTCGGTTAAGTTTAGCGTCCGTAGCACGTCATCTTCGTGGTGTAGCAATTTTAATGGCCAGTAGTGTACCTTCTGGAGTGTTACCCATCTTATTTTACCGAGATTACTAAGTAAGTTCGCTGTCACATATTAAACAGGCCTTACACGAACAACAGCTGACAAATATGTAGCTGCCCGATTCACTGTTTACGTATCGACTTGAGTCACGAACGATGCGGCAGCGGTGAGCAAGTAAGCACCGGCGCAGTCTACACAAGATTTCGCGGCACTGAAGTCGGAACGCGCACGTTTCCTTTTCCTTTTATGTTCAGGTTTTGAAACGAGTTGTGCCACTGTGCGGAAGCACCTGACTGGGCGGCTAGCTGCCGTAGCGCGGTAGCTGTCGGTGCCTCACGGCCCGCTGCCTGGCGCGGCGCCCGCCTGTGCTGGCGCCCGGCCAGCCTGCACACGAGGACACGTGCGCCAGGCGGCGAACCACTCCCGGTGGCCGCTGTGTCACCGGCGCCAAGTGCAACAGCCCTCGCCGCGTCGTGGCCGGGCCGGAGCGTCGCGAGTAGAGCTGCAGGCCGCACAAAGTAACTCGGCCCGTAACTGTGCAGACGGCGCGGTAGCGGACGGAAGAACGGTAGTGGTGGTGGTGCCGGTGGCAGGGGAGATGTAGTTCGACTGCTGAAGCCTACGCACAAACGCGTGTCTAGCATAACTTGTGGGCTGCACGTACCTAGTTTCCAAATAATCGTACTAGGAGCGTTAAGTAAATAATGTAAAAGGTTTTTTTTTCCCTGGGAGCAGATTGGTTCTTATTCAAACCAATGAACTTTTGTGAGTTCCTCTCGGGTGCACAGACTTACGTGGGGCCTTGCATTATCATCGAGAAGAAGAAGTTCGTTTTCAGTCTTTCAGTGAGGAACACTTTCCGACATTGCAGGGGTCACAGCTGTTTGGGGCCGTCCGGCAAACGGGAGATTGAAAATGTTTGCCTATGAATATCTGCAACGCTTTGGTTTCCTGCCAAAAGAAACTTAATGACAGCTCTCTCCTTGGAACGCACCTCCATTGAGTCTACCTGTAATATCAAGAAAGCCGGCCGTGGTGGCCGAGCGGTTCTCGGCGCTACAGTCTGGAACCGCGCGACAGGTTCGAATCCTGCCTCGGCCATGGATGTGTGTGATGTCCTTAGGTTAGTTAAGTTTGAGTGGTTCTAAGTTCTAGTGGACTGATGTCCTCAGATGTTAAGTTCCATATTGCTCAGAGTCATTTGAACCATTTTTTGTAAACTCAAGAGCAAGCAGTGCTTTTGCCGGCGGAAGTGGCCTTTTCCGGATGAACCCTGCCACTGGCCTACAGGAGCACCCAGAATTAGTTGCCTGTCATTCACCTAGCGGTGTAGATCGGCGTGGAGTGATAAACGTCGTTCTGGCTGTGGATCTTAGTTGCCAGTGTCAGTCAGTTACCTTTTTATAGTTACTGATATACTTCGGTATCTGGAAGTGATGGATAATCGCCTTGCATTGCAAGAAAATGTGAATAATACTATGAAGAGGAGGTATTTGCGGAGTAACGAGAGTTCGATCGTCTCTAATGTTATTACAGCGTGTGTTAAAGAGGCGACACCAAAAGCAATGTTGGCTAATTGGCTAATATTACTAGTCCCAATCAAAAGGCTGCAATTTATGCAAACGTCAACCTCGTCACAATAAGACACATAAGAAAGGAACGCGAAAATAAACTGCATGGTTTATTGGAATTGCCACACTAATAATTCTGGGAGGAAACCCATCGTTATAGAGTGTTTCGCAAAATCAGTCATTCCACAAACGATGGAGGAGTTTTACATAACTAAACAATGTAGCCGACTTTACGGAAATTACTTACTGCCATGAATCAAAAAATCAATTTTCCTTGGCGGAAAGATGTTCTACACAAGACATTGCGTGAAGTGGGATTTACCTCGAAAAGATCTGTAAGTAAATCAAAAATTCTGCTAGAGAGAACGGATATGATTGAATGGCGATGTAAGTACCTGATCCAAACGAGGAAAATTATGGGAACTAGACGGAAAATTCTTTTATACTGATGAAACTTGTGTGGGCGTCAACATTACTTATAGAAAATGTTGGCAGAGCCCTGGCGTTGATGGCATTACGGACGATGTTAGCGGAAGCTATAGGATGATGGTAGTCAATACTGGATCAAAAGATGGGTTTTTACCCAACGCACAGTTGATTTACAAAGCCGCATGTGCAACAGGAGACTCCCATGGGTAAATGAACTACAAATATTTTTCACATTTGATATCAGCTAAAGTAGTTCCGAATCTGTCACCGAACTGTATTATTGGTGTGGACAACGCTTCATATCACAACAAGGAGCATAAAAGAACTCCAACCAAGTCCTCAGATAAAAGGGAAATGATTGAATGGTTATTAAAATATAAGACTTAGCTTATTTGTCAATGAGAAAAACAAAATTATTTCATTTAATTAAACAGCACAAGCCGGAAGACGAAATATCAGAAATTAATAAAATACTTGAAACTCATGGACACATTGTGCTGCGACTTCCACTATACAACTGTGACTTAAATCAAATTGAAAAGGCCTGGGCAAAAGCAAAAATTTCGTCACAGGAAGAAATGTTCTTGGAGATATTTGCATGACGAAGTTTCTGCAATTGGAGAAAGAAGGTATGTAGCAATTTTCTGAGTCTCCGTAATTTATTTCAAACTAAATTTTGTAGTAACCAAAACAATGTACACAAAAACTTCTCCCAATTGTTACAAGTTTTGAAACGATAACTCAAGATGACTGGAGTGCATATTCCCTCCAAGTGGAGAAACTTGAAAGAGAGTACTGTGTAAAGGATGGGATTTTTGAAGACATACTATATACAACAGTTATTAATTTAGAAAGTGAAGACGACGATGACATCGATAATGACAGTGACACTGTTGATAATGACCTCTAAAATACGATGTATGTAAAGAGGCAATGAATATTTTTTTTACAAAATATGTTGTGTGTGCTTTCAAGTCTTACTATGTTCACACATACAAAGTTTCTTTTGATAGAAATGTACTACATGGTAGTAAAAGTGTTAAACAGTTTTCCAAGATAAATACAGCCAAATGTGGTCCAAAGCAATAAATACCTTTGTCATTAGTTGTAAGAAATCAGTAATAATTTAAGAACTTCATGTTTATTTAATTAATTTTTCACTAATAGAATGTGATTCAATTGCGTAAAACGTTTGATGCCTATGGAACAGCAGCATTTGAATGTATTCCGTCACTAAATCTCTATCTCTGTTACTAATCACCTGATTCTAAGACACATTGCTTAATACATGTGAGCAGTAGCTATTCTAAATGTTGCTGAAATTTCCTTCAAAGCATGTACACCGATTCTGGAATTCTTTATAAAAGCTTGACATATAAGGTCCATTCACAAATTAAATTTTATTTTTGCAAGAACCTTATTCGTTAACCTACAGCAATGTTATCATCTTCCAAATATCTCCCATTACATACCATATACTTATGCCAATGCTTTTACCAATTCCCAAAACACTTTAGGACCTTTGGGATATTTTATAGATCTCTTAACTGTGCATTTTTAATCTCATCCATGCTTGTAAAACCGCTGTCATTTAAGGCCTGCTTTGAAATGTTTATACTACTTGTAAGCCCTTGTTTTGCTCATAATAGACTCACCAAAAGCAATATTTAACACTTCTAAAAATTTGATACACTTTATTCCAACTTTTATAACATAATTTGATACAGAATCTCTAATCAGTTTATATACAAAACAAATAATCGTTGATACTACCAGAAACACATGTAACCTCTTCGACAGCTGACAACAGCGTTAATACCAAACATGAATAACATTGTACAGATACTTTTCAGAGATGTTTACAAAGACAGTGACAAAAAAGTAGTGCAAATCAGACTAATACGACAGGTGAAATTATAAATTTCGCGTTACTTTTTAAATACTCTTCGTGTTGCAAAAACTGTTAAGTTTCAATGCAGCCCTTCAAAGAAAACTTCTACCTTTTAGTACAAACACAAAGTAAGAACAAGTCTTAAATTCTACAGACTGATTGTACTATATGAGGCTCGTTTTACGAATAGCAGTAGAGAAACGTACATTCACATGTACAGGCATTTGGTTCTATATTTGTAGTAGAATCCTGACATCCGTTCTTATGTTGGTATTATTTACTCTATAATGTTGCGTTTCGGAAGAATTTATCGTCTTTTGTATTCCTTGTAGTTTTAACACATTTGTCTAAAAATAAACGCTGCCGAGACCTATCTGTACACGGCGTCGCCTCAGATTTAAAGTACGTCCCATGTCAGGGCTAGTTTGAAGGCTATGTATAATGCTGCCACCTGCTAGAACTTTATGAAACTTCATGAAGCCGGAATATTGCACGACATACCACACCAATTTCTCTTTTTTTTTTTCAAATGATTTAGACTGAGAAAAAACCATATTGCATTATTTACTGAAGCTGCCTTGCAGTAACAGGTTATGTCAGTACGCCAATAATTTGACAACTATAGATGCTCCAAGTCAATAGTTTCTCAGCAGGCAGTATGAGCACACATTGCTGTCAGGAAATTTCATAAAACAAAAACAGATGAAAAGTAGCTCACATATAACAATATTTTTATTTTACTTATTGGTTAAACTTGATCTTATTAGAACTATCAGACCTTCTCTTACATTCATAGTTAACTACAGATAACAATTTTAATATGATAAATAGCATTAAAATGATTCAAGTATATACAGAGACAGTTACCTAGAAATAACAATTTTAATATGGTAAATGGTCTTAAAATGATACAAGTGTCTACAGAGGCTATGTAAGTAAATAATAGAATGATACAGTGATACAGTGGTACTGTTTAATAAAGTTAATACAGTGGTACTGCAACTTGCTGCTGCTGCTACCAGTAATAATGGTGATCATAATAATAATTGTTATTATTATATAAACAATAACTATACTGTATTCTTACAGTCTGGAGCTGAGCGACCGCTATGGTCGCAGGTTCGAATCATGCCTTGAGCATGAATGTGTGTGATGTCTTAGGTTAGTTAGGTTTAATTAGTTCTAAGTTCTAGGCGACTGATGACCTCAGAAGTTAAGTCACATAGTGCTCAGAGCCATTTGCTAATATTAATCCAAATAATTTTGACAGAAATACGCTGTATCAAAGGGCTTCAGTTTGCTCCTGCTTTACAGGTTTGGAGACAGTCATGTATCCAAAAGAGGGGAGGGGAGAGTTATTTAGACTCATTTCTCTCCCTGACACAGAAAAAGACATTTTAGTGGAACCATTTATATCTATTACTTAAATAAGGCAAAGTGTCGGTGTGTATGTCTGAGATCTCCTCCCAAAATCCTGAATCGATTTCAGCCAGATTTTGGAAAGAGATAGCAGGCCTCATTCGAGTGTCAGCACTGTGGAGTTCATAACCTCCATACTCAAGCAGAAGAGGAAATAAAGGAAAGAAACCTTGTTTTTCCAGCTCCTAGCATATAGGCTGCCCTGCATTACAAATGTGTTGTGTGAGAACAGTATTAGCCTGCCAAATGAACTTACTATGCATAGCAGACTACATGCCAGGTGCAAGAAATGGTTTTCCATGCCCCGATATGCAGGTTGCTTTGCCCGGAAAACCATTTCTCGCCCCTGACATATAGGCTGCTCTACATAAAGATGTGTTGTGTTGGAGTAGTATCGGCCTGCTTTATCGACCTGCAGTTCATGGCAGCCTGTTTGTCAGAGGCAAATAAATGATTTTAAGCAACTGATGTGTAGCCTGCCCTGTACGGTATGTGTCTTGTGGGACTAGCATCAATCTGTTTTATTAAACTGTATTGCAGGGGCTACATGTGTCATTGAATGTGGCTGGGACAGGTTGAGCTGGATACATGAGGAGATGGAGCAAGGGGGAGGAGGAAATGTACAGAGAGAGAGAGAGAGAGAGAGAGAGAGATAGAGAGGACGAAGGGGGAGATGCAAGAGGGGTAGTGGGCAGATTAAAAATGAAGAGGGGTAGGTGGAGATGGAAACTGAGGGGGGAGGAGTGTGTGGTCACTGGCAGAAAGATATATTCACTAAGAGGAGGGGGAGAAGGAAATGCAAAAAGAGAGGGGAAGGAGGAGATTAAGTGACAGAATGGGGAGGAGGAGGTAGAGGAGGGAGAATAATGCAGGCAGACACAGAGGGAGACAAGGAGGTGTCTGCATTACATGTGTCGAACACATACACAGGCAAAGCCATGGGGAATAGGTCATTTTCGATATTTTCCAAATTCCAGTTAACTTTTGGAGAAAAAAGTAGCGCAATAATTAAGAGCTTCGAAAACAACAAGGAATTCTAGAAATTTCATGTTACGAATCGCACATAATACTTTTCTGCTCTTTCCTGAGGACTAGCGCACTTTGGTAAGTGTGTGGAACTGGCTACAATTGTAGCCGATAACTTGACTCCATGAGATATCAGCACATGCTAAACGATGGAAAAGTGTAAAGTCACTGATGAGCCACAACACAGTGACTGCCCAATCAATAGCATGTTGGTCCATCTTTGATATACAATACAGTAGCGTTTCTGCGCAGCCAGGATTCTACTACTCCTTGGCAGGTTTTGGAGGGTAAGTGGCACAAGATGTCTATGCACAAGTCCCGTACATTACAGACTAGTAGTTCCTGGACGCCGATTTGGTGCCAGATAGCATCCCAAATGTGTTCCATCCTGTTCAGATCAGGCAAATTTGGTGGCCTCGACACAACGTGAGTTCTCTGTGAAAACAGTGTAACATGATTCTGGTCATGTGACAGTCATGTGACAGTCATCCCACTGCAGGAGAGCGCATCAAACATGGAGGGATGCAGGAGGTCTGCAATAATGTTCACATAGTCTGAAATTCTTGTGAACCTTATCGCCGGCTAACCTGGTTTACAGAACGGACCAGCTTTCAACCTTCAGTCCTGTGATGAGACTCGGACGTCCAGCACCCTGTCTTCTACTCCTGGTTTCACCGTCCTTCAATCAGTTTCCATGGATGCACAGGGTAGATACAGGCGAATAGCTGACCAGTTTCGCCGTTTCCGAGAAGATTTTCCCAGGCGCTGGGCCTTAACAACCTGCCTTTTAGCAGAGTTGCTTACATCAACGGATTTCCCAATTTCTGGCCCGTACCTTTACCATACCCAGAATGATTTCCCTCTCCTCCGCTTCAATACTTTCCCTACCGCTTCACATGGATCTACAAGGATCTAAGTCCATAAAGTAGCTTACAGTAGTCAACAATAAGTACTCCTCCATCTTGGACTGAGAGATGATCCATGTGCATTGAAAGTCTAACGTGAAACATAGAATAAGTAATGCAACGTAAATACTATGGGACCTGTGTGTTTAGCTACCTTCTGTTTAAAACTGTGATTCGCTTGTAATAGTGAAACGCATCAATTTCGTTTGAAGGGAAGATAGTATATAATTACACAAAGCCTATGAATTTCCAAGTTTTCGCATACTCACATTGCACTCTCCCTCAGACAATATGCAATATCTGACTCTGCCCAAGGGTTCTGAGAAGATTGTACTGACTGTATACACTGCCTGAAAAAAAAATCAATCACTCAGGAAGGAAAGAGAAAAAGAAACTTTATACATACATAAAAACAAGTTTTGCATCACCCCAGTTCCCAGAACTCCTGAAGACAGTCGTTAACTCTGGATATTGTGTCACAGACACAGTCCCTTTGGCTGTTCAGAGATGTCACTAAACCTGCCCAAAGATGTAAACAATAATACATGAGCAGACCGTATTAGACGGAGGGGGTCCGACATCCGAAGAGTTCCAGTCATTCCACCAGAAAGGAGGTACATGGCTTGTATTGACTGTAGTTCAACAATGCCTAGACGGTCAATACAGCGGTTCGATCGCGTCCACATTCCTACTTTGTGCCAGGAAGGGCTCTCAACAAGGGAAGTGTCGAGGTGTCTCGTAGTGAACCAAAACGGCGTTGTTCGGACATGGAGGAGATACAGAGAGAGACAGGAACTGTCGATGACATGCTACGCACAGGACGCCCAAAGGCTACTACTGCAGTGGATGACCGTTACCTACGGATTATTGCTCGGAGTAACCCTGACAGCAACGCCACCGTGTTGAATAGTGCTTTTCATGCAGCCACAGGATGTCGTGTTACCACTCAAACAGTGCGCAATAGGCTGTATGATGCGCAACTTCACTCCCGACGTCCATGGCGAGGTCCATCTTTGCAACCACGACATCATACAGCGCCGCGCAGATGGGTCCAACAACATACTGAATGGACCACTCAGGATTGGTATCACGTTTTCTTCACCGATGAGTTTCGCATATGCCTTCAACCAGACAATCGTCGGAGTCGTTTTCGAGGCAACCCGGTCAGGCTGAAAACAGACACACTGTCCAGCGAATGCAGCAAGGTGGAGGTTCCCTGATGTATTGGGGTGGCATTATGTGGGGTCGACGTACGCCGCTGGTGGTCATGGAAGGCGCTGCAACGGCTATACAATACGTGAATGCCATCCTCCGACCGTTAGTGCAACCATATCGGCAGCATATTGGCGAGGAATTCGACTTTATGGACGACAATACCCGCCCTCACCGTGCACATCTTGTGAATGATTTCCTTCGGGATAACGACGTCGCACGACTAGAGTGCTCAGCGTGTTCTCCAGACATGAACCCTATCGAACACGCCTGGGATAGATTGAAAAGGACTGTTGATGGACGACGTAATCCACCAACCACTCTCACGGATTTACGGGGAATCGTCATTGAGGAGTGAGACAATCTGGACCAACAGTGCTTCGATGAACTTGTGAATGGTATGTGACGACAAATACAGGTAGTCATCAATGCACGAGGACGTGCTACTGGGTATTAGAGGTAGTGGTGTGTACAGCAATCTGGACCACCACCACTGAAGGGGTCGCTATATGGAGGTACAACATGCAATGGGTCGTTTTCATGAGCAATAAAAAGGGCGGAAATGATGTTCGTGATGATCTCTATTCCAATTTCCTGAACTGGTTCCGGAAATCTCAGAACCTAGGTGATGCAAAACTTTTTTTGGTGTTGGGAGTGTAGGAGATGTTACTTCCGTGATTATAAAATCGAGGCAAATTTGCAAATAATTTGACAGTATAAGCCCACATACGATCATGACCAACGTTGTACCTCCTCTGATCTGTATTCATGCACTGATTTCGATTTTGATGGTTGTTATAAAGCTGTTTTATCCGTTCCTGATATTGGCACTGAGGTGGAGTTGACCACGGAGATGATCCCACACTTTTACTATCAGGAACAGGTCTGGTGAGCTTACTGACCACTGGAGTACCTCAGCATCATGGAGCCAGTTCTTAGAGATAGATGCAATATGTACATGAGAAATGTCAGGCTGAGAAAAGGCATCACAATCCTGTCGCATGAGAAGACGCAGGGTGTCCATGACAAACCACTGGCCCATGAGACGATTTCTCAGTCACTACCAGCCGTTCACTGACGTCATATTCGGTGGCTACCCACACCAGGACACCAGGAATAACACTGACGTCTCTCCAAAAGACTGTATGGAATGAAAATGGTCTCTCCCCATTCTCGCTAATGATGGTCATCTGGGGTATTGAGGAAGTACAATTCATTCTCAGTGCACTGCCGTTCGTCGGCATTCCATGCTGCCCAGCTACAGCATCATTCCAAAGACAGCCACTTGTATTGTGGTGTTAATGGCAGCCTACGCATGTCTTAGTCCAGCTGCTGCTGGTCTCCCACCATACTGGATGTTGCAGAATGTTTCAGGGAGCCGATTACCTGTTCTCTGTTGGCAGATGCAGCAGTGAAAGTTACGAATGTCCTTGCTGCACAGTACAGCAATACTCTCTTTTGATGACCATATGTGGTCGACTGGAACCTTGACGACGAGTATGTCTGGCCTCTCGTCCCCATGCAATCTAGCATCAGGTTGCTCTCACATACGAATGCCCCACTAATCTAAATATTGAGCGATTTGACCAACTGGCGAAATGGACACCCAAATGAGGCCAATTTCAAAGTCTGACAGCTACTGACAACACTGTCTCATACGATTATTTGACATCTCTGTCACCTTCACAGCGGTCACTCGATATCTGATGCTGTTCACGCCCTTTATATAGCTTACTATGTCCGGTAACAACACTAATGCATTAAGCTAGCCATTCTGTCACAGAAATTCTTCTCTAATCATTTTCATACTCTCCAATGGTGTGTACATATATGAAGTTTCATTAACATTCATCCACGTCTTCAAGGATTTTCAAATTTTTTGTCAGGCAGAGTATTTGAAAACGTCTGTGCACAATCCCTTTGGCTAGCCTCTTTTCTTTTCTTCATCTTTAATTAAGCAACTGGAGAGGAGATGAATTACTTTAATGGGAGTCATAGTACCACAGCGTATGAGGTGATTTCACTTCTCTTCTTAATCTTCTGTAATCTAACACGCTACCGGGTATATCAGTTTGCCTTATGGATGAGCTTTGGAAGTGAGGAGTGCTGTAAATATGAGACAGGTGACTTGTAGTGAGGCCCAGCGAAACGAGCCACGGGGAGCTATAGTCATGCCAGTCATCACAGAAACATGGAGAAGAAGTACAGGTATAACGTCATTGTCATGTTGGGGGGGGGGGGGAGGGGAGTGGGTGAAAGTCACTTTGCTGAACAGTGAGCTGGCGGAGAGGCAATTGTCAGGTGTATAACATAGTCTGTGGGACGGACAAGTTAAAAACCCTTTGCTCCAGAACTCCGAAAGTGGATGGTAGAGAATAGGAAATTGTTAAAAGAAATGCTTGAGCAGATAAGCCTCTCCTAGCTTTCCGAAAAACATGAACAGCTCTGACTTACTTAATGTTCAGAAGTTGCAGCGAAGTCAGCAACTAGCCTTATGGACAGTTTTGTAACTTTTTCTAAGTGAGACTAGCTGGTGGCTAAATAATGAGCACCGCTGGATGTATAAGAGTGTCGTCAGGTGGACGCAACACTTAACGGAAAGATTAAAAAAAAAAAAGGGAGAAGAAATTCAGTTCATTGACTTCTCGACGTTTCACCATTTCTTGGCGCCATATTTTGGCAAAGAAACAATTACGCAGTTGGGAGGCTGTAGTAACTTTTGAGAGAACTGGTGGACGTGTTTAGCTGGCGGGAAGAAAGGAGAAATCTTATTTTTGGATACTGAGAAAATATGAGATGCAGACAAGTCGTGGACAGGAGACAGTGGCAAGAGTTGCAGCTGCACTCTGAAGTGTCGGAGCCGTTTGGGGTCCAATGTTCTAGTACTTAGCTGCCCAGTCGCAGTGCTGAACTTCATACCAGAGACCTGTGATGTCTCCACTCTGCTCACATTAAATTGAAGATGACAGTAAACGTCGCTCACAGCTTTGACATATTAGGCCAAGCGAGAGTATTATAGTTCAAATTCAAGATAGGTTTCACTGTATGATATCCTTCAGTGCTTCGTCATATCTTTAGAATTCCTGGGTTCGTTTTGCAGACAGACAGTCGCTGTGATCGTTATAGTAAGGTTGCAAATCAGTTCACTACGTCAGAATCAAAATTATTAAGCAACTCCATCTCGTTTTGTAAATTTGACAACCCAGAGATTTCGTTTGCAGCTCTCGTCGTAAAGTACATCAGCGTAAAGTTCAAATTCACATGACTATTTTAATGCTTAATAGTAACTCTTTTGTAACAAAACATATGGTAAACTTAAATTTTGAGATTTTATCACATTCAGTCCCAATGATAAATATTATGTTAGTTCCCACACTTTCAGTTTCACTGATACTCCCTCAGTAAATGATAGCGTTATTAAATGCGTTGCGTACCTTAAATTCTGCACGGAATCTCAAGGGCGGACCTGTTTTACGATTAATTCACATTCAGTTAAATATCACTTTCACGCAGTCCACTTTCTGTAACGATGGTGATTTTCACTTCAACACTGTCAGTTAACTATCTAGGATTTCCAGACCATTTTTCCTGCGTGTGTCACAAACCCGTTCCATAACTGTTCATTCTAATAATTCTCCATTTAGATTTTGTGAATCCGCCATACTTTTAACATATTTCAAGGACACCATTTTCTTCTTCACAAGCCTTACACAGTACTGTACAGTAATATGTTCGAAATGTGCGATCGTATCAACATCAGTCCTTGTCTCAGGTATACTTCTGTTGATGAATATAGAGTTTTTCTACTTCAGAAGTCCTCAGAGATTTGGGCATCTCAAGCAAACTAACTTTCCGCATTGACTATTCTTTCAGTTTTACTATATCATGAGCTAAATTTGATATCTATAATTTCCTTATTCACATTTAGACTAACATAACATTGAACTTACCGAACAGATTTCGTGTAAATCTTTTAGCGGGAAGAGCTTACGTCGTCTGCAAACTTCGACATTAGTATCTGTTCTCACCACACTCGTATTCTTCTAAAATTTTCTTTCATTAATTGCATTACTAGTTAAAGAACACTATCAGTACTGAATAACAAATAGCAAACTGAAAAACTAGTGTTTTCACCCATTGGCTTGAGTTGTTTCAAGCAGACTATAAGCTCAAGAAGTCAATTTTTTTTCATCATTATAAGCTAGGTTAAGTAATACCCCCATTTTTGCTCACACTACTCTGATGTTTTAATTATCATATTCATTTCGATCAATTGTAGTTGGTACGCTTCACGTTCAGTTTGGGTTTCGTATGAATTGTATTAACAAAAAAATCGCATAAATTTGCGTGGTTTTTCCTACGTGATTAAGTGATGTGCCATGAATGTACTTCATTGAATCGATATAGATCAGACTGGTTTCCGAGATACATCTAATGATGGAACCAATATTCAGAAGCTGATTATGTACTTTGTATGAAAAATCAACATCAATTAAGAGCCACCTGAAAAAGTCTGTAATCTTTCACGTAAGAAGATGCATTGGGCCTATGTGCCTCCGAGATGCTACAGGCCACAACGACGGAGAGATTAAAACCACTACATCCACTTTTAGTGAGCGCAGGCATTTGCCTGCAGGGGAACAGCGACCGTTAGAAATTAAAACTGTGAAGCCGCCACAAGTCGCATGCAACTTTTTAGTGCGACTTGGGACGGCTCTACAATTTTTATGACATTCATTTTTTATATCGACTAGTGTTGTCCCTGCTCAATCTACGCATTTCTCTGTTTGCTCATTGCGGAATCCGTTACGTTGTTTAATGAATGATCTACTTTATTTCGACAGAAATTTGCTTCAGATTCATATCGATACACTGAATTCTCTTTGCAATCGCAGAAAAAATAGGTTTTTGTGTTGCAAGCTCAGGAGCTGCCACCTGACACCAACTTACTTCGAAGTAGTTCACGAGCAAAAATAGCGCACCCAGCCAGGCAATTTGACTTCCAGATTAACTGGAAGGACGCCCAATCCATTTACACTGCGAGATAGTCAGCCAGCGCAAATATTATGTTGCATTGCAGGCGTATGCAAGGAGATGAGACCAAATTCTGTGGCGATAAGGGCATTAATTTTTATGATATTAATAATGAAATCCTTAGAGATTAACCAAAATATTGTTGCTTCCTATCCTGAAAGTAATATCAGCGTAGTCGTACATAAAAAGAGAAAATGACAAAAGGGCGGATTCGACCGTTATTCTGAAGTCGAGATGAATCATATGCTCAAGGAAGAAAAATAAATTGCACTGTAGGGAAAGAGACTAAATCAGATCGTCTGTAGGCCGTTCATGCGTACTGCCCCCTGATCCAGCCACATGTGATTTTGACTTTACCATCACATTAGTAACAGCTAGTACAGGTTCCGAGCCAACAAAAGGAGCCGTCGCACCTGTCCTGCCCAATATATCAGCTTGTTCATTGCCACAAAACCCTAAGTGACTATGGACTCATAACAGGTTTAGCCTGATGCTTCCGCCTAGACTCGCAAGATTTCAGATCCGTTTGTCTGACCGAATGAATGTAGCACCTACGCTGATTCTCCTCCGCGTACACATAAAATACAAACAGTGTACCTGCAACGTTTGTCTGCAAAGTAGATACTCTATCGGCTACAGATCCACCACTAAAATTTTACTTGATAAGTAATAGAGAAGAGCATGATCAATCATTTTCCCAACACCAACCAATAAAATTCTACTTCGTAAGTAATAGAGAAGAGCATGATCATTCATTTTTCCAACAACAACTATCTGATCATGGCCTAGCAAATAAAGTTTCTCATTATGCACACCACCCAACGATGTGTATTTAAGAACATGACAAGTATATCATTACAATGTTGCCTCAGACAGTATGATAAAGAGGGAAATGGCGATGTTCGAAAGTTAAGCAAGCTTGATTGCAAAACACTCGTGCATCCTGCCATCTTTAACCCTACATGGGACATGAGCGCATAAATGCAATGTACAAAGAGGCATCAGCATCTCTCCTTGGCCTAAAAAAATATAGAAAACTCATCCCTCTTGATCTGAAAAAAATCTTGCAGAAACACTAACACTCTCAGTTATTGATGTTATTCTGCGAGGTCTTCCTAAGGGAAGCTTAAATATGCACAGCTATTCTGGCATGCAGACAAGTGCAGATATTTCCACACCCTCTGTCATCTCTACTGTCTCTCATATCTCTCTTCGACCTTAACATTCTTTTCTGAACAAGTGGCAGGAACACCAGTTCCCTATCGGAGCAAAATCGTCTGTCACGCTCCAGCTTTATGCCACTTTCTCTAAGTCCGTATCAGCAGCAGGAACCCGACTCTGGAATAACCTTGGGCGTTATATTAGAGAACTAAAAAACATCTCCAGCTTCAGAAGATAGTTAATGACGTATCTACGCTCTTGTCTGAATATGGAAGAATCACCAGTTCCCACCAAAGCAAAATCATTGCTGTCATACTCCATCGATCAGCAATTTTCTCGAAATCCTTATCAGTAGCAGGAATCTAAGTCTGGAATAAACTTGTGCATCATATTAGACATCTGAGTAACATCTCTAGCTTGAGAAGACAGTTAATGACATACCTGCTTAAGCAACAATGAGGATTACTATCGTCCCTGTACGTATCCGTTACCCCTGTACGTCCTTCTTTCCAACCGAGTCTTCATTTTCCACTAAGCTGGAGCACTTTCCTTAAATATCTTTTGTCCAGAACTCTCCATACCCGAAAACATCTTGTACACTCATAAATTCTCAACGTATCTGCCACTATCATTATTCTTATTATTGTCATTATTATTATTATCATTATCATTATGAAAATTAGTTGCAGCAGCAGCAGCAGTAGTACTATTAACTTTATTAATTCATAGTCAGTTTATTTTAGTCACATTTCACTATAGATAATCAGTTTAATATTATTTGACATATCACAATTATTATTTCCTACGTAACTATGGTGTAAAAAAGGTACTACATGTGCAAAACCCTGGCCCGATGTAAGAGAGGACCTAATGGTCCTAATCAGATCACGTTAAGTAAATAAATAAAATAAATATTCCAGAATATATCGCCAGTGTATGGATCTCGTACCAAACAGGACTAACAGAGGATAATGAACTATGAAAAATCTAGCACAAATGGCATAGGCTCGTTTGAGCCATTGGGAAACCTCGATGCTGAAAAATACTGAACAGGGAGACTCTTAAACACAGAAGCAAACTATCGTTTAAAAGCCTAGTTGCAAAGTTTCAAAAGCCACCTTCAAGTGACGAATCTAGGAATATACTAGAATCCCCTATGTAACACATCCATAGGAATCGCAAAGACAAGAGTATACTAATTACAGAGCACGTAGGGACGTTTAAGCAATCACTTTTCCGCCCTCCGTACATAAGCGGAAAAGGAAGAATCTCTAATAACTGACACAAATGGAAATACCATTGGCCATGTACTTCTCATTGGTTAGACGTAGATGTAGATGTAAGAGAGACAAAGTGCAGAGCGCTCAATTAATAGCTTGACAATCAACGCATAACTCAAGCTGAAGGAAAGAAAACAACAACCCACACTCAGCTGACAACTAACTAAAGCTAGTAAACACGCTGCTCCTTCTTTGTCGATAGAGTGGGAATTACGCCAAACATTTAAGATATTGTTGTTCCCATAATTTGTTTCTGTATCCCAGAGGTTGAAAATACCGCTACAGGTGTAAAGTTCTTTTATTATCACACTGTGGTAATAAAAGAACTTTAAATTTCTTTTATTATTATGAACTGTAAAGTTCTTTTATTATCACACTGTGATAATAACTGTAGCGGTATTTTCAACCGCTGGTATAATGCTCAGTTGCGGATATTCTTCCAACAGGATTTTTTGTTGTTTCTTTGTATTGTTGGCTATGAGTAGTATTTTTGGAAATTTCTTTTGATCTTACATTTTCAAAATATTTTTAAACACAAATGTCTTGATCAAGTTTGTTTGATTTATGATAGTACATAGGTTTCGACCGTTGTGAGCCATCATCAGAACCCGTCCTCACGTCTTTACTTCCGCCATTACCTCATTTCCTACCTTCCAACTCCACAGAAGTTCTCCTGTGAAACTGTAACAAAGGATACTGCGGCGAGAAGGCTTGGAAGGTAGGAGATGAGGTACTGCCGGATGTGTAGCTGTGAGAACGGGTCGTGAGTCGTCCTGACGTAGCTCAGTTGGTAGAGCACTTGCTCGTGGAAAGCAAATGTCCCAGGTTGATTCCTGGACGACACACAGCTTTAATCTACTAGACAGTTTCGTATTAGTGCACATTCCGCTGCCGAGTGAATATTTGCTCAAATTCCACTGCCTTCTTATCACTATTAAAGAAGACATACTGGGGTATTGGTAAGGAACCACTTAGTTAAAATGTTGACCGTCACGGCATGGGGAGGCATTCGCGAGATTTTGCGAAGTTAAAATGGTATGTCAAAGTAGAAGCAAACTTTTTAATTCATTTCGTTTTTATATGTTGGACCTTAGTATATTTGAAAGTCAGTGCCACTACAAAATCAGTAAAATCACGCAGATCTGGTAGTCAACTGAGGAACACCATCCTAACGTTACTTCTGTCCCTTTTTCCTTTCTTTTTTGCGCTAGTATCCACATTCTTCAATTGAGCTACATATATAGGTCAACTGAAGAATGGTATACTAGGACTCAAAGTAGCGATATACTTAACATTTTATGTTCGAAATATGAATGTATGTGATATATGTCTACCATCTTTCTCTCCGTCCTGCATTCTTTTGATTCTCAACAGTTGTATATGCTGGTAAATCTATGCAATACATCATCATTTGGTCAAAGCCGACGGCTTGTAACCCATTCTTCAGTAATCCCGATAATTACGTTATGAACGTCGTGTAAGAATACTTTTTTCGGTGAAACACATGCTTTCAGCCATTCTTCACCAAAACAAGGGCGTATTACTCCCCCATCACCTATCTATAGCCAGACATAAATCTCCCTCGACAATAAGTATGTGTCATACAATTATTTATCAACACCAATATCAACAATCATGTCACAGCACAGGATATGCGTGTCACATAACTTGTATGCTACTTGTATTGTTAGTGGTAGAAACTATGTAAATTATTTTTGTTCTTTTATCTAGAATATCATCACCCTAGGTAAGCTTACCTTCTGGATGTATAATGTAAATTTCAGAGGGATTCCTTTAGCGATCTTCTAGTGACCAATCACTCATACTAGTAGTTCTCCTTCTCCGGACGTTGTCTTACAGCATGCTCATTATACGCTGGTACATGAAATCTAGATAGACTTTGTCGTGAAAGGAGCTGCTACGACACAATGCATCCGAGAAGGGAAATGGTATTATGAGCTCGCTTCCTTCGTGTCGGAATACTTACAAGGGAACAGTCCAATTCGACATTTCGAAAACTGCCTTGAAATTTTTTATACAGAAATAATACATCGAAAGAAACATGATGGCAAAAATTTAGTTCCTAAGACATACTGTCACTATCCTTTTTTTTTTTTTTTTTAATGTTGAAAATTGCCAAATGCGTAACCCGCCAGATAGCTGGAATAATATAATTCTTACCATAGCTGTGGAAGACAGCAAATGCCCAACACGGCAGCCAGATGTCTTTCATTGACCCACATCAGTAAACAGATAACACCCCACGACATCATCATAATTTGTAAAGCGAATGTCAGTTGCTATTTTCACGGACAGAGTTGTCCACCGTTACTGTTGCTCGAATTTGCAGCTCATTTAATGTTCATAAATTAGCAGCTGCTTTTGCAGTATCACTAAGTGTTAACAATGGAGGTAAAACTAAATTAATTTTATTTGTGTTTTCTTTGTATATGCTTGCTGTTAGCCTACTTCTCCAGAAGATCTACATATGTTTTATTTACTAGTTAATTTCTTGGACCATCTTTCGAGTGATGTCTACATTTGGTCGGAAATTGTTGGAACATTAGTAGTCTCATATTTTAGAAAATATTTTAATTTTAATTATTCCACACAGTTTTAATCAAAAATATACTAATTAATTTTGGACCTAACGGGTAGTTCCAAGCCTGTGGAGTAGAAGAGTTGCTGGGACAAGAAATGTTAAACACTATTTAAAAGAACTTATTTATTTTACTAGATACGCAGTGTCTTGTAATTTCAAATGACAATCACTAATATCTATTAGAGTCTAGGTAAAGCTTTCTTCTACTTCCAAAACCATGACAGTTTCAATTAATATTTAGGAAAGACCTTGCAATAAAACTAAATCTCAAAGAATTTAAATTACTTTACAAGTGATTAAAGCATCAGCATTCAGACCCCCAAAAGATATTATCAATTTTAAAGTTTTTTAGGTAAGCTTTACAATAACGTTTAAGAATAACAAATATTCACAATTATCAAGGAATGAAATCACTTTAAAGACAAGCAAGGCACTGGCAAGTAAGCTAAACCCTTTTATAATAAATGAACATCAAGCGCCCCGTTTCCATTAGAACTCCGTTTATACGGCGAATTTAGATTGTGCGGTCGTCTGGTACCAACCATACAGGGCTCCTCTACTAGTCGTTAGTTTGGCCTTACGTCAACACAGTTTCCACATGTAGTGTTGACAGCTTCTGCAAGATAATCAAGCAATGTGAATAAAATATCTTGGCCCTTAGTAACAACAGAGCTTGTCGTAGTTGGTTGATTTAAAGACAAGGGTTTTAATTTACAAAAAAATGTTACTTAACTGGAATAAGACCTAGATAAGGTAACTGCCAAACCAACTGGCAAATTTAATTATTAAATCAAACACAACACCTCAACAAGTTTGTGCAATGTACAGGAAGAGATTTAAACTGCAACAAGGAAAGAAGCTCGCCAAACTCAACAGACAAATTTAAATGCGAATGGACAGCATCTCACTCGCTTGGTGCACTACACTCTTTAAATTTAAGGAGGTTGTAACATTATGTGATTGCCTTATCATTTTAAATCATTCACTAATCGAGCAGTCGCTCGGCAACAGCTACAGTTAGCAAATAATGTTGCGAGAATGTAAAAGGTGAACGACCTGTGACGTAACTTGTTTATTGTTGAAGCGCCGTCAGAGATGCAGTGAGTTATTGACTTTGAAAACCGCGGCGCGAAAAACGGACAGAAGAAGAACACTTTTAAACATTTCTTTTTTTAATGTACGAGATATTCTCGATGAACAGTTACTCATTCTTCTCTTGTCTCTTGTAACTTTTGTCGGACGCGCATGTCTTGCCGCCGTATTATTATCGTTAAAAATAATATTATTTTAGTGTAAAGTAGAAGTGCAATACTAAAAGTGCAATACTGCATAGCAGTAGATTTATTGTGCGACGTGTATGTGAAAACGTCAAAGGAATTATTTTCATTACAAGAAGTGCCAGTCAAAACGGCATCCATGTTAAATCCTTCATTGCAGTGTAAGTTCGTCTATTAATTGCCATAAATTCAGAGTTAAATGGAACTGGTGTATGGACTATTTATTTAATATAGAATCTATGTCTCACTCCTTCATGAAGTTATTTAATTTTCTTTATGTTTCTGCCAAATAGAGAGTTCACAGTCACGAATTCTTTCGTCGAGTTCGGACGGAAGTTGCATGCGGCGAAATATTTTCTCCGCTCCATATTCTACTGGTAAATGCATGATAAACTACGGTCCCTTAGGAAATTCATGTTGAGCTATCCCAAAATAATTATATTTTGAATAGGCATTTTCTCTCCTCTGCAATGTAACTTCCGACTGATTAGACGATCAAACAAGAAACAGCCGCACACGGTCGGCGTTCGCAAATATGTTTCCACCGCTGATTATAGCTATATGTTACAGCACAAAGTAAACATATTGTTATAATTAGCGACTACGAACGGGGACATTTATAACTGTATTTTTATGTATACAGATTACGTAAACATATCGTTATAAGGTCTTTCCGTCCTGTTGGTGAACTTCACAGAGGCTTGTTTCAGTACAGATTTTTAGAGAAGAATGAGTTGTTAGTAAATGTAAGACTATCACTGCGCTAGAGCTGGACTACCGTTCTCATATACATTGGCCACACTACAAGGCCCATATAAAGATGTGTGCGTTACACGTGCTAGGACCGATAACTTTTTCGATAAAGTATCTCTGGAACGGTGCCTTCAATGGAAAGTAAACAGCAACCGCTTTTCTGAAAGTGCGATCCACCTGTATCTGAGCCAAGTCAACACGCGCCGCTTGGAGGCACTGCGACACCATATACTCCACTCAGCTGGGCAGGACCCAACCGGCACAGACAACCGCCCGACCACACAAGACACCACACACACAGAGGCTCTCCGTGCGGCTAGTAGCACTACGGGTCCAGCTCTAACGTACGCGAGGAAGCACTCAATCCGCGGTCCTTCTCTCTCTCTCTCTCTCTCTCTCTCTCTCTCCCTCTCTCTCTCTCACACACACACACACACACACACATACTCTATCTACCTCTCTCTCTCTATCTTCCTATCTACCTCTCTCTCACTGCCTGTCCCTATATTCTTCCTACATCTCTCATCTCTCTGGCGCCGTCGTGCGCGCTCTTTTTAAGAGTAGCTGCGCTAAAGTTTCTCTGTTATCCGAGCTGCGATTTAATGCGAGATACTGAACCTCGATCGAAGCTGGAGCAAGACTGACTGCGTCATGGCTCAGTTAGAAGAAAGAGGAAGTAACTCTGACGATCGGGTGAACTTTGGTTCCAACTATGAGTGTTGCGTTAGTTAAAGTCCAGAGTAAAAATACAACACTTACCTAGCCCAAAGAAAACATGGAGAATAAAAGAATTCAGTGACAATGAAAAGGCTTTAAGTGTTTTCGTAAACGAAGGAAGGGGGAAAACTTTAATGTTAAGCTGCCTGCAAAGCTGGTTTCGTATCGTAACATCTCAGTGTGAGTTGTAAAAACGTAAGAGAGATTTAGACGCAGTAAGAAATATACGCAAAAATGAAACTTGCGACAGTGTGAGAGAAAAACTATTCGAAACATTTAGAACTGCTCTTTTCAATCAGTGCACCGTTACCGAGGGAAATCTGCGAGGCTAGGCCCTCTGCATTGCTAATGAGATGAACATTACTTATTTCCAGGCTTCTCAGACCTGGGTAAACAGATTGAGAAAATGATATGGAAAAGGAAGTCGCCAAATTACGAAATTTACTTCAAATAAATATGTAGGAGAGACGTCACTAATTGGCAATACTATAGACAAATTCGTATCTTCTTGTTATCCCGTAAAATACTGTGTATAAATCAGGCAGTTATTCTTCCTGCAACAACTGCGTGTAAACCGCACTTTATCACTTCAAGTGAAAAGAAGATAGAGCCTCTTCTGCAATCTACGAATGCTATGAAACATTCGTATACAACAGTACCAATGATGAGTAGCAGTGAATTATGGTTTCCGCAGCTCAATATCTGCCCCAGGAACCTCCAAGAAAATTAGGACTAAAAATTAAAAAAGGACTACTTGGTTGCCAAAATCCTGTACCAGCTGTAGAAAATAACTCAGTGCCTTGACATAACGACACTTCTGCCTTGAGAAGGAGGAGGACGACGACGACGAAAGGGCTGTTATTATAATTCTGATTCCACTTGCAACTGATAGTGTGATTGAGCCCCTGAATAAAGAAGTTTTTCGACATTATAAAGCATTTTCAAAAAATTGTCGACAGTATAATTTCCGATAGCACTTTGTCATTTCTGTTTCATGAGGATAACAGTATTGTTAAGCTTCAGTCATTTGCGCATTATCAGTTCACGTCCCCGCGTTTTACAAATTTGATCAAGTATGCCTGGTTCACAGCACAATCTGAAAATCAACGGCGATGAGCATTTCTTACTCCATCCCAATTCTGTCTGAATAAAACAAGTAATTGCTGTGAAACGCCTGACAGCATTAATTTTTCTTTTGTCATTTGTACCTTGTGTAAGGAAAATACATGATTTCGTCATCCAGTACACACATCGCATTTTTGTGGGGACTACAGGAAATAAAAAAGGAACTATTACATTCTTCGTAAAATTACAACATTCATAAATTATCATACGACTGTGCTACAGGAATTTTTGTAAAATATTTCATGTCAAGAAATTAAAGTTCTTATTGATTGAAGTCGTCTCCAACGTAAAATCATATACTGCCTTGATTTTCTTTCCTCTGCCAGCCGCTTGTGTAACAATTACATCTGCAGCAGTTTAACTGTCGATATGAACTGCAAGTTATTCAAAAATGTAGTGATTTGAGACATTTTTGGCATGGTTCAATTGCGACACGGCATCACGTTCTCTTGTCTCAATTGTGTCTGTTTATTCGCCGGACCGCGAGCTAGGCAGTAAGAGCTGCACAAACCGCTGTTATAAGCGGTTCTTCGTAGAGCAAAACTGAGTAACTTTAAAAAAGATTTTAAATACTCGCAGTGCACCATCGCAAAAATTAGCCTGCTAAATATTGTAGGGTCTTGTGACACACCGTTTGTTTTATGCGCTGTAGCTAAACTCGCTGACGTACAATGGTTTTACAACTGATCCTGCACTGAATGCTGTCTAAGGTAGCCACATACTGTAAATTAAACATAAGACAAAAATTGATTACCTAATAAATAAATTACACGATGAATTTTTTCGGGTAAATAATGATAGGTTACACCAAATGTTTGAATTTAACGAATTGATGGTTTATTTATGTAATCAATACACAAGAAAATACAATGGTGGCAATGCAAATAAAGCAAAAAATAAATAACAATAAAGAATAAACGCAGTTAAGGTTGTGTAACTGCGGAATAAACACCGATAGATTCCCGTAGTTACACTAATAATCTCAAATACACATATTCAACTGTCCGTAAATCAACTGCTAACTCACATATCTAAATGGTCAGTAGTGCGATATACATCACAAAATTTCCGCAACTATTCATATAGTTTCTAGGGCTAACCCGTAGCAAATCTCAAAAGTAGCTGAAATAATTCTAGGTATCATGCTGAACATCGGCAGATACTTGCAAAAGTTAGAGCAGGGAGTGGCTGCCAAATTCTTAGTTCAGCTCAGTAGCGAATTTTGCTAAATGCCCGCTAAAATATTGCGCGACCACTTGTCGTTGAAAATCTGTCACTTTACGCTTTAAAACCAACCCCAAGAGACCTTACCTCCTCGGTGGCTTTGAACGACAATGACCATAAGCGGCCATCCACACCCAGTTGCATGACTTTGTTAGCACGACAAAATACATGAAACGAACAAACTGGACCATAAGCGGCCATCCACACCCAGTTGCATGACTTTGTTAGCACGACAAAATACATGAAACGAACAAACTGGACCAACATTTAAAATACGCTGAGGTGACAAAAGTCATGGGATAGCGATATAAACAATTACAGATGGTGGTAGTATCGGGTACACAGGGTATAAAAGGGCACTACGTTGGCGGAGCTATGTAATTTGTACTCAGGTGCTTCACGTGAAAACTTCGACATGATTATGGCCTCAGGACGGGAATTAAGACTTTGAAAGCGGAATGGTAGTTGGATCTAGACGCATGGAACATTCCATTTCGAAAATCGTTAGGGAATTCAATATTCCGAGGTCCAAAGTGTCAAGAGTGTGCCGCGAATATCAAATTTCGGACATTACCACTTACAGTGGAGAACGCTGCGGCCTATGGCCTACACTTAACAACCGAAAGCAGCGGCGTTTGCATATAGTTGATTATGCTAACAGACAAGCATCACTGCGTGAAATAATCGCAGAAAATAATGTGGGACGAACGACGAACATATTCATTAGTGCAGCTTGATAAAATTTGGCATTAATGTGCTACGGCAGCAGACGACCGACTTCTCTTTGCTAACAGCACGACATCGCCTGCAGAACTTCTCCTGGGCTCGTGATCATATCGATTGGACTGTAGACTACTGGAAAACAGTGTGTTGGGGTGACATGAAGAAGAACTAAAGTCTCCGTTATAAAATCATTAAGTTTTATTTCTCGTGATCCATAATTTACCTTGGTCAGATGAGTGTCTATGGTTCAAATTGCTCTAAGCACTATGGGACCTTACATCTGAGGTCATAAGACCCCTAGACTTAGAACTACTTAAACCTAGCTAAAATAAGGATATCACACATATATATGCCCGAGGCAGGATTCGAACCTGCGACCGTAGCAGCAGCGCGGTTCCAGACTGAAGCGCCTAGAACCGCTCGGTCACAGCGGCCGGCCGATGAGTCTCTATTTCAGTTGTTAAGAGCTGATGGAGGGGTTCGAGTTTGGTACAGTCCACACGGAGCCATGGATCCAAGTTGTCAACTAGGTACCGTGAAAGCTGGCTTTTGGCTCCATAGTGGTGTAGACTGTGTTTACATGAAATAGACGGGGTCCTCTGGCCCAGCTGAACCTATCACTAACAGGAAATGGTTATGTTCGGCTATATGGAGACCATTAGCAGCCACTCAGGGACTTCATGTTATGGATAATCATTTGCAATGTCACTGGGCCGCAACTGCTGGCGACTGATTTGAAGAACATTCTGGACAATTCGAGCGAATAATTTGTCCACGCAGATCATCCGACGTGAATCCCACCGAACATTTATGGAACATAATCGAGAGGTCAGTTGTTGCACAAAATCCTACACCGGCAACATTTTCGCAATCATGGTTCAAAATGGTTCAAATGGCTCTGAGCACTATGCGACTTAGCTTCTGAGGTCATCAGTCGCCTAGAACTTAGAACTAATTAAATCCAACTAACCTAAGGACATCACACACATCCATGCCCGAGGCAGGATTCGAACCTGCGACCGTAGCGGTCGCTCGGATCCAGATTGTAGCGCCTAGAACCGCACGGCCACCCCGGCCAGCTTCGCAGTCATGGATGGCTACAACGGTATCATGTTTCAGTATCTCTGCAGGAGACTTCCAGAGACTTATTGAGTTCACGCCACGTCGAGCTGTTGCACTGGCCCAGGAAAAACGAGGTCCGACACGATATTAGGAGGTATCCGATGTCTTACGTCACCTCAGTGTAGACATAATATACAGATAACACACAGCCGGAAAAAAATTGCAGCACCCAGAATGAATATGTCCAGCACCACCATGTTTTAACATGTGGGAGCTGAAAGGTTGTACAGTTAGTGACTGATTTGTCACAGCTGTTAGATGGTTCTTGCTAGGCCTGTCTGAGTACTCACTGTTTTCATTCCCCATGCAGAAACTGTGCTGAGTTTATAGGTAAACAGTGTATGCATCATTCATTCTAGGGTACAACCATGGCCCCCTGATGATTTTGGACTCTAGAAAACTTTGACCATTGCATGGGGTTGCACTGTGGGCCAGAAGGAAGCTGGATGGACGTATTGACGGATTGCTACACAAGTTGCATACATTGTACCACTAGTATGTCCCTGCTTCCGGCACTCGTCTCTGAAACATTCCCACACCTTTAGATCAGATTCTGGACACCCGCATAGTACAGACGCACGTCAAGATCAACGCATTGTGCGAGCAGTAATGGCCGACCGAACAACATCTAGAGAAGACATATGGGCACATATTCAAGTGCTGTGTTACCAAGGACCACTGAGAACCGTCTGTTTGCAGCAAGACTAAGATCACGTATGCCTCTGGCCAGGCTACCGCTGACACTACGGCACATTAAGCACGGCTAATCCGGTCTCGTGAAAGAGCCGACTTGATGATGGTGTAATGTGTCGAATGATTAGAGCGATTAAGTTAGTTGAAGGTGGGAGTTCGACACTAATGGAGTTAGTTAAAATGTGAAGGAATATTGGGAGCCAGAAGTCGTATGTGTGTTACTTTTGTTGTGCAGCTCTGTGATATGGTACCGTGACGCAAGTGGGTTAGCGGAGCACCGAATTAAACAACACGGAGGAGAACACTGTGTTATCGACCAGTAGCAGCTCGCTACATGCCAGAGTGACAACATCGAGGGAGGTAATCGGGTCAGTTACATTAATCGAGCAACACCAAAGTATTCCACCGACCTACTGGGTAGGAAGAACCGCAAACATCAGCGGCAGAAAGCCGTATTTAAGGACCGGCAACCAGCTTGCCATCATTGACTGTCTTCAGTCGTTGGAGTCGTCACTTAGCCATCGACGTAGTGCACGTCGTCTCCTAGGGAGCGCCAGAGTGACGCCGCCGCTGTAATCATCATCATCACTATTATCAGACGCCGTCAGCAGGGAGCCGCCTGTAATGGGAGTCATCACCTGAGGTGCACTGTGGTAACGCACTATCGCCAACGTCCTGGTGCTCTGCCTCCACAAACACTGCGGCAGGGGACACAGCCGGGGACCCTGGCCCGCTGACGCCAGGCAGCTGCCTCTGGGGATGGTCGCTGAGACAGGCCACTGACCTGTCCCACCACTGCCACCGCCACCGCCACGCCCCCCAACCGCGATTACAACAGAGACCAGCGGCTCACCGTTCCAGTCGCTGCGGTACGACCCAGCAAGGCCGCAGCGCTGCTGCCGAGGCAGCGGGTAACAGTTACAACAGCTCAGCTACGGTTGCAGCAGCAGGCGCACGTATGAGCTTCTGCCGGCCACATTCGTCGCCGCTGAGACTGTTACGAGTGGAAGCAAACCTCTCCCATATGGCCGACAACCAATGTATTACAGCTGATCAATTAATCTTGTTATTCTATCGTTAAGAGCCATCTCTGGACACACTCACACCATCTTCATCCTCAGGCCCAGCGGAGAACCCATGTTCGAATCTGATAACGAGCAGTACAGTCCCCTGCCTGTTTACACAGGTGTCAATAAGACTTCTGAGGCACCGTGGAGGCTGGACCTCGTGGAGCGAAAAGTCAGCAACATGGAGCACATACAGCGATGGTTTGCCACGCAAAAGAGGAAGTAAATGCCGATTTTAGTTATTTTGATTCCGAGTCTGTTATGTTGTCCCTTTTCCTGCCTTTTGCCTTGACCATTTTTATATTGTTTAGACGTACTTTTCTCTTGATTGAATTGGAGTTATAGCGAAGGAACTTTCAGCAGCTGAGGTTACTGGGCAACTTAAGAACAAGGTAGATAAATTACAGACAGAGTTAAATGATCTCAGAGCGGAGGAGAAGGAACAGTCACATCCCAACCGACCCACACGTGATGGCACTGCTGCGGGCTTGGTTAACTCGTTTTCATTTTGTACCGGCCACACTTTCGGGAGTTATGGACGGCTATGGAGACACCGTAGCTCAGTATTCCTGCACGGGATTTCCAGCGACTAGAATCCACCCCACGCTGATTTGCTGTACTACGCCGGCAAAATGGAGGTCCGATTCACATTAGGACGTATCCCATGACTTTCGTCACTAAAGTGTATACACGTTAAGAGGAGCGCCTCTCCCCGCCACTGCTTCTCAGACCACACTAATATTCTAAGCGTAAAATATTAGTTATAAATAATTTAAATACGTATTATAAGCATACATGCTCAATATTTACAACAAGAAAACATCACAAATAAACATTTAACAATAACATACTGCTTTTAACAAGATTCTTTCTGAACTCTTTTCAATATTGATGTCAGCATTTACATAAGTAGCAACACTTATGTGTGGCTTCAGTCTTGATTAGTGGTCAAATGAAAATTTAATTAACTAACCAGAAAATAAATCTAAAAATTATACATACACCACAGTGAAAAATAGCGAATGATTCAGTTTACAACATTTAGCGTTCATTCGGTGTGTATGTGTACAGGAACCATAGTTCTAACATATTTTAAAACTTCACACTGAACGAACGAACGAGCTCCTCTTCCAGGTGTTAACAGCCTAAGGGGAGCTGACCAGCAGTAATTGAAGTATTATGTATAATAGCAAAATGTGACCTCCAGTGATGATAGTTGGTTTTACCTATTGTCTAACATTTTGATTGTAAATATGGGCTGTTTATGAATGAATATCGGGGTTTTAACGCTTTATAATATTTATTATATTAAACTTACAGCTATAAATGATAAGCCAAATGAAAGAGCAACTCAATCAGTTTTACCAAGAACCTTATAAATGTTCAATGTGAGCACCATTTAACATTTGTCACTCAGTGCACATCAAGTCTATAGCCGAGTTCTTCCCAAACGTTGATAAGTGTGTCTTCAGTGATTGTAGCAACAGCTGCTTTAATCCGCTTTCTTAATCCAGAGAGGTCTGCTGGTAGCTGAGGCACGTACACACGATCCTTGATGAAGCCCCAAAGGAAAAAATCGTATGGCGTTAGGTCAGGTAAACGCGGAGGCCATGCAAAGCAAGCCCTGTCATTGGACCCCTTGCAGCCTATCCAGCGCTTGGGTACAATGAAGTTCAACCAATCGTGTACTTCGCTATGCCAGTGAGGTGGCGCACCATCTTCCTGGAAAATGAAGTTCTCTGGCTCATCTTCTTCCAACTGAGGGAAGAGCCATTGCTCTAGTGTATGAAGGTAAGAAGTGCCATTTACAGTAGGTGCACCAAAAAAGGAATGCCCATAAACTTTCTGCTGGGATACGGCACAAAAAACAATCACTTTAGGGGAATATCGTTGCATTTGTACTACCTCGTGAGGATTTTCTGAGCCTAAGATGCGCATATTGTGTTAACATGTCCACTAAGGTGAAAGGTCGATTCATCACTGAAGACAACATGATCCAGAAAATCTTCATCGTCATGAAACAACATTTCGTTTGCAGAGTTGGCACATAATCCATGGTCTGCCGGCTTTAGAGCATGTAATAACTGTAAACGGTAAGGACAAAGTTGTATGCGTTTTCTTAAAACTTTCCAAACAGTGGACATGGGAACTTGTAATTCACGACTAGATTTCCGGACTGATTTATTTGGGCTAAGAGTGAACGACTCTCTCACTTGCTCGACAGTCTCTTCACTAACTCTTGGTCGTCCTGTACTCTTCCCTTTACAAAGGCAGCCAGTATCTGCAAATTGATGATACCATCTACGAATGTTGTTATCACTTGGACGATCACAACCGAACTTCATCTGGAACGCACGTTGCACAAATAACTACAGATTCAGTCTTTGCAAACTGCAAAACACAATACGCTTTCTGTTCACTAGCCGCCATCTTCGCTACTACCGCTGTCTAGCGGACTGCACCAGAAACATTGCGCGCTGCGCATGCACACTGGAGCCAAACACAACTGTTCGAGTTGCTCTTTCATTTGACATATCATTTATAAATGTAAGTTTAATGTAAGAAATATTATAAAGTGTTAAAACACCGATATTCATTTATAAAACACCCTGTACAGCTGAAAGCGTTTATGCTATGTTAATGTTTAATTAAGTAACATTGTTCTTATGTTTTGCTGGTGTTACTTCTGTAATTTATACTATATAATTATTATTTAATCGCAATACACGCTCCTCTGCGCCGTGATGATCATGATAAACTTGATTTTTGATATGGTCTTTCAGTTACTTACTATAAAAGATGATATTCTGAGGTAGCTATTGTCTGCCAACTTTGAAGTCTCCACTCTTTTGTGCCAGCACTGACTGTTTCACCCTACTTCCAGTACACTGGGTAAACCATTCAAACAGATCCCTTCCTTTCATTCAACGCGCTGCCTTTGACCTCCCCCAGCCGGGCCAGCACTTGTGTTGATATGCTAGCAATTCTGACATCTCGCCAAAGGGGACGTTACGTTACACACCTCCACTTTATATTGCACTTACTATGCTAACTGACAAACACTGAAGCGCCGAAGAAAATCGTGTAGGCATGCGTATTCAAATACCCAGATATGTAAACAGGCAGAAGATGGTTCTGCGCTCGGCAACGCCTATATAACGCAAGTGTCTGGCGCAGTTGTTAGATCGATTACTGCTGCTACAACGGCATGTTAACAATAATTTGAGTGAGTGGTATTATAGTCGGTGCACAAGCGATGGACACAGCACCTCCGAGGTAGCGATGAAGCGGTGGTTTTCCAGTACGATCATTTCACGAATGTACCGTGAATATCAGGAATCTGGTAAAACATAAAATCTCCGTCATCGCTTCGGCCGGATAAATATCCTGCAAGAACGGGACCAACAACGACTGATGAGAATCGTTCAACGTGATAGAAATGCAAGCTTTCCACAAATTGATGTAGATTTCAACACTGCGACATCAACAATTGTCAGCGTGCGAATCATTCAATGAAACATCATCAATATGGGCTTTCGGAGCCGAACACCCACTCGTGTACCCTTGATGACCGCACGACACGAATCCTTACGCCCCATGTGGGCCCATCAACGCTGACATTGGACTGTTGATGACTGGAAACACATTGCCTGGTCGGACAAGCCTCGTTTCAAATTGTATCGAACAGATGGACGTCTACGGGTATGGAAACAACCTCGTGAATCCATGGACCTTGCATGTCAGCAGGGGACTGTTCAAGCTGGTGGAGGCTCTGTAATGATATGGGGCGTGTGCAGTTCGAGTGATACGGGACCCCTGATACGTCTTTATACGACGCTGACAGATACGTACGTAAGCATCCTGTCTGATCTCACGCATCCATTATATCCATTGTGCATCCCGACGGACTTGGGCAATTCCAGCAGGACAGTGCAACACCCCACACGTCCAGAATTGCTACAGAGTGACTCCAGAAACACTCTTCTGCGTTTAAACGCTTCCGCTGGTCACCAAACTCCCCAGACATGAACATTATTGAGAATATCTGGAATGCCTTGTAACACGCTGTTCAGAAGAGATCTCCAGCTCTTCGCTCTCTTACGGATTGACGGACAGCCCTGCAGGATTCATGGTGTCAGTTCCCTCCATCAGTACTTCGGTTATCAGTCGAGTCCATGCCACGTCAGGTTGCGGCACTTCTGCGTGCTCGCGGGGGACCTACACGATATTAGCCAGGTGTACCCGAGTCTTTGACTATTCAGTGTCTAAAGCAGCACAAAAATCTTACATTATTTTATTATTTATTCTGTTCAATCCCCAGGTATCATAGACTTATACCTCCAAGATTTAATTTTTTCTCTGGAACTTATTCACTTGAAGCTTTTCTGCCTGTGCTGTCTTGTACTATACATATCACGCTCCCGTAGCTCACTTGCTCGTCCTTCTACCGAGCACTCGAGGTGGTGGCACTGATTGCAAACTTCGAATTCTGCAACTACACAACATGTCTCGTTTTTTTATTAGAAGTGTTTTCACATGCTTAATAACTAAAACTGTATAAACGTTTCTCAGTTATAGCTAACAATAAATTAATTTTATTACTATAAAATTTGGGAATCATGCACACATAAAAAAAGTTTTGCATAACTTCGGTTCCAGGAGTTCCGGAACCTCTACAGAAAATTAGAATAGAGATCAACATAAACATCATTTCCGCCCTTCCTACTGCTCATCGAAACCACACATTGTACGTTGTACCACCATACAGCGAGACCTTCAAAGGTGGTGGTCCAGATTGATGCACACAGCGGTACCTCTAATACCAAGTAGCACGTCCTCTTGCATTGATGCATACCTCTATTCGTCGTGGCATATTATCCACAAGTTTATCAAGGTATTGTTGGTCCAGATTGTCCCACTCCCCAACGGCGATTCGGCGTAGATACCTCAGCGTTTTTGGTAGGTCACGTCGTCCATAAACAGCCATTTTCAGTCTATCCCAGGCATTTTAGATAGGGTTCATATCTGGAGAACATGCCGGCCACTCTAGTCGAGCGATATCGTTATCTTGAAGGAAGTCATTCACAAGATGCACACGATGTGGGCGCGAATTGTCGTCCATGAAGACGAATGCCTCTCCAATAAGCTGCCGATTTGGTTGCATTATCGGTCGAAGGATGACATTCAGGTACTGTACAGCCGTTACGGCGCCTTCCATGATCACCAGCGGCGTACGTCGGCCCCACATAATGCCACCCCAAAATAGCAGGAACCTCTTCCTTGCTGCACTCGCTGGACAGTGTGTCTAAGGCTTTCAGCCTGACCGGGTTGCCTCCAAACACGTATCCGACGATTGTCTGGTTGAAGGCATATGCGACACTCATCGGTGAAGAGAATGTGATGCCGATCCTGAGCGGTCCATTCGGCATGTTGTTGGGCCCATCTGTACCGCGCTACACGGTGTCGTGGTTACAAAGGTGGACCTCGCCATGGACGTCGGGAGTGAAGTTGCGCATCACGCAGCCTAATGCGCACAGTTTGAGTCGTAACACGACGTCCTGTGGCTGCACAGAAAGCATTATCCAACATGGTGGCGTTACTGTCAGGGTTCCTCCGGGCCATAATCCTTAGGTAGCGGTCTTCCACTGCAGTAGCAGCCCTTGGGTGGCCTGAGCGAGGCCTGTCATCGACCGTTCCTGTCTCTCTGTATCTTCTCCATGTCCGAACAACATCGCAATGGTTTACCCCGAGACGCTTGGACACTTCCCTTGTTGAGACCCCTTCCTGACACAAAGTAACAATGCGGACGCGATCGAAACGCGGTATTGACCGTCTAGGCATGATTGAACTACAGACAACACGAGCCGTGTAGCTCCTTCCTGGTGGAATGACTGGAACAGATCGACTGTCGGACCCCCCTCCGCCTAATAGGCGCTGATCATGCATGCTTGTTTACATCTTTGGGCCGGGTTTTGCGACAACCCTGAACAGTCAGAGGGATTGTGTCTGCGATACAATACCAGATTCAAAGTCCGTCTGCAGGAGTTCTGGGAACTGGGGTGATGGAAAACTTTTTTTTTTATGTGTGTTTATGACAGCTGAGGACTCAATACCAACTTCGTTTACGTCAGATTAAGTGTTTTTTTTTTTGTTTCTTTTTTTAGCTTGATTAGAATGCTTCACTGCCATGTTAGAACAGCTCAAAATGTCTAGTAGAAGGCTTCAGAGGTCTTAGCTTTGTATCGTGTGAGCAGTGGAAAGTGTGCCTTTGCTTCATTACTGACAGGAAGTTCTTCACACATTCCACAAAAAATAAAATTAAGTTTGGACAAGTAATGTTAGCCCAGAAGTGATCCGTCTGGTAATACCAGGAAAAGCAAAAATGCTTTGAAAAATTTTTCCGTGGTAATTTTGTTGAAGTATTTTGAATTGTTTATTTAAAATTGTTGTAAGTTTTCATGTCACGTGTTTATTTTGAACTATCTTGAAATCCTCAGTAAATATGAGGAATATGTGTAATGTATACGACTTTTTTCTTGTAATAAAGCATCATGTAACCGCAAAGTTGTGTGCATAAATCTCTTGCTTAAGTCCTGAAGTATTATATATGGTATTATCTACAAAAAAATTCACTACTGTTGCAAATTTGTTTTGAGGGTCATTCTTTGTTAACTAGCATTAGCACAAATCCATTAACACAACAGTAGCCAACTTGTACTTTTATTATGTGCTAGGGACTGAAGAGGATGTCATACGGTATCTTCTATTTGTGCCAGAACACAGTCATGACATAAAAGTCATGAAATGAAACAAATCAGGGAGTAAAACAACGAATACAAATATAAAAACAAAGTATTCAATTTTACAAATTATTTCAGCTTTTGTTGCGTGCCATTAAACGTTTTTAAATACTTGCTTCTGTTTTGTTTCGATTATTAGTTCTTTTGTCTGCAATAACGTACACATGTAGCTTTAAAATTCTCGAGACCGGTGTGTTAAAAAATTCTTAACAGTTTAAACGTCGTTGTGTATCACACGCACAGGCTTTCACTTCACTGTAGCTGCGTTTTGAAGTTGGCTGCAGCACTGCTCGTCGTCCAGACACTCACGTCGAGTTTATGGCTCCGCCAGCCGACCCGTTTGCCTACATATATGCAGATTCCCAACTCACCGTCAGGAGGGGTGGATTTTTGCTGTCAAAACACGACTTTGTGTAGCTTACCATACCAGCTCAAAGTAGCGGATCCCCATAGTTCCAGTACTGACCACCGTACCCAGAGAAATCGGTAAAAGGTGCGAGATAAATAACAAGCAAATGACGTTAAGATTTGACGAAACACACTCGAAATGAAATCAGATTTTCTCCTTCCATTTCACTCCCACTTCCACTAGAAAAAAATGACCTTCCTGCTAACCGAATCCACATAAAACTCAGCAAGTATCGAGTGCGAATAAATTTCACTGTCGCTGCTTATGGTCATAAATTTAAATTGAGAGCTCCACATAACACTCTGCCCACCAAGTCCACTCAAGGCTGAGGTGTCCAAACAACAAAAATGTTCTTAAATGTACTCCAGTAATAGCAGCTATTTCTACCCCATGCAGTAAATGTGACCCTTGTGATTAAAACACTGCAGAACTACCACGTTAAAAATTAACTAATTTTCTTAGCGAACAATATGCATACACACATAAGTCTGTTCAAAAAAACGCATAATAAAACCTAATCCCAATGTCTCAACGAAATAATTATAAAATAATTCGCAAAATTTTTTTTACACTGCAATTATTTAAACTTCTCTATCATAAAAACATACCATCATCTTCCGACCTCCACACAAAGAATTTGTGTCTTGGATCTTCGAACTCCACGCAACAAAATGCGTCTCCTTTGCTATTAGTTTGTTATTACACAATGCAGTATGTTATTGGTCAACTTTAGTATGTAATTCTACGATAGTAAAAGCATTTACATCACAAGAAATCTTACATACTTCCGGCCAGATTACATCAATTTATTGAAACACGTATTGGTGAAATATGAATACTAAAAAAGTTCCTCCCGCCATAGCACTGCAGTAATAGTACTTTGTATAACTGGCATTAAATTTTAATTTCCGTTTCTTTCCTTCTTGCTTGAATTTGAGGCATTTTTCTCAAAATTCAGTGCTGTCTAACATTTTCCAAGAGAATCGGTACCTAATACAACGTCCTTCACTAACTCACAGACAATGAAACAACTCATACTAAAATAATATCCACCACATTTAAATCCTAGTAACATCTAATTCCGTATAGGCTTAGTCAACCTGTAGCAGTTTTCATTTTTGTTCGAGTGACTGGAAAAATTACTTGTCTCTGATATTTATTCCTTAGTACAAAATTCTCAGAGACCACCGAAACTTTACTTCCTGTATCAAGGAGTGCCTACGCTTTCTCATCATAGGCTGTACATTTTCAGGTACTTACATTTCCAAACATTTTTTACTTACTAAATCATTTTCAGTTTCCCTTCCTTTCCCTTCCCCTCCATAGTACACACTTCAAATGCAGAAAACCTTCAGCATCAATGTCTCCACTATATAATTCATCAAAATCTTCTTTCACCCTAGTTTCATCATTTCTTCACTTAAGTTCCCTTGCCACTTTATTATACTCCCACCAAAAGGAATAAATAACGTGTGCATCAAAGAGCATAACCTGCAGTCTATCACACTATATTCACATGCATCTTTCAGCATCCAGTCAATATTGTCTTTGTCAAGAGCCACCGACTCACCTATCCCTACAGAAATAAATCCACCGATTCCCTTCTCCGAAATATCTATCTCGGTAGTTCAACATCCTCACACATAACCTCATCAACTAAATCACCATCCCCATCTGCGCCAGTCAATAATTCACTTATCTTCGCCGATACTACGTAAGATTTATCTCCCGCTAATGGTTCCATTAAATGTTACTTTCGCCGCCGTCCCCCACCAATCTACTTTCAACTGCGTTACTAATGTTATTGCTACTGCATCGTACGCCATTGGAATTCTCTATACACTTGATCTCTATCGGAATTTTACAACCAATCAACATAAATCCTTGACATCATTTCCTTTCCCCAAAATGAATAAAAAGTCCAGGCTCTTAGTCTCATTATCTAAATTAAAATCGCATTTCGTTATCTTCAGTGCATTCTCTCTGTTGCTGCGCCCCTTCCATCAACTTCAAAGTTCATAATAAGATAAAATAGCATCCATTTCACATACTTGTGCCTTCTCCATAGAATGCTTGTGCCCTTAGCAGTTCTTCCATCCTCTCTCTCAGTTTTATCGCTGTTTGATCCTTCCATCATCAGACCTCATATGCGGTGCGTCCTGGTTTTGTGACGTCCTATTTCGATTTTGCGGTCAGTGAATTGCTGGTCCCACAAATCTTCTATTTCGATAATGAGCACTATTTGAAAATGGTTATTACTATGACGCCATAGAAAATGAATAGATTATAATTGCGCTGAAAATTATTACTATTATGGTTGCGACTTTGGTAATCATTTTGATGCGTATTTCGATTGACATTCTCCAGGATGTTATGAAAATTCTGTGGCTTACATCATAGTGCCTGTTCCAGTTTCTCTATAAAATCTAAAAGTTTGTCCATCAAGTTTGTTAGACTATGCACGAGACCCAATTGTAAATGATCTGGTAATAGTCGTTTCAGCATTATAATCTTAGTCAACTAACCGAACGGTCAATTTACGTGCATCTATTTCCCCAGTTTTCACACACAAAATTCTCTCATTGACAGACCATAATTTCTGTAGCTGCCTCTGTTTAAAAATTCGTTTTGAAGCCATGTTTGCTTCGCCACTCCCCAGAATTACTTAGAAAATAAATTTCCAATACTTCGTAACCAGTAAACGAATCTTTTATAAGGTTTTCCCAGGACTGAGCTTTTCCTTCTAAATGCCGTTTTACGAACTTTATTTTCGATTCGTCTAACATGCTTGGCACAAATACAGTTCTGCAAACAGCGAGAAAATTAACTAGATGGTATCTCCTGCCGTTTGCGAACTCTTCACACTTGATGCACAAAAACACGGTATTCCAACTGCGGTAGCACACTAACAAGTTTCCAAAGAATTTAATTCAGTGCGCACAGACTTAATTTGGTGTTTTCGCTGCAATGCTTCGCCAATGATTTCCGGTTCAAAGTTCTTTCTACTTTTACAGTTTCATCCCGGCATCCGTTAATTTTTACCAGTAAATCTATTACCTTTCCCGATTCCTCTTCGAGCATAATTTGCTAATAGCCTCTTGAACTGTTACTGAGTTTGTTCTGTACCTCAAAGATTTTATCTCCCAGCAACTTCTCTAGTGTATCGACACAGTCGCTGACATACCCCGTTTCTTTCGAAACCTTTCCTATTTCTAATTTTAAATTTCCCAACTTCTGCTCTATCATTTCCGCAGTATGAGATCTACCTTTCCCAGTCTCAGCTTTTATGCTTCTGAAATCAGATTTCAAGACCACCCATACTAGATTTTACATTCACAAAGTAGTTTTTAATTCATATCTTACACATTCAGTCTTAATTTTTACGTTCTCAGTATCAGCAGCTACAGTTGGATAATCTTGCAATGTCTGACCTCCTACAATATTTCCACAGTTAGGACTGTTTGGACTGCTAATATTATCTAAACCACATAGACTCCTTGACAGTTTAATCACCGCTACTGAGGAGTCGGCGCTGCACTTTAATCTGTTACCCTCCCTCCGACCTACCACTCCGTTCGCCGGTGGCCAACAGCATCTCCTTCCCTCTTCCTCACGCCAACAGTTTTCTCCTTTTCCAGTTTGCACTCTGATACCTGTGCTGCTGCTCCGCCTGCCCACGAAGTGAGTTCATTATGGAATATCGCCCTCCTCTTCTTAATCAGACAAAGTGCTAGTTAATAGTAGGGTAATGGGGGACTGCAGTACCACTGATATCAAATTGATATGCAAATTAATTACATTGTGACAGCTGATTGGTTTATGACCTTAACCTATTGTTCTGATAAGTACTTTATGACACCCTTTGGATTGATTGACGACACCCTGGGGATAATCTGTCCTTCTGAGAAAGGGCCCTCCCCCCCAAGCCCTCCCTCTCTCCCTCCACCACACTGACACCTGTGGAAGCCCCCTCGCCGATACAAGCACACCTTTGATATCGAATAAATTGACTAATTAATTAAATCAATAAATTAATCACTGCTCCTCTTTCTGGGAAATCTCTCAGCCCTCCCCTCCCATCCACCCACTCCCCTTCCACTCCCCCAATTGGAAATTGGTGGCAAAAGTCTAGTACTGCGCTGGAGAGAAAGGATCTCACGACAGGAAATTCAGATCAACGTCAATTACATAGCAATTACTTATAAAATTCACTTGTCATGGGTTGGATCTCTCTTTTATTTAGTGGAAAAACCATTCTCTGCTGTCAGGGAAGATGCAGGTCTTTTAAATAGAACTGAAAATAAGTCATTTGATAGCTTTTTTTCCCAATCGCACAAGGAATATCTTCACGTTATCAACATCAACGTTACTCACCCCCAAGTAAATACATAGTTAAAAATTATTTGATTGCATCATCACACTTATCGCAGGGCAGAATTGCCAGCTGGAACATTGCATGCCCATTAGCAAACTGCTTCATTGGGTTACTGCCTGGCCAGGTTACACCATGCACCAGTGTCTGAGAGGCAGCACTACGCCCGCTCAGCTCCGAGTCTGCTTTTGGGTGCCACACAGTCTTACGCTGTTAGCAAACATTAAGTGGCTACTACCTGTTGTATGCCACTGTTTGGGAAAATTCAGAGCAGCCTTCCTAAACCAGCAGACCATAATGTCTCAGAACACAGTACTCATTTTCTTGTGACCATCCAGCAGCCAGGTCATCCTCACAACTGCCCTATCCTTTGTTCATAGCAGCGTCCTTTACCACCTCAAGTAGCTACTTCTAGTTGCAGCACCTACACAATCTGCTCCCTAACACACAACTTCCTTACCAGGTCAGTGCAAGCAACTGTTCTATATTCCCACCTTGCTTTGCTGATACTGATTGAGTTAGTTCACAATACCACCAAAATAGGACGCTGGAAGAAGCAACTCCTCAAACCTTCCTCCTTCCAATTCCCTCCTCTCCTCCCTCTCACCTCTCCAGTTACTTCCAGAAGGACAAAATATCAGGTGGCAGCACTACTCTTGAATACTGATACCTGGTAAATTCGTCTCAAAACATATGCTCTCTCTCTCTCTCTCTCTCAGGTGGCTAATTTTTTCCCAGCGAGTGTCTGTCATGTACTACACTAATCACTTCTTTGTCCTGAACAATGCATTGAATACCTGGTGAGCCCTCAGCAATGGATATCTTGGAAATATTCCCTCATTCTATGCGACTGATGACTTATTAATTAAGTAAATCGGTACCCACTGCAAGCAGACAATTTTCCCTGCATTCCATTGGTGGATACTAGGACTGCTATATGTGATGGGATTTGATCCTGCAACTGCCCTGTTTCCAAAACCCTTCCTGATTTTTCTTTCCCTTTGCATACCTTTTGGCGAACAATAGCACAGTTATATCATTTGGCGCGACGCCCATTCCGTTGGAAATAACTATGACCTTCATATTTCAGCTCAACTGCATGATATCTTCAAAGAATCTGTGGAGGGGTTGGATTGATGTTTGGGCTTTCAGTACCAATACTGGAAAAAAAATTGGAAATTCACATTTCGGCGTGGATTTTTATCATAACAGTTGTGAAATTCCTGACGGCCACAAGTCTACTGAGTGTGTTCCATAAAGAACTACAGAATTCCTAAGTTTGTTCTCCCAGCTGCACCAGGATGAAGAAGAAGGAGGAGGATAGGTGTCTACCGTGTGAAAGAACAGTAACAACAACAAACACCAATACGAGACAGAGTGCACAGCAATGTATTGAAAAGCACTAAACCGCAATTATAGAAGTTGTCAAGGCTAGATGCCCAAGATCACTAAAACACGTATACATACAGCCCCCCCCCCCCACCCAGGTATCCATACTCAGTGCGCTCATCCCCCCATACACCATAAGTGAAAATGCTCAGAGATCAGATAAAACTGCCGCTGTGACCGCAGCCACAATTGTGAATGTGTGTGCATGACAGATTGCGCCACCATGGCCATGCAGAGCATGAGAGGATGATTGGGGTGGTAGGAATTCAGATTTATCAATACTTCCAGCACCAACACTTCACAACGATAAATAATGAATCGCTCGATTTTCCATGGAGAATACGTGCAACACACACAATCACAGAGACAGCCCAACGCATTAGTTCACTATTCAGCTACCCAGAGAGCGCCACGATGGCCGCCACTGGGACTTATACCCGCACCTGCAGGCAAGAACCGACTAGCCACCTGGCCAGAACTTTTCTTTGTAGCTGCCACTCACGGCAGCCTTAAGCCAGAAATGTCAATATGTTCCGGTCATTGGCTACCTCTGGCATACACCTGAGCAGCTGGCAGAGTCGTCCTAAGAAACCATCCATATACACTCCTGGAAATTGAAATAAGAACACCGTGAATTCATTGTCCCAGGAAGGGGAAACTTTATTGACACATTCCTGGGGTCAGATACATCACATGATCACACTGACAGAACCACAGGCACATAGACACAGGCAACAGAGCATGCACAATGTCGGCACTAGTACAGTGTATATCCACCTTTCGCAGCAATGCAGGCTGCTATTCTCCCATGGAGACGACCGTAGAGATGCTGGATGTAGTCCTGTGGAACGGCTTGCCATGCCATTTCCACCTGGCGCCTCAGTTGGACCAGCGTTCGTGCTGGACGTGCAGACCGCGTGAGACGACGCTTCATCCAGTCCCAAACATGCTCAATGGGGGACAGATCCGGAGATCTTGCTGGCCAGGGTAGTTGACTTACACCTTCTAGAGCACTTTGGGTGGCACGGGATACATGCGGACGTGCATTGTCCTGTTGGAACAGCAAGTTCCCTTGCCGGTCTAGGAATGGTAGAACGATGGGTTCGATGACGGTTTGGATGTACCGTGCACTATTCAGTGTCCCCTCGACGATCACCAGTGGTGTACGGCAAGTGTAGGAGATCGCTCCCCACACCATGATGCCGGGTGTTGGCCCTGTGTGCCTCGGTCGTATGCAGTCCTGATTGTGGCGCTCACCTGCACGGCGCCAAACACGCATACGACCATCATTGGCACCAAGGCAGAAGCGACTCTCATCGCTGAAGACGACACGTCTCCATTCGTCCCTCCATTCACGCCTGTCGCGACACCACTGGAGGCGGGCTGCACGATGTTGGGGCGTGAGCGGAAGACGGCCTAACGGTGTGCGGGACCGTAGCCCAGCTTCATGGAGACGGTTGCGAATGGTCCTCGCCGATACCCCAGGAGCAACAGTGTCCCTAATTTGCTGGGAAGTGGCGGTGCGGTCCCCTACGGCACTGCGTAGGATCCTACGGTCTTGGCGTGCATCCGTGCGTCGCTGCGGTCCGGTCCCAGGTCGACGGGCACGTGCACCTTCCGCCGACCACTGTCGACAACATCGCTGTACTGTGGAGACCTCACGCCCCACGTGTTGAGCAATTCGGCGGTACGTCCACCCGGCCTCCCGCATGCCCACTATACGCCCTCGCTCAAAGTCCGTCAACTGCACATACGGTTCACGTCTACGCTGTCGCGGTATGCTACCAGTGTTAAAGACTGCGATGGAGCTCCGTATGCCACGGCAAACTGGCTGACACTGACGGCGGCGGTGCACAAATGCTGCGCAGCTAGCGCCATTCGACGGCCAACACCGCGGTTCCTGGTGTGTCCGCTGTGCCGTGCGTGTGATCATTGCTTGTACAGCCCTCTCGCAGTGTCCGGAGCAAGTATGGTGGGTCTGACACACCGGTGTCAATGTGTTCTTTTTTCCATTTCCAGGAGTGTATTTATTACTGCAATTACAATTAAATATTACGATTGCATCCCCAATCTGATAACATTCGACAATGAGCGAAGTATTAGAAACACCTCCTCCTGACATCTGTGGCTCTGGCACGAATCTCACATTGACATATCAATATCTACATCCTCCTTATGACTGGAAATGATTTTCCACATAAAATATTTCATCCCCATTACGGCTATCGATGCCTGACATCACAATTTTCCACATAAAATCCATATCTCACTTATGATCGTACATACTCATTTTCTTTGTACATGTCGGAACACTGACCACAGTAACTTTACATTTCAACACATACTTTATAAGCCTGCCGATCACAGCAAATCTATCACACTTCCCCGACTAAGTATAATACTTCTCCAATAACTAAATTATGGTGGCATTAATCAATATTAAGCAAAAATCCACCACGAATAGACATTGAAAGGTGGCTACACTGAGTCACAGCGCCAGAGATTGCGCCTAAGAGTGTTTTTCCGCCGACTCCACTGGATCAGTAGTAGTTCAGAGGTTGCCGTGGGCAGTGCTTGTTGAGAGGATGTCGATAGCAGTACTATTTGAGGGCATGTTGTGTGCAGTTGTTCTGTTGAGCGAGACAGCAGATGCTGTTCGATTGGGGATGTTATAATGGTCACAGTGTATTTTTCGTCAATATACACTCCTGGAAATGGAAAAAAGAACACATTGACACCGGTGTGTCAGACCCACCATACTTGCTCCGGACACTGCGAGAGGGCTGTACAAGCAATGATCACACGCACGGCACAGCGGACACACCAGGAACCGCGGTGTTGGCCGTCGAATGGCGCTAGCTGCGCAGCATTTGTGCACCGCCGCCGTCAGTGTCAGCCAGTTTGCAGTGGCATACGGAGCTCCATCGCAGTCTTTAACACTGGTAGCATGCCGCGACAGCGTGGACGTGAACCGTATGTGCAGTTGACGGACTTTGAGCGAGGGCGTATAGTGGGCATGCGGGAGGCCGGGTGGACGTACCGCCGAATTGCTCAACACGTGGGGCGTGAGGTCTCCACAGTACATCGATGTTGTCGCCAGTGGTCGGCGGAAGGTGCACGTGCCCGTCGACCTGGGACCGGACCGCAGCGACGCACGGATGCGCCAAGACCGTAGGATCCTACGCAGTGCCGTAGGGGACCGCACCGCCACTTCCCAGCAAATTAGGGACACTGTTGCTCCTGGGGTATCGGCGAGGACCATTCGCAACCGTCTCCATGAAGCTGGGCTACGGTCCCGCACACCGTTAGGCCGTCTTCCGCTCACGCCCCAACATCGTGCAGCCCGCCTCCAGTGGTGTCGCGACAGGCGTGAATGGAGGGACGAATGGAGACGTGTCGTCTTCAGCGATGAGAGTCGCTTCTGCCTTGGTGCCAATGATGGTCGTATGCGTGTTTGGCGCCGTGCAGGTGAGCGCCACAATCAGAACTGCATACGACCGAGGCACACAGGGCCAACACCCGGCATCATGGTGTGGGGAGCGATCTCCTACACTGGCCGTACACCACTGATGATCGTCGAGGGGACACTGAATAGTGCACGGTACATCCAAACCGTCATCGAACCCATCGTTCTACCATTCCTAGACCGGCAAGGGAACTTGCTGTTCCAACAGGACAATGCACGTCCGCATGTATCCCGTGCCACCCAACGTGCTCTAGAAGGTGTAAGTCAACTACCCTGGCCAGCAAGATCTCCGGATCTGTCCCCCATTGAGCATGTTTGGGACTGGATGAAGCGTCGTCTCACGCGGTCTGCACGTCCAGCACGAACGCTGGTCCAACTGAGGCGCCAGGTGGAAATGGCATGGCAAGCCGTTCCACAGGACTACATCCAGCATCTCTACGATCGTCTCCATGGGAGAATAGCAGCCTGCATTGCTGCGAAAGGTGGATATACTCTGTAGTAGTGCCGACATTGTGCATGCTCTGTTGCCTGTGTCTATGTGCCTGTGGTTCTGTCAGTGTGATCATGTGATGTATCTGACCCCAGGAATGTGTCAATAAAGTTTCCCTTTCCTGGGCCAATGAATTCATGGTGTTCTTATTTCAATTTCCAGGAGTGTATATGAAGGTAACAAAAAAAATTTTATTTCAAATTTCCTAAATAAGGCATTCTTGGTCACAGGTTCAGTCAACAAAGCATCTGGCTTGTGTTCATGTATTAGACTGTAATTCTGGTTTCTATGTGCAAGTATAGTATTTCTGGTTTTTTAATTACTTCATTGTTAATGGTGTTTAAAATATCGTGTCGTATTGAGGAAGAACCGTGCCAGATGTGTACGTTGAATCACATTTCCACACACAGAACAGTTACACTTGTGCTTTGTTGTTTCGTAGCTTTTATAGTTGCTGGGGGCTTAATTAATTAATTGTGTTAACGGAAATTTACTTTCATTCTTTGTTGTTATTCTATGCAGTCAGACTGCGTACTAATATTATTCAGGGCCAACCGGTTACGAGACTTCGTAACCGGACGTACAGCTACTAAAAAGTATTTTCATTTTAAATAATTAAGCCCCCATGCAACATGCCTCATTTGTTTTTCTTGTGAGTGTTACCAGTGTGTTAGGAAGGGAGACATAATCGTCTTACAAGCAACCAGATATTAAAAACACGATTGTCACGACTCTGTTACTATCACCCTGCATAAAAACCGGACTTGGTTCTACAGGCGTACACAAGTATCACTAACGATACCCAAGTTAAAAACTATATATGCTTTATAAAATGAGGTATGGTATTGCTACCGCATGAAGTGGTCATTCACATAAATATCGCAACATTGAATACAGATGGTGACCGTGGGGGTGTGAATTAACAGACCGTAAGTGCCGGTGCACGTCGCCAGACCGAGCGAGGTGGCGCAGTGGTTAGCACACTGGACTCTCATTCGGGAGGACAACGGTTCAATCCCGCGTCCGGCCATCCTGATGTAGGTTTTCCGTGATTTCCCTAAATCGCTCCAGCAAATGCCTGGATGGTTCCTTTGAAAGGGCACGGCCGACTTCCTTCCCCATCCTTCCCCAAACCGATGAGACCGATGACCTCGCTGTCAGGTCTCCACCCCCGAACAACCCAACCCAACGTCGCCAGAGGCGTAAGCTCGTAATAAAATCGCCATTCTCGCCGAATTTAGAAAGCGATTCGGCTAAAGAAAGTGGTATTAGGCCGACAATTGCAACTGCGTCATGCCGTTGCCAGGTATTTCACACACTAATAAACAGTATTAACACTCCTGGAAATTGAAATAAGAACACCGTGAATTCATTGTCCCAGGAAGGGGAAACTTTATTGACACATTCCTGGGGTCAGATACATCACATGATCACACTGACAGAACCACAGGCACATAGACACAGGCAACAGAGCATGCACAATGTCGGCACTAGTACAGTGTATATCCACCTTTCGCAGCAATGCAGGCTGCTATTCTCCCATGGAGACGATCGTAGAGATACTGGATGTAGCCCTGTGGAACGGCTTGCCATGTCATTTCCACCTGGCGCCTCAGTTGGACCAGCGTTCGTGCTGGACGTGCAGACTGCGTGAGACGACGCTTCATCCAGTCAAAAACATGCACAATGGGGGCCAGATCAGGAGATCTTGCTGGCCAGGGTAGTTGACTTACACCTTCTAGAGCACGTTGGGTGGCACGGGATACATGCGGACGTGTATTGTCCTGTTGGAACAGCCAGTTCCCTTGCCGGTCTAGGAATGGTAGAACGATGGGTTCGATGACGGTTTGGATGTACCGTGCACTATTCAGTGTCCCCTCGACGATCACCAGTGGTGTACGGCCAGTGTAGGAGATCGCTCCCCACACCATGATGCCGGGTGTTGGCCCTGTGTGCCTCGGTCGTATGCAGTCCTGATTGTGGCGCTCACCTGCACGGCGCCAAACACGCATACGACCATCATTGGCACCAAGGCAGAAGCGACTCTCATCGCTGAAGACGACACGTCTCCATTCGTCCCTCCATTCACGCCTGTCGCGACACCACTGGAGGCGGGCTGCACGATGTTGGGGCGTGAGCGGAAGACGGCCTAACGGTGTGCGGGACCGTAGCCCAGCTTCATGGAGACGGTTGCGAATGGTCCTCGCCGATACCCCAGGAGCAACAGTGTCCCTAATTTGCTGGGAAGTGGCGGTGCGGTCCCCTACGGCACTGCGTAGGATCCTACGGTCTTAGCGTGCATACGTGCGTCGCTGCGGTCCGGTCCCAGGTCGACGGGCACGTGCACCTTCCGCCGACCACTGGCGACAACATCGATGTACTGTGGAGACCTCACGCCCCACGTGTTGAGCAATTCGGCGGTACGTCCACCCGGCCTCCCGCATGCCCACTATACGCCCTCGCTCAAAGTCCGTCAACTGCACATACGGTTCACGTCCACGCTGTCGCGGCATGCTACCAGTGTTAAAGACTGCGATGGAGCTTCGTATGCCACGGCAAACTGGCTGACACTGACGGCGGCGGTGCACAAATGCTGCGCAGCTAGCGCCATTCGACGGCCAATACCGCGGTTCCTGGTGTGTCCGCTGTGCCGTGCGTGTGATCATTGCTTGTACAGCCCTCTCGCAGTGTCCGGAGCAAGTATGGTGGGTCTGACACACCGGTGTCAGTGTGTTCTTTTTTCCATTTCCAGGAGTGTATAACGGTTTTTACCTCTGTGCCACGGACACAGTGTAACAGAAGTTCTGCGATACATCTAGGGGGTTATAGGCCAGTGAGGATGATCGTTGATTGTGAATTATCACATGCACTAGATGGTGTGCTATGTGAAGAATCACTTAAAAAACGCCGCGTGGGATTAGCCGAGCGGTCTTAGGCGCTGCAGTCATGTACTGTGCGGCTGGTCCCGACGGAGGTTCGAGTCCTCCCTTGGGCATGGGTGTGTGTGTTTGTCCTTAGGATAATTTATTTTAAGTAGTGTGTGAGCTTAGAGACTGATGACCTTAGCAGTTAAGTCCCATAAGATTTCACACACATTCATTCATTCATTCACTTAAAAAACGTAACACTTAATTGAAGTCACAAGATGAGTACGAAGTCCTACGTGAAATACACCAGCTTTTCAGATCTATTCTCTTACGCTTTCTGGTAGAAACTCTGTCTGAGATTTGGAATCAAGTCTCTCCATTCAATCACATTTTTGCGTTGAATTCTGTGGATATGTCTTATGATGGTTACAACCAATGGTGAATATTTGTGACACTCTCATATCTCGAAATGATATGATGTCTCGGTGTTCCATTTTTCAAACAGAGCCTCGTACCGACGGTGCATATTCTGCCTAGGTATACGTTCGGTGTTTCGGTGTCCTTGGTGACAGTCATCCTGATCTAATCTTTGCACACTGTGTCATTTATTTTTATGACTTACAGAGTATAAATACATGTGGAACAACGTGGTATTGTGCCTGACTTAAACCCATACAGCACGGAAAATATGCAACAACACTTGTCAATTCCAGTAGTGGAGGAAAGGAGTGACACCTAGGAGAGCATGTAAATACCCTCATACCCCGCATTTTTTCTCATAATTTCACACATTGTATGTACTTCCCATCAATATTCTAATTTTATCACGTTTTCCATAGCTTCAACGCATTTCACTCAATTACTCGATGACTAAACGACCACTCTCGACGAGTTGCCATGTCAAGAAAATGTCTCGTGTCGAAGATCTCATGATGCTATCAGCCAATGACATTGCAGCATGGCTCCCAGTTTCTGTGTCATCGCTAAACCACTCCCTCCGTAACTTTGCGAGGATCAAAAACATGTGGACATATTGCAAAACCCTGATACAAAACCTACATCACATGACACAAATACTGTTTCTTAGTGTAGGAAATAGCTATCACCAGAGAGTAGGTGCAAAACCTACATTGCTCAACCAGAACACTTTACAAATTCAGTAAGATTTTATTACGATTTGCCACCTACCCCCTATGTGAATGGAGTCAGAAAGTATTCCCGCATTTGTGGGATAAAGTCAGAGATTCTAACACTCAACCCTCTATTTTGAAATGCGGCACCCCTTCGTCGAACCTATAGGCTGAGGACGCTGAGCAAAACTCCATATGGCCTCTCTCTAGGCATCTAGCAACTCTTTCTCTGTCTTTAACCAACCCCCTGCGACACTGTCTCCGATTTAATTCTAACCTGACCAGTGATAGTAGGGTACTATACCTACTGCATTCAATCTCTCGTGAAGGAACGGAATGAGCTGAGTTACACGTATGCAATACACTTCAGTATTTTTATTTCACAAAGGGTACAACTCCTGTTAAAAACTTGTTCTGACCGGCGCTAGTGATGCAGACCGATTTTCTCGTTCAACTATTGTAACTTCCTTTCTGTAAACATTGTTCAGTAACAACCTAACTCGCATCACCTACCCAATTACACTTGATCTCTCTAGATGCTTGCCCACTGAGGAGTTTAGCACTCCTTATTGATATGTAATAGATAAAAGCCTGATACATTTGAGAGTGTTGAGCTGATATAACATAAGATTAAGAAGATTTCTTCGTCCTGGTGTAGGTGAGATAACAAACGTAGGAACTCTGTAGTGCTTTAAAAATACACCTAGCAGACATGTAGTGGTCGGGAATTCCAGAACTGTGGGGGTATAAATTTGAAATTCCAACTATCATTTTATACAGCACCACTTCCAGTCGAGATATCAAATCCACGATTAGTAAATTTTATTGTTTCCTGAGAGCAATCTTTTCAGTAGCATGTAATTGAGCTGGAATTTGTAGTTCTCAGCTACTCCCAACGTAAAACACTCCCTGCAAAATGAACTAACTGTGCTATTATCCACCAACAGGAGGCACAGGGAAAAAAAGTCAAGAAGAATTTGGAAACTGGGCAGTGGTGGGGTCGCATCTCGACATATGTACCAGTCCTAGTATCCACCAGTAGGATGCAAGGAAAAACTGCTCACACATAAAGGGGATCGAATTAATTAATTAATTAATTAATTAATTAATTAATTAATTAATTAGACAATAAACCTAATAGAATGAGGGAATATTTCCAAGACATCCGCAACTGCGTATTTACCAGGTATCCATCACTTTGCACGGAACAAAGGAGTGGCTAGTGTGGCACAGTGACATGATTGCTGGGTGGGAAGTAACCACCTGAGAGAGAGAGAGAGAGAGAGAGAGTGAGAGAGAGAGAGAGAGAGAATGAGGGAGAGGGAGAGGAAGAGGGAGAGGGAGAGAGCATATGTTTCGAGAGGAATTTCCCAGGTATCAATATTAATGAGTTGCCGCCACCTGTATAAAAGAGTTGCCAAAACGTTATGCTTTGTGAGACTGGAGGTAACTAGATGGGTGAGCGGGTGAGATTGAGGGGAGGAGGGGACTGCAGGGAGAAGTGGTGGGGGGTTGCTTCTCCCAGCGTCCTCTGTTTCCGGTTTTGTGAACTAACTGGGTACCTCCACAGCAGTGCGAGCACAAAAAGCAGCTATTTCCACTGACTTGGTATGGGAGGTGTGTGTGTGTGTGTGTGTGTGTGTGTGGGAGCAGTTTGTGCAGTTCCTACAACCAGAATTAGACAATTGAGGTGGCAAACGACACTGCCACAAAAAAAGAGCGCTGCAGTTCTGGAGGTGACCTGGCTGCCCGGGTGTCACAAAACACTATAGTGTGCTGGTTTGGAAAGATTGGTGCAGGGAGTGGGAACTGACCCTTAACATAGACAAATGTAATGTATTGCGAATACATAGAAAGAAGGATCCTTTATTGTATGATTATATGATAGCGTGTTCCGCTGGTAGCAGTTACTTCTGTAAAATATCTGGGTGTATGCGTGCGAAACGATTTGAAGTGGAATGATCATATAAAATTAATTGTTGGTAAGGCGGGTACCAGGTTGAGATTCATTGAGAGAGTTCTTAGAAAATGTAGTCCATCAACAAAGGAGGTGGCTTACAAAACACTCGTTCGACCTATACTTGAGTATTGCTCATCAGTGTGGGATCCGTACCAGATCGGGATGACGGAGGAGATAGGGAAGATCCAAAGAAGAGCGGCGCGTTTCGTCACAGGGTTATTTGGTAACCGTGATAGCGTTACGGAGATGTTTAGCAAACTCAAGTGGCAGAGTCTGCAAGAGAGGCGCTCTGCATCGCGGTGTAGCTTGCTCGCCAGGTTTCGAGAGGGTGCGTTTCTGGATGAGGTATCGAATATATTGCTTCCCCCTACTTATACCTCCCGAAGATATCACGAATGTAAAATTAGAGAGATTCGAGCGCGCACGGAGGCTTTCAGACAGTCGTTCTTCCCGCGAACCATACGCGACTGGAACAGAAAAGGGAGGTAATGACAGTGGCACGTAAAGTGCCCTCCGCCACACACCGTTGGGTGGCTTGCAGAGTATAAATGTAGATGTAGATGTAGATTAATTTTCCCAGGCAATGGTACATGATAGGCAGTGGTCACTTGGGACGTGCCAATACCATGAGACAGCTGGCAGTGCAGCAGCCGACAACAGTTTCATAGTGTGCGCAGTTGTAAGCGCCTCTTGGACACCAGTGCTGTCTAGCGAAGCACTCGGCGCGTGGGCCGCGCAATGTCCCAGCCAGCACGTCTGCCCTGCGGTCAGTGCGAAGATGCATGAAAAGGTTTTTAACAATATAATTACGTGCAGTGACTTATACTGATGTCGATTCCTTGCACGATCGAAAAAAGCGATCTATTTAATGACTTCTTTTCTATGTATTTTACAAGACCTGCATCATCTCAAACGGCAGAGAATAATGAGCTAAACAAACAGTATATCCTTCGCTATGTAACTGACATTGATTTGAATTTCCTGTCTTGAATTCCTTCCTCTCCAGCACAGACTGAGTTCTTTTCCCGCCAATTTCCAGATGGGGGAGAGGAGAGGGAAGTGGGGGATAGGAGGGGAGGGCTGAGGGATTTCGCAGGAGGTGGAGGGGGTAATTAATTTATTGATTTAATTAATTAGTCTATTAATTTGATATTAAACGTATGCTTGTATTGGTGACTGGGTTTACCAGAGGTGTCAAGGTGGTAAAGGGGGAGAGGTAGGGGGAATATTGCTGGACTTTCTCAGCAGCAGAACAATAGTTTAACGTCATAAATCAATCAACTGTCACAATGTAACTAATTTGCATATGAATTTGATATCAAAAGTGACACAGTGCCACATTACCCTACTATTCTGCTTTCAAGGCCTTACTCAGGTTGTAGCTGCTATCACGACTGAGCAATGATCCCCTTATTCTAATCTACATTCTTTAATGGCAAATTCCGAGAATTTAGACGTCCGCATCAGAATCTATAGCTGTCATCCACTAGCTGTGATCCCCATAGGCTACTTTCCGTGACTGCCGACTCGTAAGGCTGCTGCAGTCTGGTGTGCCGTTGGTACTCTCAGCATTGAAATTCGATATCCCATATTCAGGATGGTCAGAAAAAGTTTGAGCTTGTAAGAGTCTTGCAGGGCACATTGTGCTGAGAAATAATTGATAAGAAATAGATGCATTACGCCGTTTCCGAGTTAATTAGCATTGAAGTTAGCCAGTCAGGCCGTTGCGCACTCAAATTCAAGCGGTCCGCCGGAGACTGTGTAGCCAAACGCGTTCTTCGCCGGGTTTCCTAGAAAAGACCAGCAAAGCTAAACAAAACTTGGGCATGGGGCGGTAGGAAGGATCGAACCCGAGCCAAAGTGACAGCAGTGTCATGTGCTATCATCTACGCTATGGGAACGACTGAAATTAATTGCGTCTGGGGGGCTCCTTGAATCTGCGTGCAGATGCCTAATTTGTGAACTTCGTCGACACTTAATTCGGAATCGTCGATACCTATCGAATTATTTCGTTGACACTTATTTCTTAGCATGAACTACCTTACAACTCCCTTACAAGCCTTTCCGTACTCTGTCATCCTTTCACTAAAAAGCAGGACCCCCGTTTTAGCTGGTGGGCGAATGACTGCCTTCTCAGAGAATTCGTCCTTTTTTGTTGGATAAAGCGCCACAAAATGAAATAAACGTTGTGGCCGCATCCTCCTGAAATTTCTCTTCGATTTCCACCAGTTCTACAGTGCGTGTAGGATCGTATACCCGTTCTTCCCAACACTGTCGTCATATGTTCAAGTTCTTGGTTGAGAATTTTATTGTCAGAGAGCGAGCGCTATGTACCAAAGATTTGAGCACTCTATTCCTCCGCGCCAGGTGGCGGCAGCTGTCTGCAGTAGATATAAGTTGGTGTACATCTTCTTCCAATACGTGCTGTGGCCAAACTTTCAGTCTACTTGCAAGCGTACTGTCTTATCGCTGGCTGTGTTGTGGAGTATCTTTGCGGGCAGCCGCGTCTGCAGAGTCGAGCGCGGGACACGGAACTGTCATGTTGTGTTGTGGGCAGTTATGCATGTGAGAGGCATTGTTAGTATGGAAGTTGAAGTTATGCTACAAGTGCTATTACAGTAAAGTTATAAAATATGCAAATGATTCAGAGGAAAGTGCGTCAAGAAGTAATTTAAAAATGAGCACACCGCAGATAACGTATTTGTGTATCCTCTCGTTGCGTGTCGTACGGTACAATATCAATCATCCACGCCGTGTTCGGTCTCTCAGACTGAAGTAATGTGAATCAGCAAAAATTAGTTACTACAAAAGAGTGCAGTCAAGTGCCAGTGTCTTGTTGCGAGCGTGAGGACGTGCGTTCGGTCATCGCGTTCCGCATTATCAACAATCAGCCGCGCCGCGACGGTTACGCGACGGTCGTACAACTGATAACCGAGACTGAATTAACTTTACAAACAGTGTTATATCATTACTAGTGTCAAGGAGGACTGGTACCAAATAACTGTGTATGCGTGACGAGCTAAGAACTTTCGTGCGATCATTCGGCTTCCGCATTATCAACAATCACCCGCGTCGTGTCGGTTACGCGTACGCTCGTCCGAATGATATTGTGGACTGTTAATCATACATTAATTGAGATAAACACTTACGAATTAGAATGTAAACAGTGCAACCTGCGATTTACTTTGATCGTCTCAGAATATAGTTGTTTATACCAGACGTCGAACAGTGTTGTGTTTTAACGTTGAGTGGCTCCCCTAAATCCGCTTGCATATTTCGACAGATAATTTGAGGCAAGCCAACAGCAGTGTGGAGCAGGACAATACGACCGCCGCGGGATTATCAGGTACGTGGTGTGGACAGGGCGCACGTCACGTAACGACAACCAGTTTAAAAGTACCCACCCTAGCTATCTGACCACCCGGGCGTGTTACACACTCTTCTTTTACCAGAACATTTAGACAGGGGAGTACGCCTTCCGCTTCGACTTCCATAGTAAAATCAGTGTTCTGGTGTTTGAAACTGAGGTGACTGGAAAAGTCACTCACCTTGTCTCTTCCAAGTGCCCACATGAGGAATGTGTTGTGTACTTTTCCGGAAAAACAGGTAGGATTCCACACAGCTAATTACACGAGTTCCTCTTAGAAATGTTCCATATACATGTTGCCAAAAATTATGAAAGTGAACTCTCCACGGCCACTCGTGAAAAAGCAGATGGATTTTTTCCAACTGTTTTGTTTTCTACACAAAAAATAACCAAATTTTTTCGCTAAATTTCGTCTCGTTTCCAAAACAAGTGACATACAGCATTTACTTAGAAATCTCAAATATTGACCCATGGCTAACTCAATTTTATCGTCCATTACACTCTTTTGGTTACTAGGGGTACTTAAGTTGTGGGGCGGCGGGTGGAATAATTGTTAATGTTCCTATTATTTATTTAATTCTGTTGTTTGCCGTTCTCAACACTGGCTCTCTAACTACAATATTGGCAACCAGAAAGTGATTAGCAAAACGTGAAGCCTGTAATTAGAATTCCTAGTGCCCACATCATCTGAGGAATTAGGAGATTGTCTGGGATTCATAATCAAAAACCATTCTCTCTAAAATGTTCACTATATTCTGAAAGACACAGACCAAAAAGAATCCACACAATCCAACTACCAGAGCAGTTCAGAGTCTAATGCGCTGATGCAAGTATAACTGTTCACATTAAATGTTTAAGTGAATGCTCGCCATAATTTGATGATAATGTTCATCAAACGCCACACTAATAATGGTAGAATATCTGTCCTGCTGTGGCACGTGAAAATATGACATATGCAAACTAAAGATAGATCATTCATCTACATCTACATCTACATCCATACTCCGCAAGCCACCTGACGGTGTGTGGCGGAGGTTACCTTCAGTACCTCTATCGGTTCTCCCTTCTATTCCAGTCTCGTATTGTTCGTGGAAAGAAGGATTGTCGGTATGTCTCTGTGTGGGCTCTAATCTCTCTGATTTTATCCTCATGGTCTCTTCGCGAGATATACGTAGGAGGGAGCAATATACTGCTTGACTCTTCGGTGAAGGTATGTTCTCGAAACTTTGACAAAAGCCCGTACCGAGCTACTGAGCGTCTCTCCTGCAGAGTCTTCCACTGGAGTTTATCTATCATCTCCGTAACGCTTTCGCGATTACTAAATGATCCTGTAACGAAGTGCGCTGCTCTCCGTTGGATCCTCTCTATGTCTTGTATCAACCCCATCTGGTACGGATCCCACACTGCTGAGCAGTATTCAAGCAGTGGGCGAACAAGCGTACTGTAACCTACTTCCTTTGTTTTCGGATTGCATTTCCTTAGGATTCTTCCAATGAATCTCAGTCTGGCATCTGCTTTACCGACAATCAACATTATATGATCATTCCATTTTAAATCACTCCTAATGCGTACTCCCAGATAATTTATGGTATTAACTGCTTCCAGTTGCTGACCTGCTATTTTGTAGCTAAATGATAAAGGATCTATCTTTCTGTGTATTCGCAGCACATTACACTTGTCTACATTGAGATTCAGTTGCCATTCCCTGCACCATGCGTCAATTCGCTGCAGATCCTCCTGCATTTCAGTACAATTTTCCATTGTTACAACCTCTCGATACACCACAGCATCATCTGCAAAAAGCCTCAGTGAACTTCCGATGTCATCCACCAGGTCATTTATGTATATTGTGAATAGCAACGGTCCTATGACACTCCCCTGCGGCACACCTGAAATTACTCTTACTTCGGAAGACTTCTCTCCATTGAGAATAACATGCTGCGTCCTGTTATCTAGGAACTCCTCAATCCAATCACACAATTGGTCTGATAGTCCATATGCTCTTACTTTGTTCAATAAACGACTGCGGGGAACTGTATCGAACGCCTTGCGGAAGTCAAGAAACACGGCATCTACCTGTGAACCCGTGTCTATGGCCCTCTGAGTCTCGTGGACGAATAGCGCGAGCTGGGTTTCACATGACCGTCTTTTTCGAAACCCATGCTGATTCCTACAGAGTAGATTTCTAGTCTCCAGAAAAGTCATTATACTCGAACACAATACGTGTTCCAAAATTCTACAACTGATCGACGTTAGAGATATAGGTCTATAGTTCTGCACATCTGTTCGACGTCCCTTCTTGAAAACGGGGATGACCTGTGCCCTTTTCCAATCCTTTGGAACGCTACGCTCTTCTAGAGACCTACGGTACACCGCTGCAAGAAGGGGGGCAAGTTCCTTCGCGTACTCTGTGTAAAATTGAACTGGTATCCCATCAGGTCCAGAGGCCTTTCCTCTTTTGAGCGATTTTAATTGTTTCTCTATCCCTCTGTCGTCTATTTCGATATCTACCATTTTGTCATCTGTGCGACAATCTAGAGAAGGAACTACAGTGCAATCTTCCTCTGTGAAACAACTTTGGAAAAAGACATTTAGTATTTCGGCCTTTAGTCTGTCATCCTCTGTTTCAGTACCATTTTGGTCACAGAGTGTCTGGACATTTTGTTTTGATCCACCTACCGCTTTGACATAAGACCAAAATTTCTTATGATTTTCTGCCAAGTCAGTACATAGAACTTTACTTTCGAATTCATTGAACGCCTCTCGCATAGCTCTCTTCAAACTACATTTCGCTTCGCGTAATTTTTGTTTGTCTGCAAGGCTTTGGCTATGTTTATGTTTGCTGTGAAGTTCCCTTTGCTTCCGCAGCAGTTTTCTAACTCGGTTGTTGAACCACGGTGGCTCTTTTCCATCTCTTACGATCTTGCTTGGCACATACTCATCTAACGCGTATTGTACGATGGTTTTGAACTTTGTCCACTGATCCTCAACACTATCAGTACTTGAGACAAAACTTTTGTGTTGAGCCAACAGGTACTCTGAAATCTGCTTTTTGTCACTTTTTCTAAACAGAAAAAACTTCCTACCCTTTTTAATATTCCTATTTACGGCTGAATTCATCGATGCCGTAACCGCTTTATGATCGCTGATTCCCTGTTCTGCGTTAACTTTTCCAAATAGTTCGGGTCTGTTTGTCACCAGAAGGTCTAATATGTTATCGCCACGAGTCGGTTCTCTGTTTAACTGCTCAAGGTAGTTTTCAGATAAAGCACTTAAAAAAATTTCACTGGATTCTTTGTCCCTGCCACCCGTTATGAACGTCTGAGTCTCCCAGTCTATATCCGGCAAATTAAAATCTCCACCCAGAACTATAACATGGTGGGGAAATCTACTCGAAATATTTTCCAAATTATCCTTCAGGTCCTCAGCCACAACAGCTGCTGAGCCAGGGGGCCTATAGAGACATCCAATTACCATGTCTGAGCCTGTTTTAACCGCGACCTTCACCCAAATCATTTCACATTTCGGATCTCCGTCAATTTCCTTCGATACTATTGCACTTCTTACCGCTATAAACACGCCTCCCCCTTCACTGTTCAGCCTGTCTCTGCGGTATACATTCCAATCTGAGTTTAGGATTTCGTTACTGTTTACGTCTGGTTTCAGCCAACTTTCTGTCCCTAGTACTATATGGGCGTTGTGATCGTTTATTAATGAGAGCAGTTCTGGGACCTTTCTATAGACGCTCCTGCAGTTTACTATTAACACATTAATATTGTTATTCCCTGTTGCATTTTGCCTACTCCTATCTTGCCGCGTCTCAGGAGGCGTCTTGTCGGGCCTAGGGAGGGGATTCTCTAACCTAAAAAAAACCCATGTGCACTCCACACGTACTCCGCTACCCTTGTAGCCGCTTCCGGCGTGTAGTGCACGCCTGACCTATTCAGGGGGACCCTACATTTCTCCACCCGATAGCGGAGGTCGAGAAATTTGCACCCCAGATCTCCGCAGAATCGTCTGAGCCTCTGGTTTAAGCCTTCCACTCGGCTCCAAACCAGAGGACCGCGATCGGTTCTGGGAACGATACTACAAATAGTTAGCTCTGATTCCACCCCGCGAGCGAGGCTTTCCGCCTTCACCAATTCCGCCAACCGCCTGTACGAACTGAGGATGACCTCTGAACCCAGACGGCAGGAGTCATTGGTGCCGACATGAGCAACAATTTGCAGTCGGGTGCACCCAGTGCTCTCTATCGCCGCCGGTAGGGCCTCCTCCACATCTCGGAGGAGATGTCATCCCAAAATTAACACTTCACTCGAAAACGATTTCATGGTTACGCGTATCCCGAGTAACTTATTACTGCATCCAAGGCTGTTTATATCAACGATACTGACGCGACGTGACTCCCAGCACAGGTGGTGCTCTAATCAGCGTCTGGAAAGAACTGGGGCCTTCCTCTTTCTTTCCCGCAGCGTTCTTACATATAAAGCCGCGGTGCGGACGGCTAAGGGAACGCCTGATGAAATCTGCTCTCCCGACTAGCCGCTGGGCTAGTAATGCACCACTTTAAGTTATCAAATAAATCATTGCTTCCTTTGCTGATGGTCGATGAAGCTTTCAATTTAGTTGTGCAATCAGCACACAAGTAAGTAATCATAATAAAAATCTGACGTGGCTAAGTCAAATATTTTGGGCGAGAGAATTAATTTAATTACACTACACGCAGTAGACGAGCTTTGAACTTGCTCTTTGGAGATACGCTATAGGTATAGTTTTATAGTTATTCTGTTGAAACTTCTCACATTTTTATGATTATAGCGGATCTCCCATCTACTTAAATTTAAACATCCTAGCTTTATTTATTCGCCTACTTAATCTATCTTGCTTCCTTAATTTCTAAGACAAAAACCATAAAATCATGAATTTCAACTAAAATTTTAATTTGTGACATCTAGAATACTGTTTCTACTAAATTATTATGCAAAAGAAATCTAAATATAATTTTTTAAGTTTCTAGCTCTTTTCTGTTGCGCCAATGATTTTTACAGAAAAACATCCAAATTTCGAAAATGGTTAAAGTTATTGAACTGATATCCAACACATATTGATTTTGTATTACTCCTGACGTGCTAGAAACGTTTCAGGTTATTTACTTCATTTTAAAGTATTGCGCAATATTTATGACGTCAGAGCTAGTTACAGCAGACTGGCTGGCACACAATGGAAAGACTGACGTGAATTTTATAAGGCGTGAGTATGCTGCTTCCCTACATCACCCTCTACTTAATTATTTGAATGTAAATGAAAAAATTAACTACAAAAAGGGAAGCAAGAGTACAGCTTAACTCCCTATGAAAAATTAAGATTGAAATGTAAACATATAGAAATATTAAAAGAAAACTTATTACCTACTTCAATTATTTAAATTGCTAGCATGTTCACTGCCTCTTAAGCAACATTATCACTCAAAATTTAAGCAAAATCAATTAAACACTTTGGCATACATATTGCCTTAGACAGACAAACACATAAAAATATGTAAAATTATGAAAATCTTAAATCCATTAAAGTGTCTGTAAATATTTTTACATACACAAATTCAAAGGAAATAACACAGTTATTCATGATACATAGACAGATAATTATATCTTAGCAGTCTTTTCTAAACCTGAAAGAAAATTTCACAAATTATGACAATTTCATTCTTACACATGTGGTTGTAGCCGCTTTGGCTGGCGTTCTACACTTCCATTCACAAGGATAGAGGAGGGAAGTTGCTATGGTGTGCGTCCTTCACGTTCACTGTAAATTACATGGGGAAAGTTGAGGGGTCACTGTGAGTTGTGACCAAGTCACTCCACGCTTTCACGCAGCTACCAGGCTGCCATTATCTGGTTTGTCCTGTAGAACAAACAAAAAGAGTGCCTCAGACTCTGTTCATTTATAATCCAAGGGTGGGTCACAATGAAATGGGGATATATATACATTTTATCTTTCAATATGTTCCTGGAACAAAGTTAACAGAACTTTTTCAATTTTACTCTTGCAGTTACTTAACTGTCATAAAAACGGTAAACAAATGGCTCAAAACGCCGTTAGTCACGTACTAGAGAAAATTTATGCTTAAGGCATACAATCATGAATCCTATTTAATCTCAATTTATTATTTCTGGGCCGGAACACTGAACCAATGCTCGGTACATTCCTGATACATCTGTATTTTATTTACTTAGCTGACTCATCTTCAATTACCTTATTCTTAGAGATAGTATGAGTATATTTGATCAGTAGTTGTCTTCTCAGCTTCTTTGTACATGTGAGTAACTTGTGGTAATAGTACAGTTCTGAGTGTTCAAAACACACTACGTTTAGTTGACTACTAAATCCAGTTATTGGTCCTCTGCTGCTGTGTCAGTTCCACATCTGCAATTATGTACTTACTTCATCGAAGTGTATTTATGCTGAGCTATAAATAATGTTTCACGTCTGCCATTATGTTACTCAATTAGGTTGCTAGTGTATGTACTTATTTAACACTCACTCTATTAACATTTAACGCATAGAATAGCACATTTATTTCATATCTATAGTGTATTGCAGCAAATCAGTTTGTTCACGTTGCAATCCATTTCCACTTGATTGGATGCTGAAACCACAGGTAGTCTCTCTCGACCTACCACTAAAGTGCATTAAGTAATTATGGCCGAGCGTAATGCTAAATTCCTTAAACCCATAGGACACCATGAGCTGCTCTGTCTCATCTAACATAAGGGTACCTATGGTCGCATTCACGCCTCCAACTCCTAACCTCAATACGTGTAGGTGTGTCCTGTCACACACTACATCAAATAACGGCCAGTTCCAACCTTATAAATATTTCAAGGACGTGTCCTTCACGTCTCAACCACAAACACTGTTCAATTCTATTACACTGCCATTTCTTGCTACCCAAGGTGAGTTCATTCTTACAACTTATTTGTCTATTTTTCATAACACTAAGCACTCTCTCTTACTATTTATTAGTTAGCTCTAATGCATACACTAGGTCTCATTGCCACTTCAGATCCTGCTTATAAACGAACTTGTATATCTTTTTTAAATATTATTGTGGGACCATTTCCAATAAAACAACACTTTGTACTTACAATATTACCAGGGTTCTATACATACTTGTTACTCAAATACATTTGTATCTTAATTACGTCATACTTCTCTATTGTTTATGTCACTGTTAGGTTTGTCACATTAGGTATTTTCTTCACTAATCGGTGGATAGAATGGTTACAGAACTCATGGCTTGATAGCCATGACAGAAAATTTTAGTATTGCAAAGAAGGAGTCGAAACTTTGGTAGATAGGAAAGATGAAGAATGAGTGAGACCAGAAAAGGAAAGAAGATCTCACACAGCTGGGACTGCACAGCTGCCACACTGTGTAGAGGTTACAGAACAACCTCCTCCCTACAGAATTCATTCACTACCTATGAACTTCTTTAGGTCGATCACGTTCCTGAGACCGAATAGCTTTTTACTCTTACGGTACTCTTGCCTATATGCATTGGCATGTCGTTTTTCTATGATCCTGAAAGGTCCTTGGTATACGAACATGAATTTCTTTGTTTCTGCATTTATTTTCTTTGATTTTTCCTTGGTTTTGACCAGGACTAACTGACCTATTTCGAAACTGGTGGGTACAGCTTTTGCATCATGACGCTTCTTTCATTCCAATGTTCTTTTCCTTATATTTTCCCTAGCCCTTAACTTCTTTTCGTCTGTGGATATTTGCGTTAGAATAGGGAATTCTACCATATCTGCAATCACATTGTGTGGTTCTTGGCCAAACATCAATTCGCAAGGCGAAAAACCAGTTGCATCATGCCTTAAGTTGTTAATTACATTCTCAAAATACTTCATGTTCTCTGCCCAACTTGAGTGTTTCCGAGCACAATAAGTCCTGCAAAGCCTATTCAATTCTCTCATAATACCTTCACTCATATTTCCTTGGGGGAAATACGCAGATACTTTCAAATGTTTCACTCAGGCCTTATCCAGACATTCTTTAAATCTATCACAAGGAAATTGAGGCTAATTGTCTGAGAGCAAGTTCTTCGGAATGCCAACGTTCACGAAGAAATCTTTTTCCAACTTTTCTACCAACGTTTTTGCATTTGCCCTTTTAATTGGGTATGGCTTAACATATTTACTAAATCCATCCACAACAACAAAAACATGGGTGCACCCACATCTCGTAGCAGGAAGAGGGCCAAACAAATCACAAGCCAGTAATTCTAAGGTTTCAGTTGGCTTTACTGAATGCATATCCCCTTGTATTCTGGTGTTAGCAGCACGGACTTTCTGGCACACTACACAAGATGCTAGACGCTTGGCAACACGGCGTTACATGTTGTCAAACACAACTTCCTCTTTTAATTTTGCAATGCACTTCTTTGCACCATAGAGCCCATACCACAGGTGTACATAGTCGATTAGTAAGTCTACATGTTGTGAGGGAGAGCACAGCTTTCACTCAGAAACACCTACCATTTTCCTCCTAAACAGAATACCTTTATGCAGACAGTAGTATTGCGAAACCTTTATGATAGTTCGCATCTCCCAAATAGCTCTTTACTAATTTCAGCTGGTCATCTGCATTCTGCTCACGTCTCAAGTTCTTAATCACCCTCTTTAATGCACTTTCTTCCTTTACTTTGTGCAACGCAAACATTCGTACTTCACTTAGGTCTGTTGCTGTAATTCCCGCGTCATCACAGAGCTCCGCACTTCTAGATAACCCATCAGCTACCAAATTATCTTTCCCTTGAATATATCTAACCTCAAGGTCAAACTGCTGGAGATACAATGACCATCTTACCAAACGAGCATTCCTCAACTTACAGGTCTTTAAAAAGGTCAACGCCTTATGGTCACTGTAAACAATTATCTTGTGACCTAATAGATACTGCTCAAATTTCTGTACCCCAAATACAATTGCCAATGCTTCCAGTTCTGAGATGCCATAATTTCTCTCTGCTGCCTGTAAAGATCGACTCGCGAAAGCTATAGACTTGTGCACTTCTTGTTCGTTCTCTATTTCTACTTGGAATATCTCCACAGCTATACCAAGCCACTAGCATCAACAGACATAAAGAATGGTTTTTCAAAATCAGGATGATGTGAAATAGGACTATTAATTAAAGATTGTTTAAGCACCTCGAACGCCTTTTGGCATTCTGCTGTCCAAACCCAAGGGGTATTCTTTTTCAGCAGGAGGTGAAGACAGGCATCCTGATCACTAACAAAAAGCCGAAAAGACCGAACATCGATCTCAACTGCTTCTTGTTTCTGGGAGCCTCAAATTTGTCAATGACTGCTAGCTTGCCTGGGTCAGGCTGAATACCTTTTCCACTTATCATATATCCCAAGAAACCTATTTCCTCTTTTAACGCACTCTCTCTTTTCAATCTTTAGTTTCATGCCACCTCTCTCAATAGCCTCTAACACTTCCTCTAATAAAACTATGTGTTTTTCCCAGGTAGGAGTTGCTATTAACAGATCATCTACGTAGCCTGTGATTTTATTAATTAAGGCTGGTCCTAAAACATGGCACATCACACATACGAAGACACAAACAGAGATATTAAGTCCGAAAGGTACCACACGGTATTGGTAACAAACTCCTTCGTACAAGAAAGCTGTGTACTTTCTTGAACTTTCCGCCAGTGGCAAATTCCAATATCCACACGTGATGTCCATAGAAGTTAAGAATTTTACTCCCCGGAACTTTTGCAATAACTCGTCCATGTTCTGCGGTCTATCACTTTCCATAACCACTATTTCATTCAACCAACGAGCGTCCAAGACCAATCTGACACTCCCGTCTCTTTTTGGTACAACGACAAGAGGATTATTGTACTCACTGACCGCTTTTTCAATCACACCCCACTCTAGCATTCTCTGTATCTCCTTTCGAACCGCCTCCTTCCTAGCTACATGTATTTGGTATGGCTTCCTGAAAAACACTTGGCCAGGTTTCACCTTTGACATTCATAACCTTTGACCACGCCAGGTCGATTTGAAAATACCTTATGATGCCGTTTTAAAACCTGTCTCAGTTCTTCCTTCTGATTAGCTGAAATTTTATCGATTTCCTGCAATTTAGCTTCTATCCTGTCCAAAATAATTGCTTCTTCTTCTTTTTCTGTGTTTATATTACTTTTACTAAGATAACACCTTCTTCCCAATATCTCCTATTTTTCAGAAATCGTATAGGCAGCTCCGAAGTTTCATCATTAGTTACTACGTGTTTATCAATAAAAGGTACTGTAGTTACTCCGGTTATCACAAGACCATTTTAACTGGCTTCTTTCAAAATCAACAACACTCTGATATTTTGACAAGAAATCTATGCCAATTAAAACGTCAATACTGAGATTATTTACAATTAAGCATGGATGATTAATTAAATTACCATTAATGTTAAAGGGCAGCAAAGTTTCTTGTTTTACCGTTTTTGACACCTTGCCAGTAGAACCAATTATTCTTAGTCCTGATACCCTTATTACGGTAAGCTTGTCTTTACTAGTTAATGCATCAAAGAAGGACTGAGATATCGCACTCACCTCATTTCCACTGTCTAAGAGACAACGTACATTGATACCCAACATATTCACTATTATTATAGAGTGGCTTGTTCTAGGTTGTACAGGTGGTTCCTCAAACTCATCCAATAGTTCCTTTTGGATTTGTCTCCAACTAAAGTGATCGACATCTGTCTTCATTACATTTAGGTCAAAGTGTGTAGGGGTTTCCTGAATTACATTTTCAGCTGATTTTTCCAGTCGGTCTATTAATTTCAAATCGAAACACCGCTCGACTTCATTACATTTAGTTTGCCGAACATGACCCAAATTACTGTAATCTGAGCGATTCTTCGCCTCCAGACCGGGCATAACACCAGTTACAAAAATGGTTCAAATGGCTCTGAGCACTATGGGACTCAACTGCTGTGGTCATCAGTCCCTTAGAACTTAGAACTACTTAAACCTAACTAACCTAAGGACATCACACACACCCATGCCCGAGGCAGGATTCGAACCTGCGACCGTAGTAGCAGCGCGGCTCCGGATTGGAGTGCCTAGAACCGCACGGCCACCGCGGCCGGCACACCAGTTACAGCTAAACCACTTTCACTATTATCGTCGGGTTCCTTCTCCAGTGAAAACTGGTCACAGCTACTGGGTTCATCGACCCCCAACAGGCTGTACATTCTCACTTACCTCCTGTCCTAAATCTATTAGTACAGTATCAACATCCTGCACGGGCACTTTAGATAAGAGCACATCATCCTTATCGTAAATATAAGCATGAATTTCTTCTGCTTCTTCACCTGACAATTCAGTATTTTGTAGCTCTTCCCTACCGTTACACTGCTGCGCCTTCTCTTTCTCTTTCCACTTAGAAAACGTCTCTAACATGGTATCTATTAAATACTGTGAGTGATCTAATATTTCTGCTGTATCCTTAGATGCTACCGACCCCTCATCCACATGTTCAGTCTGAGTATTCTGATCTGTCTTACCAATTACTGTCATTACTGGCTTAGGAAAAGTAACCGCCTGGTGAGCGCCAGTGTCCTCATAGACGGGAACTAGTTTTCCTGCCTCGGCCTACTACTGTTTCCTTTATTTCCATTATAGTTATCTGGCACAGCACTGCTTTCCGCACTGTTGTTTACCTGCATAATTTTGTTCGGAACAAAATTACTATCATTTGGATGCCATTGTTGGTTCTGATAATTATTTCTCCAATTCCTACATCTCTTAGGATGGCGAACACCTACTGTTCTGATGTTTACATTGCCATTCTGCTCGTTCTTAAAATTACTACTAGTGTTATTAGCATTTCTGTTATTACGTGCTTGCTCCTCATTGGCAGCCACACGCTCTACACGTTCCAAATATTCAATGAAACGATCCAGATTGTCTCTAGGGGCAGATATAATTCTAGTTTGCCAATACCATGCCAAATGTGACAAACGTGAGATCCATGACCTGGCAAACCCTTTAATAGATTCCTTGCCTGCATTGAAGCGTTTTCCACTCCAAAATTCTCTCAACACTTCATTTTGCTTATTACTAGATCAATACTCATTAATGAAAGCTGTTTTAAATTCCGCTAATGTTTTACACTTCAATATAACATCAGCTGACCAACGCATGGCGTCACCTGCTAAATGGCTTGTAATAAATGAGATTTTCTCTCGTTCCGACCAAGTTGGTGGAATCACATCTTCAAAATCGTTCCAGAAATCTAGCGGGTGGATATTTTTAACTGGATCGAGCCGCAAGAACTGCCGACATCCGATAAATGCGGCGTTTGCAGCTCCAACTTGTTGTATACTACCATTACCAGAAGTTATTGAAGCTACTTTACTCTCAATGTTAGCAATGTTAGTACTAATATTTTCTACTCTCATTTCAATATTATCTACTCTTTGCACAATATGAGTAATATCAGTTTTGATTGCATCTACTTCTGCTTGACATATGTTTACTTTTATATTAACATCGTTAAACCTATCTGAGCACAGTTCAGATTCCGCCTCGATCCTTTCTGTTAACTTGTGCTTCAGCTTCGCATCTTCCATTTGGAAGTCTTTGCGAACCTCAGCAACTTCGGATTTTACTGTTTTATACATTTCAGAAAATTGTTGAGCAACCTTTTTCTTAATATCCTCATGATTGTAATCAATTTTATAATTCAAGCTCTCCAGATCCTCTTTAAACTTATTGCAGCCAGCCTTGAAGGTATTGTCCATTACCTCCAATCGTTTACTAAAATTAGTTTGGCTGGCCACAATCTCATACTTTAATTCAGCATTACTGCTTTTGACCTCTGTTATTTCAGACTTTAATTCAGCTGTCATTTTAGCATTATGGGTAGCTATTGCTTGTAATACAACATTTAAATCAATAGCCCCAGTATCTTTGGGTTGCTCACTAGATGGTTTTTTATCACACTCAGGTGACGAAAAACTAGCTCCAATATCAGAATCATCAAAACGAAATGAAACATCTGATTGATCAGTCATATCTAACTTATCCTTTTTAAACTCTACCACCTCTGATGGCTGTTTCGTTTTTAACTCATCAGATAAACTATCATCCAATAAATTAACAAATTCTGATTTCTGATTTACTATAGGGGTCTCTATTATTGAATCATTGCCCCTTTTCACACTACTGTCAGGAGACAATACTTCATATTTCACTTTAACATTACTATTTTCATGCATATTTACACTTGAACCGTTGTCTGGAGTTACAGTTCCTTCAACAGACATAGGACCTGATTTAGATTTAACTTCTGTTTCTTTTTGCGGTTCCATCGCCAACAGTCTTTTAGTGCAGGTTAGTAAAAGTTTTAGCAGCTTTTGACTTAATTTAGTTCCTTCTGCACGACGTATGGCGTTGCCGGCTTGGCATACCAGGATTATTGATGCGACGCGGCGCGTTGAACTGCAGTCGGCACTTCGACGGCTGCTGTGTGTTTGTGTGGCCCGCAACTGCAGGCGCGGCTCCGGTTGCTCCGGCAGACGACTGCGGTGAGGCGAAACTGGCTTCTCGCGATGCCGGCAGCGCCGCTAGACTCAGTGCCAGCTCCGTCAATCCACATGCGTTGTAAATCCAATTGCGTCGTCCACATGCACACGTAACACTATCACTGTTCTATTCACTTTCACTTTTACTCAGTTTCTTTCCCGGGCCGATGCACCATACGTGGGGCGGCGGGTGGAATAATTGTAAATGTTCCTATTATTTATTTAATGCTGTTGTTTGCCGTTCTCAACACTGGCTCTCTAACTACAATATTGGCAACCAGAAAGTGATTAGCAAAACGTGAAGCCTGTAATTAGAATTCCTAGTGCCCACATCATCTGAGAAATACATTTATAGCTACAGCTTATAGCTCTGAGGAATTAGGAGATTGTCTGGGATTCATAATCAAAAACCATTCTCTCTAAAATGTTCATTATATTCTGAAAGTCATAGACCAAAAAGAATCCACACAATCCAACTACCAGAGCAGTTCAGAGTCTAATGCGCTGATGCAACTATAACTGTTCAAATTAAATGTTTAAGTGAATGCTCGCCATAATTTGATGATAATGTTCATCAAACGCCACACTAATAATGGTAGAATATCTGTCCTGCTGTAGCACGTGAAAATATGACATATGCAAACTGAAGATAGATCATTAATCTCATCCCAAAATTAACACTTCACTCGAAAACGATTTCATGGTTACGCGTATCCCGAGTAACTTACTACTGCATCCGAGGCTGTTTATATCAACGATACCGACGCGACGCGACTCCCGGCACAGGTGGTGCGCTAATCAGCGTCTGGAGAGAACTGGGGCCTTCCTCTTTTTTTCGCGCAGCGTTCTTACATATAAAGCCGCGGTGCGGACGGCTAAGGGAACGCCTGATCAAATCTGCTCTCCCGACTAGTCGCTGGGCTAGTAATGCACCACTTTAGGTTATCGAATAAATCATTGCTTCCTTTGCTGATGGCCGATGAAGCTTTCAATTTAATTGTGCAATCAGCACACAAGTAAGTAATCATAATGAAAGTCTGACATGGCTAAGTCAAATATTTTGGGCGAGAGAATTAATTTAATTACACTACATGCAGTAGACGAGCTTTGAACTTGCTCTTTGGAGATACACTATAGCTATAGTTTTATAGTTATTCTGTTGAAACTTCTCACATTTTTATGATTATAGCGGATCTCCCATCTACTTAAATTTAAACATCCTAGCTTTATTTATTCGCCTACTTAATCTATCTTGCTTCCTTAATTTCTAAGACAGAAACCATAAAATCATGAATTTCAACTAAAATTTTAATTTGTGACATGCAGAATACTGTTTCTACTAAATTATTATGCAAAAGAAATCTAAATATAATTTTTTAAGTTTCTAGCTCTTTTCTGTTGCGCTAATGATTTTTACAGAAAAACATCCAAATTTCGAAAATGGTTAAAGTTATTGAACTGATATCCAACACATATTGATTTTGAATTACTCCTGACATGCTGGAAACGTTTCACGTTATTTACTTCATTTTAAAGTATTGCGCAATATTTATGACGTCAGAGCTAGTTACAGCAGACTGGCTGGCACACAATGGAAAGACTGATGTGAATTTTATAAGGCGTGAATATGCTGCTTCCCTATAGAGTCTCCATTCGCTGTTCAACTAGAAAGTTAAAAGTTAATCATAATTTGTAAACATCGAACAAGAACAACATACAAGTTTAATTTTGATTTTGGTAAACTTATTAAAAGTGGTAGTGGGAGCCGTGTCAGGGTCAGTCCGCGGTTTGAAAGTGAATAGCTAACGTTATGACGGACGCGCTCTTGTTTTTTGATTTGTTTCCATTATGTGTAGTCTGCTTGCGAGAATGAGCAATCCATTCACCTTGAAACTCATGAACACTAACGTGAAAAAACTTGAGTGATTACTGTACCTCTAATTAACGAACATCGTGAGTGAACTGTTGTGATTTTCAGGGGCGTATAACGAAATTGTCATCGAAACTAACCATTGTTGTATTCAGTAATTCGTGTGATCGACTTATCTAAATCAATCCCAGAAAAGTAACTGTAATTGATGACTTGCTAAAGGTATGGGCTAAATTCGCACTGTGTTGATTTTGGAAAAATGTGAACTGTTAATCTCGTGCGACAACAGAAAAAATTACTTGTCAATGCGACGATCTGTATACTTGCGCTAATTTCTTTTTCTAATGTAAAATCTTGGCATCAGAGTAAATGAGTGAACTCCATAGGTAATGAAGTGTGTGTTAACATCGACTAAACAATTGATTTGTTCACATTTCTGAAAGCAACCAGACCATACTTAAGCACACTTTCAGCTTCAAGGTGACCACGAGGAGGTGCACCGTGGAGAGACTTCGAATTAAAGATGAGTAACGTCGCACATTCCTTCCGTCTTCTCGTAGTAGACACTATCGCAAAGAAAATACGTTGACACCAACACGCCTCAAAAGGCTGATAGTTCCCGCGTCAAGTCTCTGGCCAGTAAGCCCTAACAACTCTTATAAAGTCACTCAACTGAAAAGAGAAAGTAGAGGCTCACAGGAACGCCTGTACAGTTCAAGTTATTAAAGCGTCCAAGAAAATCAGTGCAGTTGCAGGTATCATATGAACATCTCCCGCGTCACCGGTAGGCTAAACCTTAAGATATTTTGCGACTGAGTACGCCATGGTATCAATGTTAGTAATAGTGGGTCATAATGGCACCCCATCTTTAGTGAACCTTCGGAAGTCCACGAAGTCTCGGTGTAACTGGTGCTCTCTGTCATAGCTATTTAACAATTGCGCCTCGTAAATCAGATTATTTGCGAAGCGCCATAGTATTTCAGTTCAAACTCTTGGCTGGATCAGTGGCGAGCTTCCGGGATGTACTGTCTTTTAGCAGGTTCGACATTTTCTCAGTATAGCCCTTGTGATATAGAATCACAGTTTCGTTGACTTTGTCGTCTGGTAAGACCACAATATCTGGATCTTCAAAAAAAATGGCTCTAAGTACTATGGTACTTAACATCTGAGGTCAGCAGTCCCCTAGACTGAGAACTACTTAAACCTAACTAACCTAAGGACGTCACACACATCCATGCCTGAGGCAGGATTCGAACCTGCGACAGTAGCAGCCGCGTGGTTCCGGACTGAAGCGCCTAGAACCAATCGACCTCAGCGGCCGGCATCTGGATCTTCTTTTAGTTACTGTGTGACTGCCCTTCCCTACTAGAAGTGTTCGATTTTTATTAATTTTGTTCGTGTGGCAGCCAACAGGTTCCATGGTGTGCTTCTTCAGCTCCTTCTTGTAGACATCGTGAAGCTGCCTGTTTCACTTCTCTGATGACGACTCACCCTTGCTTGGCTGTGTGATTGATAATAGTCTTGCATGGAGCATCAGAAGTGTGTCTCTGATACACGCTCGAATTTTGGTATTTTCCGTCCGGTTGCCTGCCTTTGTGCACAGTCCACTGTGGCGTATGTGGCACCCTCAGTGCATTCCCACGTTCAGGAACTGAACTGGTTGGCTAACTATAGATGCAATTTCAATAGTCCTCTGTTAGCTGAGTCCAGGCGCCAACGAGTAAAATGTGCTTCTTTCCCATACCATGGCTAGACTGGCAAGATTTCTAATTCCTCTGGCTATCACTGAGTCGATGAGATGTATTACCTTGGTGAATTTCAACACCATACGTTCTTCACAGCGTCTCGTAAGAAATTAGACTATCTTCTCCCTGCTTCTTCAACTTATGCTGATGAAATTCGTATCTAAATGTTCAATCGTGAACAACAGGATTTCACTATCCAACGGGCACAATATTTCGGCAAGCGACCACGCTGGCATCATCAACAGCGCTATGAACTGAGTGCTTAGTGATCGGCGCAGCGCCTTTATCTCTTCTTCCTCCCTCCCACCCTCCCACCACACGTATTCACTGTCCGCATCCAGCACCCCCTCCCCACCCCCTCAAACCGCCTACACACTCTCTGTCCTTGGTTCGCGCCCAGGGACTTGAGCTGGAGGGACATCTGCTGTTGTTCCACTTGCCCCCCAACGCCTCTTCGTCGTGGGATGTCTCTTCTTAATCAAAGCGCGGGTTTCCAGGCCTTACTAAGGATGTAGCTGCCATTACGGTTGATCAGTGATATCCTTACTCGAATCTTGATAAATTTTTCAGTAACACTGTTCCAGAAGTTGTTGTAGAATTACTGTAGTGCATTCACTGTACGATGCCTGATCTTTACATCTACACCGAAGATATTCACCAGTGTTTTATAAAGCAAACAGTTCTGTACCGTACTATGGTAAAAAATTAAATGTCCCACTCGTAAATGTGATTTCATTCCATTAAACTGGAAACAAAACATATTTTCCATCGTGTTACATTTGTATCAAGATAGGGAAAAATTAGAGTAATATGACAAGCAAGAGAAGAGTTAGGCTGCGTTCGGAAAAGCGTCAAGGTTATCACGAAGAAGCAGGAAAGATAATTGATTACAAGATTATAAATAATAATAGTAATAATAATGTCGTAAGGTTCAACGACGTGTGAAACTCTTGGGCACCGCTTCGGCGACTTGCAACTCCCCCAGCCAACTGAATGATGTGAAGACAGGAATTATACTAATATGAAATGAGCGATTTTAGAACAAAAAAAAAGATCAGAAACTGGTAAGGTAGAGAAAAGTTTATGTTGAGGCGAAAACTGATTGAGGGAGCGATACGTAAGTGGCCCCACACAGGGTGCCAAAATGTAGTAAATGAATTCGTTTCATAGGACTGATATGCACATAATGAAATTGGTTGCGTGATTGGTATGCAAATGATTCCATGTTGAGAGCCACAAAATGACATGAAATGAGGTCAGTTATGGTAGCTCAAATGGTTCAAATGGCTCTGAGCACTATGGGACGTAACATCTGAGGTCATCAGTTCCCTAGAACTTAGAACTACTTAAACCTAACTTAAGGACATCACCCACAACCATGCCCGAGGCAGGATTCGAACCTGTGACCGTAGCGGTCGCGCGCTTCCAGACTGAAGCGTCTAGAACCGCTCGGCCACATCGGCCGGCCAGTTATGGCAGCCACATGGAAACAATTTTCTTCGTGATTACTGTCATTCACAGATCAACAGCACAACAGTAATTTAAAGGCTCATTTAACTCGCAGACGCGTCTCTGTAATTGGGCAAGCAATGGGAGAATAAACCGCTTCATCTCATTAATCGACGGAGTTAGCTTTATTCACTGGCGTAGCTTGTTGATCCCAACTCATGACGTATGGCTTTGACAGGCAGCTGGTAGCTATCATCTCCTCTGCCCTGCGGCTCTGAGGTGTCAGTTTGGGCGGCTTAACTCCGCATTCACAGCGTAATCAGTATCCGGGTAGAGCGCTGTCCGGTGCTAATATGGTGTCTGATGGGCGTTTTCCGCGTGCAGTCGAGGGATACACAGTCAGATACTTAAAGACAGAAGCGCCGGACAAATCCATTCGACATGGAAAGAACAATGAGAATGTCACAGAGGACGGACATCGGAATTAATGACAAGATCCGACTCTTAATCTGAAAAATGAATCTAAAATAGGCTGACACGTCCCGGAAGGCAACGTCAGAACACTTCGTGTGCGTCAGCACGAAAAGTATTTCTTCTGAGGCATCTCTTAGCCATCCAACTCACTTATCGTTGGATCATTATATTCACTAACCCATCTTTCTCCATCTTCTCCTTCTCTGGTCTTTCACGTCCTACTTATCTTGCGTGTGCTGAATTTCCCATTGTATTTCTTTGCCATTGGTGTGCTCAGTTTGCAGTCTCACCCAATGAAAGGTTGACACATCATACGGTCGCAGGTTCGAATCCTGCCTCGGGCATGGATGTGTGTGATGTGGTTAGGTTAGTTAGGTTTAAGTAGTTCTAAGTTCTATGGGACTGATGACCTAAGCAGTTAAGTCCCATAGTGCTCAGAGCCATTTGAACCATTTGATAAAATGTTCGGCCAAGTGCGTCGAGAAGTCCCTTGGTGGTGGCTGGCGTGCAGCTTGTGAAATTCGGTGCTATTCCCTCGCTGGCCCTTTGTTGCGGTACTTCTCAGCATTGATGACCCCCCCACCCCGCCTCCCACCACTCCAGCGGACTGCACATGGCATTTAGTAGAGGACATATTCAGGAATTACGTCAAGTGTTTGAATTCCTAAGTTGTCAAGAAGGCTATGACCCAACAAAGGCCGATGTGGCCAAGCGGTTCTAGGTGCTTCAGTCTGGAACCGCTCTACCGCTACGGTCGCAGGTTCGAATCCTGCCTCGGCCATGGATGTGTGTGATGTCCTTAGGTTAGTTAGGTTTAAGTAGTTATAAGTTCTAGGGGACTGATGACCCCAGATGTTAAGTCCCATAGTGCTCAAAGCCATTTGAACCATTTTTGAACCCAACAACAAACACATTAATTTCTAACAGGAATGTCTGTTTTTGGTCAACTGTTGCGAGGTGTTTGGGGCTTAACAGTGCTCTGGTGTCAGTCAATCTTCCAATGGGACTACCCTATCAGAGCGAAGCAGACTCTTAAATTAAACTGAATTGAATCTGCCTGGCTTTGGGGAAAGTGTACATTTTTTTTTAAGACAGCGGTGTAGTTGTCTTATTATAATTACCGGTTTTAGCTCACACCATCATCATCAGATAAATGATCAAATATTAATCACATGTCACAGACATATCATGTCAATATGGCAACCAATATAGTTACTTTCCAATTTAAACTCCTAAACACTACAGAACCAAACATATTTTTGGACAAGAGGTGGTGTGTCCAATGTCAACACACCACCTCTTCTGCAAAGATATCTGTTTAGTACTGTAGATGTTTAAAAGTTCATATGAGGCAGTAATACAATGGGTTGCCGTATTAATATGGTATGCTATGACATACGATTCGTATTTACTCTTTTGTATCGAGATAATGCTGTAAGCCGAAACTAGTAATAGAAGATAATTAAACAGCTGTGTACATACAATTAAAAAATTTGAGGAACTCTTACATGGAGCTCGGTTGCCCTGAGAGCCTCACAACGAGAATTGCAGGTTATAAGAGAATAATGACAGTGGAAATAAGAACTTGTTTCACCGTGAGATTGCGTGGGAGGTCTTCCTGACCACAGCCATGAAAAAGTTATTACAATGTGGCTGGTCTGATGCGGCCCGCGACGAATTCCTCTCCTGCCCCATTCTCAGACTACCACTTCCCTCTTACGTCCTCAATTATTTGCTGGATCTGTTCCAATGTCTGCCTTTCTCTACAGTTTTTGTCCTCTGTAAGCTGCCCTTAGTACACAGAGGTTATTCCGTGATGTCTTCCTATCGTCCTGTCCCCTATACTTGTCAGTGTGTTCCATATGTTGCTTTCTTCGCAGATTCAGCGTAGAATCTCTCCATTCCTTGTCTTAGCAATCCACCTAATTTTCAACATTCTTCTACAGCACCACATCTCAAATGCCTGATTCTGTTCTGTTCCAGTTCTTTTTACTGTGTATTTACAACAGAATTCTGACCCATGCAAACAACAAAAATGATATGACCAATATATTTGAAATATTGTGGCAAAACCACTGACATACAGTTCACAAAAAAGATAAACACACTTCAGAAATTTATGCATCGATAATTAAACAAACGTAATAACAATTGTATGTAACAGTCTATCGTCATTTACATTTTAACCAATAGTAAGCTTCACAAACACTGTTACAGGGCGACAAGCTTTATTATTGAGAACAAAAGATTTTATCACTTACAATGCAGAAAGACTTTTCTAAATACAAGAATAAATTTATTAAAATAAAAAATTATTGATTATTTGACAACATCATGTACGTGGTAATTGCTTCAATGTTGTCTTACATGAAGTGGATCGTGCTGGGGCACATGCAGACAACGACAACACAGTTCCATAGGCGCATAAGCCAAACGTAGGCCATATTATATTTTTTGCTACTAATCGCATTTGAACCCATGTTGGGCGGACAGCTTTGCAATGTTTAAATTCTCATCCCTTGTTGTTTTTGTTATGGTCTTCATTTACTGTTAAATGTGACCTATCAAGTGAACTCTTACTTAAAATGTCGCCTGAAATTCTTTTCTTACCATTTAGGTTCAATACTTTGTAAACTCCCCACTACATGTTTCTGTATAGAATTTGCCCCAACCTTATCTACCACTCCATAAAAAGCCTACATGTTATCAGAACTATTTACCCACAAACCTTTATCCAACTGAAACTCGTGTGCTAACCTTTAAATAAACAGAATCTAATTTTAATAGAATTGTAACTTGTCTGAATACAACTTGTCTTTACATTAAACGCGCAATTGAAATAAAACAGTTATATGGCCCTAATCAAAATTTCCACTTACCTCACATCTTGAAAACATTTTTGTAGATTTCTCTAAAGCGCAACAGCAACAGCAAGCAGGCATCGGCTAAGTTAGATTTCTGTTTATCAAATAAAATTTCCATATAGTATTGAAACTGTTGCAAACCGTATGGTACAATGCGGTAATGCGTAATGATAGCCGGCTTTAAACAGTGGGATGGGGAGAGCAACTATTCCTATGAAATGGTACTTCAAGACAACGATTTTGGAATGAATTACGTATTCATAAAGACAGAGTGAAGCTTCGCGTGAACTTCGCACGTAACTGTGATCTGAACAATAGTATGCATAACAAAGTGAACAATGATTTGAAAAGGATGCAGTGTCAACAGAGAATTTCTATAAAAACCAAACTGCTTAATCAGTTGATACCATAATGCATGATTCAGGGAAGTGTGGTGTCTTTTCAGCTCTGATCACGTTAGCTAGCTGACAATAATTATTCTAACAAAATTAGCTGCGCAGTGCTGCAGTCTTACCTCAAACTTCTTCTCTTCAAAAATACTAAAGTTATTCAAAATTTGTATTCTTTTCGCCCTCCAATATATAATCATATCAATCCTTGCTATCTTTCACAGTAAATCTTTCTTCGTCCAACATATACAGTCACAAGTACACACAGCACAACGGAATACGTCCATCACCTACCACACTTCAAGTAAGAAGGTATCGGACTGCGCAGAGGCAAGGACTGTGCCACAGCAAGACCAGAGATTGTTTAACAGTAACATAACTTGCGCTGTCTCTGACGTGCACATCGATAACCTACAAAAATTAAAAACGATATGCCCACATTACAACTTCTTTATTTGTTATCTAAGCTATCTATTTAATCTTTAACATTGGTCCGTGTTACATTACATTCGTACAACGGTATACTTCAGACAAAAACATACAGAAAACACTTCTGATACGTTTATACTCTGTCATTAAAATTTTCTTATTGTGAAAAGCATTCTCTCCTATTGTCAGTCCATATTTTATGTTCTCCCTACTACGGCTGTATATTGTTACTTTGCAGCCCAAATAGCAAAATAGTAGTTGACTTTCGACTACTTTAAGTCTGTCGCTTACTAATCTAATTCCCTTAGCATCACCTGATTCTATTAGACTACGTTCCTTTACCATTTTACATTCATTGATAATCATCTTATAACCTCTTTTCAAGGTGGTATCCTTCCGTTCGACTAATTTTCAATGTCATTTGCTGTCTTCGAAAGAATAACAACGTCACTGGTGAGTATCAAAGTGTTTTACTTTTTTTCCTCTTCCAAATTTCTCCTTCGTTTCCTTTACTGCTTGCTTAATGTGCAGATTGAATAATATCTGGAAAAAGCTATAATCCTATCCTTCACTTTTCTCATGTACTGCTTCTCTTTCATGTCCTTCGACTCTTTCGACTGCATTGTGGTTGAACTAGTTGTAGGTAACCTTTTCCTTCTAATGCTCGTCGCTGCTGAAGCACTGCATTGTGAGTCAATTTATTACTTTCGTTGGTCACAGAAGCACACTAAATGTGGTGCACACACTTCGCAAGGGCTTGTACGTCTTTGCTTCAAGTAAGTTGTCTTTTATAGTCAGATTAACCTCAATCCCTGATAGCAACGAGCCATTTACATTCATCAGTATGGAAGGATGTATTCATAAACCAATGTATCATTCCTGTACCGGACAACATATTCCCTACAGAAACTTCCTGGTACATTAAAACTATTTGCCGGCCTGAAACCCGAGCCCGGCACCTTTTCTATTATGGACAATACTCTTGCCGGTCGAGCTATCTAGGCACGACCCACAATCCGCGCTCACAGCTTTACTTTCCACAGCTTTCCAAATCCATTTACTCTCCACCAGGCTGTGAGCATCAGAAACGTCCGTAGTGGACCCTGCGTCAAAAGTAGAGCGCGGAGATGAAAACTGTTACAAGAATAAGACGTCTGCCCGAGTTCCTGCTCAACGCGTCATGACGTCTGCCCCTGTGGAATGGACTGATATTGCGCGCGCCGCCTTCCCCGTCCTTTGTAACAGTACGACTCGGAATTCCAGCACTCGTCGCCTTATTCTCTGAGTCGTATTAAAGAGGACAGCACGGTACACAGCCGTCTGACTTCGTAGCAAGCATTTTCGGCATCCTTTAGCCTCACACGTTCGGACAGTTTAACGTCGCAAAAATAATTTACTACAAAGCGAAACAGGAATAACCGAGGATTTCAGCGAGAGTGGCGTCACTTTTCTCTAAAGGTCTCTAACCTAGAAGCACGTTGTCGTTATGAACTCATGGATTTCTCGTCAGTTCCACCCACGTGACACAGCTATCTATGAAACGTTAAATCAACCATCACACAGTCTACTTAAACTTCAGTACGGCTCAGAGCCGTACCTGGGTAGTCCTGCGTCCCTTTGCAGATCTCCCACGGCTGCCCTCCCTCTCCCGAAAAACTACTTTTCCACAATTTTTTCTATATGTATTAATGAAATTTTGAAATTTTTAAGATAAGCTTAATAAAATCAAGAATCACTGAAAAATATTATTCAAATGAGCTTCATAGTTGAAATGATAAGATAGCCGTAGCCACAATGAAGAAGTACCTATGAAGAGAGTAGGCTATGCCGTTGTTCCTGAAGGCGGGCAGCAGCGTCTTCAACAATTGCAGGGCAACAACAATTTGTTTGACTGACTGATGTGGCTTTGTAACAGTAGGCAACATGGCCTAGGTGTGATGGCACTGCAAACAGCTGAAAGCTAAAGCCATGACGTTTTCCTCCGGAGTCATACTGCTGTACTCTGTGGGTAAATCATCATGATATCCTCTCTGATAAAGTTTTCTGGAAGTAAAATAGTCCCTAATTAGCATCTCTTGGTAAGGACTACTAAGGTGAATGTCGTTATCACCGAAAACAAAACTGAAATACTCCGGCTCAGAGAAGCGAGTGGTCGATCTCTTAATCGCAGAGGTTTGTTAGAGAATTTAAAAGGGGAAATGGACGGGTTGAAGTCAATTAAAGCGGAGATTAGTGAAGTGCAGTACCACGAAAAAGAACGCGACATTTCGTCAAGTCAGTACAAGGTCAACAACACAAAGTCAGATAGGCGTAAAGCAAAAGAAGTCTAACAATAAATAAGAGAAAATAAGTGCAGGTGAACTACTATGAAAAGCATCTGAATAAATTATCGTAAACAAGACGAACACAAAGCCAACAACCACAACAGTGGTACAAGTTTACATGCCTACCAGCTCCAAAGATGAAGAGACCGACAAAATGTAGCGAGAGAATGAGATAATGGCAATTATCCAGATAATTAAGGCAGATGAAAATTTAACTCTCGAGGGCAACCGGCATTCAGTAGAAGAGATGGAAAAATAGTGAGAGAACATGGAGTGGTGGGAAGGAATAAAAGACCAAGCCGCCTGGTATAATTTTGCACAGAGAGTAATTGAATCATAGACAATACTTGGTTTAAGACTCATGTAAGGAGGCTCCATACCTGGAAGAGACCTAGAATCACTAGAAGGACTCAGATTGACTACGTAATGGTAAGAGAGATTTCGTAACCAGATTTTAAACTGCCACATATTTCCAGGGATTTGGATTCTGACCGAAATTTCTTTTAAAAATTTTAAAAAACTTAATTTCTTTAAAAAACTCCTTGTAACTGCGTTAGTTGTTAATACACAAATCAAAAAAGTTTTGCATCACCTCGGTTCCGAGAGTTCCGGAACCTGTACAGAAAATTGGAATAGACATCATCACAAACATCATTTCCGCCATTTCTATTGCTCATAAAAAACACACATTGCATGTTGTACCATCATACAGCGAGACCTTCAGAGGTGGTGGTCCAGGTTGCTGTACACACCAGTTACTATAATACCCAGTAGCACGTCCTCTTGCATTGCTGCATGCCTGTATTCGTCGTGGCATACTGTCCACAAGTTCATCAAGGCACCGTTCATCCAGATTGTCTGACTCCTCAACGGCGATTCGGCGCAGATCCCTCAGAGTGATTGGTGGGTCACGTCGTCCATAAACAGCCCTTTTCAGTCTACCCAGACATCTTAGATTGGGTTCATTTCTGGAGAACATGCTGGCCACTGTAATCGAGCCATGTCGTTATCATGAAAGAAGTCATTCATAAGATGTACACGATGGGGGTGCAAACTGTCGTCCATGGAGACCAGTGCCTCACCAGCATGTTGCCGATATGGTTGCACTATCGGTTGGAGGATGGCATTCACGTATCGTACAGCTGTTACCGCGCGATTCATGACTACCAGCGGCGCACGTCGGCCCCACATAATGCCACCCCAAAACGGCAGGGAACCTCCACCTTGCTGCACTCGGTGGACAGTCCGTCTAAGGCGTTCAGCCAGGCCGGCTTGCCTCCAAACACGTCTCCGACGATTGTCTGGTTGAAGGTATATGCGACACTCATCGGTGAAGAGAACGTGATGCCAATGCTGAGCGGTCCATTCAGCATGTTGTTGGGCCCATCTGTACCGCGCTATATGGTGTCGTGGTTGCAAAGATGGACCTCGCCATGGACGTCGGGAGTGATGTTGCGCATCATGCAGCCTATTGCGCACAGTTTGAGTCGTAACACGACGTCCTGTAGACGCAAGAAAGGCATTATTCAACATGGTGGCGTTGCTGTCAGGATTCCTCCGAGCCACAATCCGTAGGTAGCGGTCATCCACTGCAGTAGTAGCCCTTGCGCCGCCTGAGCGAAGCATGTCATCGACAGTTCCTGTCACTCTGTATCTCCTCTATGTACGAACAACTCCGCTTTGGTTCACTCCGAGACGCCTGGACACTGCTCTTGTTGAGAGCCCTTCCTGGCGCAAAGTAACAATCGGGACGCGATCGAACCGCAGTATTGATCGTCTAGGCATGGTTGAACTACAGACAACATGAGCTGAGTCCTGGTGGAATGACTGGAACTAATCGGCTGTCGGACTCCCTCCGTCTAATAGGCGCTGCTCATGCATGGTTGTTTACATCTTTATGCGGGTTTAGTGACATCTCTGAACAGTTAAAGTGACTGTGTCTACGATGCAATATCCACAGTCAACGTTTATCTTCAGCAGTTCTGGGAGCTGGGGTGATGCAAAAATTACTTTGATGTGTGTAGGTCCTTTATCAAAGGATCATACACACACGACTTCGTGATGGTTTAATTTCATCCTCAGATATATACATCCATGAAAAAAATAGTGAGAATTATAAAATATAATAATGGTAAAAAATAAGACACTTAAAGGGGAACAAATACTCACATCACATGGTCTTCTAGTGTTTGGATGGCGATCGAATTGTCAGAACTGCTTAAATTGCATGACTACAAAACGAAACAGACACCGGAAGAAAACTATATCGAATGAACCTGCGTTTGCAAGGAAAAATGTAAAGACTCACAAGACGAAAAAATCAACAGGTCACAAAAACCACATGGCGGAAACATGACCATGCATGAAGTAGGAAGGCCAGGCCACCAGAAAGCCGAAGTGTTATCGAAGCTGCCAGCGTGTAGTGTACCCGATATAAGTGACCAACGAGAAGTATGGACGTATGCTGCTAGAGGGTGCAAAGACGGAAACGGAAGAAACACGATTACGTATCAACCGAACGCTGGAAACGTAACTTGAAGACATTCCAGAACAGGAAGAGGAAGTAGGTGAAGAGAAAAAGGAAACTATGAGAATGCGAGAAGAATCTGAAAAAGCGCTGAAAAACCTAAGCGGAAACCAGACCTCTGGAGCTGACGACATTCGGTCAGAATTAGTGATTCTTGTGAGAGACAGAACCGTTCTATCTGGCATGTAAGATATATGACAAAGGTTAAATACACTTCAGGAGGAATTCCAAAGACGGCCGGTGTTGACAGGTGTAAATACTACCATAAGTCATAGTTACAAAATACTGAAACGAATTATTAAGAGGACAATGGAAGAACTGGTAGAGGCTGACCTTAGGAGAAAACAGTTTGGGTTCTGGAGAAATGTAGAAACGCGCGACGCAATATTGGCCCTTTGACATATCCTACATGTATGGAAGATAGACTGATGTAAGCCAAATCTATGTTTATAACATTTGTAGATTTAGAGAAAGCTTTTGACAATCTGAACTAAACTACATTCTTTGATATTTTAGAGGTAACAGGGATAAAATGTTCAAATGTGTGTGAAATCTTATGGGACTTAACTGCTAAGGTCATCAGTCCCTAAGTTTACACACTACTTAACCTAAATTATCCTAAGGACAAACACACACACCCATGCCCGAGGGAGGACTCGAATCTCCGCCGAGACCAGCCGCACAGTCCACGACTGCAGCGCCCCAGACCGCTCGGCTAGTCCCGCGCTGCAGGGATAAAATACAAGGACCGAGAGGTTATTTACAACTTCTACAGAAAACAGACTGCCAAGTAGAGGACTCGAAGGAAATGAAAGGGAGGCAGTAGTTGAGAAGGGAGTGAAACAGGGGTGGAACCTATCCACCATGTTATTCAATCTGAACATCGAGAAAGCTGTGAAGGAAACCAAGGAGAAATTCTGAAAGGGGATTAAAGTTCAGGAAGGACACACAAGAGCTTCGCGGTTTGCTGATGACATTGTAATTCCCTCAGAGGTGGCCAAGACTTGGAACAGCAGTTGAACGATTTGTTTTTTGTGTTGAAGAGAGATGATGAGATAAACATAAGAAACACGAGGGTACTGGAATGTAGAAGAAGGTAATCAGGCGCTGCTGACGGAATAAGATTATGAATTGGAACACTAAAAGTAGTATACGAGTCTTGTTATTTGGGAAGCAATGTAACAGCACGGATGAAATAAGACGCAGACTGGTAACAGCATGCAATGATTTTCTAAAAAGTGGAGTTTGTTAACATGTAATACAATCGTAAGTGTTAGGAAACCTTTTCTAAATGTGTATTTCTGAAGAGCAGTCTTGTATGGAATTTTAATTGTGGACGAAAGACAATTCAGATAAGAAGAATGTAGAAGTCTTTGAAAAGCTGTGCTAAAGAAGAATGCTGAAGATTAGATGGGTAGATAAGACGGGGTCGGTTGGCTGGACATATCCTGAGGCATCAAATATTTATCATTTTGGTAATGAAAGTAAGTGTTTGAAGGGGGGGGGGGTCTGTAGAGGGAGAGCTGGAGCACAACAAAAGTGAGAGAGAATGTTTATTTATTACAACAAGATATTTATTATCCGTGTGGATCGCCAAAATCTCTAGTAATGAACCTGATGGATAATGTATAGAGATTTTGCAGATCTTAGCGGATAATAAATATTCCGTTCAAAAAGGGGGTCATCAAGACGTTCTAGAACGTACGACATATAGAGGACGACATCTCCTAACACAGTTGCTTCATCATGATCATCGACGTCATCTGTCAGTCCGATCACTTGGCGATGTGGCCTCTTTGAATCGGCGTGCAACTTAAAACCTCTGCACGTTGTTCCATTTCCGCCTATCTTGCGCTTCCCGTTGACATTTCAGTTCTTCTGTCTTTGTTAAGCCTCTGTCTCATCCGCCCGATCTTCCACTTGGTCTGTTTTGGTGAAATGGGTTTCAGTCGAGTACTTATTTGGACCATCTGCCATCTTTTCTTCGAGCGACATGACCAGCCCGCTGCCATTTCGAGGAAGCCGCTCTTTCCATTATGTCACTGCCCTTTCTTGTCCGTCGGATATCAGTCCATCCTTTCTGTCTGTCCATGTGCAGCCCAACCCTCATCTTTCCATTAGTCTTTGGGGTACTGTAAGTTTTGTATGAATGAGATCACTTAGTGTCCATGTCTCACTTATACATAATTCCTTTGTAAAGCATGAAGGATAATGACTTACGGAAGCTGCCCACAGCACATAGAACTGACGGGTTGTTCTGCAACTACAATACATGTGAAGATGTTTGAAACTGAACGAAACCAGAAATCATTATCATCACAATTTCACCAACAGAATGCAATAAAAATGTTTCAGTAATGAGTTTTTGCAGATTTATGTTTTTACTTGACACCAGGTCAAGCTTCCATGGATACAAGAAGCCAGTTATCCTTAAAAAAATATCCAACACGAGTAAGAAACAATAACACTGTTTGTACACTGTGGAGCAAGGAAAGGTAACACATCGAAGTCACTGCTGGAAGTCGGTTCGTGTAAACACAACTGCTTTCGGTGTTTGTGAACCATCTTCAGATCTGACGTCTGTTTTCCACGAAATTCCAGCGTCATCATTAGATCTGCCCCTGCAGTCAAACCTTGCACAGTTTACTGTTTCCATGCTTTATAGTGTCCAGTGAGGATTTTTGTCATATTCAAAAAACGCAAAACGAAAAAGTATTAATGAGAATTTCTTCTGAACCGGTAGTCTATGACAGTAACACCATAAACGTGGTCAAGAATGTCTCGATTGACCTACTACCACTCTTGACAGACGTCTCTTCCGCGTGAAATGGCTGCCTAAAGAGATGGGGCACGGTACTTTACACATAAAAGTGAAGATGGCAAATACTCTATAAATAATTCTCATAAACATAAATAAATGGTTCCATGTAGTGACTAACAAATACCAGCACAACTGATATTTCTGCGACGAGCGACGAGCACAGGAACAACTGACTGCGCATCGAGAAGCTTCCGTCCATGAATCAGCATGGTTTTAAAAAGCATCGCTCGTACAGGACGCAGCTTGCCCTTTTCGCACTAGATATAGTGCGAACTATGGATGAAGGGCAAAATGCAGATTCCATATTTATAGATTTCCGAATAGCAGACCCACTGCAGACTGTTCACGAAAGTACAAATAAATGGAAACGTTTCCAGATATGTGAGTGGTTCGAAGATTTCAGCAGAAGAACACAGTATGTTATCCTTGTCTCATCAGAGACGAGGGTATCGTCAGGAGTGTCCAAGGGAATTAAGTGCGATAGGACAGCTATTGTTTTCCGTGTACATAAATGATCTGGCGGACAGCGAGGGCAGCAATGTGCTGTCGTTTGCTGATGATACCGTGGAGTCCGGAAAGGTGTGGTTGCTGAGTGACAATAGGACGATACGACGTAGGTACAGGATGCTGGTGCAACCTATTATTCAGTAGTGCACGAGTGTTGGTGTCCGCACTAGGTCGGATTAAAGGCACACATCGAAGTAGTTCGGAGGAGGGTTGCTAGATTTGTTACGGCTAGGTAACAACACGCAAGAATTTCGAAAATGCTTCGGGAACTCAAATGGGAATCCCTATCTTTTTTCTCTCGTTCTGTTTGCGCGTGGAACAGGAAAGGAATATCAGACCAGCTGTGTGGCTGGATATAAGAGTTTTTAGCAAACAGAACACAGCATGTTATTATCAATGGAGAGACGTCTACAGACGTTAAAGTAACCTCTGGCGTGCCACAGGGGAGTGTTATGGGTACATTGCTTTTCACAATATATATAAATGACCTAGTAGATAGTGTCGGAAGTTCCATGCGGCTTTTCGCGGATGATGCTGTAGTATACAGCGAAGTTGTAGCATTAGGAAATTGTAGCGAAATGCAGGAAGATCTGCAGCGGATAGGCACTTGGTGCAGGGAGTGGCAACTGACCCGTAACATAGACAAATGTAATGTATTGCGAATACATAGAAAGAAGGATCCTTTATTGTATGATTATATGATAGCGGAACAAACACTGGTAGCAGTTACTTCTGCAAAATATCTGGGAGTATGCGTGCGGAACGATTTGAAGTGGAATGATCATATAAAATTAATTGTTGCTAAGGTGGGTACCAGGTTGAGATTCATTGGGAGAGTCCTTAGAAAATGTAGTCCATCAATAAAGGAGGTGGCTTACAAAACACTCGTTCGACCTATACTTGAGTACTGCTCATCAGTGTGGGATCCGTACAAGATCGGGTTGATGGAAGAGAGAGAGAAGATCCAAAGAAGAGCGGCGCGTTTCGTCACAGGGTTATTTGGTAACCGTGATAGCGTTACGGAGATGTTTAGCAGACTCAAGTGGCAGACTCTGCAAGTGAGGCGCTCTGCATCGCGGTGTAGCTTGCTCACCAGGTTTCGAAGGGGGGATTTCTGGATGAGGTATCGAATATATTGCTTCCCCCTACTTATACCTCCCGAGGAGATCACGAATGTAAAATCAGAGAGATTCGAGCGAGCACGGAGGCATTCAGACAGTCGTTCTTCCCGCGAACCATACGCGACTGGAACAGAAAAGGGAGGTAATGACAGTGGCACGTAAAGTGCCCTCCGCCACACACCGTTGGGTGAATTGCGGAGTATAAATGTAGATGTAGATGTAGACTAGCACTGGTACAGTATACCAACGCCAAGCTTCGCACGGTGGCTTGCAGATTCAGTGTCAATACTAGATGTCTACACGACGTGACTACACTGTGATGGACTTGCAGCTTCCTTCACAGCTCTTGACAATAAATTATAGTGTGTTCGGGTTTTGTGACTGCATCTCATATTCCTTAGAGCAGTGTTTTGCATTCCCTTGTTACTCATGGTACATTCAGACTTACCTAGACTCAACACAGCACACTAAAGTGTTTGTCTTCTAAAAATCGGTGGAATAATAACATAATTACGAATTACAATGAGATGACAAAAGTCTTGGGACACCTCCTAATATCGTTTAGGATCTCCTTCTGCCCGGAGTAATGTAGCAACTCCACGTTGGTTGGACTCAACGAGTCGTTGGAAGTCGCCTGCAGAATACTGAGCAATGCTGCCCCTATAGCCGTCCATACCTGCGAAAGTCTTGCCGTTGCAAGATTTTGTGCACGAACTGACATCTAGACTATATCCCATAAATGTTCGATGACATTCATGTCGGGCGTACTGGGTGGCGGAATCAATCGCTCGAATGTTCCAGAATTTTCTTCAAACCAATTGCGCAGCATTGTCATCCATAAAAATTGCGTCGTTGCATGGTATCATTCAGTCCATGAATGGCTGAAAACGGTGTCCTAGTAGCCGAACACAACCAGAGGACCCATTCTATTCCATGTGAACACATCTCACACCATTATGGAGCCACCACTAGCTTGCACCGTGCATCGTTGACAACTTGAGTTCATGGTTTCGTGGTGCCTAAGCGATAGTCGCTCCCTGCCATCAACTCATACCAACTGAAATCGTGACTCATCTGACCAGGCCACGGTTTTTCAGTCGTCTAGGACCCAACCAATTTGGTCACTAGCCGACGAGAGACGCTGCAAACGATGTCGTCCTGCTTTCAAAGGCACTCGCGTCGGCCGCTTGCTGCCATAGCCCATTAAACGTCAACTTTCGCCGTAGTGTCCTAATGGACGTCGCACGTCCCACATGGATCTCTGCGGTTATTTCTCGCAGTGTTGCTTCGCTGTTAGCACTGACAACTACTCTCGGGCGTTAAGTGAAGGCCATCTGCGTTGTTCGTGGTCAGAGGTAATGCCTGACATCTGGTATTGTCGGCACTCTCTCGACGTTGTGGATTTCGGAAAATTGAATTCCCTAACGATTTCCGAACTGGAATGTCCCACGCGCCCAGCTCCAACCACCATTCCGCGTTCAAAGTCATAATTTCCGTCGTGCGGCCATAAAAAATTCGTTTTGAGAAAATTAATGACATCATTTAATTGCAAGATATTATAATAATCCGAAAAATTTGAGAGAATTTTATGACAAAATAATTATACTAAGAAATCGTGAAATACCAGGAGATTTTATAAGAGAATTCAAGATCAATTCGATTGGAATAATATACCAAAACATCAAAAATTATCCAAAGATTTTGTGAGAAAATTTCAGTATATAACAAGTTTTCAATTATTATCTGAAGAGTTCATAAGATAATTTCAAAATAAATTAAACTGAAATAAAATATCATGTGCACGAAAACCACCTGAAGATTTTATGTGAGAATTTCAAGATCAGCGGTAGATTGGCAAGGAATAGCATATTGTCAAAAAGTATCTAAAGAATTTGTGAGAGAAATTCAAGACAAATTAAGCTGTCTTCCTTTATCAGCCTTTCAGAATTTACACTAAGATTTATGAGAGAACTTCAAAATAAATTAGATTGGGATAGAATATCAAAAGACCAAAATTTATCCAAAGATTTCACGATAGAATTTAAGATGAAGTTAATGGGGAATAACAAGTTACAAGCAGCAGGTATTTTCTGTGGTTTTTCAAAGGCATTCGATAGTGTGAACCACAACATCCTTTTAAATAAATTAGAATTCTATGGTGTCATGGGCAGTGCTGCAAAATGGTTCAAGTCATACCTCACTAACAGGAAACAAAGGGTGTCAGTGCAAGGGACTAGTGAATTAAGTCATGAGTCATCATCAGAATGGGAAGAAATTACATGTGGTGTCCCACAAGGATCCATCTTAGGACCATTGCTTTTTCTTGTGTACATTAATGATCTCTCATCAGTCACACTGCCAGAAGCAGAGTTCGTTTTGTTTGCAGATGACACAAGTATTGCAATAAATAGTATGTCGAGTGTAGTTCTAGAAAGATTTGCTATTTATATTTTCATGGATATTAATAAATGCTTTAAAGCCAACTCACTGACATTAAACTTCGAAAAGACTCATTATATGCAATTCAGAACCTGTAAGAGGTTTCCACCCAGCATATACATAAAGTATGAAGAAGAGCAGATAGAAGAGGTTGACAGTCTGAAATTCCTGGGATTACAACTTTATAATAAATTCAGTTGGGAGGAGCACACCACAGAACTGCAGACACACCTTAACAAATTTATATTTGCAATTCAAGTGTTAGCAGACATAGGTGACATAAAAATGAAAAAGCTTGCATACTTTGCCCACTTTCATTCCATAATGTCATATGGTTTAATATTTTGGGGTAACTCTTCAAGTCAAACAAAAGTTTTCGGGCTCCAAAAGCGTGTAATACGTATTATTTGTGGAGTAAATTCATGGACGTCCTGTAGAAACCTCTTCAAATAACTGGGTATACTAACTACTGCCTCTCAGTATATTTACACCTTAATGAAATTTGTCGTAAATAATATATCTCTTTTTCCATCAAACAGCTCAGTTCATACATACAATACCAGGAACAAAACTGATCTGCACAAGGACTTAAAAGCACTTTAGTTCAAAAAGGGGTCCACTACTCAGGAACTCTCATCTTCAATAATTTGCCAGCAAACATAAAAAATTTAGTTACAAATAAAGATCAGTTTAAAAGGAGCCTGAAAGACTTACTAGTGGCCAACTCCTTCTATTCCATTGACGAATTTCTTAATAGAAACAAATGATGTATAGTACATGTTCATACTATTAGTATTGTTATTTCAGCTTTAAAAAAAATATATGACATGTTCCACATCCACGAGAATCTCCTCAACATGGATCTATGGAACGAAAAACTAATCTAATCTAAGCTCAGTGTGAATATCTCTATCACCAAGCCCCAAAAAAGCAGAAGTGGTTGTGTCTTCTGGGAAAGTTCTGATCATCTAATTCTCTGATATTCATGGAACGGTTTCTCAATATATTGTACCTGCACACACATCAGTAACTGGACAATAGTACAGGTGTGTCCTGAAAATATTGCAAGTTCATATCAGGCGCAGAAGACGTCATTTCCAAGAAGCAGGTTGGAGCTGCACCACAATAATGTGGCCCCATATTGCCAAAGGCGTTGCTGAATATCTTGCAAAAATCAACGTGCAGTGCATCCCTCATTCTCCCTATAATCAGGATTTAACCCCATGTGACTCTTTTATTCCCTAACTTGAAGAAACGCCATCGTAGGAGGCATTATCAATCATCAGAAGCAGTGGTGAAGGCTGCAGAGGTGATTTTGAAGGACTCCTCAAAAAATGGCTTCCAGCATGTATTTGGAGACTGGTAGAAACTCTGGGACAATAGCATCGCATTCATGGGAGACTACTTTGTGGAGGACCATCAAAATTATGAAGATGAGTAAAGGTATGTCATCAAAAAATTATGATCGTTCTTTACTGAATAACCCTAGTATCAAAAACTATCAGAATCCTTCTTAGAAGAAATATTTAGACCTTATGAAATACTGGAACAATCTGAAGATAAAGATCGTTCTATCGAAATCATCAATATGTAGAAACAAACTGTAATCTTATTTTTCATAAAGATTGTGCTGATGAATGGTTAAAGGAAAAAAAATCTAGTATCCATTGTCTGGAAAAGTTATTTAAAGAATATCATCTCAATCTGATTTTGTTAATCAATTCTTCTTGAATATAGATGAACTTTATTTACTCATGTTCACTCATTTCAAAATATCTTTACGTATTCTGTTTATGACAAATATTAAATTTTTCCTCATCAGGATTGAATCGAATACATTTACACTTTGTTTTTTTATGAATTTCTGTCTTAATCCCTTAAATTAAATTTCTATCATTATGTCCATTCTCGTCACATTCAATTCTGTATTCTGTAAAATATAAACAATCCTATCATTTCCAATAGAAATTTGTGCATCAGATTTTTCATTTTCGAAACACTTGATTATGATACCAACAAGTTCTTGTTTCTTTGTCCTTGTAACTAGATTTAAGTTTAAATCAACATCAGTTACAATTTTTTACTTCTTTTTTTGAAGTAATTGTGTTTAATCAGTTACAATTTTTTACTTCTTTTTTTGAAGTAATTGTGTTTAGAACTAATGATATTAGATCTTCATTATTAATGAATGATGTATGTTTCTGAATATATTTGTCTATATACAAAATATTTTTAAATTCATTGAAACTTTTCTTATCTTCATTCTATACATGATCTTTAATTGCTTGCTTAGGTCAAATATATCCAAAGTCATCAGCAACCCGATTTCCATAAGACCATAGATTATATTTTTCGTCAATAATCATTAATAATGGCTTATTATTATATGTAACCATATTGTGGATAAGGTCCATTGACTCAGTTTAATAGAAAATTTATTAGATATTTTATTTCTATTAATAAAAATTATATATATACACCACTTACTGATTCAGGATCACTAATAAATATCACTGATGCTGTTGTTAAGATTAATCTGTTAGTATTTTAAGTGTATATAATTGAATTTACTTTTACTATTGTTTGTGGAATTAGTAATTAACGATGAAAAAATTCATACAGTACAATTGTAGCGGCACCACCATTTAGGATAAGGAAAGTTAGTATTGTGCGATATTCTGAGCACAAGTTACAGCCAGGTACGGGCAGGATTGCAGTAAATAACACTGACTAGTGGTTGCTAAGTGGAATGGAGGCCACAGGGGCCATCAAACCACTGAAAAGAGTAAATGCAGTGTTTGGCATGTTGCAAGCTATAGGCAGAAGGGGCCCACTGGCGCAACTGGGGTGTGGGGCGTACGTAACTAAGAGTGATGCGTTAGCAAAACAGAGCCATGAAGCCGTGTATAAATAGGTGTTGTTTTCTAATGAGATTCTTTTCAAGTGCAGCAGCTCTCCTGGACGGCGGGGTATGTCACACTACCGGCAACAGATAGGGCGACAGCATCCCAGTCCGTGGTTGGTCGTTGGTTCGACCCCCTGAGGCCAATGTGGGGTCCACAGCCAGCCAGGGCGGGCCACTCTT